>NC_058523.1:26033777-27233777 GCF_904849725.1 Hordeum vulgare subsp. vulgare | reverse complement strand
ACATTTTCCAGTCTGGCTCAGACCAAGGGGGCTGCAGGGCTGGCTTGGCCTTCTGCTTCCTCGATGGTGTGGCAACTGGTGGCGCTTGGGTCAGGAGTTGAGGCACACCGGTTTTGGAGAGAGTGCGACGAGAAAAGGGGCAGGGGGTTTGTTCTGTATGGATAGGCTTAGGATTTTGACGTATCCCACTGTATCGGAGTGTATTCCACACGTATCCGATTTCATTGATTTTTTATTTCTGGAAAATGGAATATCCTCTGATTCATATCTAGGTTTATCCGGTCATATTCCTGTATCAGGGCAGTATCCACCCCTCATACGACAGCTTTCGGCCGTATCCATGTTTACTATGGTAATGCAGTTCAAAACTAAAAAAATCATGTTTGTTGAGTTAATTGCCAAAACTTAGAAACATGCTCATGACATACCGCATATGCATTCACACATGGTGTACATGTTGCAGTCTTGTGGATAAAGTGGCGCACGATGCCCATCAAGATGAGCAATTTTCTGGCATTGCGGACTGATTTTTTTTATTGATACCTTGTGTGACTTCTTACCGATCACATGGACAGCCTCACTAGCTTATTTGCCATATATCTCTTCTGCTTACGTTTGCGCTGCTGCCACGGCCTGTTTTTATATTGTTTCCTTCATAGCCTCATCAACGGTTTTCCTTGTCCGTTCAAGTTCAACCTCTCTTGTGTGAGTGTTTCGCCTACCTCGGCAAAGTACTCTTGTAAGGCAAGACCTCAAACAATGTGGTAACAGCGGTCGGAGTAATATGATCATCATTCTGTTCAGCAGTGCTGGCTTTTGTCATTGGGGGTAGACTTGTATTGAAAAAACAGTCCGCTGAGTCTAAATTAACTATAGAGGGACAACTTACTGCACATGCGCAAAAATATAGAGGGCCTGACACTTGTAGGGAGTTGAGCTTGTTTTTTGCTGGTGTCTGGTCTCATCGTTTTGACATCCTGTTGCATTACCCAAGTGATATTTATCTTCAACTCCTCAAATTTGGCTCAGTTCTAACTACAGCAACCTTGCTGAACAACACGACGCTTGAGCTTGTAAAGTACTAATATTCTCCTTGTTGTATGTTCTCTGCGGATGCTAACCTTTGGTTTCCTGCGCAACTCATCCTGAAAAGGCATCTGTATTACTGTAGTTCAATATTTGGTAGTAATAGTCTAATAGATGCACACATGAAACACATGTTTGTGTGAATAATTGCTTTTCCTTACTGCACAAGCTCTTTGAGGACTTCAAACTGTATTAGCTTCATCTGCCATCTAATTGATCGGATGCACACCTGAGAAGCTCACACTTGTCATTGCATCCTCACACCAAAGATATAAAATTACTGATTTGGGATAAAAATAATATTTTGCCAAGTAATTGCTACAACTTGAGAAACAAAACAAATCTGTTGTGTTATGTATTGTTAGTTTAGTTGTATGCTATCTAAACCCAAATTTGACCAGCACTAGCCTGCTGTATCTGAACAAAAAGATGTGTACGCTAACGGTTCCTATATCCATGGTTGCAGGTCTGCGATGAGCTCGAGGACAGGATGGAAGAAGGCGGTGTACTGGTAGATTATCACGGATGTGATTTCTTTCCAGAGCGTTGGTTTGACCTTGTGGTCGTGCTTCAGACCGACAACTCAATTCTGCATGATCGCTTGACTAGCAGGTAAATCTTTGTATCCAACTCGGAGCTCTGGAGTGACCATCCTCCTGGAGCAAGCGAAAGTGATCTGCCATGCTTATCTCTGACACGTTTTTGTTTCTTTCAGAGGCTACATGGGTGCCAAGCTCACAAACAACATAGAGTGTGAGATCTTCCAGGTGCTCCTAGAGGAGGCGAGGGAGAGCTACAAGGAGGATATAGTGATGCTGCTGCGAAGTGACAGCGTCGAGGATATCAGCAAGAACGTGAGCACGCTGACAGAGTGGATAAACAACTGGAGACCATCCCAGTGAGCTACCGGTCCATGGTATGCTTTCGGTGTTGACTTACATTGTTGAGGGATTGTGTTGTGGTTGGAGCCCATGGGGGCAAGCTGACTGTAAATTAGCTGGTCTGGTCGAAGTTTTTTATTTATTACAAGTGCCATGGGCGATTTGAATTCGTACCGATGAAAAGATGGGTACTGCTGCTGCATATGAGTTGGATTTGTATGTGTTCGTTACAAGGTCATGTTTGCCTCTCTCTGAGGCTCTGGGAAGGATATTCGGCGGCCAAGATTTGGACGTTAATTGTTCTGCGTGTTTGCATATGAAATTAAATGATGGTTGTTACCGACTGATTTTTTTAGAGAAATTAGTTGAGCCACGAGCCGTTGGATCTATTCCCCTCACACCGTTGGGTCGGTCAATGCCATATGTGGCTCGTTCTCCTCTCATTGCAGCTGCAAAAGAGCAAGAGGAGTGCATCGTCGTGGGAAGCATCCGTTCTCCTCTCATTACAGCTGCAAAAGAGCAAGAGGAGTGCATCGTCGTGGAAAGCATCCGACTCATAGCAGGAGCCGCACCCCTCGTTGGCAGAGCAATGATGCTCCACCGATGGCCGCCAGCAATGTTTCACTGTAGCATCAACATCGGGGCGACGATGTTCCATCACTGCATCTGCTCCACCATCACTACATCAGTCCACCGATGGTCGTCAGCAATGCTTCATTGCAGCGTCAACATCTGCACAACGATGCTCCATCACTGCATCGGCTGCCTTATCGCACCTCCATTGCAGTACCCACCAGCCAACAGTGATGCTTCGCTGCAGCACCAACACCGACACGATGGTGCTATGAGCACTGGTTGCCCTTGTCGTAGCTCCATCGCAACACTTAACGGCCGCCGGCAATGCTTCACTGCAATGTCAAACACTGGCACGAAGGTGCTCCATTGCAACATCCGACGGCCACCAGCGATGCTCCACTGCAACGCCAAGCATCGTTGGCGGCCGTCAGGTGCTCCACTGCAGCACCTGACGGCCGCCAACGATGCTTTACTGCAGAGCCAACACTTCTCTCTCCTCATGATGGATTTGGGCATCATGGCTTGCAACATTCCTCAAACGCGGCGGGGGAGGGGAAGGGGGAGCAAGTCTCAGATAAGGCTGGGGAATGTGGTGGGCAGGTCCCGCTGGGCAGGTGTCAATGGGAGGAGTCGGTTTCCGGGAAAGAGAAATCATCCAGTTAATTATAATAGTTTTCAAATATAATTCGTCACTTCTTGCTGTAGCCCTATAGGTAAGCCGTTCTTAGAGCATCTCTAGCAGACCCCGCATTTCGCCAGCCTGCAAACCTGGGATGAGGGTCAAGGCAAAGCGCTTTGCAGTTCCATTTTTTGGCTGCGGCAGAACAGATACCGCAATGCGGAACTGCAAAACAGAATATTCTGTTTTGCAGTTCCACATTGCGGTGTCTGTTCTGCCGTAGTCAAAACCGGACCTGCATACGTAGGTTTTGATAGTAAAATCTTCAATAAATTCTTATGCAAACATTAACTAAAATATAAATATATGTTTATTGTACATTACAACAATAGTCAAACTTACAAGAATG
The DNA here is from genome assembly GCF_904849725.1 of Hordeum vulgare subsp. vulgare. Classification (NCBI taxonomy): domain Eukaryota; kingdom Viridiplantae; phylum Streptophyta; class Magnoliopsida; order Poales; family Poaceae; genus Hordeum; species Hordeum vulgare. The sequence goes on along the minus strand of NC_058523.1, from coordinate 27,230,206 downwards.
GTTCAAATGAAAGAATTAAACAAATAATCCAATACAAGAATTGTCCGGAACAAAAGAATAGTTCAAATTACACAACAATCAAATAGATGAACATAAAAATCTCTACTACCCATGCAACTGCCATATGTGCTAAGTGAGATCATGCTGCAGCTGGGTGTGCCCATGGGTGTCCTCTATATGCCGGTAGGACTCCAGGAAAGCCTGAATACAGTCAGGGTTTCTAGATGGCTTCACACGGCTACCAACATTGTCGTAGAAGAACTCCAAGTTTAAATCCCTCTCATCTTCAATGATCATGTTGTGAAGAATCACACAACATGTCATGATGTTGCTGAGGGTTTTCTTATCCCAAAAACGAGCTGGCCCACGAACAATAGCAAATCTAGATTGCAAAACCCCAAAGGCTCTTTCAATATCCTTTATGCACACCTCTTGTTGCTTAGCAAATTCAGCTTGCTTCCTTGTGCTTGGATTGGATATAGTTTTCATGAAAGTAGTCCAAGGAGGATAAATGCCGTCGGCAAGGTAGTACCCTTGAGTTTAGGCATTACCATTCACAGTGAACTTGCAAGTAGGAGCATCACCACTAGCAAGCCTTCCAAATAGGTGTGACCGTTGATGGTATTTGTGTCTCAAAGACGAGTTTTGGTCATGGGCCCAAGGTTAAAATCTTCGTGGTGCCATACCAATCAACTCAAACATAGGTGGCCTCGGCAACCACCCCTCCTACTGAGGTATTTGCCTTTGGTGTTTCTTAAAGTTGCATCTTTTTGGTCCTTATTTGTGCTTCTTGTTTGCTTAAGTCTTAGGTGTGGGTATCCTTGACGGTTTGTATTTTTGTGTTTCTTCTTGTTCACCTTGGAGCTTACCGCACCATACTCCTTTGTCTAATCTCTATCCCAAGCTCTCCTCATCTTGAAACCCCTCTCATCTGCCATTGTATGCATTGTATCCTTCGTAGTGGTGGCTGTGGCAGGGCGGTACAACCGCTAATCATCAGTTGTCTCGCTCCAGCAGAACAACCGGTCCGATTATGAGGTTAAATCGCTAATCTCCAATCTGTTCTAGGCCGGTACAACCGCTCTTCGGAGTGGTACAACCGGTCGCGGCAACTAGCGCCTATAGGGAGGCCAAGCAGAAGGGGTACCGAGTTTCCCCCTTCGTGCCCAACTTCCCTATCGATGCCCTAATCGCCAGCCGCCATCAGCACCACGCCGGAGTGTCGCCGGCGCCCCGGATCTCCTGCCTCCCTTCGGATTCGCTCCGTGGAGGCCCTTCCTCCCCTGACCTCCTCCCATGGATACTGGTAATGCTGTCTTCTCCTCTTGTTATTGGATTCTCCCCTTTCAATCCTCTTTTGGTAGGGCATTGCTAGGATCCTGCATTTTTGGTCAAAACTATTGATAGGACGAGGTCCTATATGTGCTTCATATCAAATGTTTTGAGTAGCAACTAGAATCAATGGTGTAGTTCTCAGATCCGAATGCACCGGCGTTCCCCAAAGTAGCGGTACAACCGCTTGCACCTGCGGTACAACCTCTACTATGATACAACCGCTCGGGTGACCGGTTCAACCGGCCTGCCTGATTCCTACGCCACAGATTCTTAGTTCTCCTCTGCATACCTGATTTATTCCTCTTTCACGTACAATCCTCTCATATTTTTTGGATTTCTTTTTGTGTGCTTCTCTGGTGTGTGTCTACGGGTTGCTTTGGCTCTCGTTCTGCTCCTCGGAAGAACACCAAGAAACGTGCTCGCTGATACGTCTCCAATGTATCTATAATTTTTGATTGTTCCATGCTATTATATTATCTATTTTAGATGTTTTATATGCATTAATATGCTGGTTTATATTATTTTTGGGACTAACCTATTAATCTAGAGCCTAGTGCTAGTTTCTTTTTTTCCACATTTTTGAGTATTGCACATAAGGAATATTAAATGGAGTCCAAACAGAATAGAATATCCTGAATGATTTTTCTTGGACCAGAAGAAATGCAGAAGACTTGGAGTAGGGGGCAGGGCATTTGCCGAGAGGCTACAAGCCTGCATGGCGCGTCCTAGGGGGGTGGCCGCGCCCCTGGCTTGTGGGTCCCCCGCAGGTCTCCTAACCCTATTGTTCGGCCTATAAATTCCCAAATATTCCCGTATCGCAGAAGAGAGCCACGAAAATACTTTTACGCCATCGAGAGCCTTTGTTCCCGATTTGGGAGCCTTTTTCGGTAATCTGTCGGAGAGCGAATTGATCACGGAGGGCATCTACATCAACTCCATTGCCCCTCCGATGATGCGTGAGTAGTTCACCACAAACCTACGGGTCCATACATAGTAGCTAGATAGCTTCTTCCCTCTCTTTGATCTTCAATACCATGTTCTTCATGATCTTCATGGAGATCTATCCGATGTAATACTCTTTTGCGGTGTGTTTGTCGAGATCCGATGAATTATGAGTTTATGTTCAGATTATCCATGAATATTATTTGAGTCTCTTCTGAATTGTTATATGCATGATATCATATCTTAGCAAGTCTCTTCGAGTTATTGGTTTGGTTTGGCCAACTAGATTGGTAATTCTTCCAATGGGAGAAGTGCTTAGTTTTGGGTTCAATCTTACGGTGTCCTCACCCAGTGACATAGTAGGGGTAGTGAGGCACGTATTGTATTGTTGCCATCGAGGATAAAAAGATGGGGTTTTCATCATATTGCTTGAGTTTATCCCTCTACATCATGTCATCTTACTTAATGTGTTACTCTATTCTTCATGAACTTAATACTCTAGATACAGGCAGGAGTCGGTCGATGTGTGGAGTAATAGTAGTAGATGCAGAATCGTTTCGGTCTACTTGACACGGACGTGATGCCTATATGCATAATCATTGCCTTGGATATGTTCATAATTATTTGCTTTTCTATCAATTGCTTGACAGTAATTTGTTGACCCACCGTATTATTTTCCTTTATGAGAGAAGCCTCTAGTGAAAACTATGGCCCCAGGTCTATTTTCCATATTATACTTTCATATCTATAAACCAGAAATACCAAAAATATATTGGTGCAATTTATTTACTTTTCTTTTCGCAATCTTTTATATCTATCTCTATCAGATCTCATCCTTGCAAATAACTCTGAAGGGATTGACAACCCCTTTATAGCGTTGGATGCAAGTGTTTGATTGTTTGTGTAGGTACTACGATTGGGGCCTTGCTTGTTCCTCTTACTGAATTGATACCTTGGTTCTCCACAAAATGAGAGAAATACTTATCTACTTTGTTGCATCACCCTTTCCTCTTCAAGGGAAACCAACACAAGCTCAAGAGGGGGGGGGGGTATGAACCATTGACGTATTCTGTTTTCTTTGTTTTGTTTGCTTATTTTGATGAATCTATGGGTTGTATCAGGGGGTATGAACCATGGAGAAGTTGGAATAAAGTAAATATTACATAAATATAAATAAAGAATGAGTTCACAACAATACCTAAAGTGGTGATTTATTTTTCTTATACTAACGGATCTCATGAGTTTTCTGTTGAGTTTTGTGTTGTGAAGTTTTCAAGTTTTGGGTAAAGATTTGATGGACTATGGAATAAGGAGTGGCAAGAGCCTAAGATTGGGGATGCCCAAGACACCCCAAGCCATATTCAAGGATACCAAAGAGCCTAAGCTTGGGGATGCCCCGAAAGGCAACCCCTCTTTCATCTTCAATCCATCGGCAAATTTACTTGAGGCTATATTTTTATTCACCACATGATATGTGTTTTGCTTGGAGCGTCTTGTATGATATGAGTCTTTACTTTTTTGTTTGCCACAATCATACTTGCCGCACACATCTTTTGAGAGAGACACGCTGAATCATGAATTTATTAGAATACTCTTTGTGCTTCACTTTTATCTTTTGAGCTAGGCAATGTTGCTCTAGTGTTTCACTTATATCTTTTTAGAGCACGGTGGTGTTTTATTTTATAGAAATTATTAAACTCACGTACTTCACTTATATTATTTTGAGAGTTCTTTAAACAACATGGTAATTGGTTTAGGTTATGAATTTAGTCCTAATATAATGGGCATCCAAGAGGGATATAATAAAAACTTTCATATTAAGTGCATTGAGTATGATGAGAAGTTTGATTCCTTGCATATAGTTTTGAGATATGAAGATGGTAATATGGGAGTCATGCTAGTAAGTAATTGTGAATTATAAAAATACTTGTGTTAAAGCTTATGATTCCCGTAGCATGCACGTATGCTGAACCGTTATGTGAGGAAGTCGGAGCATGATTTGTTTAATGATTGTCAACCTTTGTGTGGAGGTCGGGACCACACTATGGTTAACTCCTACCAACCCTTCTCCTAGGAGCATGGGTCTAATACTTTGCTTCGATAACTAATATGCTTTTGCAATAAGTATGTGAGTTCTTTATGACTAATGTTGAGTTCATGAATTATACGCACTCTCACCCTTCCACCTTTGCTAGCCTCTCTAGTACCGCACAACTCTCGCCGATACATTAAACCCACCTTCCTCAAAATAGCCACCATACATTTTCCTTAAAACATCCACCATACCTACCTATTATGGCATTTTCATATCCATTCGGAGATATATTGCCATGAACACCACCGTCTCATTTTTTGACACGCACCATCACTTCCATATTGCTTATAGAGTCATACTTTGTTCTAGATATCGAGTCGTAATATTTGAGTTGTAAGTAAATAAAAGTGTGATGATTTGCATTATTAACGCATTGTCCCGTTGAGAAAAGGATGATGGAAGCTATGATTCCCTCACAAGTTGGGATGAGTCTCCGGACTTTACATAAAATAAAAGAGGCGAGCGAAGCCCATAAAAAATATAAGAGGCCAAAGAAGCCCACAAAAAAAGAGAAAAAAAGAAAGAGGACAAAAGAAAAAAAAAGAGAAAGAGAGAAGTGACAATGCTACTATCTTTTTCCACACTTGTGCTTCAAAGTAGCACCATGTTCTTCATAGAGAGTCTCCTATTTTGTCACTTTCATTTAATTAGTGGAATTTCATCTTTTGCACAACCACTTAGTTTCCTTTTTGAGCTTCCATACACTTATAGCTCTAGTGCATTTGTTGCATGACAATCCCTACTCACTCACATTAATATCTATTGATGGGCATCTCCATAGCCCGTTGATATGCCCAGTTGATGTGAGACTATCTTCTCCTTTTTTGCAACCTCCACCACATTCTATTCCACCTATAGTGCTATATCCATGCCTCATGCTCATGTATCGCGTGAGAGTTGAAAAGGTTTGAAACATAAAAAGTGTGAAATAATTTCTTGATTTTCATCGAGGGCGTGCATGATTTAGATACTTTGTGTGGTGAAGATGGAGCATCGCCAGACCATATGATTTTGTAGAGATAACTTTCTAAGACCATGTTATTTCAAAAGGAAGCAATTACCTTACTAGTATGCTTGAAGTATTATTGTTTTTATGTCAATGTTAGACTTTTGTTTTGAATCTTATGGATCTGAATATTCATGCCACAATAGATAATATTACATGGATAAATATGCTAGGTAGCATTACACATCAAAAATTCTGTTTTTATTATTTACCTACTCGAGGACGAGCAAGAATTAAGCTTGGGGATGCTTGATACGTCTCCAACGTATCTATAATTTTGATTGTTCCATGCTATTAAATTATCTGTTTTGAATGTTTTATATGCATTAATATGTTGTTTTATATTATTTTTGGGACTAACCTATTAATCTAGAGCCTGGTGCCAGTTTTTGTTTTTTCCACATTTTTGAGTATTGCAGATAAGGAATATTAAACAGAGTCCAAACGGAATAAAATCTCCGGAATGATTTTTCTTGGACCAGAAGAAACATAGAAGACTTGGAGTAGGGGGCACGACATCTCCTGGGAGGCCACAAGCCTGCAAGGCGCGCGCTAGGGGGGTGGCCGCGCCCCTGGCTTGTGGGTCCCCTGCAGGTCTCCTAACCCTATTCTTGAGCCTATAAATTCCCAAATATTCCCGTATCGTAGAAGAGAGCCACGAAAACAATTTTACGCCGATGGGAGCCTCTATTCCCGAGATATCCAATTTGGGAGCCTTTTACGGTAATCTGCGAGAGAGGGAATTGATCACAGAGGGCATCTACATCAACTCCATTGCCCCTCCTGTTGGGGAACGTCGCATGGGAAACAAAAATTTTCCTACGCGCACGAAGACCTATCATGGTGATGTCCATCTACGAGAGGGGATGAGTGATCTACGTACCCTTGTAGATCGTACAGCAGAAGCGTTAGAGAACGCGGTTGATGTAGTGGAACGTCCTCACGTCCCTCGATCCGCCCCGCGAACAATCCCGCGATCAGTCCCACGATCTAGTACCGAACGGACGGCACCTCCGCGTTCAGCACACGTACAGCTCGACGATGATCTCGGCCTTCTTGATCCAGCAAGAGAGACAGAGAGGTAGAAGAGTTCTCCGGCAGCGTGACGGCGCTCCGGAGGTTGGTGATGATCTTGCCTCAGCAGGGCTCCGCCCGAGCTCCGCAGAAACACGATCTAGAGGAAAAACTATGGAGGTATGTGATCGGGCAGCCGTGAGAAAGTCGTCTCAAATCTGCCCTAAAAGCCCCATATATATAGGAGGAGGGAGGGGGACCTTGCCTTGGGGTCCAAGGGATCCCCAAGGGGTCGGCCGAGCCAGGGGGGAGGACTCTCCCCCCCCAAACCGAGTTGGACTAGGTTTGGTGGGAGGGAGTCCTTCCCCTTTCCCACTTCCCCCTTTTTTTTTTCTTTTCTCCTTTGATTTTTATCCTTGGCGCATAGGGGACTTGTGGGCTGTCCCACCAGCCCACTAAGGGCTGGTGTGGCTCCCCAAAAGCCTATGGGCTTCCCCGGGGTGGGTTGTCCCCCTCCCGGTGAACTCCCGGAACCCATTCGTCATTCCCGGTACATTCCCGGTAACTCCGAAAACCTTCCGGTAATCAAATGAGGTCATCCTATATATCAATCTTCGTTTCCGGACCATTCCGGAAACCCTCGTGACGTTCGTGATCTCATCCGGGACTCCGAACAACATTCGGTAACCAACCATATAACTCAAATACGCATAAAACAACGTCGAACCTTAAGTGTGCAGACCCTGCGGGTTCGAGAACTATGTAGACATGACCCGAGAGACTCCTCGGTCAATATCCAATAGCGGGACCTGGATGCCCATATTGGATCCTACATATTCTACGAAGATATTTATCGTTTGAACCTCAGTGCCAAGGATTTGTATAATCCCTTATGTCATTCCCTTTGTCCTTCGGTATGTTACTTGCCCGAGATTCGATCGTCAGTATCCGCATACCTATTTCAATCTCGTTTACCGGCAAGTCTCTTTACTCGTTCCGTAATACAAGATCCCGCAACTTACACTAAGTTACATTGCTTGCAAGGCTTGTGTGTGATGTTGTATTACCGAGTGGGCCCCGAGATACCTCTCCGTCACATGGAGTGACAAATCCCAGTCTTGATCCATACTAACTCAACTAACACCTTCGGAGATACCTGTAGAGCATCTTTATAGTCACCCAGTTACGTTGCGACGTTTGATACACACAAAGCATTCCTCCGGTGTCAGTGAGTTATATGATCTCATGGTCATAGGAATAAATACTTGACACGCAGAAAACAGTAGCAACAAAATGACACGATCAACATGCTACGTCTATTAGTTTGGGTCTAGTCCATCACGTGATTCTCCCAATGACGTGATCCAGTTATCAAGAAACAACACCTTTTTCATAATCAGAAGACACTGACTATCATTTATCAACTGGCTAGCCAACTAGAGGCATGCTAGGGACGGTGTTTTGTCTATGTATCCACACATGTAAATGAGTCTTCATTCAATACAATTATAGCATGGATAATAAACTATTATCTTGATACAGGAATTATAATAATAACTATACATTTATTATTGCCTCTAGGGCATAATTCCAACAGTCTCCCACTTGCACTAGAGTCAATAATCTAGCCCTCACATCACCATGTGAATTACATTGTAATAAATCTAACACCCATACAGTTCTGGTGTCGATCATGTTTTGGCCGTGGAAGAGGTTTAGTCAGCGGGTCTGCTACATTCAGATCCGTGTGCACTTTGCATATATTTACGTCCTCCTCCTCGACGTAGTCGCGGATGAGGTTGAAGCGTCGTTTGATGTGTCTGGTCTTCTTGTGAAACCTTTGTTCCTTTGCTAAGGCAATGGCACCAGTGTTGTCACAGAACAAGGTTATTGGATCTAGTGCACTTGGCACCACTCCAAGATCCGTCATGAACTGCTTCATCCAGACACCCTCCTTAGCCGCCTCCGAGGCAGCCATGTACTCCGCTTCACATGTAGAATCTGCTACGACGCTTTGCTTGGAACTGCACCAGCTTACTGCACCCCCATTAAGAATAAATACGTATCCGGTTTGCGACTTAGAGTCGTCCGGATCTGTGTCAAAGCTTGCATCGACGTAACCTTTTACGGCGAGCTCTTCGTCACCTCCATACACGAGAAACATCTCCTTAGTCCTTTTCAGGTACTTTAGGATATTCTTGACCGCCGTCCAGTGATCCACTCCTGGATTACTCTGGAACCTACCTGCCATACTTATGGCGAGGCTAACATCCGGTCTAGTGCACAGCATTGCATACATGATAGAGTCTACGGCTGAAGCATAGGGGACGGAGCGCATATGCTCTCTATCTTCATCAGTTGCTGGGCACTGAGTCTTACTCAATCTCGTACCTTGTAACACCGGCAAGAACCCTTTCTTGGACTGTTCCATTTTGAACCTCTTCAAAACTTTATCAAGGTATGTGCTTTGTGAAAGTCCTATCAGGCGTTTTGATCTATCCCTATAGATCTTAATACCTAGAATGTAAGCAGCTTCTCCTAGGTCCTTCATAGAGAAAATTTTATTCAAGTAACCTTTTATGCTCTCCAAAAGCTCTACGTTGTTTCCAATCAGTAATATGTCATCCACATATAATATTAGAAACGCCACAGAGCTCCCACTCACTTTCTTGTAAATACAAGATTCTCCAACCACTTGTATAAACCCAAATGCTTTGATCACCTCATCAAAGCGCTTGTTCCAACTCCGAGATGCTTGCAACAGTCCATAAATGGATCGCTGGAGCTTGCACACCTTGTCAGCATTTTTAGGATCGACAAAACCTTCGGGTTGCATCATATACAACTCTTCCTTAAGGAAACCATTAAGGAATGCCGTTTTGACATCCATCTGCCAGATTTCATAATCGAAAAATGCAGCTATTGCTAACATGATTCTGACGGACTTAAGCATCGCTACGGGTGAGAAGGTCTCATCGTAGTCAACTCCTGGAACTTGTGAAAAACCCTTTGCCACAAGTCGAGCTTTATAAACGGTCACATTACCGTCAGCGTCCGTCTTCTTCTTAAAGATCCATTTGTTCTGAATAGCCTTGCGGCCTCCAGGTAGTATCTCCAAAGTCCACACTTTGTTCTCATACATGGATCCTATCTCGGATTTCATGGCTTCTAGCCATTTGTTGGAATCTGGGCCCACCATTGCTTCTTCATAATTTGCAGGTTCATTGTTGTCCAACAACATGATTGACAAGACGGGATTACCGTACCACTCTGGAGCAGCGCGTGATCTCGTCGACCTGCGTGGTTCAACAGAAACTTGAACTGGAGTTTCATGATCATCATCATTAACTTCCTCCTCAAACGGCGTCGCAACGACAGAGGTTTCCGCTTGCCCTGCGCCACCATCCAGAGGGATGAGAGGTTCGACAACCTCGTCAAGTTCTATCTTCCTCCCACTCAATTCTCTCGAGAGAAACTCCTTCTCAAGAAAAGTTCCATTTTTAGCAACAAACACTTTGCCCTCGGATTTGAGATAGAAGGTGTACCCAACTGTCTCCTTTGGGTAACCTATGAAGACGCACTTTTCCGCTTTGGGTTCCAGCTTTTCAGGATGAAGCTTTTTGACATAAGCATCACATCCCCAAACTTTAAGAAACGACAACTTTGGTCTTTTGCCATACCACAGTTCGTATGGTGTCGTCTCAACGGATTTTAATGGTGCCCTATTTAAAGTGAATGCAGCTGTTTCTAATGCATAACCCCAAAATGACAACGGCAAATCAGTAAGAGACATCATAGATCGCACCATCTCTAACAAAGTACGATTATGACGTTCGGACACACCATTACGCTGTGGTGTTCCAGGCGGTGTTAACTGCGAAACAATTCCACATTGTCTTAAGTGAGTACCAAACTCGAAACTCAGATATTCACCCCCACGATCAGACCGTAGGAACTTGATCTTCTTGTCACGATGATTTTCTACTTCACTCTGAAATTGCTTGAACTTTTCAAATGTTTCAGACTTGTGCTTCATCAAGTAGACATAACCATATCTACTTAAATCGTCAGTGAAGGTGAGAAAATAACGATATCCGCCGTGTGCCTCCACGCTCATCGGACCACACACATCGGTGTGTATGATTTCCAACAAGTCACTTGCACGCTCCATTGTTCCGGAGAACGGAGTTTTAGTCATCTTGCCCATGAGGCATGGTTCGCACGTGTCAAGTGAATCAAAGTCAAGTGACTCCAAAAGTCCATCAGCATGGAGTTTCTTCATGCGCTTTACACCAATATGACCCAAGCGGCAGTGCCACAAAAATATGGCGCTATCATTGTTTACTCTAACTCTTTTGGTCTCAATGTTATGTATATGCGTATCGCTATCGAGATTCAATATGAACAATCCTCTCACATTCGGTGCATGACCATAAAAGATGTTACTCATAGAAATAGAACAACCATTATTCTCAGACTTAAAAGAGTAACCGTCTCGCAATAAACAAGATCCAGATATAATGTTCATGCTCAACGCAGGCACTAAATAACAATGATTTAAGTTCATCACTAATCCTGATGGTAGTTGAAGTGACACGGTGCCGACGGCGATTGCATCAACCTTGGAACCGTTTCCTACGCGCATCGTCACTTCGTCTTTCGCCAGCCTTCGTCTATTCCGCAGTACCTGCTTCGAGTTGCAAATGTGAGCAACAGAACCGGTATCGAATACCCAGGCACTACTACGAGAGCTGGTTAAGTACACATCAATAACATGTATATCAAATATACCTGATTTTTCTTTGCCCGCCTTCTTATCTGCCAGATACTTGGGGCAATTGCGCTTCCAGTGACCCATACCCTTGCAATAGAAGCACTCTGTTTTAGGCTTAGGTCCAGCCTTGGGTTTCTTCGGCGGATTGGCAACAGGCTTGCCGCTCTTCTTCGAATTGCCCTTCTTGCCTTTGCCGTTTCTCTTGAAACTAGTGGTCTTGCTCACCATCAACACTTGATGCTCTTTACGGAGTTCAGACTCTGCGACTTTCAGCATCGCAAACAACTCGCCGGGAGACTTGTTCATCCCTTGCATGTTGTAGTTCAACACAAAGCCTTTGTAGCTTGGCGGCAGTGATTGGAGGATTCTGTCAGTGATAGCTTCTTGCGGGAGTTCAATCCCCAGTTCAGCTAGACGGTTTGAGTACCCAGACATTTTGAGCACATGTTCACTGACAGACGAGTTTTCCTCCATCTTGCAAGCATAGAATTTATCGGAGGTCTCATACCTCTCGATCCGGGCGTTCTTCTGAAAGATAAACTTCAACTCCTGGAACATCTCGAATGCTCCATGACGCTCAAAGCGACGTTGAAGTCCCGGCTCTAAGCCATACAAGACTGCACATTGAACTATTGAGTAGTCCTCCTTACGTGCTAACCAAGCGTTCTTAACATCCTGATCAGCCGTAGCGGGTGGTTCATCTCCTAGCGCAGCATTAAGGACATAATCCTTCTTTCCAGCTTGTAAGATTAGCTTAAGATTACGAGCCCAGTCTACAAAGTTGCTTCCATCATCTTTCAACTTAGCTTTCTCTAGGAACGTATTAAAATTCAGGATGACACTTGTGTGAGCCATGATCTACAACACAAATATATTCAAAGTGGACTTAGACTATGTTCAAGATAATTAGAGTTCAACTTAATCAAATTATATGCTAAACTCCCACTCAAAAAGTACATCTCTCTAGTCATTTGAGTGGTTCATGATCCACTTACACTATCCCAAGTCCGATCATCACGTGAGTCGAGAGTAGTTTCAGTGGTAAGCATCCCTATGCTAATCATATCAACTATATGATTCATGATCGAACTTTCGGTCTCATGTGTTCCGAGGCCATGTCTGGACATGCTAGGCTCGTCAAGCTTAACCCGAGTGTTCCGCGTGCGCAACTGTTTTGCACCCGTTGTATGTGAACGTTGAGTCTATCACACCCGATCATCACGTGGTGTCTCGAAACGACGAACTGTAGCAACGGTGCACAGTCGGGGAGAACACAATTTCGTCTTGAAATTTTAGTGAGAGATCACCTCATAATGCTACCGTCGTTCTAAGCAAAATAAGGTGCATAAAAGGATTAACATCACATGCAATTCATAAGTGACATGATATGGCCATCATCACGTGCTTCTTGATCTCCATCACCAAAGCACCGGCACGATCTTCTTGTCACCGGCGCCACACCATGATCATCCATCAACGTGTTGCCATCGGGGTTGTCGTGCTACTTATGCTATTACTACTAAAGCTACATCCTAGCAAAATAGTAAACGCATCTGCAAGCACAAATATGTTAGTATAAAGACAACCCTATGGCTCCTGCCGGTTGCCGTACCATCGACGTGCAAGTCGATATTTCTATTACAACATGATCATCTCATACATCCAATATATCACATCACATCATTGGCCATATCACATCACAATCATACCCTGCAAAAACAAGTTAGACGTCCTCTAATTTTGTTGTTGCAAGTTTTACGTGGTGACCAAGGGTATCTAGTAGGATCGCATCTTACTTACGCAAACACCACAACGGAGATATATGAGTTGCTATTTAACCTCATCCAAGGACCTCCTCGGTCAAATCCGATTCAACTAAAGTTGGAGAAACCGTCACTTGCCAGTCATCTTTGAGCAAAGGGGGTTACTCGTAACGATGAAACCAGTCTCTCGTAAGCGTACGAGTAATGTCGGTCCAAGCCGCTTCAATCCAACAATACCGCAGAATCAAGAAAAGACTAAGGAGGGCAGCAAAACGCACATCACCGCCCACAAAACCTTTTGTGTTCTACTCGAGAAGACATCTACGCATGAACCTAGCTCATGATGCCACTGTTGGGGAACGTCGCATGGGAAACAAAAATTTTCCTACGCGCACGAAGACCTATCATGGTGATGTCCATCTACGAGAGGGGATGAGTGATCTACGTACCCTTGTAGATCGTACAGCAGAAGCGTTAGAGAACGCGGTTGATGTAGTGGAACGTCCTCACGTCCCTCGATCCGCCCCGCGAACAATCCCGCGATCAGTCCCATGATCTAGTACCGAACGGACGGCACCTCCGCGTTCAGCACACGTACAGCTCGACGATGATCTCGGCCTTCTTGATCCAGCAAGAGAGACGGAGAGGTAGAAGAGTTCTCCTGCAGCGTGACGGCGCTCCGGAGGTTGGTGATGATCTTGTCTCAGCAGGGCTCCGCCCGAGCTCCGCAGAAACACGATCTAGAGGAAAAACTATGGAGGTATGTGATCGGGCAGCCGTGAGAAAGTCGTCTCAAATCTGCCCTAAAAGCCCCATATATATAGGAGGAGGGAGGGGGACCTTGCCTTGGGGTCCATGGGATCCCCAAGGGGTCGGCCAAGCCAGGGGGGAGGACTCTCCCCCCCCCAAACCGAGTTGGACTAGGTTTGGTGGGAGGGAGTCCTTCCCCTTTCCCACTTCCCCCTTTTTTTTCTTTTCTCCTTTGATTTTTATCCTTGGCGCATAGGGGACTTGTGGGCTGTCCCACCAGCCCACTAAGGGCTGGTGTGGCTCCCCAAAAGCCTATGGGCTTCCCCGGGGTGGGTTGTCCCCCTCCCGGTGAACTCCCGGAACCCATTCGTCATTCCCGGTACATTCCCGGTAACTCCGAAAACCTTCCGGTAATCAAATGAGGTCATCCTATATATCAATCTTCGTTTCCGGACCATTCCGGAAACCCTCGTGACGTCCGTGATCTCATCCGGGACTCCGAACAACATTCGGTAACCAACCATATAACTCAAATACGCATAAAACAACGTCGAACCTTAAGTGTGCAGACCCTGCGGGTTCGAGAACTATGTAGACATGACCCGAGAGACTCCTCGGTCAATATCCAATAGCGGGACCTGGATGCCCATATTGGATCCTACATATTCTACGAAGATCTTTATCGTTTGAACCTCACTGCCAAGGATTCGTATAATCCCGTATGTCATTCCCTTTGTCCTTCGGTATGTTACTTGCCCGAGATTCGATCGTCAGTATCCACATACCTATTTCAATCTCGTTTACCGGCAAGTCTCTTTACTCGTTCCGTAATACAAGATCCCGCAACTTACACTAAGTTACATTGCTTGCAAGGCTTGTGTGTGATGTTGTATTACCGAGTGGGCCCCGAGATACCTCTCCGTCACACGGAGTGACAAATCCCAGTCTTGATCCATACTAACTCAACTAACACCTTCGGAGATACCTGTAGAGCATCTTTATAGTCACCCAGTTACGTTGCGACGTTTGATACACATAAAGCATTCCTCCGGTGTCAGTGAGTTATATGATCTCATGGTCATAGGAATAAATACTTGACACGCAGAAAACAGTAGCAACAAAATGACACGATCAACATGCTACGTCTATTAGTTTGGGTCTAGTCCATCACGTGATTCTCCCAATGACGTGATCCAGTTATCAAGCAACAACACCTTGTTCATAATCAGAAGACACGGACTATCATTGATCAACTGGCTAGCCAACTAGAGGCATGCTAGGGACGGTGTTTTGTCTATGTATCCACACATGTAAATGAGTCTTCATTCAATACAATTATAGCATGGATAATAAACTATTATCTTGATACAGGAATTATAATAATAACTATACATTTATTATTGCCTCTAGGGCATAATTCCAACACCTCCGATGATGCGTGAGTAGTTCACCACAGACCTACGGATCCATATCTAGTAGCTAGATTGCTTCTTCTCTCTCTTTGATCTTCAATACCATGTTCTTCATGATCTTCATGGAGATCTATCCAATGTAATAGTCTTTTGCGGTGTGTTTGTCGAGATCCGATGAATTGTGAGTTTATGTTCAGATTATCCATGAATATTATTTGAGTCTCTTCTAAATTCTTATATGCATGATTTCATATCTTAGCAAGTCTCTTCGAGTTGGTTTGGTTTGGCCAACTAGATTGGTAATTATTGCAATGGGAGAAGTGCTTAGTTTTGGGTTCAATCTTGAAGTGTCCTCACCCAGTGACATAGTAGGGGTAGCGAGGCACATATTGTATTGTTGCCATCAAGGATGAAAAGATGGGGTTTTCATCATATTGCTTGAGTTTATCCCTCTACATCATGTCACCTTACTTAAGGCGTTACTGTGTTCTTCATGAACTTAATACTCTAGATGCAGGTAGGAGTCGGTTGATGTGTTGAGTAATAGTAGTAGATGCAGAATCGTTTCGGTCTACTTGACATAGATGTGATGCCTATATGCATAATCATTGCCTTGTATATCTTCATAATTATTCACTTTTCTATCAATTGCTCGACAGTAATTTGTTCACCCACCGTATTATTTTCCTTTATGAGAGAAGCCTCTAGTGAAAACTATGGACCCCGGGTCTATTTTCCATATTATACTTTCAGATCTATAAACCAAAAATACCAAAAATATATTGCTGCAATTTATTTACTTTTGTTTCTGCAATCCTTTATATATATATCTATCAGATCCCATCCTTACAAATAACTGTGAAGGGATTTACAACCCCTTTATAGCGTTGGGTGCAAGTGTTTGATTGTTTGTGTAGGTACCACGATTGGGGCCTTGCTTGTTCCTCCTACTAGATTGATACCTTGGTTCTCAACAAACCGAGGGAAATACTTATCTACATCGCTGCATCACCCTTTCCTCTTCAAGGAAAAACCAACACAAGCTCAATAGGTAGCACTCGCTGGTGTAGGTTCGTTGATGACCCTGAGGAAGAGGAAGTTGTGATCCCTACCAATCCCTCTTGCCGTGCAAAGTCCTTGGCCACCAAGCAAAAATCTGCCAAGCCGGTGCACTCCTAGAAGCAAGATGATTGGGAGTGGGTTCGTTTTCAGAATCCTTATGAGGTCCCCATTGCTCCCACCTAGACCACCCCTCAGTTCCAGCATGCGCTTCAGATGCGGATTGTGCATGTTCTCTATGGACATCACAAGAACAAATTTGCCAAGCAATGGACAACTGGCATTGAGCCCCCGAAGAACAACATGGCTTACTTTGGAGAGGCATATACTCTATGTGAAGAATTTGACTTGCTCAAGCTCATAACTCTCAACCATCCCTTTGATGTGCAGCTCATTCACCAGTTCTATGTCATTGTTCACTTTGGCACCGATGATGCGCGTACCCTTACGTTCATGTGTCATGATTAGCTTTTAAGGTCCCATGGTGTGCCTTCTGGAGTGCAATTGGGTATGATGATGCCGGCCTTAATGTGAATGGCGCATCTGTCCTCATGATCGGGCTCATTCAATGGATAAGGTGAAGTTAGCCCCCTTGTACATTCTCGGGCGTGGGATTCCTAGATCCTCTAAGGACCTGCTGCCGGTATATGATATTCCGCATCGTGTTTTCCAGAATGTTCACCTGCCCAAGGTTGGCAATAAAGATGAGATTCATGGATACTTTGTTGATCTGCTTGTTGTCATGCGGTACGACGCTGGCTTTGGGGCTACGTTTGATGCTTCCAAATGGTTGTGGGAGGACCTGTACTCCATGGTCTTCTACAAATTGGTCACCAAGTATGCTCCGTTCATCATGTGCTTCCTCAACTTTGTGTGGGCAGTTCATAGGCCTGGTGAGCCTCTCTCTTCTCCTGAGAGCCTCACTGAGCATGAGGTCAAGCAACTGATACGTCCCAAACGTATCTATAATTTCTGCTTGTTCCATGATATTTTGGGTGACATTGTTATATGATTTGCCAAACTTTTATATCATTTTACACATATTTGGACTAACCTACTTTTATATCAGTGCACCCAGTACCAATTTCAGTCTGCTGACGTCTATTTTGCAGGGGCTTTTACCCAATTTTTCGAAGCCTGAACAATTCCGGAAAAATATATAAAAAAACATCAAAATAGACGCTTCCGGATCACCGAAGATGGGCCAAAGGGGGGCCAGGGGCCTCCGAGGCGGCCTGCTGGCGCGACCAGGCCCTAGGTCGGGCCAGGAGGTTGCCTGGGTGGGTCCCACTGTTGGAATTATGCCCTAGAGGCAATAATAAATATAGTTATTATTATAATTCCTGTATCAAGATAATCGTTTATTATCCATGCTATAATTGTATTGAATGAAGACTTGTATACATGTGTGGATACATAGACAAAACACTGTCCCTAGCAAGCCTCTAGTTGGCTAGCCAGTTGATCAAAGATAGTCAGGGTGTTCTGATTATGTAAAAGGTGTTGTTGCTTGATAACTGGATCACGTCATTAGGAGAATCACGTGATGGACTAGACCCAAACTAATAGACGTGCATGTTGATCGTGTCATTTTGTTGCTACTGTTTTCTGCGTGTCAAGTATTTGTTCCTATGACCATGAGATCATATAACTCACTGACACCGGAGGAATGCTTTGTGTGTATCAAACGTCGCAACGTAACTGGGTGACTATAAAGATGCTCTACAGGTATATCCAAAGGTGTTCGTTGAGTTAGTATGGATCGAGACTGGGATTTGTCACTCCGTGTGACGGAGAGGTATCTCGGGGCCCACTCGGTAATACAACATCACACACAAGCCTTGCAAGAAATGTGACTTAGTGTAAGTTGCGGGATCTTGTATTACGGAACGAGTAAAGAGACTTGCCGATAAACGAGATTGAAATAGGTATGCGGATACTAACGATCGAAGCTCGGGCAAGTAACATACCGAAGGACAAAGGGAATGACATACGGGATTATATGAATCCTTGGCACTGAGGTTCAAACGATAAGATCTTCGTAGAATATGTGGGTTCCAATATGGGCATCCAGGTCCCGCTATTGGATATTGACCGAGGAGTCACTCGGGTCATGTCTGCATAGTTCTCGAACCCGCAGGGTCTGCACACTTAAGGTTCGACGTTGTTTTATGCGTATTTGAGTTATATGGTTGGTTACCGAATGTTGTTCGAAGTCCCGGATGAGATCACGGACGTCACGAGGGTTTCCGGAATGGTCCAGAAACGAAGATTGATATATAGGATGACCTCATTTGATTACCGGAAGGTTTTCGGAGTTACCGGGAATGTACCGGGAATGACGAATGGGTTCCGGGTGTTCACCGGGGGGGGGGGGGGGCGAAACCCACCCCGGGGAAGCCCATAGGCCTTGGGGGTGGCGCACCAGCCCTTGGTGGGCTGGTGGGACAGCCGAAGAAGGCCCTATGCGCCAAAGGATAAGAAATCAAAGAGAAAAAAAGGGGAGGTGGGAAAGGAGAGAAGGACTCCACCTTCCAAACCTAGTTGGATTCGGTTTGGAAGGGGAGGACTTCCCCCCTTGGCTCGGCCAACCCCCTTGGGGCTCCTTGAGCCTCAAGGCAAGGTCCCCCCTCTCCCACCTATATATACAGAGGTTTTAGGGCTGATTTGAGACAACTTTTGCCACGGCAGCCCGACCACATACCTCCACGGTTTTTCCTCTAGATCATGTTTCTGCGGAGCTCGGGCGGAGCCCTGCCGGGATCAGATCACCACCAACCTCCGGAGCGCCGTCACGCTGCCGGAGAACTCATCTACCTCTCCGTCTCTCTTGCTGGATCAAGAAGGCCGAGATCATCGTCGAGCTGTACGTGTGCTGAACGCGGAGGTGCCGTCCGTTCGGCACTAGATCGTGGGACGGATCGCGAGACGGTTCGCGGGGCGGATCGAGGGACGTGAGGATATTCCACTACATCAACCACATTCACTAACGCTTCTGCTGTGCGATCTACAAGGGTACGTAGATCGTAAATCCCCTCTCGTAGATGGAAATCACCATGATAGGTCTTCGTGCGCGTAGGAAATTTTTTGTTTCCCATGCGACGTTCCCCAACAGTGGCATCATGAGCGAGGTTCATGCGTAGATGTCTTCTCGAGTAGAACACAAAAGTTTTTGTGGGCGGTGATGTGCGTTTTCTGCCCTCCTTAGTCTTTTCTTGATTCCGCGGTATTGTTGGATTGAAGCGGCTTGGACCGACATTACTCGTACGCTTACGAGAGACTGGTTTCATCGCTACGAGTAACCCCGTTGCTCAAAGATGACTGGCAAGTGTCAGTTTCTCCAACTTTAGTTGAATCGGATTTGACCAAGGAGGTCCTTGTATAAGGTTAAATAGCAATTCATATATCTCCATTGTGGTGTTTGCGTAAGTAAGATGCGATCCTACTAGATACCCATGGTCATCACGTAAAATATGCAACAACAAAATTAGAGGACGTCTAACTTGTTTTTGCAGGGTATGCTTGTGATGTGATATGGCCAACGATGTGATGTGATATATTGGATGTATGAGATGATCATGTTGTAATAGATAATATCGACTTGCACGTCGATGGTACGGCAACCGGCAGGAGCCATAGGGTTGTCTTTAAACTAACGTTTGTGCTTGCAGATGCGTTTACTATTTTGCTAGGATGTAGCTTTAGTAGTAATAGCATGAGTAGCACGACAACCCCGATGGCGACACGTTGATGGAGATCATGTTGTGGCGCCGGTGACAAGAAGATCGTGCCGGTGCTTTGGTGATGAAGATCAAGGAGCACGTGATGATGGCCATATCATGTCACTTATGAATTGCATGTGATGTTAATCCTTTTATGCACCTTATTTTGCTTAGAACGACGGTAGCATTATGAGGTGATCTCTCACTAAAATTTCAAGACGAAATTGTGTTCTCCCCGACTGTGCACCGTTGCTACAGTTCGTCGTTTCAAGACACCACGTGATGATCGGGTGTGATAGACTCAACGTTCACATACAGCGGGTGCAAAACAGTTGCACACGCGGAACACTCGGGTTAAGCTTGACGAGCCTAGCATGTGCATACATGGCCTCAGAACACATGAGACCGAAAGGTCGATCATGAATCATATAGATGATATGATTAGCATAGGGATGCTTACCACTGAAACTATACTCAACTCACGTGATGATCGGACTTGAGCTAGTGTAAGTGGGTCATGAACCACTCAAATGACTAGAGAGATGTACTTTTTGAGTGGGAGTTTAGCAAGTAATTTGATTAAGTTAAACTCTAATTATCTTGAACATAGTCTAAGTCCACTTTGAATATATTTGTGTTGTAGATCATGGCTCACGCGACAGTCACCCTGAATTTTAATACGTTCCTAGAGAAAGCTAAGTTGAAAGATGATGGAAGCAACTTTGTAGACTGGGCTCGTAATCTTAAGTTAATCCTACAAGCTGGGAAGAAGGATTATGTCCTTAATGCTGCGCTAGGAGATGAACCACCCACTACGGCTGACCAGGATGTTAAGAACGCTTGGTTAACACGTAAGGAGGACTACTCAGTAGTTCAATGTGCAGTCTTGTATGGCTTAGAACCGGGACTTCAACGTCGCTTTGAGCGTCATGGAGCATATGAGATGTTCCAGGAGTTGAAGTTCATCTTTCAGAAGAACGCCTGGATCGAGAGGTATGAGACCTCCGATAAATTCTATGCTTGCAAGATGGAGGAGAATTCGTCTGTCAGTGAACATGTGCTCAAAATGTCTGGGTACTCAAACCGTCTAGCTGAGCTGGGGATTGAACTCCCGCAAGAGGCTATCACTGACAGAATCCTTCAATCACTGCCGCCAAGCTATAAGGGCTTTGTGTTGAACTACAACATGCAAGGGATGAACAAGTCACCCGGCGAGTTGTTTGCGATGCTGAAAGTCGCAGAGTCTGAACTCCGTAAAGAGCATCAAGTGTTGATGGTGAATAAGACCACTAGTTTCAAGAGAAACGGCAAAGGCAAGAAGGGTAATTCAAAGAAGAGCGGCAAGCCTGTTGCCAATCCGACGAAGAAACCCAAAGCTGGTCCTAAGCCTGAAACAGAGTGCTACTATTGCAAGGGTATGGGTCACTGGAAGCGCAACTGCCCCAAGTATCTGGCTGATAAGAAGGCGGCCAAAGAAAAATCAGGTATATTTGATATACATGTTATTGATGTGTACTTAACCGGCTCTCATAGTAGTGCTTGGGTACTCGATACCGGTTCTGTTGCTCATATTTGCAACTTGAAACAGGAACTGCAGAATAGGCGAAGGCTGGCGAAAGATGAAGTGACGATGCGTGTAGGAAATGGTTCCAAGGTTGATGCAATCGCTGTCGGCACAGTTTCACTTCAGTTACCATCAGGATTAGTTATGAACTTGAATAATTGTTATTTAGTGCATGCGTTGAGCATGAACATTATATCTGGATCTTGTTTATTGCGAGACGGTTAGTCTTTTAAGTCAGAGAATAATGGTTGTTCTATTTCTATGAGTAACATCTTTTATGGTCATGCACCCAATGTGAGAGGATTGTTCATATTGAATCTTGATAGCGATACGCATGTACATAACATTGAGACCAAAAGAGTTAGAGTTAACAATGATAGCGCCATATTTTTGTGGCACTGCCGCTTAGGTCATATTGGTGTAAAGCGCATGAAGAAACTCCATGCTGATGGACTTTTGGAGTCACTTGACTTTGATTCACTTGACACGTGCGAACCATGCCTCATGGGCAAGATGACTAAGACTCCGTTCTCAGGAACAATGGAGCGTGCAAGTGACTTGTTGGAAATCATACATACCGATGTGTGTGGTCTGATGAGCGTGGAGGCACGCGGCGGATATCATTATTTTCTCACCTTCACTGACGATTTAAGTAGATATGGTTATGTCTACTTGATGAAGCACAAGTCTGAAACATTTGAAAAGTTCAAGCAATTTTAGAGTGAAGTGGAAAATCATCGTAACAAGAAGATCAAGTTCCTACGGTCTGATCGTGGGGGTGAATATCTGAGTTTCGAGTTTGGTACTCACTTAAGACAATGTGGAATTGTTTCGCAGTTAACACCGCCTGGAACACCACAGCGTAATGGTGTGTCCGAACGTCGTAATCGTACTCTATTAGAAATGGTGCGATCTATGATGTCTCTTACTGATTTGCCGTTATCATTTTGGGGCTATGCATTAGAAACAACTGCATTCACTTTAAATAGGGCACCATCAAAATCCGTTGAGACGACACCATACGAACTGTGGTATGGCAAAAGGCCAAAGTTGTCATTTCTTAAAGTTTGGGGATGTGATGCTTATGTCAAAAAGCTTCAGCCTGAAAAGCTGGAACCCAAAGCGGAAAAGTGCGTCTTCATAGGTTACCCAAAAGAGACAGTTGGGTACACCTTCTATCTCAAATCCGAGGGCAAAGTGTTTGTTGCTAAAAACGGAGCTTTTCTCGATAAGGAGTTTCTCTCGAGAGAATTGAGTGGGAGGAAGATAGAACTTGACGAGGTTGTCGAACCTCTCATCCCTCTGGATGGTGGCGCAGGGCAAGGGGAAACCTCTGTCATTGCAACGCCGGTTGAGGAGAAAGTTAATGATGATGATCATGAAACTCCAGTTCAAGTTTCCGTCGAACCACGCAGGTCGACGAGACCACGTGCTGCTCCAGAGTGGTACGGTAATCCCGTCTTATCAATCATGTTGTTAGACAACAATGAACCTGCGAATTATGAAGAAGCAATGGTGGGCCCAGATTCCAACAAATGGCTAGAGGCCATGAAATCCGAGATAGGATCCATGTATGAGAACAAAGTGTGGACTTTGGAGGTACTACCTGAGGGACGCAAGGCCATTCAGAACAAGTGGATCTTTAAGAGGAAGACGGACGCTGACGGTAATGTGACCGTTTATAAAGCTCGACTTGTGGCAAAGGGTTTTTCACAAGTTCAAGGAGTTGACTACGATGAGACTTTCTCACCCGTAGCGATGCTTAAGTCCGTCAGAATCATGTTAGCAATAGCTGCATTTTTCGATTATGAAATCTGGCAGATGGATGTCAAAACGGCGTTCCTTAACGGTTTCCTTAAGGAAGAATTGTATATGATACAACCCGAAGGTTTTGTCGATCCTAAGAATGCTAACAAGGTGTGCAAGCTCCAGCGATCCATTTATGGACTGGTGCAAGCATCTCGGAGTTGGAACAAACGTTTTGATGAGGTGATCAAAGCATTTGGGTTTATACAAGTGGTTGGAGAATCTTGTATTTACAAGAAAGTGAGTGGGAGCTCTGTGGCGTTTCTAATATTATATGTGGATGGCATATTACTGATTGGAAACAAGGTAGAGTTTTTGGAGAGCATAAAAGGTTACTTGAATAAAAGTTTCTCTATGAAGGACCTAGGAGAAGCTGCTTACATTCTAGGCATTAAGATCTATAGGGATAGATCAAAACGCCTGATAGGACTTTCACAAAGGACATACCTTGATAAAGTTTTGAAGAGGTTCAAAATGGAACAATCCAAGAAAGGGTTCTTGCCGGTTTTACAAGGTACGAGATTGAGTAAGACTCAATGCCCAGCAACTGATAAAGATAGAGAGCATATGAGCACCGTCCCCTATGCTTCAGCCATAGGATCTATCATGTATGCAATGATGTGCACTAGACCGGACGTTAGCCTGGAGTGGATCACTGGACGGCGGTCAAGAATATCCTGAAGTACCTGAAAAGGACTAAGGAGATGTTTCTCGTGTATGGAGGTGACGAAGAGCTCGCCGTAAAAGGTTACGTCGATGCAAGCTTTGACACAGATCCGGACGACTCTAAGTCGCTGACCGGATACGTATTTATTCTTAATGGGGGTGCGGTAAGCTGGTGCAGTTCCAAGCAAAGCATCGTAGCAGATTCTACATGTGAAGCGGAGTACATGGCTGCCTCAGAGGCGGCTAAGGAGGGTGTCTGGATGAAGCAATTCATGACGGATCTTGGAGTAGTGCCAAGCGCACTGAATCCAATAACCTTGTTCTGTGACAACACGGGTTCCATTTCCTTAGCAAAGGAACCACGGTTTCACAAGAAGACCAGACACATCAAGCGACGCTTCAACCTCATCCGCGACTACATCGAAGGGGAGGACGTAAATATATGCAAAGTGCACACGGATCTGAATGTAGCAGACCCGCTGACTAAACCTCTTCCACGGGCAAAGCATGATCAACACCAGAACTGTATGGGTGTTAGATTTATTACAATGTAATTCGCATGATGATGTGAGGGCTAGATTATTGACTCTAGTGCAAGTGGGAGACTGTTGGAATTATGCCCTAGAGGAAATAATAAATATAGTTATTATTATAATTCCTGTATCAAGATAATCGTTTATTATCCATGCTATAATTGTATTGAATGAAGACTTATATACATGTGTGGATACATAGACAAAACACTGTCCCTAGCAAGCCTCTAGTTGGCTAGCCAGTTGATCAAAGATAGTCAGGGTCTTTCGATTATGTACAAGGTGTTGTTGCTTGATAACTGGATCACATCATTAGGAGAATCACGTGATGGACTAGACCCAAACTAATAGACGTAGCATGTTGATCGTGTCATTTTGTTGCTACTGTTTTCTGCGTGTCAAGTATTTGTTCCTATGACCATGAGATCATATAACTCACTGACACTGGAGGAATGCTTTTTGTGTATCAAACGTCGCAACGTAACTGGGTGACTATAAAGATGCTCTACACGTATATCCGAAGGTGTTCGTTGAGTTAGTATGGATCGAGACTGGGATTTGTCACTCCGTGTGACGGAGAGGTATCTCGGGGCCCACTCGGTAATACAACATCACACACAAGCCTTGCAAGAAATGTGACTTAGTGTAAGTTGCGGGATCTTGTATTACGGAAAGAGTAAAGAGACTTGCCGAGAAACGAGATTGAAATAGGTATGCGGATACTGACGATCGAATCTCGGGCAAGTAACATACCGAAGGACAAAGGGAATGACATACGGGATTATATGAATCCTTGGCACTGAGGTTCAACGATAAGATCTTCGTAGAATATGTGGGATCCAATATGGGCATCCAGGTCCCGCTATTGGATATTGACCGAGGAGTCACTCGGGTCATGTCTGCATAGTTCTCGAACCCGCAGGGTCTGCACACTTAAGGTTCGACGTTGTTTTATGCGTATTTGAGTTATATGGTTGGTTACCGAATGTTGTTCGGAGTCCCGGATGAGATCGCGGACGTCACGAGGGTTTCCAGAATGGTTCGGAAACAAAGATTGATATATAGGATGACCTCATTTGATTACCGGAAGGTTTTCGGAGTTACCGGGAATGTACCGGGAATGACGAATGGGTTCCGGGTGTTCACCGAGGGGGGGGGGGAAACCCACCCCGGGGAAGCCCATAGGCCTTGGGGGTGGCGCACCAGCCCTTGGTGGGCTGGTGGGGCAGCCCAAGAAGGCCCGATGCGCCAAAGGATAAGAAATTAAAGAGAAAAAAGGGGAGGTGGGAAAGGAGAGAAGGACTCCACCTTCCAAACCTAGTTTGATTCAGTTTGGAAGGGGAGGACTTCCCCCCTTGGCTCGGCCGACCCCCTTGGGGCTCCTTGAGCCTCAAGGCAAGGTCCCCCCTCTCCCACCTATATATACAGATGTTTTAGGGCTGATTTGAGACAACTTTTGCCACGGCAGCCCGACCACATACCTCCACGGTTTTTCCTCTAGATTGCGTTTCTGCGGAGCTCGGGCGGAGCCCTGCCGAGATCAGATCACCACCAACCTCCGGAGCGCCGTCACGCTGCCGGAGAACTCATCTACCTCTCCGTCTCTCTTGCTGGATCAAGAAGGCCGAGATCATCGTCGAGCTGTACGTGTGCTGAACGCGGAGGTGCCGTCCGTTCGGCACTAGATCGTGGGACGAATCGCGGGACGGTTCACGAGGCAGATCAAGGGACGTGAGGACGTTCCACTACATCAACCGCGTTCACTAACGCTTCTGCTGTGCGATCTACAAGGGTACGTAGATCGGAAATCCCCTCTCGTAGATGGACATCACCATGATAGGTCTTCGTGCACGTAGGAATTTTTTTGTTTCCCATGCGACGTTCCCCAACACCCACCTCCTCCGATGCCCTCCTTTGGCCTATATTTAGAGTCCCAAGAGAAAACCCTTGCAGACTATCTGGAATCGCGAATTTCTCCATCGTTCTAGCGCTGCAGCGCTTCCGAGATCAGGAGCGTGAGGAGACCTCTTCCCGACACCCTGCCGGAGGGAGGATTGACCTCCGGGAGCTTCTTCACCACCATGGACGCTTCTCGGGTGTGCCGTGAGTAGTCTCCGTTGGACCATGAGTCCATGACCAATAGCTATGTGATGTCTTCTCTCCAATCTTGTGCTTCAATGGTTAGTCCTTGTGAGCCGCCGTACATGATCAAGACATCTATGTAATTCTCTTGCTATTGTTATGCTCGGTTTGTTGGGATCCGATGGGTTATGAGATTATGTTCAGATTGTTATGAGTTATATATTTGATTATCTTTTTATATTATGTTCTTTAGTGATTCATGCATGTTCTCCGTTGCTATTTATTGCTTTGGCGGAGTAGTAGATTGTAACTCCAAGAGGGAGCGTTATGCATGATTGTGGGTTGATGCCCCTCGATGTCTAGCTTGAGTGACATAAACATGAGACTAGGGGATGTGCTTGTTGCCACCAGGGAGAAAACAACGGTGCTTATGACCACAATTGCAAGGATTGTTTACCTTACGCATAGTTCGTTAATGCAGTTGTCCGTTGCTTTGAGTTTACACTTTGGGTGGGGATCGTAACTTAATACCGTAGAGGTGTTCTGGATAGATATCTCAAGGTGGATAATTAGTAAGTAGATGCTGATGAATAAACGGTCTACTTGTCTTGGCGTATTGTCCATTACTATTGAACCTCTAACTATCAAGTAGTATAATTATCATTGCGGTGCGATCATAATTCTGTCAATTGCCCAACTGTGATTTTTTTACCCAAGCATAGTTGTTTATCGTCTTTTGGGAGAGAGACATCACTAGTGAACATCATGTGACTCCGGTCCATATCACCATCATTGTTTACACCTCATCATTTACCACTTTCATTTACTTTTCTGTTGCAATCACTATTACTTTCCTGCTTGTGTTTTGATCCTTTGCAAACTACAAGGCCGAAAAGATTGATAACCTCTCTATACTCGTTGGGAGCAAAGTTATTTGTTATGTGTGCAGGTCCACGTCTTCTGAGACACCTACTTGTTGAGCCTAGGAGTCCTCCTGGTTCGATAAACCTTACAGTCTCCGTGTAAGGGAAATCTGTTGCTGACTACATCTCCACCTTCCACTTGGGGTAACCAACGAGGGGCGAGAAGTATATCCATCAACTCGTCATCAAGCATATTTCCGGCGCCGTTGCCGGGGACTCCAGTCTTCAAGATAGGGGAGTTGCACGCTATTTTTTACCTTTTCTTTTTAGGCTTGTTAGTTTGCTTTCTAGTTTTTGCTTTAGAGTCTTATACCAAAAACCACAAAAAAATTAGTTGCTTGGTTCTTGCTTGTTGCCGCTGCTATGGGTTCCACTAAAAACACCAAGTTGTGTGACTTCACTAGTCACAACAACAATGACTTTATCTACACTCCTATTGCTGGTCCCGCCACTGGAGCTATGTCCTATGAGATTAAACCTACTTTACTGAACCTTGTTATGAAAGATCAATTCTCGGATGTTGGAGATGTTGCCGCTTTGCACTTGAACAATTTTGTTGAGCTCTGTGATATGCAAAAATATAAAGAAGTAGATGGTGATATTGTTAAACTTAAGCTTTTTCCTTTATCCTTGAGAGGAGGAGCTAAAGTGTGGCTTCAATCTTTGCCTAGGAATAGCATAGATTCTTGGGATAAGTGCAATGATGCTTTTATTGGGAAGTATTACCCGCCTGCTAAGATTATCCAGTTGAGGAGTAACATTATGAACTTTAGGCAATTGGATAATGAACATGTTTCTCAAGCTTGGAAACGTATGAAATATCTTGTTAAGAATTCCCCTACACATGGTTTGACTACTTGGATGGTTATCCAAACTTACTATGCAGGATTGAACTTTACCTCACGGAATCTATTAGACTAGGCCGCGGGAGGAACCTTTATGTCAACTACACTTGGTGCTGCCACAAAGCTATTGGATGAGATGATGAAAAATTATTCTCAATGGCACACCAAGAGAGCTCCAACAGGTAGGAAGGTAAACTCTGTTGAGGAGATCTCCTCCCTTAATGATAAGGTTGACATGATCATGACTCTACTTACTAAGCAAGCTCCTATTGATCCTCATGATGTTCCTTTAAATTCTTTGTTTTCTCAAGAAAGAGAGCAAGTGGATGTTAATTTAATTTCTAGGAACAACTTTAATAACAATGCCTAT
Source organism: Hordeum vulgare subsp. vulgare (assembly GCF_904849725.1). NCBI lineage: Eukaryota > Viridiplantae > Streptophyta > Magnoliopsida > Poales > Poaceae > Hordeum > Hordeum vulgare. The sequence continues at coordinate 27,201,545 of NC_058523.1, read as the reverse complement.
AGGAATAATTTTGGTAGCAATCCTACACCGTTCCCATCCAACAACTATGGGAATAGCGACACCTATAGTAACACTCCTAATGATAGAAGAATTCCTAGTTATGAAAAAAAAATTAGAGATAGAGAAGGCTACAAAGAATTATATGCACACCGAATATGAACAAAACAAAGCCTTCTCTAGACAATTAGATGAACATTCTTCTATTTTTTTAAACATTGGAAGACAACTTGAGAGCCTAAATAGTGAGATTTGCAACCTCCAAACTAGACTCACCATCACAGAGACCCAATTTTCCAATATGTCTAACACACAGGCCACTTTGATAAATCAAATGGTGGCCAAACCCTAAGTGGTTGTACCTCAGGAAGAGGAAGAGAGAATTAAGAGCCTTCCTACACACACTACCATTGCTACTATACAAGTTTTTGAGGATCTCAAAACTTTTAGCACCCATCGCACTCCTAGTCCAAATGGACCTATTAATGGTGATGCTAATACTTCAACTATACGATAAGAAGGTCCTTTGAATTTAGAGACTACCAAAAGAATGAGCTTAGATGACATTATTACCACTTTAATTAATGGTAGTAACCTTGATTTTGACAATTGTAGTCTCTCCGAAGTTATCACCTTTTTGCAAAGAATGGCTAAAGACCCCCACACTAGTACACTTAATATTGCCTTCACCGACAATATTACCAATGCTCTTATCAAAGATAGGGAGGAGAAGCTCAAGATAGAGACTTCTATCCCTATAAAACTAGAAGATGGTTGGGATCCTATGGTAAAAATTAAATTGAATAATATCTCTTGCTTTGCATTGTGTGATGTTGGAGCTAGTGCCTCTATTATGCCCAAAAGAATGTATGATATGCTTGATTGGAAACCTTATGATCCATGTTATTTTGGTGTTTGTCTTGTTGATTCTTCCATAAATAAACCTTTAGGGAGAATTGATAATGTGCTTATTATTGTCAATGATAATTATGTGCCCGTTGATTTTCTTATTATGGACATTGAATGTGATCCTTCATGTCCAATTAGTTTGGGACGTCCTTTTCTCCGCACCGTTGGTGCTATCATTGACATGAAAGAGGGAATTATTAAATTCCAATTTCCTCTTAAAAAGGGAGTGGAACACTTCCCTATAAAGAAGATTAAGTTACCTTATGAGTCCGTTACTCGGGCAAGTTATTCTTTTGGAGTTGATAACACTTGATCTTCTTGCATTATGCCTAGCTCAAAGGCATAAAAGAAATCGCTTATTGGGAGGCAACCCAATTTGTTTTTACTTTCCGTTTTAGTGGTATTTATGCTTGTTACTACTGTATATGACATCATTGTATATTTATTTTTAAGCTTTGTGCCAAGTTATAGCCTCCGATTGCAAGAAAGTTCAAAAGTTGTGACATGCTGTCCAGAAACAGATTATGTCTGCTTGATGGAAAAATTCGCCAAAAATCACCAGATCATCTTTTTGATCTGAATGTTTTTGACAGCATGCTCTATATAATTGCCTTTCTGGCATCTGTTCTGAGATTTTTGATTTGAGTTGCAGAAGTGCCCCTAATAAATTATTTACTACCCGCTGTTCTGTTTTTCACATATTCTGCCATGTTTTGCGTTTTCATTGTTTTGCAAATCCTAAGCTTAATTTTTATTTGAAAAACCTTTTGGCAACCATGAGAAGCAGTAGATTTTCATGAAAATCTTTATTTCCAGCAGGTGATGAATTATTTTATTAAGGGTACTAACCACTCTAATCAGCTTATGATGAGTTTCATATGAAGGGAGTTTTCAAATATGCGATGGGAGAGATGATTTAAGAAGATACAGGAGTGTCAAGCGCTTAAGCTTGGGGATGCCCCCATGCTCCCCAAGAAATATTCAAGGATACTCAAGCGTCTAAGCTTGGGGATGCCCCCGTGCATCCCCTTCTCTATCAACAATCATCAGGTCGTCCATTTCCATGCTATATTTTTATCACTTCATATGATATGTGCTATGCTAGAGTGTCCCGCTATTTTCTTTTTAGTTTGTTTTAGTTTTTCTTGCTGTTCATAACAAGTTGGAACCTAGCTTACTTTGTTTGGGAGATAAACACGCTCCATTCCACTCTAGAACACAACATAGGTTTTCATGCTTATCTTTTTTGTGTGTTCTTCATCTTTTCGTAGCTACTGTCATGCTTAGCTCTTAGTTTTCATGCTTATATTTTTAAGAGATTTTATTTAAGTTGCTTCTGGAACTATCTTGAGTTACCATGCTTATCTTGTTTAGAGAGTTGGCTCGTTGCCTTGAGTTGTGTGTCTTGCATGAGTAGGTAATTGAGGTTGCTATTTAAGTATAGTAGTAACTTGCAATAGTTTTGAGGCATTGATTTGAGTAATGTTTGGACTATTGGTGCCAAGAGCTTGAGCCTATTAGTGATAGGTGTCGTATTTTGGGAAATCCGTCTGTTTTTCAAAAACTAAAAATTAGTTGAGAACTCTAGCTACTAAATTGATCACTAACCTCTGGAGGGTTATAGAGTACCCTCACGTTACCATGAGTCGAGGATGCGCAAGGATAACCAAACCCCCAAACACTCCTCCTCGGGGTACTTGTCTCTTTGTGAATTTCCTAACTAGATAGAGAGTTACCGATAATAAGTATATGAGTTCTTCAGACTAATGTGAGTATTCGATTGTTGGCACTTCCACCATCAATATTTTGCTAGCCTCTTCGGTACCGTGCATTGCCCTTCCTCACATCGAGAGTTGGTTCAAACTCCGCCGGTGCATCCAAACCCATGATATGATACACTCTGTCATACATAAGCCTCATTATATCTTTCCTCAAAACAGCCACCATACCTACCTACTAAGGCATTTCCATAGCTTTTCCGAGATACATTGCCATGCAACATCCACCATCTCATGACTTGATCTTCATGTCATACATGCTTTTGCTTGATCGTAGAGCCGCATGCTAGTTGGGCCTTGCCCTTATTACTGCTACATGACACGCTAGTATCATCGCATATTCTGGTACACTGGCAGAGGCATACATTTGCATACATCATGATAGTTTTCACTTGTCTTTATGTTGAGTACTTCTTATAAAGTGTGATGATTTTTATTTTATTCATGTAAAACATAGAGTGTTGCCCTTAAGAGAGGAAAAGATCCCAAATAGGACAAACAAAAGATCCCAAGGAGGACAAATGAGAGATAAAAAGAAAGAGCCAAAGAGGCCACAAAAAAAGAAAAAAAAGAGAAAATAAAAAGAAAAAAAAAGAAAAAAAAAGAGCGAAGGGGGCAACACTACTATTCAGTTTGAAAGATCCACACTCGTACTCCATTGTTATATTGGTACTACATAGAGATTATCATTCATGCATAACTATGTGGGGACCCTTATACTATAGAACTTGGTTTGCATATTCCAATGATGAGCCTCCTTAAATGAGATCTAGGTCTTCATGAGCAAACAAGTTGGATGCACCCCCACTAGTTCCATTGGAGAGCTTACCTTAGCTCATATGTGCATCCGTTTCATGGCAATCCCTACTCCTCACATCATATCTATCATTTGGCTTTCTCTCGCCTATGGTTGTCCTCATTGATGTGAGCCTTTCACACCTTTTTTGTCTTCCTTCCCCATCATTATTCTATTTGCCATCCTAAGTACCAACATATCTTTCTTACGCTCATCCATCGCATGAGTGCTCAAAGTCGAAAGGGAGAGGATCATTTTGACTTGTGCCTGACTAGTGGTCTGGGGATGAGTCAAAATAAGATTCCGAAGGAGACCAAGTGTGAAATTTTAGTAGATTGAGTTCTCAATTAAAAAATATATTTTATGATCTCAACCCATCTCCCACTTCTTGCACGCAAACACGATTTGGAGACATTCGAGTCACGGACAGCGAGAGCTCTTGCACCTTTATGTTCTTACTTTGCTAAACTCAATACTAGATATAGACTCTTGCTTGTTATTGTCTTGACTTGAATTGCATATCTCACTTGCTTTGCCTTGAAGTTCTTATATGTATATTAGCATGTCACCACAGAAATTATTGTGTTATCATTTATCTACTCGAGGACGAGCAGAAATTAAGCTTGGGGATGTTGATACGTCCCAAACGTATCTATAATTTCTGCTTGTTCCATGATCTTTTGGGTGACATTGTTATATGATTTGCCACACTTTTATATCATTTTACACATATTTGGACAAACCTACTAACTCAGTGCACCCAGTGCCAGTTTCTGTCTTCTGATATCTATTTTGCAGGGGCTTTTACCCAATTTTCCGAAGCCCGAAAAATTCCAGAAAAAATCAGCGAAACAAAAGCTTCCGGATCACCGAAGATGGGCCAGAGGGGGGCCAGGGGCCTCCCAGGTGGCCTGCTGGCGCGGCCAGGCCCTAGGCCGCACCTGGAAGTCGCTTGGGTGGGCCCCAACTCCTCCGGTGCCCTCCTTTGGCCTATATTTAGAGCCCCGAGAGGAAACCCTTGCAGACTATCTGGAATCGCGAATTTCTCCATCGTTTCGCCGCCGCAACGCTTCTGAGATCGGGAGCGTCAGGAGACCTCTTCCCGGCACCCTGCCGGAGGGAGGATTGACCTCCGGGAACTTCTCCACTGCCATGGACGCTTCCCGGACATGCCGTGAGTAGTCCCCCTTGGACCATGAGTCCATGACCAGTAGCTATGTGATGTCTTTTCTCCAATCTTGTGCTTCAATGGTTCGTCCTTGTGAGCTGCCCTACATGATCAAGGCATCTATGTAATTCTCTTGCTATTGCTATGCTCGGTTATTGGGATCCGATGGATTATGAGATTATGTTCAGATTGTTATGAGTTATATATTTTATTATCCTTTTATATTATGTTCCTTAGTGATTCATGCATGTTCTCCGTTGCTATTTATTGCTTTGGCCGAGTAGTAGATTGTAACTCCAAGAGGGAGCGTTATGCATGATTGTGGGTTCATGCCCCTCGATGTCTAGCTTGAGTGACAGAAAGATGAGACTAGGGGATGTGCTTGTTGCCACCAGGGATAAAATAATGGTGCTTGTGACCACGGTTGCGAGGATTGTTTACCTTACAAATAGTTCGTTAATGCAGTTGTTCGTTGCTTTGAGTTTACACTTTGGGTGGGGTTCACAACTTAATACCGGAGAAGTGTTCTGGATAGATATCTCAAGGTGGATGATTAGTAAGTAGATGATGATGAATAAACGGTCTACTTGTCTTGGTGTACTGCACATTACTATTGAACCTCTAACTATCAGGTAGTATAATTAGCATTGCGATGCGATCATAATTCTGTCAATTTCCCAACTATGATTTATTTACCCAAGCATAGTTGTTTATCGTCTTTTGGGAGAGAGACATCACTAGTGAACATCATGTGACTCTGGTCCATATCACCATCATTGTTTACACCTCCATCATTTACCGCTTTCATTTACTTTTCTGTTGCAATCACTATTACTTTCCCGCTTGTGTTTTGATCCTTTGCAAACTACAAGGCCGGAGAGATTGAAAACCTCTCTGTACTCGGTGGGATCAAAGTTATTTGTTGTGTGTGCAGGTCCACGTGTTCTGCTGACCAGGACAGGAGACACCTACTTGTTGAGCCTAGGAGTCCTCCTGGTTCGATAAACCTTATAGTCTCCGTGTAAGGGAAATCTGTTGTCGACTACATCTCCACCTCCCACTTGGGGTAACCAATGAGGGGCGAGAAGTATATCCATCAAATCGTCATCAACAACTCTGGAAGAAGAAGCATCTTGCACCTCGCTTCCCCGAGGGCGAACCTGAGGATGTTTTTGCTACTTGGAGTGAGAGTGATTTTGAGCTTCCTACACGAGCCAAGCCATCTTGGGTCTCCAAGCTCTCAGATAAGTTAAAGAATACCTTCTGCCTCCAAGCTCATGTTCGGAAGAAGCTCTATGATGCCCATGTCAACGAGAAGCTTGCCAGACGCAGAGAGATTCAGATTATGCGGGCTCTCCAGCTTGAGGCAACACGTGGTTCTGAGAAGACCATCACACCTGAGGAGCAGTGGATCTATGGACATAGCACTTGGACTGATGATGAGGTCTCGGGTCAGCCTGCTACCTCCTCTACTGCCGCTTCTCATGGTGAGACTGATAGTGATGATGGTGCTGGTGATGCTGAGTCTGGTAGTGGTGATTCCGAGGAGTCTGACGGATGTGATGAGCTCTATTGAGCACCGGTGCGAAAGCATCGCTCTTTTCCTTTTTGGTGTCCTGATGCTAAAGGGGGAGAGAGCTATATCATGACGGGATTTGCATGGGGGGCTTTGGTTGTTGTATCGTTGTTTCTTTTGTTTTGCTTCCTAGTTGAACTCTTATTTGCTTGTTAGTCGGTCTCGAGAACCTATCTTATGTGGAGACTATTTGAGTTTCAGTAGAGATTATGTTTATTATCACCCTCATCATTAAAGCTCTACTCTTTGTCTCGTACGTACGCTCCTTAATGTTATTTCCTCTATGTACCATGTGGTTGGCCTCTAAAACCAAGGGGGAGCTCCAATTCTTGTTCCTGTCTCATCTGGGGTACACAGCGAGGGGGAGCTCCTCTTTTTTACTTTAGAGACCATCTATGCAAATCGTGTTGTTGTCATCATCCACCAAAAAGGGGGAGATTGTAAGGGCATTCTCCAGCTTAAGTGTTTTGGTGATGATGACAACTCACTATGTTATCTAACCAGGTGTCAAGTGTGGTGGTATCATATGTAAAACACAAGACAGTTAGGTATTCCCTGCAAACGGAAAATATCGAAGACGTGTTCCCTACGTGTTTATTCTCTTTGGTCGTAGGGAACCGTACTTTAAGATGGAATCCACATTGGAAGTCTATGGGTGAATCAATTCTTCTCACACACTTTTGCATCCATCTCATTCCATCGCATCATTGAGAGAGAGGCCCCTCCTTTCTAACTGACTGGTCGTACCACTGCCTAGAGCGGTTGTACCGCTCAACCCCTCGGCGGTTGAACCGGCCCAACACTGGTCCACAACCGGACATGGTTCTGTTTAGCTACAGTGGTTGGGTGGTGGTGTCCCGGTTGTACCACTACATTAGTATACCTAGTACTACCGGTGTCCTTAGCGGTTGTACCGCTTGGGACTTATCCATGCCCAATAGCTGTGGCCGGTGGAACCACTAGACAAGTCTCTGTTTTTGACCGGTTGTTGGGTGGTGGTGGGGCGGTTGTATCGCTAAATTAGGCAGCCTAGTTGTACCGCCCTAGAAATCAGTTGTACCGCTGCCGTGTAAAATTGGGTGTAACGGTTAGAAAGTGGGGGCCTATATAAAGGGGGGGGGGGTTCTTCCTCCTCCCTGTTATCTCTTACCACTCTGTCTCCACCATTGATGCACTCCAAGCTTTCTTGCCCGATCTATCTCCCTAGCTACCTAAACTTGTTGTCTTGCTAGGGATTGAAGGAGGAGATCTAGATCTACACTTCCACCAAAGGAAAATTGATTCCCCCAAAGTTCTTATGTGGTTTTTTGTACTCTTGGGTGTTTGAGCACCCTAGACGAAAGAGGTCACCTCGGAGCCACATTCCATTGTGTTGAAGCTTTCTTGGTTTTGTTGGGAGTGTCCAATTGAGTTGTGGAGAGAGAGCGCCAACCTTGTTTGTAAAGGTTAGGTTGCCACCTTCAAGGGCACCACTTAGTGGAATCACGACACTTCACATTGTCTGAGGGTGTGAGGATAATACGGTGGCCTTATTGGCATCTTGGGGAGCATTGTACCTCCACACCGCTCCAACGGAGACGTACTTCCCCTCTGATGGGGTTATAGTCCTAGGGTAGGGTCATAGACCTGCCCTATAAGTCCTACCCAAGGACTACCCTTCATAAGGGATAAGGCCCTTAGTTAGTTTCGACTGAATTAAGGACTTCCCATCATCCAGTCGGTGACGATTCCTCCATCATCCAGTCGGAGATGAGCATTCGGAGCGTATTACCGACTGGATTCCACTCTGTACATTGTAACCCCCCCTGGAGGGTAACGGTCATACGTTTCCATGTACCTTTATTAGCATTTAAGACATACGTTACCTGTAACGTAGGCATTTATTCGCCACTACTCCACCCCTGTGCACCGAACCATTGTGAAGGGCAGCGCACTCTATATAAGCCGTCCTTCCCCACGGGTGCAGGGGTTAGCATTTCAGTGTAATCCTTATTCCACTCGACAACAAGCTCCCAAGAGCACTGAGACGTAGGGCTTTTACCTCCACTGTAGAGGGGCCTGAACTCATACAACCTCGCCGTAGCTAAGGCTCTGCCCATCCTTTCGTACCCTACACATCTACTGTCAGACTTATACCCACGACAGTTGGCGCCCACCGTGGGGCAGGCGTCTAAGCGACTTCCGGCGAGTTTGCGACTACATCTTTTCATCATGTCATCCGGTGGAGATCTGAGCATGGGTCACGAGATCCTCTTCGGCGCTCTCTCCTTCATCGTCGATGATTCGGCATGGCTTCGGGATGCCCCTCTCGACGTCGAGGCGCTCCCCAGTCGCGGGGCTACGCACTTCCGTGCCGACGCCCGCGGTATTCCTCTTCTCCAGCAGTCGGCTCCGGTGTCGACCTACACCGCCGTCGCGCGCCGCAACAAGAGGTCCCGCCGTCCGCGGCTCCAGCGTTGGGTGCAACACGCCCAGGCGCGCCAGAACGCGTCCTCACAAGTGGCGGTCCTAGAGTCGGTTGTGGTTGCGCCACCGTCCCAGCGCTCGGACTCAGTTCCGACTGAGTTTCCTTCCGAGTACTTGGGTCGCGGGCCTGCAACTGAAGTGCACATGGCCAACTCCCATGAAAGTCCCGCCAAACTGGCCGAAACGAGCACGAGGTCGGCGAAACATCCGGCGCTCGCCGTCAGCCCCGCCGTTCTGCCAGTCGGCACACTTGGCGGAGCAACGTGGAGGTGTTCCGCACATCCGTCCTCAACCTGGCTGCCGCCACCAAGATAGCCGATTCCCTCCAGCCGACTGATTCAGAGGCTGGCAGAGGGATCGAGCAAATCCGTGCCCTACTGCACACGGCGCAGCAGCAAAATTCGGTGGTCTCCCAGTCGCACAACAGGATCCACAATAGTTTTGTTCACGCGAACGCACATCGGTCAGTTCACAGCCCCGGTTCTCATCAGCGACACAGGGGAGGCAGCCGTTCCATGAATCCCGAAGATCGTCGCCGTTCACACACCCCTCCGCGGGGTGGGCCCTACGGGCCCCGACATCATGATGATCGGCGTTCAGTCGGTGACACTTATGATCCAAGTGGAGGCAGGACCATCGTCTCTGGTCCCGAGTGTTTCAGTCGAGCCATCCGTTCGGCTGACATCCCTCCCAACTTCCGATTGGCGACGGGGATCAGCAAGTTTACAGGAGAATCCAAGCCAGAAACGTGGCTGGACGACTACCGAGTGGCAGTCTAGATCGGGGGAGGGGACGACCACGTCGCCATGAAACACCTCCCTCTGATGCTCGACGGCTCGGCACGAACATGGCTGAACCAGTTGGCTCCCTCAAGCATCTACAGCTGGGCAGATCTGGCCGAGTCTTCATCAGGACCTTCAAAGGGACGTGCAAATGCCCTGCTGGTCTCGTGGAGCTCCAGCACTGTGTCCAGAAGCAGAATGAGCCCCTGTGCGATTTCATTCAGCGTTGGACGACCCTCTACCACACGGTGGATAACGTCACACAGCACCAAGCAGTCTGCGCCTTCAAGGCAGGCGTGCGGTACAGAGATCTGTACGTGAAGTTCGGTCGAACAGGCGACATCTCCATGAGTAAGATGATGGAGATAGCAGCACGCTATGCAAATGGCGAAGAAGAAGACCGCATTTGTAGCGGCAAGCACAAAGCAGTCGCCGATGGAGATGGGAACAACACTCGGAAGCAGAAGCAGAAAGCTCCGTCCACTCCGCAGGCAGAGGCCGCAGCCATTACCAATGCCAAGTTCAAGGGCAAGGGGAAGGCTCAGTTCACCCCCAAGAAGAAGCAGTTCGGAAACCCCATCCTGGACCAGCCATGTCCAATTCACACGAAGATGGATGAAGAGGGCAACGCCATATTTCCGAAGCATACCACTCGGCAATGTCGCCTCCTGATCCAGGGGTTCGGCGAAGGGCAGCCGAGTGAAAAGGACAATGAACAGGATGAGGAGGATAAGGAGGATCCATTCCCCCAAGTCCATGCAACATTGATGATTTTTGCTGACGTTGAGAGCGAGAGTCGACTGAAGTGGTGAACAGGGAGGTGAACATGGCCACACCGACCAACCCTACGTTCCTCAAATGGTCTCAGACTGCGATCACCTTTGACCAAGTCGGATCATCCAGCACACGTACCCACCCCAGGGAGGCAGGCTCTGGTCGTCGACCCGGTGGTCAAAGGAGTCCGACTGCGCAAAGTCCTCATGGACGGCGGCAGTGGCTTGAACATCATGTACGCTGACACTCTCAAGGGGATAGGCATTCCGATGTCCAAACTTAGGGAGAGCATCATGCAGTTCCATGGAGTCGTCCCTGGACGAAAGGCCAAGTCACTCGGCCAGATCGCGTTGGACGTCGTCTTCGGCTCCGACAAGAACTTCCGCAAGGAAAAGCTGACATTCGAGGTGGTGGACTTCCAGAGTGCGTACCACGCAATTCTGGGCCGCCCGGCGTATGCGCATTTCATGGCCCATCCATGTTACGTCTACCTGAAGCTGAAGATGCGAGGCCCAAAAGGTGTGATCACTATCACAGGCAATTGGCAGCGGGCGGAGGAGTGTCTGCAGCAGGGATCGAGGATCGCCGATCAGCAGATGGCTGTCCTTGAGCTTGACGAGTACAAGAAAACAGTCGACCCCGCTGACTTGATGCGTTCGAAGAAGCCAGCTTCGGAGTCCGCATTCCAGTCGGCAGGAGAGACGAAGAAGGTCAACATCCACCCGACGGACGACACCGCTGCACCGACGAACATCTCCACCACCCTCGATCCTAAATAGGAAGCCGAGCTCATCCAATTCCTCCATGAGAATTGGGACATCTTCGGATGGAAGCCCGCTGACATGCCAGGTGTACCCAGGGAGTTGGCTGAGCACCGACTGCATGTGGATCCCGCCGCTCGGCCTGTCCGAGAACGCGTGCGTCGGTCCGCGCGCACAAGAGGAAGGCAATCGGAGAAGAGGTGGCTAAGCTTTTGGCAGCCAACTTCATTCGCGAGGTACACCACTCCGAGTGTCTCGCCAATGTTGTCATGGTGCCCAAGAAAGACAAGTCGCTCCGAATGTGCATCGACTTCAAGCATCTCAATAAGGTCTGCCCGAAAGACCATTTTCCGCTCCCCCGCATCGATCAAATTGTCGATTCGACTGTGGGTTGCGAGCGTTTGTCATTCCTTGATGCCTACTCGGGCTATCATCAGATCCGTCTGTATGGCCCCGATGAATTAAAAACAGCCTTCATCACCCCATTCGGGTGCTTCTGCTACATCACTATGCCATTTGGTTTAAAGAATGCAGGATCAACTTTTATGCGCATGATCCAAAAATGCCTCCTCGACCAGATCGGTCGGAATGTGGAGGCGTATATGGACGATATCGTAGTCAAGTCACGTAAAGGTTCCGACCTGCTGACTGACTTGGTAGAAACATTCGCCAACCTTCGTAGGTACGATATCAAGCTCAACCCAGCCAAGTGTTCATTCGGTGTTCCCAGTGGAAAGTTACTCGGTTTCTTCGTTTCCGAACGAGGGATCGATGTCAACCCCGAAAAGATTGGGACCATCGTCCGAATGGAGCGGCCGGTCAGAATACACGATGTTCAAAGGCTCACAGGTTGCCTAGCGGCTTTGAGCAGGTTTATCAGTCGACTCGGCGAGAACGCACTTCCTATGTACCGACTCATGAAGAAATCAGATACTTTCGAGTGGCCAGACGAAGCCCAAATCGCATTCGACGACCTCAAAGTCCTATTTTCCACCCAACCGGTTCTTACTGGTCTGCTCAGTAAAGAACCCCTTCTTCTGTACATCGCGGCTACAAATCAAGTCGTCAACACTGTTCTAACAGTCGAACGGGAAGAAGAAGGCAAAGCATACAAGGTTCAGCGGCCAGTGTATTATGTCTCCGAAGTCCTGACTCCTTCCAAGCAGAGGTGTCCCCACTATCAAAAACTTAACTACGGGATTTACATGACTGCGAAGAAGGTGGCTAATTATTTCCGAGATCACTCGGTGTCTGTCGTTTCTGATGCCCCGTTGTCGGAAATCTTACACAATCGGGACGCATCGGGCCGAGTGGCGAAGTGGGCAATGGAGATGTTATACTGCGACATCAAGTTCGAGGCCAAGAAAGCTATAAAGTCTCAAGCTCTGGTTGACTTCATAGCAGAATGGGTAGAACAACAGCAACCAACCCACATCTACTCGGCTCATTGGACAATGTTCTTCCATGGGTCCAAGATGTTGAATGGCTCCGGCGCTGGCGTTGTGATCGTATCGCCAAAGGGTGACAAACTCAAGTATGTGTTGCAGATACACTTTGATTCCTTCAACAACGAGGCAGAGTATGAGGCTCTCCTTTACGGACTACGCATGGCCATCGCACTCGGTGTCCGTCGCCTGATGGTCTATGGCGATTCGGATTTGGTGGTTAATCAAGTGATGAAGGAGTGGGACGTCAGGAACCCCACCATGACCACATACTGCAATGCAGTGAGGAAGCTCAAGAAAAAGTTTGAAGGTCTGGAACTCCACCATGTTCCGCGATTGAAAAACCAAGCAGCTGATGAGTTGGCAAAACTCGGATCCACTCGGAGACCAGTCCCGAGTGACGTCTGCCTCGAGCACCTCCACCTTCCCTCAGTTAAAGAAGATCCTTTTACGGAGGAACCAGTACAACCAAAGAGCTCGACAGATCCGACTGAAGTCGAAGTCCCTGCTGTGGTTGATTTGATCATGGAGATTCTTGCTATCATCCCCGATTGAACTATGTCGTTTATTGCATACATCCGGAGGCAAGAATTACTAGAAGACGAAGTCCAAGCCAGACAGATCGTCCGCAGGTCAAAGTCGTTCACTGTCATTGATGTCCAGTTGTACAAAGAAAGCGTTTCAGGCGTCCTTCAACGATGCATCTCCCCTGAGGAGGGACAGTTAATCCTGGAAGACATTCACTCGGGAACCTGCGGTCATCACGCCTCCTCAAGGGCAATCATCGCCAAAGCATTTAGAGCTGGCTTCTTCTGGCTGCAGGCGAATGAAATGGCGAAACATATGGTCGACTGATGTGAAGGCTGTCAGTTCTACTCTAACAAATCCCACAAACCAACATCTGCATTGAAGACAATCCCTCTTGTTTGGCCGTTTGCAGTATGGGGATTAGATACAGTCGGTCCATTCAGAACAGGCCAAGGGGGATTCACACATCTGTTGGTGGCAGTCGACAAGTTCACAAAGTGGATTGAAGCCAAGCCCATCAAGAAGCTCGGCGCCCTTACGGCCATCAAGTTTGTCAGGGACATCATCTCCAGATTCGGGGTACCTCACAACATAATCACTGACAATGGAACAAACTTTGACTCGGACAGATTCAAAGGTTTCTGTACAGGCCAAGGTATCCGAGTGGATTTTGCATCTGTGGCGTATCCCCAAACAAACGGGCAAGCAGAGCGGGCGAATGGACTTATTCTGCAAGGTTTGAAGCCTCGACTCCTGCGAGAAGTGGGACATGCCGCCGGCGCATGGGTCACCGAGCTGCCTTCGGTGCTTTGGGGTCTCCGCACAACCCCAAATAGATCTACAGGGTGATCCCCGTTCTTCCTCGTTTACGGAGCAGAGGCAGTCCTTCCGAGTGACTTGCTTCACAACGCTCCACGAGTTGAACTCTTCTCCGAAGCTGAAGCAGAGCAAGCAAGGTAAGACAGAGTGGATCTTCTAGAGGAGGAGCGCGAGATGGCACTGACTCGCTCAACCATTTATCAACAAGACCTGTGGCACTTTCACGCGCGACACGTCAGGAGTCGTACATTCCAAGCAGGCGACCTGGTGCTCTGAGTGGATCAGCAGAGACCTCACAAGTTGGCTCCCGCCTGGGAAGGACCCTTCATCATCTCCAAGGTGCTGAACAACGGAACATATCGACTCTACAACCTTGACAGGGAAACGGACGAGCTGCGAGCATGGAACGGAGATCTCCTGAAGCGCTTCTACACGTGACTGTCGACTGAAGCAGTGTAAAGAACAAGTATCGTTGAAGTAATACAAAGCAGATTGAGTTTTTGCAGATTCAAAATTCTTCCGCGGTCGCAGACTCCGGTCTCAAAAAAAAAACTTAGCTGCGAACCAGAGTCACCTAAGTACTAACTTTCTCCGAGTGTGCACTAAACGTCGCACTCGGGGACTTAGCTGCGATCAAGAATCGCCTAAGTACAAACTTTCTCCGAGTGTGCACTAAACGTCGCACTCGGGGACTTAGCTGCGATCAAGAATCGCCTGAGTACAAACTTTCTCCGAGTGTGCACTAAACGTCGCACTCGGGGACTTAGCTGCGATCCAGAATCGCCTAAGTACTAACTTTCTTTGAGTGTGCACTAAACGCCGCACTCGGGGACTTTGCTGCGATTAAGAATCACCTAAGTACAAACTTTCTCCGAGTGTGCACTAAACGTCGCACTCGGGGACTTAGCTGCGATCCAGAATCGCCTAAGTACAAACTTTCTCCGAGTGTGCACTAAACGTCGCACTCGGGGACTTAGCTGCGATCAAGAATCGCCTAAGTACAAACTTTCTCCGAGTGTGCACTAAACGTCGCACTCGGGGACTTAGCTGCGATCAAGAATCGCCTAAGTACAAACTTTCTCCGAGTGTGCACTAAACGTCGCACTCGGGGACTAATCGAGTAGGTGCACTCGGAATGCCCCCACCGGTAACATTCGAACAGATTAGCTTTGATCTGATCAAGTTAAAGAAAAATTATATAAAGACAACTGCCGGTGCAAGCACTCGACAGAAGTCTCGGGGATTATACCCACTGGGTTCACTAAGAGTGAACCCACTGCAAACTAATCATTCTGTATCCGAGTATCTTGCTTAAACACCCAGTGGGTTACAAGGGGAAAGCAAATACTTACTAGCCCACTTACTCGGATATCGTCCCCGAGTTCCAAGCTTCGCTTGTACACAGACGCGATGGAGTCGTACGCTCTCTTGGCATCACCCGCCATGAACTCTGCCTGCACCATGGCCCCCTTGGCAGCTCCCACCTGATCTTCCGGGAGGCGCTGGGCATCGTACTGGACAGTCGTCGGACCTGGCACCACAAGAGACTCCTTGGGCATCCCAAGTCCTCCTCCAATCGGTTCAGCAGCGATAAGCTCCGTTTCAGTCGACGGCATCGTCTCGGTTGGCGGCGCGTCCATGGCGGGAGTAGTAACAGACGGAACAGCCTCAAGGACAGGCGCCGCAGCTCGCTCGGACCTCTTCTGGTCGTCATCCTCCACATGAATCACCTCTGAAGGAAGCCCGACCAAACAACGTGAGACCACAGAAAAAGGGCAAGACCAAAGACAGAATTCGCGAAACAATAATGTAAGCTCTCGGAGTCGCCACGACGTACCTTGCTGGGACGGGACAACATTGTCCGTATCCATGGGATCGTCTTCCTAGCGCGACAGAGAAGTGGCGGAGGTGGCAGTTCTGTCGAGTAAAATTCATTCGACCAATAAGAATGAGCTCAATCAAATACTGGAAGAAGATAGAAGAACAATATACTTACGCTGAGGCGACGGGAACGGCGATCCTCATCCGCGGCAAAGCCTTTTGAGGCTTGGATCCACTCGGTTTGGCCACCTTAGAGGGCTGGCCCGCGAGCTCAGCAGCAGAGTCCCTGGTCCTTTTTGTGCTCCGAGTACTCGGAATCACGGGAGAAGCTGGCAAGGCACTCGGAACCACATGAGGAGCTGGCGGGGCACTCGAGGCCGCTAGGGGAGCCGACGGAGCCACAGGTTCATGACGGCGTTTAGTCCGAGGCTCTGGTGGTGGGGGTGGCGAGCTCTGTTCCTCATCTTCCCCCTCTTCTTCTCCGGACTCCTCCTCCGTCTCCCCACTGTCGGAGACTTACTCGACGCTCTCCACGCTGCCCTCCTGGCTACCTTCCTCTTCCTCAGCCGGATTCCCGTTCGAGATAGGAGAAAACCAGTTGGTCCACGCCTGCACGAGATATAGTCGACAACATCAGACGTCAGACAGTGATACAAGAAAAAGCGATAAATCTGAGACAATTGTGTGCACTCGACAAGTTATACTCACCTCATTCGGAGGAGGGTTGTCCGCGCGGAAGGGCTTCACTCGTCGGGCTCCTCTGGGGTTATCGCAGGCGCCTGTGATGTTGAGGACCCACGACGCCACAAGCTCCCCGGTCACGCACTCGGGGTTAGTCCGAGTGGAGTCCTCAGGCCCCGTATAGTGCCACATGGTGTGGTGTCGAGCTTGCAAAGGCTGGATACGCCGACCCAGAAAAATCTCCAACAAATCTATGCCAGTGACTCCCTTTCGGACGACCTCTACAAGCGCATCGACCAGAGGCTGGATTTGGATCTTCTCCATCTTCATGAGTGTAAGCTGCCTAGGCGGAGCCGGTCGGTCTAGGCTAAAAGGTGGCAGTCCAGTTGCGGCATTCGGGCAAGCAATGTCTTGACAGTAGAACCAAGTCGACTGCCAGTTCCTAACGGATTCAGAGAACTGAAGAGTGGGATAGCTACTTATACTTTTCTTTTGGAAGCCTAAGCCTCCGCAGAGCTGGAGGAGATGAGTTTTGTCGTCCGACTGGCTGAGTCTTTTGATGGTTTGAGATCTAGCAGAGAAGATGTGCTTAAAGAGCCCCCAGTGGGGAGGACAGCCGATAAAACACTCGCATAGCACGACGAAGGCAGAGAGATGGGCTATTGCGTTGGGAGGAAAATGGTGGAGTTGCGCCCCGAAGTGGTTCATTATAACTCTGAAGAAGGGATGAGGAGGCAGAGAGAAGCCTCGGTGCACGTGACTGAGCAGCAAGACGTGCTCCCCCTCTTGGGGCTCCGGCTCCGTCTCGCCCTCCGCTGGCAACCTCCACGTCTTGTGCTCGATCATGCCATGCTCCACCAGCTCCAGCATGTCCTCCTCCGTCACCGTGGAGGGGAGGAAATCCCCCTGGATCCAACCCGCCGGCAGTGCTCGCTGCCGCCGCTGAGGAGGAGCCGCCTTCTTCTTCTTCTTCTTCCGTGCCTTGAGCTTGCTCGTCTGCCCCTTGGTCATGGCGGAGGCTGCAGATCCGCGGAGGAGGAAGGGAAGGAAGGATCTCGGGATCCGCAGGAGGTCACGAGAGAAGCGGGGCAAGTGCGAGATGTCAGGCGAGTGCAACAAAAAACCCTCGTTGTAGAGGTTTAAATAAGGTTCCGACTGGGTCACTAGAAGGTGGCCCCGAAATCTTATACCTCGACCGGTCGCTGCGATATTAGTGGAGGAGATGAAGGCATGAAAATCGAGGCGGCAGATACTACTCGATTACGATGTCGTCATCCCCGCCGAGCGCGCGGCAACCGAAATTTGAGGATCCCAGAAAATCCGTCGCTGTGAGTTGACTGGTCACGTCAAAAGATTCCACGGAAGCACTCGGTCCCTGATGGTTCGTTTCACAGATACATCCACTCGGATCACTAGTCAAGAGGATAAAATGGATCGAGGCAAACAACGCCAAAGTCGCATCCATACCAGTCGGATCCGTACTCCAAGCATCGCTTCGTCGTTCCAACCCCAATCCATTCGGGGACTAATGATGGGGTTATATGTTGGAATTATGCCCTAGAGGCAATAATAAATATAGTTATTATTATAATTCCTGTATCAAGATAATTTATTATCCATGCTATAATTGTATTGAATGAAGACTCATTTACATGTGTGGATACATAGACAAAACACCGTCCCTAGCAAGCGTCTAGTTGGCTAGCCACTTGATCAAAGATAGTCAGTGTCTTATGATTATGAACAAGGTGTTGTTGCTTGATAACTGGATCACGTCATTAGGAGAATCACGTGATGGACTAGACCCAGACTAATAGACGTAGCATGTTGATCGTGTCATTTTGTTGCTACTGTTTTCTGTGTGTCAAGTATTTATTCCTATGACCATGAGATCATATAACTCAGTGACACCGGAGGAATGCTTTGTGTGTATCAAACGTCGCAACGTAACTGGGTGACTATAAAGATGCTCTATAGGTATCTCCGAAGGTGTTAGTTGACTTAGTATGGATCAAGACTGGGATTTGTCACTCCGTGTGACGGAGAGGTATCTCAGGGCCCACTCGGTAATACAACATCACACACAAGCCTTGCAAGCAATGTAACTTAGTGTAAGTTGCGGGATCTTGTATTACGGAACGAGTAAAGAGACTTGCCGGTAAACGAGATTGAAATAGGTATGCGGATACTGACGATCGAATCTCGGGCAAGTAACATACCGAAGGACAAAGGGAATGACATACGGGATTATATGAATCCGTGGCACTGAGGTTCAAACGATAAGATCTTCGTAGAATATGTGGGATCCAATATGGGCATCCAGGTCCCGCTATTGGATATTGACCGAGGAGTCTCTCGGGTCATGTCTACATAGTTCTCGAACCCGCAGGGTCTGCACACTTAAGGTTCGACGTTGTTTTATGCGTATTAGAGTTATATGGTTGGTTACCGAATGTTGTTCGGAGTCCCGGATGAGATCACGGAGGTCACGAGGGTTTCCGGAATGGTCCGGAAATGAAGATTTATATATAGGATGACCTCATTTGATTACCGGAAGGTTTTCGGAGTTACCGGGAATGTACCGGGAATGACGAATGGGTTCCGGGAGTTCACCGGGGGGGTGGGAACCCACCCCGGGGAAGCCCATAGGCCTTGAGGGTGGCACACCAGCCCTTAGTGGGCTGGTGGGACAGCCCAAAAGGGCTCTATGCGCCAAGAAGAGAAAATCAAGAGAAAAAAAAAGGGAGGAGGTGGGAAGGAAGGGGGACTCCCTCCCACCAAACCAAGTCCAACTCGGTTTGGGGGGGGGAGTCCTCCCCCCTTGGACTCGGCCGACCCCCTTGGGGCTCCTTGAGCCCCAAGGCAAGGTCCCCTCCCTCCCACCTATATATACGGAGGCTTTAGGGCTGATTTGAGACGACTTTTCCACGGCAGCCCGACCACATACCTCCACGGTTTTTCCTCTAGATCGCGTTTCTGCGGAGCTCGGGCGGAGCCCTGCCGAGATCAGGTCATCACCAACCTCCGGAGCGCCGTCACGCTGCCGGAGAACTCATCTACCTCTCCGTCTCTCTTGCTGGATCAAGAAGGCCGAGATCATCGTCGAGCTGTACGTGTGCTGAACGCGGAGGTGCCGTCCGTTCGGTACTAGATCGTGGGACTGATCGCGGGATTGTTCGCGGGGCGGATCGAGGGACGTGAGGACATTCCACTACATCAACCGCGTTCACTAACACTTCTGCTGTACGGTCTACAAGGGTACGTAGATCACTCATCCCCTCTCGTAGATGGACAT
The DNA here is from genome assembly GCF_904849725.1 of Hordeum vulgare subsp. vulgare. Lineage (NCBI taxonomy): Eukaryota > Viridiplantae > Streptophyta > Magnoliopsida > Poales > Poaceae > Hordeum > Hordeum vulgare. The sequence continues at coordinate 27,181,949 of NC_058523.1, read as the reverse complement.
CACCATGATAGGTCTTCGTGCCGTAGGAAATTTTTTGTTTCCCATGCGACGTTCCCCAACAGTGGCATCATGAGCTAGGTTCATGCGTAGATGTCTTCTCGAGTAGAACACAAAAGTTTTTGTGGGCGGTGATGTGCGTTTTGCTGCCCTCCTTAGTCTTTTCTTGATTCCACGGTATTGTTGGATTGAAGCGGCTTGGACCGACATTACTCGTACGCTTACGAGAGACTGGTTTCATCGTTACGAGTAACTCCGTTGCTCAAAGATGACTGGCAAGTGTCGGTTTCTCCAACTTTAGTTGAATCGGATTAGACCGAGGAGGTCCTTGGATGAGGTTAAATAGCAACTCATATATCTCCGTTGTGGTGTTTGCGTAAGTAAGATGCGATCCTACTAGATACCCATGGTCACCACGTAAAACATGCAACAACAAAATTAGAGGACGTCTAACTTGTTTTTGCAGGGTATGCTTGTGATGTGATATGGCCAATGATGTGATGTGATATATTGGATGTATGAGATGATCATGTTGTAATAGAAATATCGACTAGCACGTCGATGGTACGGCAACCGACAGGAGCCATAGGGTTGTCTTTATACTAACGTGCGTGCTTGCAGATGCGTTTACTATTTTGCTAGGATGTAGCTTTCGTAGTAATAGCATGAGTAGAACGACAACCCCGATAGCAACACATTGATGGAGATCATGGTGTGGCACCGGTGACAAGAAGATCGTGCCGGTGCTTTGGTGATGGAGATCAAGAAGCACGTGATGATGGCCATATCATGTCACTTATGAATTGCATGTGATGTTAATCCTTTTATGCACCTTATTTTGCTTAGAACGACGGTAGCATTATGAGGTGATCTCTCACTAAAATTTCAAGACGAAATTGTGTTCTCCCTGACTGTGCACCGTTGCTACAGTTCGTCGTTTCGAGACACCACGTGATGATCGGGTGTGATAGACTCAACGTTCACATACAACGGGTGCAAAACAGTTGCGCACGCGGAACACTCGGGTTAAGCTTGACGAGCCTAGCATGTGCAGACATGGCCTCGGAACACATGAGACCGAAAGGGATGCTTACCTCGGAAGACATGGCCTCGGAACACATGAATCATATAGATGATATGATTAGCATAGGGATGCTTACCACTGAAACTATACTCAACTCACGTGATGATCGGACTTGAGCTAGTGTAAGTGGGTCATGAACCACTCAAATGACTAGAGAGATGTACTTTTTGAGTGGGAGTTTAGCAAGTAATTTGATTAAGTTAAACTCTAATTATCTTGAACATAGTCTAAGTCCACTTTGAATATATTTGTGTTGTAGATCATGGCTCACGCGACAGTCACCCTGAATTTTAATACGTTCCTAGAGAAAGCTAAGTTGAAAGATGATGGAAGCAACTTTGTAGCTGGGAAGAAGGATTATGTCCTTAATGCTGCGTTAGGAGATGAACCACCCGCTACGGCTGATCAGGATGTTAAGAACGCTTGGTTAGCACGTAAGGAGGACTACTCAATAGTTCAATGTGCAGTCTTGTATGGCTTAGAACCGGGACTTCAACGTCGCTTTGAGCGTCATGGAGCATTTGAGATGTTCCAGGAGTTGGAGTTTATCTTTCAGAAGAACGCCCGGATCGAGAGGTATGAGACCTCCGATAAATTCTATGCTTGCAAGATGGAGGAAAACTCATCTGTTAGTGAACATGTGCTCAAAATGTCTGGGTACTCAAACCGTCTAGCTGAGCTGGGGATTGAACTCCCGCAAGAAGCTATCACTGACAGAATCCTTCAATCACTGCCGCCAAGCTATAAAGGCTTTGTGTTGAACTACAACATGCAAGGGATGAACAAGTCTCCCGGCGAGTTGTTTGCGATGTTGAAAGTCGCAGAGTCTGAACTCCGTAAAGAGCATCAAGTGTTGATGGTGAATAAGACCACTAGTTTCAAGAGAAACGTCAAAGGCAAGAAGGGCAATTCGAAGAAGAGCGGCAAGCCTGTTGCCAATCCGACGAAGAAACCCAAAGCTGGACCTAAGCCTAAAACGGAGTGTTACTATTGCAAGGGTATGGGTCACTGGAAGTGCAATTGCCCCAAGTATCTGGCAGATAAGAAGGCGGCCAAAGAAAAATCAGGTATATTTGATATACATGTTATTGATGTGTACTTAACCGGCTCTCGTAGTAGTGCCTGGGTATTCGATACCGGTTCTGTTGCTCATATTTGCAACTCGAAACAGGAACTGCGGAATAGACGAAGGCTGGCGAAAGATGAAGTGACGATGCGCGTAGGAAATGGTTCCAAGGTTGATGCAATCGCCGTCGGCATAGTGTCACTTCAGTTACCGTCAGGATTAGTGATGAACTTAAATCATTGTTATTTAGTGCCTGCGTTGAGCATGAACATTATATCTGGATCTTGTTTATTGCGAGACGGTTACTCTTTTAAGTCAGAGAATAATGGTTGTTCTATTTCTATGAGTAACATCTTTTATGGTCATGCACCGAATGTGAGAGGATTGTTCATATTGAATCTTGATAGCGATACGCATGTACATAACATTGAGACCAAAAGAGTTAGAGTTAACAATGATAGCGCCATATTTTTGTGGCACTGCCGCTTAGGTCATATTGGTGTAAAGCGCATGAAGAAACTCCATGCTGATGGACTTTTGGAGTCACTTGACTTTGATTCACTTGACACGTGCGAACCATGCCTCAAGGGCAAGATGACTAAGACTCCGTTCTCAGGAACAATGGAGCGTGCAAGTGACTTGTTGGAAATCATACATACCCATGTGTGTGGTCCGATGATCGTGGAGGCACGCGACGGATATCATTATTTTCTCACCTTCACTGACGATTTAAGTAGATATGGTTATGTCTACTTGATGAAGCACAAGTCTGAAACATTTGAAAAGTTCAAGCAATTTCAGAGTGAAGTGGAAAATCATCGTAACAAGAAGATCAAGTTCCTACGGTCTGATCGTGGGGGTGAATATCTGAGTTTCGAGTTTGGTACTCACTTAAGACAATGTGGAATTGTTTCGCAGTTAACACCGCCTGGAACACCACAGCGTAATGGTGTGTCCGAACGTCGTAATCGTACTCTATTAGAAATGGTGCGATCTATGATGTCTCTTACTGATTTGCCGTTATCATTTTGGGGCTATGCATTAGAAACAGCTGCATTCACTTTGAATAGGGCACCATCAAAATCCGTTGAGACGACACCATACGAACTGTGGTATGGCAAAAGGCCAAAGTTGTCGTTTCTTAAAGTTTGGGGATGTGATGCTTATGTCAAAAAGCTTCAGCCTGAAAAGCTGGAACCCAAAGCGGAAAAGTGCGTCTTCATAGGTTACCCAAAAGAGACAGTTGGGTACACCTTCTATCTCAAATCCGAGGGCAAAGTGTTTGTTGCTAAAAATGGAGCTTTTCTCGATAAGGAGTTTCTCTCGAGAGAATTGAGTGGGAGGAAGATAGAACTTGACGAGGTTGTCGAACCTCTCATCCCTCTGGATGGTGGCGCAGGGCAAGGGGAAACCTCTGTCATTGCAACGCCGGTTGAGGAGAAAGTTAATGATGATGATCATGAAACTCCAGTTCAAGTTTCCGTCGAACCACGCAGGTCGACGAGACCACGTGCTGCTCCAGAGTGGTACGGTAATCCCGTCTTATCAATCATGTTGTTAGACAACAATGAACCTGCGAATTATGAAGAAGCAATGGTGGGCCCAGATTCCAACAAATGGCTAGAGGCCATGAAATCCGAGATAGGATCCATGTATGAGAACAAAGTGTGGACTTTGGAGGTACTACCTGAGGGCCGCAAGGCCATTCAGAACAAGTGGATCTTTAAGAGGAAGACGGACGCTGACGGCAATGTGACCGTTTATAAAGCTCGACTTGTGGCAAAGGGTTTTTCACAAGTTCAAGGAGTTGACTACGATGAGACTTTCTCACCTGTAGCGATGCTTAAGTCCGTAGAATCATGTTAGCAATAGCTGCATTTTTCGATTATGAAATCTGGCAGATGGATGTCAAAACGGCGTTCCTTAACGGTTTCCTTAAGGAAGAATTGTATATGATACAACCCGAAGGTTTTGTCAATCCTAATAATGCTAACAAGGTGTGCAAGCTCCAGCGATCCATTTATGGACTGGTGCAAGCATCTCGGAGTTGGAACAAACGTTTTGATGAGGTGATCAAAGCATTTGGGTTTATACAAGTGGTTGGAGAATCTTGTATTTACAAGAAAGTGAGTGGGAGCTCTGTGGCGTTTCTAATATTATATGTGGATGACATATTACTGATTGGAAACAAGGTAGAGTTTTTGGAGAGCATAAAAGGTTACTTGAATAAAAGTTTCTCTATGAAGGACCTAGGAGAAGCTGCTTACATTCTAGGCATTAAGATCTATAGGGATAGATCAAAACGCCTGATAGGACTTTCACAAAGCACATACCTTGATAAAGTTTTGAAGAGGTTCAAAATGGAACAGTCCAAGAAAGGGTTCTTGCCAGTTCTACAAGGTACGAGATTGAGTAAGACTCAGTGCCCAGCAACTGATGAAGATAGAGAGCATATGCGCTCCGTCCCCTATGCTTCAGCCATAGGTTCTATCATGTATGCGATGTTGTGCACTATACCGGATGTTAGCCTGGCCATAAGTATGGCAGGTAGGTTCCACAGTAAACCAAGAGTGGATCACTGGACAGCGGTCAAAAATATCCTGAAGTACCTGAAAAGGACTAAGGAGATGTTTCTCGTGTATGGAGGTGACGAAGAGCTCGCCGTAAAAGGTTACGTCGATGCAAGCTTTGACACAGATCCGGATGACTCTAAGTCGCAAACCGGATACGTATTTATTCTTAATGGGGGTGCAGTAAGCTGGTGCAGTTCCAAGCAAAGCATCGTAGCAGATTCTACATGTGAAGCGGAGTACATGTTTGCCTCGGAGGCGGCTAAGGAGGGTGTCTGGATGAAGCAGTTCATGACGGATCTTGGAGTGGTGCCAAGCGCACTGAATCCAATAACCTTGTTCTGTGACAACACTGGTGCCATTGCCGTAGCAAAGGAACCGCGGTTTCACAAGAAGACCAGACACATCAAACGACGCTTCAACCTCATCTGCGACTACGTCGAGGGAGAGGACGTTAATATATGCAAAGTGCACACGGATCTGAATGTAGCAGACCCGCTGACTAAACCTCTTCCACGGCCAAAAACATGATCAACACAAGAACCGTATGGGTGTTAGATTTATTACAATGTAATTCAAATGGTGATGTGAGGGCTAGATTATTGACTCTAGTGCAAGTGGGAGACTGTTGGAATTATGCCCTAGAGGCAATAATAAATATAGTTATTTTTATAATTCCTGTATCAAGATAATTGTTTATTATCCATGCTATAATTGTATTGAATGAAGACTCATTTACATGTGTGGATACATAGACAAAACACCGTCCCTAGCAAGCCTCTAGTTGGCTAGCCAGTTGATCAAAGATAGTCAGTGTCTTCTGATTATGAACAAGGTGTTGTTGCTTGATAACTGGATCACGTCATTAGGAGAATCACGTGATGGACTAGACCCAAACTAATAGACATAGCATGTTGATCGTGTCATTTTGTTGCTACTGTTTTCTGTGTGTCAAGTATTTATTCCTATGACCATGAGATCATATAACTCACTGACACCGGAGGAATGCTTTATGTGTATCAAACGTCGCAACGTAACTGGGTGACTATAAAGATGCTCTACAGGTATCTCCGAAGGTGTTAGTTGACTTAGTATGGATCAAGACTGGGATTTGTCACTCCGTGTGACGGAGAGGTATCTCAGGGCCCACTCGGTAATACAACATTACACACAAGCCTTGCAAGCAATGTAACTTAGTGTAAGTTGCGGGATCTTGTATTACGGAACGAGTAAAGAGACTTGCCGGTAAACGAGATTGAAATAGGTATGCGGATACTGACGATCGAATCTCGGGCAAGTAACATACCGAAGGACAAAGGGAATGACATACGGGATTATATGAATCCTTGGCACTGAGGTTCAAACGATAAGATCTTCGTAGAATATGTGGGATCCAATATGGGCATCCAGGTCCCGCTATTGGATATTGACCGAGGAGTCTCTCGGGTCATGTCTACATAGTTCTCGAACCCGCAGGGTCTGCACACTTAAGGTTCGACGTTGTTTTATGCGTATTAGAGTTATATGGTTGGTTACCGAATGTTGTTCGGAGTCCCGAATGAGATCACGGATGTCACGAGGGTTTCCGGAATGGTCCAGAAACGAAGATTGATATATAGGATGACCTCATTTGATTACCGGAAGGTTTTCGGAGTTACCGGGAATGTACCGGGAATGACGAATGGGTTCCGGGAGTTCACCGGGGGGCAACCCACCCCGGGGAAGCCCATAGGCCTTGAGGGTGGCACACCAGCCCTTAGTGGGCTGGTGGGACAGCCCAAAAGGGCTCTATGCACCAAGAATAGAAAATCAAGAGAAAAGAAAAAAAAAAGGGAGGAGGTGGGAAGGAAGGGGGACTCCCTCCCACCAAACCAAGTCCAACTCGGTTTGGGGGGGGAGTCCTCCCCCCTTGGACTCGGCCGACCCCCTTGGGGCTCCTTGAGCCCCAAGGCAAGGTCCCCTCCCTCCCACCTATATATACAGAGGTTTTAGGGCTGATTTGAGACGACTTTTCCACGGCAGCCCGACCACATACCTCCACGATTTTTCCTCTAGATCGCGTTTCTGCGGAGCTCGGGCGGAGCCCTGCTGAGACAAGGTCATCACCAACCTCCGGAGCGCCGTCACGCTGCCGGAGAACTCTTCTACCTCTCCGTCTCTCTTGCTGGATCAAGAAGGCCGAGATCATCGTCGAGCTGTACGTGTGCTGAACGCGGAGGTGTCGTCCGTTTGGTACTAGATCGTGGGACTGATCGCGGGATTGTTCACGGGGCGGATCGAGGGACGTGAGGACGTTCCACTACATCAACCGCGTTCACTAACGCTTCTGCTGTACGGTCTACAAGGGTACGTAGATCACTCATCCCCTCTCGTAGATGGACATCACCATGATAGGTCTTCATGCGCGTAGGAAATTTTTTGTTTCCCATGCGACGTTCCCCAACATTATAGTCCTAGGGTAGGGTCATAGACCTGCCCTATAGGTCCTACCCAAGGACTACCCTTCATAAGGGATAAGGCCCTTAGTCAGTTCCGACTGAATTGAGGACTTCCCATCATCCAGTCGGCGACGATTCCTCCATCATCCAGTCGGAGATGAGCATTCGGATCATATTGAACTTACCGACTGGATTCCACTCTGTACATCGTAACCCCCCCTGGAGGGTAACGGTCATACGTTTCCATGTACCTTTATTAGCATTTAAGACATACGTTACCTGTAACGTAGGCATTTATTCACCACTACTCCACCCCTGTGCACCGAACCGTCGTGAAGGGCAGCGCACTCTATATAAGCCGTCCTTCCCCACTGGTGTAGGGGTTAGCATTTCACTGTAACCCATATTCCACTCGACAACAAGCTCCCAAGAGCAGTGAGACGTAGGGATTTTACCTCCACCGTAGAGGGGCCTGAACTCATACAACCTCGCCGTAGCTAAGGCTCTGCCCATCCTTTCGTACCCTACACATCTACCGTCAGACTTATACCCACGACACCCTCAAAGGGAAGGAACTTCGGAAAAGCATCCTCGTCTTCATCGGTTCCACTTGTGGTTATTTCTTACCTTTACTGGTATTTACTTATTGCTTATTGTTGTTGTTGTTAGCATCATATAGGTTGCTCACCTAGTTGCATATCAAGACAACCTATTTCTTGCTAAACCAGATTTGTTTAAAGAAAAGTTTAAAATTTGTTAGTTTCCTATTCACTGCCCTCTAGTCAACCATAACGATCCTTTCAAAGTCTTTCATAACTTTCAAGCACTTGTTGAACGTCAATTTGATTGTAAAATCCTTGTTGTACAATCTGATTGGTGTGGCGAATATGAAAAATCAGATTCCTTTTTCCAGCAAATAGGAATCTCACACCATGTCTCCTATCCACATGCTCACCAATAGTATGGATCCGTTGAACGGAAACATAGAAACATTGTTGAAGTAGGCCTTGCTGTGCTTGCTACTGCATCTATGCCATTGAAATTATGGGATGAAGCTTTCCTCACCGCTGTTCGCCTAATCAATATTCTCCCACTCGTGTCAACAACAAAGAAACTCCCACTGAATTTCTCTTAGGCATCAAACTTGTTTATGCCTTGCTTCGTGTCTTTGGTTGTGCTTCTTGGCCCAACCTTCGCTCTATAATCCACGTAAACTCATGTTTCGGTCCACTCAATGTGTGTTCCATGGCTATAGTGCAAAACACAAAGGGGTCATGTGTCTTGATGTTTCTAGTGGTCGAGTCTATATCTCTCGTGACGTTGTCTTTGATTAAACCCAATTCTCTTTTGCAAAGCTTCATCACAACGCCGAAGCCCTACTTCACAAAGAAATCCTCTTGCTACCTCCCCATCTTTATTCCGAGGGTTATAAGAACTGCATTGATTCAACTTTGTCTAAGTCCTCAAATACTATGGCTAAGTGTGATGTTGCAGCAAGCAGGGACGAAAACAACGCTGAACATGGTGAAAATCTGATGGCACCAGACTCATATTTCATGTGTCCGCACGCCGCCCTACCAAACCCGGGCAAACCTGTAGTGCAAACTGCACCGGGTCGGACTCCCATGCGATCCTCCCCGGGATTGGTGATGCGAGGCAAATCAGGCGGGCCAGGGCGATCTCCCTTGCCTACTGCACTGCAACTAGACATCGTGCCCATCCACTCATCACCTCCACATGCAGGGCATGTGGTGGCACCTCACTCGCCTGCACGCCCTGATACTGCGACAAAAGACCTTCCAACGGTGCCAGAAACAAGCGTGCTGACGGGAGACTATTCTTGTCTTGATTCTCCTCAGCAACGGCACCATGAATCCTTCTGCTACGGCTACGCCTTTAGGGACCTCCTAGCAAATATGCAAAGGATTTCCCTGTGGCCTTGGAGCCTTGGTTGGTGTTCCCTCGAAGCGGAAAGGGTGATGTAGCACAGCGGCGGTAAGTATTTCCCTCAGTTTTGAGAACCAAGGTATTGATCCAGTGAAGGAGTATCACAAGTGCCTGCACAAACACAAAGAGCTTGCTCCCAACGCTATGAAGGGGTTGTCAATCCCTTATAGATTGTTTGCCAAGTGAGAACTGAAAGCAACAAAGTAACAAAGCAAAGTAAAAGCGAAAGTGGAAATGATAGGTGTGAATAGACCCCGGGGCCGTAGTGTTCACTAGTGGCTTCTCTCATGAAAGCAAGTAGACGGTGGGTGAACGAATTACTGTCGAGCAATTGATAGAACCGCGCAAAGTCGTGACGATATCTATGGCAATGATTATATCTATAGGCATCATGTCCAAAACAAGTAGACCGATACTTTCCGCATCTACTACTATTACTCCACATGTCGACCGCTATCCAGCATGCATCTAGTGTATTAAGTCCAAAAGAACAGAGTAACGCCTTAAGCAAGATGACATGATTTAGATGGACAATCTCATATCTACGACAAAGCCCATCTTGTTACCCTTGATGGCAACTACACGATGTGTGCCTTGCTGCCCCTACTGTCACTGGGAAAGGTCACCACACGATAAGAACCCAAAACCAAGCACTTCTCCCATTTCAAGAATCATAGATCTAGTTGGCCAAACAAAACCCAAGACGCGGAGAGACTTACAAGGATATCAAATCATGCATATAAGAAATCAGCAAAGACTCAAATATATATCATAGATAATCTGATCACAAATCCACAATTCATCGGATCTCGACAAACACACCGCCAAAGAGGATTACATCGGATAGATCTCCATGAAGATCATGGAGAACTTTGTATTGAAGATCCAAGAGAGAGAAGAAGCCATCTAGCTACTAACTACGGACCCGTAGGTCTGAAGTGAACTACTCACGAGTCAGTGGAGGGGCAATGATGTTGATGAAGAAGCCCTCCAACTCCAAAGTCCCCTTCGGCAGGGCACCGGAAAGGGTCTCCAGATGAGATCTCGCGGAAACGGAAGCTTGCGGCAGCGGAAAAGTGTTTTCGTGGACGCCCTGATTTTTTCTGGATTTTTAGAGAATTTATAGGCCAAAGACCTAGGGCAGGGGGGCCAGGGAGGCCACAAGCTTGGTTTCCGCGGCCTCCCAATCTTCTTCCGTTCTGGAAAAAATCATTTTGGGGATTTTATTCTGTTTGGACTCCGTTCCAAAATCAGATCTGAAAAAGAGTCAAAAACACAAAAAAAACAGGAACTAGCACGTGGCACTGAGTTAATAAGTTAGTCCCAAAAAAAGATATAAAAGGTAAACAAAACATCCAAAGTTGACAAGATAACAACGTGAAACCATCAAAAATTATAGATACGTTTGAGACGTATCACGCCCCTCTAGGCTCAACATCATGGTCGGGCGTGACCCACCCACGCACGCGTCCTCAGGCGCACGAACGGTCGAGGGTGGATCCGCTTCGGGACCAAAGGCGCCAACGCCCTTTGCGACAGGATCTGCTGCGGCCTCTTCGAATTCTACCGCGCACCGTTGTAACACCGCAAAAAATTGACCATGATTTTATTTATTAAAATTTGGCCATGATCAATTAAATATTTTGTTGGGTTTTCTATTGATTTCAGATCCACTTCTTTTCTGTGGATTATAAAAATCTCTCCCCTAAATTGGAGTTCTGAAAAGTATGGTTTGATTTGAGTCCTTGAATCAATACTTTTCCTTTAAATTGGCAAATTCAGTAAAGGCGTTTTTATAAATAATTCCCCAAGTTTCATTTATTCAAAAATGACTTATTAATTCTTTTAAGGGCCTGATTTGAAGTGCAACTAATTGGTAACTTCTTTTAAAAAGTCCACAAAAACTTGGAGATGACCTATGATGTTCCTTGATCTATTTTGTGCAAAAACATAGCCAAGTGTTTTGTAAAAGTTGAGCACATTGTCTTCTTTCCTATTATTGTCCAATTTTGTGTTTTTAACTCCAACCCCTAGATATACTATTTCAAAAACTCTACAAAATTTGGAGTTGTCAAGGAGTTCATATAAATCACTTTTATGCAAAAAAACCACTTTGGTGTTTTGAAAATTTTGAGCACCCCAACTCCTCTTCTGTTTTGGACCAGACTTGTAGTTTGTACTAGAACCATGTTTTATCTTGCCCCAACTGTCTTGAGATTTTTACTGATGATAATATGCCCTACCAAACCCTTAAGTCCAGGAGATCAGCCCCATTTGGATTTTTAAAGCCCCTATTTTAATCTCCATAAGTTGGTGCACAAAATTGTTTTTCTCAAATTAGTGCACTAACAAGTTTCTGCTTTTCATAAAGTAAATATGCCATCCTTATCTCTAACCAATGGAATCAAGATTCTCTCCATTGGATCTCTTCGACGTCTCGAGATCAACACGTGCATACCCATCTCATATAGGTTCCCACGGTGGATCTACCCTTGGCCTGGATTTCTCTAAGGGAATGACTTTTCAGAAGGAGGTTTTGCAATCTACGAGACTTTTCATGCATCCCTCGGATGACACAGACTACTTCACAAGGGTCGTGTCTTTTAGCCAGCATGATTTCCGTCACACAGTGGATTCTGTGGCGGCACCCTTGGAAGCAGCGATTGGGGGATCGGCGACTGAGTTCCTTGTTTTCTCCATACAAGACAAGGTCTTTGGTTTTCATGTCTCATGCAAAACAGTTGGTATTATGATTCTCAATCTGTGTTATTTTTCGTGTGTTCAATTCAAATGTTTCTTCCATCTTCGGAGCAATGGTGGTCCAAATTGGCATCAAGAGTTCAAGCTTTGGAAACTTGAATGTGATGTGGAATGGGTGTTTGTTAGACCCTCCAAAAGGCGGGCTACTCTAGGAGTTTTGGCCATGAGATCCAAACCTCAGAAGTCCTTTCTGAAGAAGGATCATTCCATCAGGAAGAAGCTATCATTTTCTACTTGGAAAATTTATCCAGTTTGCTCAGGTTATCGGCATCCGGCTACACAAGATTGCATCACAACTACTGAAGTGGCTGGTTATTCAATCCCAAGGCATGAACGAGTGGTTATTCATGCACGGCGGTCGGTGAACTTCAATGGACGGAGACCTTGCCGTCGACATCTTTCGGTACAATGCATGATCTGGCTACTTCGGAGAATCATGCGGCGCCATCTTCGGGCGGGAATTCAGTGATTTCAACTTCAGAAAGTTTGTCCCAACGCCCGCCTGAGCCAGGAACACCAACATTGGCTACAGTTGATGAAGTGGTTCCAACGGAGGAAAACATAGATACTGATTTTACAATATGATTGATGATATGGTGGACAAGATATTTACATGTCGGTTATGTCTGAAGATAGGTCATTTTTCTAAAGATTGCACCTCTCCTTTGCGGTGCATTGGATGTTCTCGAGTGGTCCATACTAGGAAGGATTGCAACAACTTTGCAATGGAATTGGGGTCGGTTTAGCAACCAAAACCCGATAACGCTACATCTTCCGAGGAGGACACTGTTGTCCGCGTGGATATCTCTTTGACGATCTTTTACCAAGCTTGGACTATGTTTCCACTTCCGCATTAACCTCTCCGTCCAGTCCCATCAGCCCTGGTCCCAAGACTCCATCTGTCGCGCCGCCGGCGACTCCACCCCCTCCATCAAGCTCTCCACCACCTCTTGTACCGGCAATGGACAACTTTCCTTTGGATCCGATGCGTTTTGTGTTGGCTGGCCACCATGTTATCGATGGTGGCGAGATGATGGTGCCAAGGACCTTTGTGTAGCCGTATACACCGATTGTGCGGTGATATGAGGAGTTCATGTTGGTAGAGGTGATGCCGATTCCTATGCTAGATGAGATGGGTCAAGCTCATGAAGAAGTCACTCATTGGCTGGTGGGCCAGGGTTTTGCTCTTTGATTTGTTCAGCCATGGATCAATGTCGTGGGGTTATTTGAGCTTAGGGATGCGGTGTCAAAATTTCTCCTCCTTGAGATGCCAACGCAAGTGCTAGGTAATGATTGCTTTGTTCGATTCATGAAGCATGATGAGAGTGAGGGTTTTCGCAGGGCTCGGGGTTTTAGGCAGGGGATGCTCATGTTCCTTGGAATCCCTTTGGATATTAGAAACACTGAAAATATGAAAGCTGTTGTTAATACTTTTGGCAAATTTCGTCATTGGAATAGTGAAGACCCTTTCTTGGTTTGAGCTTTGGTCTTTGCGTCTTTCCTATAGGACATCTTAGTTATGCGGGATGTGGTATTCACACACTATGCAAATTGGGGTGGAGCGCGAGTCTCTTGGACAGTTCCAGTTTATATACTGGGAGCAAACTTTGCTGAGAAAATACTGCAAGATGAGGACTAGATGCCCATCAATGGCAACCCTCATCTGATTCCAGGGTTTGCTTTCCCGGATATGCCACCTTTTATTCTACCCCCATACCCCGCTTCAGGATGGAATGATGTGCCACCTGAGCCAGAGCCAGCTGTGCAGGAGAATGTGGTTGATGATGGTGGATGGGGCAACTGGAATGCGGCTCCGGAGCCTGAACCACAAGTTGGACATGATCAAGAATCGATGGTTCTGGATGTATATAATCAATCAAGCTCTAAGGTTGCGCAACCGCATGTGCCTCTGGTGGATTGTAGGCAGACGATCAGATTAATCTGGAGGCAGAAGAACAGGTTGATCAGGCAGCAGGGGATCAGGTTGTTCTGGAGGAACAGGGTCAGGTGATGAAGCCATAACCTATGGACCTAAATGATAGTAGCAATTGGGTAATGGTTGTTTATCACCCGGTGTTTGAAGCACCTCCACAAATACAGGAGGTTAGGGTCCCATTTGTCCCTCATGCCACCCGAGATGCTCTTGAGAAGGACTTTTGAAAATGTGCTGAATTCTCAAGCTGCTTTTCCAATACCACTGGCGGTTCATGTTTGGGCTATCTCTTCTGTGGTTTTATCCAAACGATCCTGGGAGCTCGCATTTGAGGACAAAGTTCCCTTGTTAACTTGGACAGAGCAGGAGCAGCAAGGAGAGCAGCATCCTCAGGAAGTTCTAGTGCTTAATGCACCGATTGTTTGGGATCTTTTCCCTGCCATGGAGAACAATGAAGATCTGCCACCTATCACTGCACCTAGAAAGGTTGGCAGGCCTCAAAAATCTTTGGCGCCAACCCCAGTTGTTGAAACTGTTGTCAGACGCTGCACAAGGGGCTCTGTCATGTGTGATGGTTTCAAGCCCATCTTTCAGGAATTGGTGGTTGAGCCCAAGAAGAAGAAGCCCAAGTCCAGGCCATTTGTAGCCCATGAAGGAAAGGGACATTCTGCTATCCCTGACACAACTCCACCAGCAACACAAATTGGGAGAATCCAGGAGATTGGTGCAGAGTTGGGAATTGATTAGCAACTGCTCACTGTGGAGGCGCTTACAACGGACCCACTGGTTCCTGAGAGCAACATTTTTGATGATTAATCTCCTTATCTCTTTCTGGGTTTGTCAAGCGTATAAATTGGTCTTTTTATGTAATAGCTGTAGTATATGCATGGGGTTCTTATCTCATGTAATATCTAGAAAACTTGTGCAACTTGTGGATGTGCGTGTGACATTGAATGTTAGTAGGATTTATGATCTTTTGATGTCAGGTTTTCATGAATAGTTCAATTAGAAATTAGAATATCCTATGCTGGAATGTTAGGGGTCTTAATTTTGACACTAGGCAAAGGGTAGTGAAGCATACATTGGAAGAAAGTCAAGTGTTGTTCCATGCTTGCACGAAACTAAGTGCTCTACTTTTGGGAGTAGGCAAATCAAAATTTTCTGCCCAAGGTAGTTTGATTGCTTTGCTTTCTCTCCTTCTATGGGAGCCTCTGGGGGATTATTGTGGTCTGGAATTCTTTAGTTTTTGCTGGAACCTTTTTGGAGGTTAATCAATTTGCTGTGGTGGTTAAATTCACTTCTATACAAAATAAGGAGCAATGAACTCTTGTTTCTTTCTATGGACCATGCCAAGGAGAAGCTAGGGACCAGTTTGTGAGCTGGCTTTATAACCTGTAGATACCACTAGGTGAACACTGGCTTTTGGTTGGTGATTTCAATTTTATCAGGTCCATAGATAATAGAAATCCGCCTGGAGGTGATTTAAATGATATGTTCATTTTCAATGAAATAGTTGGTCATCTAGGACTTTTGGAACTGCCCTTGAAGGGAAGGTCATTTACTTGGTCAAATATGCAGGACAACCACTAGAGCATCTAGATTGGTTCTTCACTTCCTCTGATTGGATTTTTGCATACCCAATGACTAAAGTTTTGCCATTAGCTAAGACTGCCTCAGATCATGCACCATGCATGATTACAATCAAAATCTCAATTCCAAAGTCAAATATCTTCAGGTTTGAGAATTATTCGTTGGAATTGGATGGGTTTATGCAGTGTGTGGAGCAATCATGGAAGAGACAGTCCACAAAGGGACATATCACTTCAAGAATTGCTGACAAGCTCAAGAGAATGAGAATGGACCTTAAAAAGTGGAAGATCAGTGTCTCCAAACTTAAATGTTTGGTTGCCAAATGTAACTAGGTAATCCTTCTTTTGGATAATTTGGAGGAGATTAGGCCTTTTTTAGGCCCGAGTTTAATTTTAGAAAGATTGTAAAACTCCATGTGGAAAAGTTGCTGAAATTGTCCATGGCTAGTCTGAAATTAATGGATCTGTCATCACTGAGCATTCCCAAATGGATGGGAACATTTGGAGTTGTTTTAAGAACAGGATGGGAGTGTCCACGGGCATTGTAATGGGGTTTGATCTGGCATCTTTGCTATCACCCATTGAAGGTCTTGAGGAGTTTATCAAACCTTTAAGAAAGAGGGAATGGATGACATTGTCAAACATATGCCCATTGAGAAGGCTCCTGGTCCAGATGGATTCAATGGTCTCTTCTTTAAGAAGTGCTCGCACATCATATGTGATGACTTTTATGAACTAGCTCACTCTTTTTATGATGGCACTGCTGTTCTGGGAAACATTAATGGTTCATACATTACCTTAGTGCCCAAAAAGTTGGTCCTTGAGGGGGTTGGGGATTATAGACCAATCTACCTCACTGACATGGGTTTGAAGTTTCTCTCAAAACTGTTGGCAAATAGGTTGCAAATAGTAATTATGGAGTGCATCCATAATAACCAATATGGCTTCATCAAGACCAAAACTATTCAAGACTGCATTGGATGGGATTTTGAATATTTGCATCAATGTCATCAATCCAAGAGGGCCATTGTAATTCTGAAGTTAGATTTTGAAAAAGCTTTTGATTCTTTGGAGCATGAGGCAATCATGCAAATCTTGAGGTTCAAGGGTTTTAGTGAAAAGTGGATTTCCTGGATGGTCCAACTTTTATCTACTAGTACCACTTCAGTGTTGCTTAATGGGGTCCCTGGCAGCAAGGTTTTTGTGCAAGAAAGGGTCAAGCAAGGAGATCCTGTTTCCCCCTATTGTTTGTGATTTCTTCTGATCTCTTACAAAGAGTGGTTAATGACATGCATGTTAGAGGAGTATTACAGCTGCCAATTCCATCCCATGACGAGGATTATCCTATTGTTCAATATGTTGATGATACTCTGATCATTCTGCCAGCTGATAAGGTGCAATTTCTTTCTCTGAAAGACATGCTCAAGGTTTTTTCATAGTCTATAGGGCTTGATGTTAACTATCATAAGTCCTCTATCATTCCCATCAATGTGGATGATGAAGCCATCAAGGATCTTGTTGAAGCTTTTGCTTGTCAGGTGGGCAAAATGCCTTTTACTTACTTAGGGCTTCCACTTGGGACTACTAGGCCAAAAATGGTGGACTTCATGCCCTTGGTTGACTGCATGGAAAGGAGAATATGACTGCTAGTTCTGCCTTCCTTAATTCAGGTTAAAGATTGCAGTTCTTAAACTCAACATTGTCCTCAATGCCAGTGTTCCTTCTAAGTAGCTTAGCTATACCCCCTGGGATACTTAAAAAATTGGAAAGAATCCAGAGACAGTGCCTTTGGAGGAAACATAAGGATGAACCTGCTCCATCCCTGGCTGCCTGGGATTTGGTTTGCTGACCAAAAGCTAAGGGAGGACTTGGAATCATTAATCTTGGAATCCAGAATGTGGCATTACTGCTGAAGCAGGCAAATCACTTCATGAAAAAGAAAGATGTTCCTTGGGTGTCACTGATTTGGAACACTTACTATCATGAGAGAGTCCCACAAGCAACTAGGGATTGTGGTTCTTTCTAGTGGAAGGATATTTGTAAAATTATGACTCAGTTCAGGTCCTCAACTTGGGTTACAATAAATGCTGGGGACGCTATCCTTTTCTGGTCTGATCATTAGAAAGTTGGTGATGATGTTGCCACTTTGGAATCAAGGTTCCCTAGGATCTTTTCTTATGTTAAAGACCCATGGGTGACTGCCAAGGAAGTCTTCAATATACAAAAGTTGGTGGATCTTTTCCATCTACCTTTATCCGAGCAACCTTATCAGGACCTTTTGGATGTGCAAAACCTGATGGGATCCCATGAAAGGGATCCAGATCTCAAGGACTCTTGGTGGTTACAGGATTCGTCCAAACAATTTAAGCCCAAGTTATTTTATATGATCTTGCACTCCAAACTTACTTTTAATCCTTTGCTCTCATGGATTTGGAGATCATGTTGCACCATGAAAATAAAGGTCTTTGTGTGGATGTTGATTATGGATAGGTTGAATACCAAAGATATGGTTGAAAGAAAGCATTTGCACATGGAGGATGGTGTACAGTGGGTTTTGTGCCCATTGAGTGAAAGAGAAACCAGAGACCATCTTTTTTCCAGTGCAATTTCAATGTTAGAGCCTGGAATTACTTGCAGATTGATTGGTCACAAGGGAATACTATGGCAGAAACTAGCATCAATGCAAGGAGAGATTTTGCAAAGCCTTTCTTATCTCAAGTCGTATTCCTTGCTTGTTGGAATATTTGGATTATTCGGAATGCAAAAGTCTTCACGCATGAATGGCCCAGGTTTAACAGATGGAGAGCAACATTTGTGCATGATATCTCTCTCATGCAACACAAAATCAAGTCGATCTTTAAAGATGACCTTCTGAAATGGATCTCATACCTACCTCCTTGAGTTTTGATCTGTACATACATGTAAATTTTACTTTTCTTTCTTTCTTCTGTTACCACTTGTAACACGTGTAATTACCTTTCCTTGCAATACAAATTAAGATTGTTGTGGGGTTTTCCCTACAGTTCCCTGTGAAAAAATGCCATCTTGATTAGCATCCAAGGAGACCTCAACCTGGAAAATTTGGTGGCTAGCGAAACCACCTAGAGGCCCCTCGCTTTTTGTGAAACACTTAAGGTGCATGACCTGAATTAGCATGGTTCTATGTTTGCATTGGGATCTTTCCTCCCTAGCCATAACAACATGTCTACCAGCCTCCCCTTTGTCATTAACCTAGCCTTGTTAATTTGGGTTTGCAACCAAGCCCCCTAGGACCCCCTGGCATTCTTTCGAACACTCGGCGGGCTTGTCCACAGCGCGGCGAGAGAACGTGTTTTGCATGTGCTGCACAGGATCCGCCGCTCCCACCTTCCCTATTCCAGTGATGCCCTGCTGTGGTAGCGTGGAGCCTCCCTCTACTAGCACTGCTGTCCCCCCTTGTTGCGTGCCTGAGCCACTGCTGCCGTGCTGGCCGCTGATGCCAGCAGCGCCTGCTGCGACTATGCAGCACCGCCCATGCCATAGTGGCTCGCCAACTCCCCCCTTCAAATGATGCCCTCTCGTCCGCTAGACAAACCACCAGCCAAGATTCGTGTGACCGCCTCCTGCGCCGCCACGTCCCCCTGCAGCTACAGAGATGGTCGGCCTACGATCTTATCGCCACCACCTCAGAACTGACCTCGAGGCTCTATAAAAAGGTGCCCCCGAGCTCCTCTAGCAACGGGAACCTCTTTTACGCAGCCATATGAGACCTCCCCTTCCTCCAATTTTGACCTGGGCCTTCATATTCCCCAGGTCCGGTGACTTTGAGAGCCTCCGCATTTTGGTCAAATTCGGCCAAGCCGAAGCCCCCTAGCCCCACTCGAGCAACCCCTCGACTCCCTAAGCTCCAAGGAACCCATTCCCTTTCCCCATTGCACCTGATACCACCATAGTCAGAGACTCCATCTTGACTGAAGCTTCCCTCCGCCATGGATGA
Source organism: Hordeum vulgare subsp. vulgare (assembly GCF_904849725.1). Lineage (NCBI taxonomy): Eukaryota > Viridiplantae > Streptophyta > Magnoliopsida > Poales > Poaceae > Hordeum > Hordeum vulgare. The sequence goes on along the minus strand of NC_058523.1, from coordinate 27,162,589 downwards.
TGGCCTGCTCGCCCTCGAGCTCTGCCGCGCTCCTCAACCCCTCAAGTAGATGCGGCTCATCCTCCTGAGAAAGCGAGTAGCCAGAGCGTGCCATTTGGTGCCCTGTGCCACTTGGAATAGCCGCAGGAGTCCACCTCTGTCCCTGCCCAGGCGCGCGAGAGGTGAGGGATGAACCTGACAGGTGGGCCCCCTTGTCGGTGAGTCAGCCTCCCGCTCGGACGAGTCACGGAGCTGGCGAGCCTTCCCCGCGAGGAGGTGTATTCTCTGTGAGTACGTTTTCAACCTTAAGAGGTGCCCTTTCGCGTGAACAGTTTTCTTTTCTGTGATTTACTTTAAACATAATTTTGTCCCAAGTTTGAGTGGCCATAACTTTGAAAATAAAAGTCCAATTGACTTGATTCTTTCTACCACCTCTTTTAAATATCCAACAACTTTTTTGTACTACTTTGGAAATGTGTGTTGATTTGAATATTTTCAAAAATAGGGATTTGAAAATAGGATAAAAACTTTCAGAAAGTTTTGGTGTGCACCTGAGCTACCTACACATTGAAGGCAAGCATTCTGAACTTATACATATATATATGTTGTGTTTGATTTGCTTGATGAAGAAGACATTGTTGTTATGTGGAATAAGTTTGATGGTATTTAATGTGGTGGTACAACCATGCACATGGGTACAAGGTGAGAAAATATATGTGTTACATATTGGATGTTTGTAACAGTAGCCACTCCCTTCTGCCACACATGCCTTCCGGATGGGATCTGGGAAGAGTCGGTGTCTCGGGGAGACACGACATCAGAGAACTGACATCTTGCGGGACGAGGATGGTCAGCGAGGAATGTTGGGGGTATGAAAAGTGGTGATTCTGTCTAGAATCGTGAAACAAATTTTTGTTGTGCTAATCATGCAGGGAACAATATAAACCTCCTGAGTCGACCGTAGATCAAGTCTTGGTCCCTGTCTAAAGCAGGGTACGGTTGAGTAAGTCGTTAACCCCGTTCTTAGCACACACCGTACAGGAGAGGCCATAGTGAAAGATACCATTGGCTCCTGGTAGGCATGTCACTTGGTCCGGGGCATGGGTGTTTCGGTCTCGGACCGAAGGGATTAGCTCCCCATGTGCGCGCGATATAAATGTTGTGATCCCAGTGCCAGTGGAGATTGGAGTCTTCCCCCACTCAGAGTTTTACTTGGCGAGTGTTGTGGGTGACCCTAGGCATGGGAAGTAGGAACTGGTGTATACAAGTTAGGTGCGTTTTCAACTCAAAGACCGTAATCAGAATTAGTCAACAACTCTGGTTGGCTAAAGAAATCCTTTACTCATGGGTAAAGAGTACACCCTCTGCAGAGTTTTACATCTATTCGGATAGCCGTGTCCGCGGTTAAGGACTATAGTCTGGGATAGGACAAGTGTCGGTCTGCGTGTCGGTCTTCGGAGGAAGTTGACATAATTGGAAGAATGACCGTGAGATATGGTGGATGATCAAAACCATTATTTTTACTGTGGACTAACCCCTGTGACATATGAATGTTGAATATCCCTGGGATGGTTCTACCTCCTAGATAATCATTGTTATTATTTCATATAAGCCCTTTATGTGGTGTCGCTCAGATACCTGACTGCGACATATTTGTTCTTATTTCATACGAGCCCTTTATGTGGTGTCGCTCAGACGCCCGACTGTGACATGCTTGTTATTATTTCATATACGCCCTTTATGTGGTGTCGCTAAGACGCCCGACTGAGGCATGTCTTATATCGCATCCTTGAATTTTCTTTCATTGATTGCTTAATAAAATTCTCAATACGGTTAAATTGCTTGATTTCTAGTGCTTGAGCATTTGTATTATGATTGATACAATTTCGTTGAATTATTGCAAGTGCACATTAACCACCTTCTATTTTATGTCTGCTTTCATGATGTTTGCGAGTACATTCAAAGTACTCACTGGCTTGTCCCTGGCTATTCTCTTGGCCAGATTGCGTGCTTGGAGAGGAGGATCCCAACGATAGCCCAGGAACCTAGGCACCAAAGACAACAGACTCATGAGATAGGAATTATCCAGGTAAGCTCTTCCTATGGGAAATGGAGTCCCATAGACGTTGGAGATTTTTGTACCGCTTCCTCCATCAACGAGTTGAAATCTTTTGATGTATTCCATAGACCAGCTTGGTCTTGTACCTCAAATTTGTAATTTTCTTGAACATTTGTATCAAGGAATTGTGTACCAGCTAACAGTATTCCTGGGGCTGGTATGCACAAGGGCCATTTCAAAGGGAAGTTAAAATCCCAGAAAAACCTGTCCTGAAAACCGTCTCATGCAGCTGCATCTTCACCTCCACCGTCTCATGCAGCTGCATCTTCACCTCCACCGTCTCATGCAACTGCACCTTCATCTCCTTGGACACGTCTTCATTGGGGAGTCACCAACCGTATTACTTACAAAAATATTGCTAAGTTTGGTATGGCATGCTTGTTAGGTGAACCTCGCACTGTTCATGAGGCTTTTGGTGATGCTCGTTGGAAACATGCAACGGATGAGGAGTTCTCTGCTCTTCAGAGAAACAAGACCTCGCACTTGGTTCCTCGTCCATCAGGTAAAAATTTGATTGAGTGTAAATGGGTCTATAGAACTAAACACAAATCATATCGTACTATTGATTGGTATAAGGCAAGATTAGTTGCAAAGGGCTTTAAGCAAGGCTATGCCATTTTCTATGAGGATACTTTTACTCCTGTTGTTAAAGTTGCTTCTAGTCGCCTTGTTCTATCCATCATTGTTTCCAAGGGGTGGAGTCTTAGACAACTAAATGCGCAGAATCCGTTCCTTTATGGTATTTTGAAAGAGTAAGTGTACATGAAACAACCTCCTGAGTTTGAGGATAAAAATGCACCTTTTCATGTTTGCAAACTTGATAAGGCCTTGCATGGATTGAAAGAGGCTCCTAGAGCTTGGTACTCTCGCCTGAGTACAAAGATGCAACAACTTGGGTTTGTACCCTCGAAATGTGACACATCTCTATTCATTTACAACCAGTTCAAGACATTCATATTTTTTCTCATATATGTTGATGATGTCATTGTGACTAGTTCCTCTAATGATGCCATAACTGGTTTACTCAAAGATTTTGGTTCAGAATTTTCTCTGAAAGACCTAGGAGAGCTGCATTTCTTTCTAGGAATTGAATTTAAGAAAATCAGGGATGGTATTCAGCTCTCCCAGGAGAATTAAGCAAATGATTTGTTGAGTAGAGTTGGTTTGAAGGATTGCAAGCCTTCTCCCACACTCTTTGTCTAGCTCAGATTCATTAACTTTGACCCAAGAAGAACTTCTAAATCAGGAAGATAATACCAGTTATAGAAGCATTGTTGGTGCACTTGAGTACTTGACTTTAACTTGGCCTGATATATCATTTGTAGTAAATAAATTTTTTCATTTTTTGCATGCATCCACCAGTGTGCATTGGACAACAACAAAACGTATTCTAAGGTATGTGAAGGATACATCAAGTCTTGGTTTGAATTTGAGAAAATCTTCATCTACTCCCATTAGTGCCTTTTTCGATGCGGATTGGGCCGGATGCCTTGATGATAGAAAAGATCAACTATTGGATTTGCAATTTTCTATGGACAAAACTTAATTTCAAGGTGTGCCAAGAAGCAAGCAAATGTTTCCACGTCAAGTACTGAAGCAGAATACAAGGCACGAGCTAATGCAACAGCTGAGGTGATTTGGTTGCAGTCTATGTTAAAGGAACTTGGAGTTCCACAAGCTTTGCATCCATGGCTTTGGTGTGATAATCTTGGTGCTACATACTTGTTTGCTAATCGAGTGTTTCATGCAAGAACTAAAGATGTTGAGATACATTTTCACTTTGTCAGAGAATGAGTTGAAAAACAAGCAGTTAGAAATCAGATTCATTCCCTCGAAGGACCAACTTGCAGATGGGTTCACAAAAGAATTGCGGGCAAGAAGCTTTGAAGAGTTCAAGCGTAATCTCAATTTGCGCAGTTGTGATTAAGGGAGGATGTTAAACATAATGTAATCTCATATAACATACGGTCGGCTGTAGTTGTCACGGTCGGTTGTTCCTCTCCCTCAAATAGGCTTGGCTTACAAGTTTTCCATAGAGATAGATTTTGTTAAAGATAGAAGTTAGCTGATTAAGATTATATCTCTTCTTCTCTTTCAACAAAGTCAATCTTGTAATAGCTACGAAAGGTTTTCTCTCTCGATCAATATAAACGATGTGGGCTCTCCTTTGGAGGGTTGAGACGCTTCATCATCTTTCATAGCAACCACCTCCCACCCTCATAGATACGACAAACAAGATATTTTTAATGATGACTGCTAGAATTAATTTTTATCACAATATCATGTGCGTTTTGAATTTGCTAGATAAATACAGGGCATCACTGCAGCACCTGACGGCCGCCAACGATGCTTTACCACACGACGGGGGAGGGGAAGGGGGATATAGTCTCGGGAAAATGGCGATGGTCGGGTCCGCTTCGTCGAGGTGGTCTAGATCAAAGGAGAGACGAGTGAGTGAGAGAAAGAGAGAGAGCGAGAGAGAGCCGGTTTTTGGGAAGATAAATCGAATGTGGTACAGAGGTAGTAGTATATTCAAGGAGCACCTACTAACAGATGGGATTCGAACACGCAAATCCAACGTGGTTGTCTCAGCACAAGAACCACTACACCACGACAACTTAGTTGTATAGATTACGTAAGTAACGTTACATAATTCTTCTTTCAGTAAAACACTAGTTTCATAAATAAATCACGAATTTTAAAAAAAGTTCACTGATTTTGATACAGTTCATCGAACTTGGAAAGAGTTCATTGAAAAAATTCTCAAAATTTAAGAAAAGTTCTCAAAATTTCGAAACAAAAATAACGAATTTGAAAAATATGGTTCATGAATTTGACAAAAGTTAAGTGATTACGAAAAAAGTTCATCAATTTTGAAGAAAAGTTCAGAAATTTTAAAAAGTTCATCTACTTTGGAAAAAAAGTTCATCAATTTTTGAAAAAAATTCATGAACTTTGTATAAAGTTCACTGATTTTGAGATCAGTTCAATGACTATCAAGAAACGTTCACCGCGCCGCAGGCATTTCCTGATTTAAAACAGTTGAGGAACATTGGAAATATTTCATAACTTTTCAAAAAAGTTCATCAATTTTCATAAATAAATCACGAATTTTGAAAAAAGTTCACTGATTTTGATACAGTTCATCGAACTTGGAAAGAGTTCATTGAAATTTAAAAAGAATTCAACGATTTTGAAATAATTCATCAAATTTGAAAAAACGTTCATAAAAATCCAGTTATTTTTTCACAATATTAGAAAAAAAAGCAAAAGCAAAACGAAAAAGGGCAACGAAAGAAGAAACAAGAAAAAATAAACAAGAAAAAAGAACTAAAGAAGAAAACTGGAAAGAAGTTGTTGAATGAAACCCTGCATTGCGGTATGGAATCCAGTAGTTATGCTCTTTTGCGTCTATCACACACCGACCATAGGGAGCTCTTATATGGCGCTACAGGCAACAGTTTGTGCTCCTAGTGCCTGCAGCGTCCTGTACTAGCCCTGCCACGAAAACATTCGGCCCATTTTGAATTTTTGCGGAAAAAATCATGATTTGAAAAAAGTTCTTCATTTTGAAAGAGAAGTTCACAACCCTGAAAAAATTTCATTGATTCTCAAAAACCAAGTTCATCGATTTTGCAAAAAGTTCATCAAATTGGAAAAATGTTCACAGATTTTGAAAATAAAAAATAATCAAATTCGAAAAATGTTCATCAAATTTGAGAAAGGTTCAAATTTTTTGATAAAAAGTTCAGTGATTTTGAAAAACGTTCATCAAATTTTAAAAACAAGTTAACCCTGGTTCAAAAAATGTTCATCAAATGTGAAAAAGTTCATCAATTTTGCACAAATGTTCGTAGTTTTAGGAAAAGTTCATTGATTTTTTTAAAAAAATCATATAATCCAATAAAGTTTCACTGGTTTTGAAAAAAGCTTAACAATTTCTAAAAACAATTCATCGAATTTGAAAAAAGTTCATCTAATAGGAAAAAAGTTCAGAGGGTTTGAAATAATTCATCGATCTTGAAAAAAAGTTCAATGATTTTGAAAACATTTCATCTAATTGAAAAAAATTTAACCGGTTTTGAAAAAGTTCACCAATTTTCAAAAAGCGCGCACTAAAGAATAAAAAATAGCTTGAGAAAAGAAGACAGAGAAAAAAGAAGAGTACGATATAAAAGAGAAAACAATGAAGACCTGGTGGTTAGTGCATACTTGTTTGCAGCGAAGGGCCGGCACAGTTTGGAGTGTTGCAGGCGCTGGTTTGCAAAAATGCATTCTAACGAACAACGGCGGCGCTAAATAGGGATTGCCCAGACCTCACAAACCACAAAATTATTTGGGCCAGCCCAGCGGGCGGCGCTACACTCGCTTATTTACTTGCACTGTAACGGGCGCCTCTGGCGATAAATAGGATTTTACGTATATTCCAGTGGGGAGTCCAACCTGTTGAGCAGAAAATAATATAACTGATAATAGGGCTCACGGGCCGCATGAACTTTTTTCCTGAAAATATATAACATTTATTTTCTGTGTCCTTTTTTATTTTCTATTTATTTCCTTCCTTTTTTATTTTCTCATTTGTTTTCTTATTTTCTATTCGTATTCGAAGCAAAAACATTTTTCATATTTGAAAAACATTCTTTGAAAAACCGAAATTATTTTAAAGTTATGAACAAAGTTTGAAAAATGATAACACTTTTGAACATTTTTTAAAATTAAGAACATTTTTCGAAATTTCAAAATAATTTTCAAAATTTGAGAACAGTTTTGGAACCCAAACTTAGTTAAGAAATATAACAAAATTTTGATATTTCGAACAGTTCATGAAAACACCAAATTTGTTTTCAAAATAGAAAACTATTTTCGTAATACTAAACATTTTTTTGAAATACCATACATTTTTGTAAAATACTGAACTTTTTTGGAAGTTATGAATGTTGTTGAAAACGGGAAACTATTTCCAATTTAGAATAGTTTTTAAAAAGAGAAAACAATTTTCTTAATTTGAAGAACAATCTTTGACAACCCTGAACATTTTTGGAAAATCCTGAACATTTTCCTGAATTCCAGAACATTTTTCAAAAAAACAAACATATTTTTCTAATTTGAAAATCAATTTGTCAAAATCCATATATGTTTTTGAAAATCTAGCACATTTTTTGAAAATCCAGAACATCATTTGAAATTCCAGAATATGTTTTCAAAATCAAGAACATTATTATGAAAATCAGAAACATTTTAGAATTTGAATTGTTTTTTTTTTTTAAATCCCGATTTTTTTAAGAATCCAGAACATTTTTCGAAACAGAAGCAGAAAATAAAAAAAACAGAAAAAAAGAAAAAAGAAAAGAAAAACGGGTTCAGGAAACCTTCTAGAAGTTTCCCAAAACCAGACTTTCCCAAAACCGAGGGTGTTGAAACGTTAAATGGGCCGGTGCAAACCCCAACACCGCTTTGCAACGAGTTGCGAATTGGATTTTTACAGGTTTGGGACTCCAACACTTGTCGAATGGTCTTTGTGGAACACCCCGTAGCAAACATTTTCGGCCTCCGAGATAGTTCCCCAGGTGGAAAGGCCAGGGCCAACTCTGACTAGGCCCAAGGGCCGAGTTTTTTTTTAGAAGATGGTATGAACAAAAATCCGAAATGAAAAATGATACCAAATTTGGCACCTTTCTAGTCACCATGCAAAACCTTGTGTGCAAAAAAAACAGTGACAGTATAAAAATAAAAATACCATCTCTTAATAATACAAATTCATCTCTTAATAAACTAAAAATGCCACCTCTTAATAAAAAAACCATCTCTTAATAAACTAAAAATATCACCATTTAATAATAAAAATACCATTTCTTATTATAAAAATGACATCTCTTAATAATAAAAATGATATCTCCTAATATAAATAATTGCTATGTGACTGTGTTTCTGAAATTTATAAACTCACATATTAACTTTTTCTAGAAAAATGCCATTTTGATTAAAAAAAGAAGGCAAAAATGTCATTATGGTTAAAAGAAAGAAGGTCGGGGATTCAAATTAAGGCGTTCCATGTGCAAGACCACACACACTACACAGTATGGTGCGCGGGTTTATTTGGAAAAGTGAAACGTTCTCTAGGTTTTATTATCATGGTGTATCAATTCAGAATCTAACGTGGCACCGACCTAGTGTTGAGATCCATGCTATGGTAGGGAGGGCAATCAAAGGATGTAGCCAAATATCTGACACACGACAGATAACATTTTCGAATTTTTGTACATCATTAAGCGGAATATAACAAAATTGTCCTGTTTAGATGTCATTTCACTATATAATTCCGCAAAGCACCTACACTGTTTTGTCATAATCAAAGCCACGAAGTTTCTGATTTTTTCTTGCTTTGTTTAGAACGACCACACTCAGACAAACAAACATCTCTAGGTGCAAAAGAAGAAGAACGCAGGCTAGTTATATCAATGTTCCTGAAAAATTAAATAAACAAAACGCCGTCCTAATTTTCAAAGCAAATCTCCTCACTCTAAATTTGTCGTTCTCCATCTTTTTGGGAAAGTTTCATGTTCTCCATTAAGCAGACAACTGGTTGAATTATCCATACATAGAACGAAACACTACTTTGTTCTTATGCTATACTATCATCGGATGACACAAAATATCAAACAGAAGGCTAGCTTGTTCATGACAAAAAGAATGTCGAAGTGTTAGATACTTGCTCAATGGAGGCCTGCGAGTGTAGGACCATTTGTATTGTGGCTTATACTTGGCGGCATCGGATCAAGCTAGAGGGCTTAGGATTTAAAGGGACAATCATGTAAGAATTGTTGTAAACATGGACATGATATTTCTCCAGAAAAAAATGAACATGATAGACGCATGTCTCTAGCAATCCATGCACAATCAAACAAGTATAAAGCACCAAGTATGAAGGACCTCAAACACAATAAAATTATATCAAGGTCCCTAGACCATCAAAGGACTACTGATTGCGTCAAAACGAGCTACCGATGCATCGTTGCTACCATTCTCATACGAGAGCCAGCCTAACCGCGACCATGACAATCGAGAAGTCCTTGTGCTCGTGCGAGTATGGACCAGTGCTACAGAGTCGCAATCATTCTTGCTAAACCTTTGAATCGGTTTGAAGGGCATAACACCAAATCTTACGGTCGGATATCTTCTTAAAAAGTGTTCTGATGTGTTTCAAGTCTTTCATAACTTTCAAGCACTTGTTGAGCACCAATTTGATTGTAAAATCCTTGCTTTACAATCTGATTGGCGTGGCGAATATGAAAAACTAGATTCCTTTTTTCAGCAAATAGGAATCTCACACGATGTCTCGTGTCCACATGCTCACCAACAGAATGGATTCATTGAACGCAAACATAGACACATTGTTGAAGTAGGCCTTGCTCTTCTTGCTGCTGCGTCTATGCCATTAAAATTTTGGGATGAAGCTTTCCTAACCGCTGTTCGCCTAACCAACACTAGTAGAAAAAGGGCTTTTTGTCCCGGTTCATAAGGGCCTTCTGTCCCGGTTTTGGAACCGGGACAAAAAGGTCGTTACGAATGCCCTTTGCATTTAGTCCTGGTTCTTACACGAACCGGGACAGGTGGGCCTCCACGTGGCCGCTGCGGCCAGGCCAGGCAGGGGGCCTTTAGTCCCAGTTGATGACACCAACCGGGACCAAAAGGCATCCACGCGTCAGCACCTTGCTGGAGCTGAGGTTTTTTTAAAGGGGCTGGTTTAGGGGTTAATTTAGGTTGTTATTAGCTAGCTAATAGATAAAAGTGTCCTCTCTTATATATCTCTGTGCTTGATCATCCGTCGTGCTTTGTCGAACATATTTACAAAATGTATACACGAGTTACATGCACATATATGCATCTTTTTTACACTATATCATTTCATATCATTTTCGTCAAATGGCAATAGTATTCTAATCGATCATCTAACAACTCATCATCAACTTAATCATATACCAAGTTATCATATGATACACATAAAATAAAATAGAGAAACATCATAATATATATATAGTCATCATATGCATCATGCATCCTAATTTGTCAAGTAATAATATAAACTAGAATAACTTGTCTCTCATAAGACCTAGTCCTCGCTCTTAGATATAATATCATAAAACAGAATAACACCTATGGCTCCATGATGAATCACAGAGATCCAACGGTCTCTAGCTTGTGGCTTGCGAACCTTCTTTATTTCTCTCCATGCTTCAATTTGGAGTCTTTTTTATCTTGATTTGAAGTTAATCAAGTATGGAGCATAGAACTCAGCCCTCAGCGGGCTTCTAATTCTCATTTGACCTTGTGGGTCCATTAACGGAGGCACTACATCATGTGGCAGTTGCTGTTGAAGAACATAACAATAACCTAGTTAGCAATGTAATCAACACCATTTATGCAATAGTGGAGCGTACTTAATTAGGAAACTCTTACCAAGACATTTCGGCGAATGTCATCTGGACTCAACCTATGCACTAGTGGCATGTAAAATGAATAATTTTGGCCAATTCTAAAATGATACAGGAAGGTATCCCTAGAAGCCAGGACACCAGCAACAGGAAAGTGGAGAAGATGATCCTTCTCCTCCCAAGTTAGATGTGATCCATACGTGTAGTGTGTCATGTCAATTAATTTTCGTAATTCAGTTGAAGCAACGAAATAAGCTGTCAACTATAATTTAACAAATTTAGTATATAGATGAACACCAACTATTTCTAAATATAAATGCAAATTACTTCACATGGAGGTAAAACAGGAAGCATATCATCGACAACCACCCAAATTTTGTAATAATTTAATGTTTCAAAAATACTTAGAAATTTTGTAATTGTCCACAAGATGTGGGCATTATATAAACCATTCAAAATAACCACATGTGCTACGATCATTCAAAGGATAATTTGGGTTTTTGTTGTTGTTGTTTGTACAACATGTAACATGATATAATTATACCTATGACCCAATAACTAGGAACCTACAACGTGTGACCAAAGTTTTAATAGACGATGAACACCACATGACATGTAAATGCGAGAGGAAAACAAGTTGACTACACCAACTATTTATAAATATAAATGCAAATTACTTGACAAATATGGTTGAGAAACTCACATGGAGGTAAAACAGGAAGCATATCATCGACAACCACCCAAATATCGATGTTGTGTGGCATATTATCTTCAGGACGAAGATCGAAGGTGATTTCCATTCCCTTCTGAAATCCATATGCCTTGCAAAGATCTTCTCACTTTGGGCATCCAAATTCTGTTTGAAAAACTGAATTAAATACTTAGATAACAAATGTGTGACCATGTATAGTCCTCAGCTTAGCGCTCCTCGTCTCAATTCTCTCGTGGTTTTCGAAACCGAGCCTCTCCAACACATATCTTCTTGCATGACAAGGGAGGTACATATCGCCGTTCTCGTCAAGCTTCATCCTGAAGAACCCATCGTCTCGCAGGTGAGGCATGTCGCACATACCCCGAGAGTCGCCGCAATATTCACACTTGCAATACCCATCGTTAGACATTTCCTGTTTTAATGTGGTAAATGTGTGTAAACAACAATATAATCGTGACACACTATATATATCGAAAGAATTGAACATCTATATATAATAACTCTTCATGCTCGCATCATGCATCATCATATATAACAACAAGTCCTACTAATTAATCATCATCATACATAGTTAAATAAAGTGTGTCACGATTATATATAACAACAAGTCGACGTCGATGCGGGAACTACTTCTATATATAGTTAAATAAAGTAGTTTTATTAATTAAATCAACTAGTTCAACTACTAAGCACTTACTACAAATAAATAAAGTAGTACATACTAAAAACAAACTACTTCTATATATAGTAAAATAAAGTAGTTTCTTAAATCAACTAGCTAGTTCAACTATATATGAAGCACTTACTATAAATAAAATAAAGTAGTACTTAGTAAAAATGAACTAGTTTAACTATAGTTCTATTATTTTTCTAACTAATTATATTAAACACTTTCTCTTCTTATTTTTTCCTTTTTCCTCTATTTTCTAAATATGAACATATTCATAAATGACTTTGATCATGCACAATTTTTCTATACATACACAATATGAACATATACATAAATTGACAAAGAAAATACTATGAACAAAAAATCATTAAAATTCTATGAACAAAATTACAACAGAAAAAAACATAAAAATTCTATGAACAGAAAAAAATCATAAGTCCATATAACAAGGTTTGAGATTGAAATTGAGATTGAGATTGAAAGGTTTGTGACCAACAGTATTCTCAAGTGTACATTCGCTATCACACACAAGTCTATATAACATGTTCTGTTTGTATTTTTTTTGTCTTTTTCGTGATAGTTGTATATACATCAGTTTTTTCAACATTTAGTATTTGTTGCATGTCTATTTTCGAGAAGTGTTCATGAAGCCGATGAACACTCCATCCACCATGTTCATTCAAGATGTTCGGTACTCGGTTGAACTGGCAATTTTTCTTTTCGTGGTGATCGAACCATGCCACATACGGATCAAAGAACTATGAGCGTTCAAAATATGAACATATATACATAAATTGACAAAGAAAATACTATGAACAAAAAAATCATTAAAATTCTATGAACAAAATTACAACAGAAAAAAATCATAAAAATTTTATGAACAGAAAAAATCATAAAAAATTGACATATTCGATCTTTGCATATATATGTGAACATACAACCATGCATATTTAACAATAATATCACCAAAAAAATCTTTTAACAGAAAAAAATCTTTGCTCACGGCGACGGCGAGGTGCGGTGCGGGGCGGGGCGGCGCTGCGACGGTCGACGGTGAGGTGCGGCGCGTGCCGGGGCGGGGCGGCGACGGGCAGGGGCCGCCGGCGTCGCGGGACACGGGGCGCGGGGCGGGGGGCGGCGCGGGACGGCGTCGGGGCGGCGCGGGGCGACGACGGCGACGACAACGGCGAGGCGGCGATACGGGCAGCCTGGCGGCGTCGGGATTGAATGGAGAGAGGGGGAGAGAACAAAATTTCTAAACTGTCTCTTATATAGCCCACCTTTAGTCCCGGTTGGTGGCAACAACCGGGACCAAAGGTCTCTTTTCAGCAGCCCAAAGGGCGGGAAGCAGAGGCATTGGTACCGGTTGGTGGCTCAAACCGGGACCAAAGGTCTCTTTTCAGCAGCCCAAAGGGCGGGAAGCAGAGGCATTGGTACCGGTTGGTGGCACAAACCGGTACCAATGCCTTCCTTTAGTCTCGGTTGGTGCCACCAACCGGGACCAAAAGCCTTGCGCGGTGCGGTGCTATGTTTAGTCCCACCTCGCTAGCCGAGAGGGGCCCGGAGTGGTTTATAAGCCCTGTCGAACCAACCACTTCGAGCTCCTCTCTACTGCAGGCTTACGGGCCTAAATTCACTCTCTGTGCTTGTGGGCCTATTGTGCCTACTGCGGGCCTGCATTCTAGCCCTAGTAATGGGTTTCTAGTCGTATGCAGGTCGTGGTGGCCGTGTAGGTTGCACTTTTTTTTTATTTTTTTCCTGTTCTTTGCTTTCTTTTTTGTTTCTAATTACTTATTTATTTTATTCTACTATAATTCTTTTTGCTATTAAAGTTTGTAATAAAATTCTAATTACTTATTTATTTTCTTTTACGATAATTCTTTTTGCTTTTAATGTTTTGAACAAAATTCTAATTACTTATTTATTTTATTTTATGATAATTTTTTTGCTATGAAAGTTTGTAACAAAATTCTATATAATTTTAGTTTCAATAATCCTAGAGTCGAAAAACTGGATGCACTTCGTGTACAAAATGGACAATCTTTTTGGAAGTATCAGGGATTCATACCGAAACTCGTTTGTTACAAAGGGATTTCATTTTTTTGAACTTATTTGAACTCCATAGTTTTTGTGTGTTTAAAATGCACCATTCAAAGCCACATCATCAATTTACAACCCTTTCTGACTTCATTTGTTATTTTTCATGCATTTACTGATTATTTTGAGCCATAAGACCATGAAATTGAAAAGCATTTGAAATGAACTCTGAAAAGGTTCCAAGTTGGCATGGTATCATCATTTCACCCACATAGCATGTGCGAGAAAGTTGAGAGGGTTACGGCAAAAACTGGATGCACTTCGTGTACAAAACGAACAATCTCTTTGAAAGTATCAGGGTTTCATACGGAAACTCGTTTGTTACGAAGGGATTTCATTTTTTTCAACTTATTTGAACTCCATAGTTTTTCTGTGTTCAAAATGCACCATTCAAAGCCACATCATCAATTTATAACCCTTTCTGACTTCATTTATTATTTTTTATGCATTTAGTGATTATTTTGAGCTATAAGACCATGAAATTGGAAAGCATTTGAAATGAACTCTAAAAAGGTTCCAAGTTGGCATGGTATCATCATTTCACCCACATAGCATGTGCGAGAAAGTTGAGAGGGTTACGGCAAAAACTGGATGCACTTCGTGTACAAAACGGACAATCTCTTTGGAAGTATCAGGGTTTCATACGGAAACTCGTCTGCTACAAAGGGATTTTATTTTTTAGAACTTATTTGAACTCCATAGTTTTTTGTGTTCAAAATGCACCATTCAAAGCCACTTCATCAATTTACAACCCTTTCTCACTTCATTTCTTATTTTTCATGCATTTACTGATTATTTTCAGCTATAAGACCATGAAATTGAAAAGCATTTGAAATGAACTCTGAAATGGTTCCAAGTTGGCATGGTATCATCATTTCACCCACATAGCATGTGCGAGAAAGTTGAGAGGGTTACGGCAAAAACTGGATGCACTTCGTGTACAAAACGAACAATCTCTCTCGAAGTATCAGGGTTTCAAACGAGAACTCATCCGTTACAAAGGGATTTCATTTTTTTGAACTTATTTAGACTCCACAATTTTTGTGTGTTCAAAATGCACCATTCAAAGGCACATACCACATATCTAGCACAAGGAGAAGAAGGAGAAGCGACCCCCAGAACAAGAGACGACATTCTTCTTCTCTCATATATGGTGGACACTAGCTCACCTGATTTTTCAACCGTCGATGATGGTCGCTACTCCTACTTCCCCTAGTCCATAAAAAATATCTAGCACAAGGAGAAGAAGGAGAAACGACCCCCCACAACAACAGTCGACATTCTTCTTCTCTCATATATGGTGGACACTCTCTCACCTGATTTTTCGACCGTCGATGATGGTCGCTACTCCTTCTTCCCCTAGTGCATAACAAATATCTAGCACAAAGAGAAGAAGGAGAAGCGACCCCCACAACAACAGTGGGCATTCTTCTTCTCTCATGTATGGTGGACACTCCCTCACCTGATTTTTCGATCGTTGATGATGGTCGCTATTCCTTCTTTCCCTAATGCATATCAAATATCTAGCACAAGGAGAAGAAGGAAAAGCGACCCCCACAACAAAAGTGGTTCCGCGGCACGCCACGTGGTTCCGCTGCACGCCACGTGGTTCCGCTGCACGCCACGTGGTTCCGCTGCACGCCACGTGGGACTAATGGTCTTTCATTTTTAAATGACTGTTTTAATCAAAAACATATCTGTTACAAAAGGGATTTCATTTTTTGAACTTATTTGAACTGAAGACTTTTGGTATATATATGTGGTCTAAATGCATGATACCATGAAGTTATAAAGGGCTAAACCATTCAAAAGTAGCAAATGAAGTTAGAAAGGGCTAAACCATTCAAATTTGGAAACTATAATGGCACAAACAGAAACTAGACATATATAAATTGGTCCAAGCAGTACATGATACTAGTCCAAACAGTACATAATAATAGCTACCATAGATATATATACAAGTGTTCGACGTTGAGAACACTACTCGTCTGAATCGTCTGAATCAGAATGCCCACCTTATTCGAGGTGACGCTGGCCATAGTTGACGACTCGAATCTTGCGGTACAACTCGTATGAAACGTATGCATCTTTTGCTGCATACTCAATGTTGATACGATCAAGTGGGGCCTTCTCCCAAAGTTTGTGCTGAGACTTTGGGAAATTAGTCTTCATATTACCATACTCCTCGTCGATCAAGGCAACTGCCATATGATCCATCGAAGTCCTGACATGTCGAAGCCTGAATACCGTTTGGAGATCAATGAGGCAACCAGTTGGTATCTCAATACCGAAGCTGTACCTCATATTCAGCTTGTCGTTCGTTATGTCAACGGTAGCAAAAGTGATGCCGCTCCGAAAGAAGTACATGAGTTCTGGACAATGCTTGTCACTACTGCAATAGAGATAAATTAAAATGGAACAAATGTTACATACTGCTGCAATAAGGAAACATGTTTCACTACAACTAAAGAGAAAATTATCTTTAGGATTCAAATGGAACATATTGCTATCCTATGCAATTTTCATATCCTATGAATTGATCAAGAAACCGTAAATTAACTATGACATATATATATATTCTCCCACGGTTTTGCAAATATTCAATAAGCTAGACATATTGCATATTGCTATCCAATGGAACCTAGAGAGATCACTATAGCTATCCAATGGAACCTAGAGAGATCACTAGCTATATGCAATTTTTATGACTATGACATATCATATTGCTATCCAATGGAACCTAGAGAGATCACTAGCTATATGCAATTTTCATAACCTTGGATCAAAGAACGCCGCATAAAATTGTATCACTACAACTATGATTTCAATGGAACATATTGAACCAATCAGATTTTTCAGATTGTGGAACACTATTCCAATCAGATTGTGTTCCCCTCAACTAATCAAAATTGTTTCACTACAACTATTTGAAGCGAACCAACTATGATTCCAATGGAACATATTAAACACTAGTTGGTTCTAGTAAGATTTTTCTGATTATGGAGCACTATTCCAATCAGATTGTGTTCCCCTTCAACTAATCAAAATTGTTTCACTACAACTATTTGAAGGGAACCAACTATGATTGAAACAAATAAACTTACAATGTCATTACCTTGGATCAAAGAAAGCCTCAAAACTTACCTCGCCCATTGGAAAATCAAGACATGGTGTTTGAAACATAGTTGGATGATGGCAACACCGCGTTGATCGGCCGTGTACTCCCGATCAAGCCCCAAGAACTTCTCATGATCCACTGCGGCGTCAAGCCATTCCTTCAACTGTCTAAGAAAATGCGGCACCTCCCTGCTCTCGTTCGTGTACACGACATCGAGCTTGGTCTTGCCATGTGCGAGCACCTCTCCAAAGCGAGTTGGCATGGTGGAAGAAGAGAAGGGAAGAAGAGAGGGGAAGAACAGAGCGAGAGCGAGAGAGGAAGAAGAACAGAGAAATGGCAACGCGACAGAGACTCTGCTTCAGTTGTGGTTTTCTGAAGCGGGATGCAAACCGTTTTGGCCTTTAGTCCCGGGTTGAGCCACCAACCGGGACTAAAGAGGGATACCAACAGTTGCCACCACTACGGCATGCCATGTGTCAGATCTTTAGTCCCGGGTTGAGCCACCAACTGGGACTAAAGGGGGATACGAACGGTTGCCACCACCGTGGAACACCACCTGTCAGTCGCTGGATCTTTAGTCCTGGTTTTTGGCACGAACCGGGGCTAATGCATCGAACCAAACCGGGGCTATTGCCTCGCTAGGGCCTGGCAGCTCGAACCGGGACCAATGCCTGGCATTGGTCCCGGTTTTAGTTTGAACCGGGGCTAATATGGTTTTGGGCTTCGACCGAAAGACCCATTTTCTACTTGTGCAATATTCTCCCCACTCGTGTCATCAACAATGAAACTCCCACTGAACGACTCTTGGGCATCAAACTTGTTTATACCCTACTTCGTGTCTTTGGTTGCGCTTGTTGGCCCAACCTTCGCTCCTATAATCCACGTAAACTCATGTTTCGCTCCACTCAATGTTTGTTCCTTGGCTATAGTGCAAAAAACAAATGGGTCAAGTTTCTTGATGTTTCTAGTGGTCGAGTTTATATCTCTTGTGAAGCTGTCTTTGATGAAACCCAATTCCCTTTTGCAAAGCTTCATCCCAACGCCAGAGCCCTACTACAGAAAGAAATCCTCTTGCTACCTCCCCATCTTTATTCCAAGGGTGATAAGAACTGATTGATTAAACTTTTCTAACTCCTCTAATCCTATGGCTGAGTGTGATGTTGCAACAAGCAGGGACGAAAACAATGCTGAACATGGTGAAAATATGATGGCACGATACTCATATTTCATGTGTCCACGCGCCATCCTACAAAACCTGGGCGAACCTGTAGTGCAAACTGCACCGGGCCAGACTCCCATGTGATCCACCCCATGATCGGTGATGCCAAGCAAATCAGGCGGGCCAGGGCGATCTCCCTTGCCCGATGCGCCGCAAGGAGACGTCGTGCCCGCGGGGCATGTGGTGGCGCCTCACTCGCCTGCACGCCCCTCCAGGCTCGACATCATGGTTGGGCGTGAACCACCCGCGCACGCGTCCTCACGCGCATGCGCAGTTAAGGGCGGATACGCCTTGGGACCAGAGGCGCTAGCGTCCTCTACGATAGGATCTGATGCGGCCTCTTCGAGTTCTACCGCGCCACAGTCTCCTGCAACTACATCTTCACCTCCACCGTCTCCTGCAGCCACACCTTCATCTCATCGGACACGTCTTCAGAGGGGAGTCACTAACCATATTAATTACAAAAATATTGCTAAGTTTGGTCTAGCATGCTTGTGAGGTGATCCTTGCATTGTTTATGAGGATTTTGGTGATGCTCGTTGGAAACATTCTATTGATGAGGAGTTCTCTGCTCTTCACAGAAACAAGACCTCGCACTTGGTTCCTCGTCTAGCAGGTAAAAATGTGATTGACTGCAAATGGGTCTATAGAACTAAACACAAATCAGATGGTACTATTGATCGCTATAAGGCAATATTAGTTGCAAAGGGCTTTAAGCAACGCTATGTCATTGATTATGAGGATACTTTTAGTCCTGTTGTTAAATCTGCTTCTGTTTGCCTTGTTCTATCCATCGATATTTCCAAGGGATGGAGTCTTAGATAGCTAGATGTGCAGAATGCGTTCCTTCATGGTATTCTGGAAGAGGAAGTGTACATGAAACAACCTCTTGGGTTTGAGGATAAAAATGCACCTTTTCATGTTTACAAACTTGATGAGGCCTTGTATGGATTGAAACAGGCTCCTAGAGTTTGGTACTCTCGCCTCAGTACAAAGATGCAACAACTTGGGTTTGTACCCTCGAAATCTGACACATCTCTGTTCATTTACAACAAGTTCAAGACATTCATATCTGTTCTCATATATGTTGATGATATCATTGTGACTAGTTCCTCTAATGATGCAATAACTGTTTTACTCAAATATTTAAGTTCAGAAATTGCTCTAAAGCACCTAGGAGAGTTGCATTTCATTCTAGGAATTGAACTTAAGAAAATCAAGGATGGTATTCAGCTCTCCCAGGAGAAGTATGCAAATGATTTGTTGAGTAGAGTTGGTATGAAGGATTGTAAGCCTTCTCCCACACCCTTGTCTGGCCCACATTCATTAACTTTGACCCAAGGAGAAATTCTAAATAAGGGAGATAATACCAGTTATAGAAGCATTGTTGGTGCAGTTGGTATGAAGCATTAACTTTGACCCATCATCGAGAAGATTCTAGACTTGACAGATAGCTCGTCACTACTGTGAAAGGGCTTATATATGAACACTAATAAGTGGCGGGCACGGTGGGACACCCGCCACTCCAATATTTCAAGAACAACTATGGTGAGTGCCAACGTCCACCTGCCACAGCTAAGGACATTCCAGTGGCGGGAAATAGTTCGTGCCCGTCACAGGTAGGCTCTTTCAAAATAAACCACTGGCTCGACGGTGCAGTGGCGGGTAGGTTGTGGAACCCGCATTTGGTTCTCTGTTACCTGTGGTGGGTCTCTCTGGTCGCGTACCACAAGTGTAGATTGGCAAACGACACGAGAGACATCCAAATTTTCTTAAACCTTGCAGTGGCGGGCGCTCTTGTTCGCTCGCTACAGCTATTCTTCCACATCAATTTTTAGTTCCTCTCCACTTGTGCTTATCGCTCACTCAGTCACTTCCTATCCCACCTCCCACTCAGTTACTTCCTCCCCCCATCATTGTGCGCCTTGCCTGCCGCCGCCGCCGTGTCTCCGACCCACACAACCGCTGGATCTGAACGCGGGTGACCATGTGGCCTCCCTCCCCACGCGACGGCCCTTCCTTGTCTAGACCGTCCACTACCGTCGCGTGGCATCGTTGCCTCATGTTGTTGTTGATGCCCTCCGTTGTTCTAAGTCCCCTCACCTATTGGAAATATTCCCTAGAGGAAATAATAAATTAGTTATTATTGTATTTTTCCTTCATGATAATCTTTTATTATCCATGCTATAACTGTATTGATTGGAAACTCAAATACATGTGTGGATACATAAAAAACACACTGTCCCTAGTGAACCTCTAAGGACTTGCTCGTTGATTAAAGATGGTCAAGGTTTCCTGACCATAGACATGAGTTGTCATTTGATAAAGGGATCACATCATTAGGAGAATGTTGTGATTGACAAGACCCAAACTATGAACATAGCATATGACCGTGTCAGTTTATTGCTATTGTTTTCTGTATGTCAAGTATCTGTTTCCATGACCATGAGATCATGCAACTCCCGGGCATCGCAGGAATGCCTTGTGTGTATCAAACATCACAACGTAAGTGGGCGACTATAAAGGTTCTCTACAGGTATCTCCAAAGGTGATTGTTGGGTTGGCATGAATCAAGAATGGGATTTGTCACTCGGTATGACGGAGAGGTATCTCTAGGGCCCACTCGGTAATACAACATCACAACAAGCCGTGCAAACAATGTGACTAAGGAGTTAGTCATGGGATCTTGTATTAAGGAACGAGTAAAGAGATCTTGTATCTTGAAAGGTTTGTGGCCAACAGTATTCTCAAGTGTACATTGGCTATCACACACAAGTCCATATAACATGTTCTGTTTGTATTTTTTTGTCTTTTTTCGTGATAGTTGCATATACATTAGTTTTCTTCAACATTTAGTATTTGTTGCATGTCTATTTCTGAGAAGTGTTCATGAAGCCGGTGAACACTCCATCCACCAGGTTCATTCAAGATGTTCGGTACTTGGTTGAACTGACAATTTTTCTTTTCGTGGTGATCGAACCATGCGACATGCGGATCAAAGAACTATAAGCGTTCAAAATATGAACATATACATAAATTGGCAAAGAAAATACTATGAACAAAAAATCATTAAAATTCTATGAACAAAATTACAACAGAAAAAAATCATAAAAATTCTATGAACAGAAAAAAATCATAAAAATTTGACATATTCGATCTTTGCATATATATGAACATACAAACATGCATATTCAACAATAATATCACCAAAAAAATCTTTTAACAAAAAAAAATCTTTGCTCACGGCGACAGCGACGGCGACGGCGAGGTGCGGCGCGGGGCGGGGCGGTGCGGCGCGGGCCGGGGCGGGGCGGCGACGGGCACGAGCCGGCGGCGTCGGGGCGGCGCGGGACGACGACGACGACGGCGAGGCAGCGAGACGGACAGCCTGGCGGCGTCGGGATCGAATGGAGAGAGGGCGAGAGATCAAAATTTCTAAATTGTCGCTTATATAGCCCCACCTTTAGTCCCGGTTGGTGGCACCAACCGGGACCAAAGGTCTCTTTTCAGCAGCCCAAAGGGCGGGAAGCAGAGGCATTGGTACCGGTTGGTGGCTCAAACCGGGACCAAAGGTCTCTTTTCAGCAGCCCGAAGGGCGGGAAGTAGAGGCATTGGTACGGGTTGGTGGCACAAACCGGTACCAATGCCTCCCTTTAGTCCCGGTTGGTGCCACCAACCGGGAGCAAAGGCCTTGCGCGGTGCGGTGCTATGTTTAGTACCACCTCGCTAGCCGAGAGGGGCTCGGAGTGGTTTATAAGCCCTGTCGAACCAACCACTTCGAGCTCTTCTCTACTGCAGGCTTACGGGCCTAAATTCACTCTATGGGCTGGTGGGCCTATTGTGCCTACTACGGGCCTGCATCCTGGCCCTAGTAATGGGTTTCTAGTCGTATGCACGCCGTGGTGGCCCTCTAGGTGGCACTTTTTTTTAAAAAAAATCCTGGTTTTTTGCTTTCTTTTTTGTTTCTAATTACTTATTTATTTTATTTTACGATAATTCTTTTTTGCTATTAAAGTTTGTAACAAAATTCTAATTACTTATTTATTTTCTTTTATGATAATTGTTTTTGCTTTTAATGTTTTGAACAAAATTCTAATTACTTATTTATTTTCTTTTATGATAATTCTTTTTGCTATGAAAGTTTGTAACAAAATTCTATATAATTTTAGTTTCAATAATACTAGAGGCAAAAACTGGATGCACTTCGTGTACAAAACGGACAATCTCTTTGGAAGTATGAGGGTTTCATACGGAAATTCGTCTGTTACAAAGGGATTTCATTTTTTTGAACTTATTTGAACTCCATAGTTTTTCTGTGTTCAAAATGCACCATTCAAAGCCACATCATCAATTTACAACCCTTTCTGACTTCATTTGTTATTTTTCATGCATTTACTAATTATTTTGAGCTATAAGACCATGCAATTGAAAAGCATTTGAAATGAACTCTGAAAAGGTTCCAAGTTGGTATGGTATCATCATTTCACCCACATAGCATGTGCGAGAAAGTTGAGAGGGTTACGGCAAAAACTGTATGCACTTCGCGTACAAAACGGACAATCTCTTTGGAAGTACCAGAGTTTCATACGGAAACTCGTCTGTTACAAAGGGATTTCATTTTTTTGAACTTATTTGAACTCCATAGTTTTTGTGTGTTCAAAATGCACCATTCAAAGCCACATCATCAATTTACAACCCTTTCTGACTTCATTTGTTATTTTTCATGCATTTGCTGATTATTTTGAGCTATAAGACCATGAAATTGAAAAGCATTTGAAATGAACTCTGAAAAGGTTCCAAGTTGGCATGGTATCATCATTTCACCCACATAGCATGTGCGGCAAAGTTGAGAGGGTTACGGCAAAAAGTGGATGCACTTCGTGTACAAAACGGACAATCTCTTTGGAAATATCACGGTTTCATACGGAAACTCGTGTGTTACAAAGGGATTTCATTTTTTGAACTTATTTGAACTCCATAGTTTTTCTGTGTTCAAAACGCACCATTGAAAGCCGCATCATCAATTTACAACCCTTTCTGACTTCATTTGTTATTTTTCATGCATATACTGATTATTTTCAGCTATAAGACCATGAAATTGAAAAGCATTTGAAATGAACTCTGAAAAGGTTCCAAGTTGGCATGGTATCATCATTTCACCCACATAGCATGTGCGATAAAGTTGAGAGGGTTACGGCAAAAACTGGATGCACTTCATGTACCAAACGGACAATCTCTCTCGAAGTATCAGGGTTTCAAACGAGAACTCATCCGTTACAAAGGGATTTCATTTTTTTGTACTTATTTAAACTCCATACTTTTTGTGTGTTCAAAATGCACCATTCAAAGCCACATCATCAATTTACAACACTTTCTGACTTCATTTGTTATTTATCATGCATTTACTGATTATTTTGAGCTATAAGACCATGAAATTGAAAAGCATTTGAAATGAACTCTAAAATGGTTCCAAGTTGGCATGGTATCATCATTTCACCCACATAGCATGTGCGAGAAAGTTGAGAGGGTTACGGCAAAAACTGGATGCACTTCGTGTACAAAACGGACAATCTCTCTCGAAGTATCAGGGTTTGAAACGAGAACTCATCCGTTACAAAGGGATTTCATTTTTTTGAACTTATTTAAACTCATACTTTTTGTGTGTTCAAAATGCACCATTCAAAGGCACATAACAAATATCTAGCACAAGGAGAAGAAGGAGAAGCGACCCCCACAACAAGAAACGACATTCTTCTTCTCTCATATATGGTGGACACTAGCTCACCTGATTTTTCAACTGTCGATGATGGTCTCTACTCCTACTTCCCCTAGTGCATAAAAACTATCTAGCACAAGGAGAAGAAGGAGAAACGACCCCCACAACAACAGTCGACATTCTTCTTCTCTCATATATGGTGGACACTGTCTCACCTGATTTTTCAACCGTCGATGATGGTCGCTACTGCTTCTTCCCCTAGTGCATAACAAATATCTAGCACAAAGAGAAGAAGGAGAAGCGACCCCCACAACAACAGTCGGCATTCTTCTTCTCTCATGTATGGTGGGCACTCCCTCACCTGATTTTTCGACCGTCGATGATGGTCGCTATTCCTTCTTTCCCTAATGCATAACAAATATCTAGCACAAGGAGAAGAAGGAAAAGCGACCCCCACAACAAAAGTGGTTCCGCTGCACGCCACGTGGTTCCGCTGCACGCCACGTGGGACTAATGGTCTTTCATTTTTAAATGACTGTTTTAAGCAAAAACAAATCTGTTACAAAAGGGATTTCTTTTTTTGAACTTATTTGAACTGAAGACTTTTTGTATATATATGTGGTCGAAATGCATGATACCATGAAGTTATAAAGGGCTAAACCATTCAAAAGTAGCAAATGAAGTTAGAAAGGGCTAAACCATTCAAATTTGGAAACTATAATGGCACAAACAGAAACTAGACATATATAAATTGGTCCAAGAAGTACATGATACTAGTCCAAATAGTACATAATAATAGCTACCATAGATATATATACAAGTGTTAGACGTTGAGAACACTACTCGTCTGAATCGTCTGAATTAGAATGTCCACCTTATTCAAGGTGACGCTGGCCATAGTTGACGACTCGAATCTTGCAGTACTACTCGTATGCAACGTATGCATATTTGCTGCATACTCAATGTTGATACGATCAAGTGGGGCCTTCTCCCAAAGTTTGTGCTGAGACTTTGGGAAATTGGTCTTCATATTACCATACTCCTCGTCGATCAAGGCAACTGCCATATGAGCCATCGTAGTACTGACATGTCAAAGCCTGAATACCGTTTGGAGATCAATGAGGCAACCAGTTGGTATCTCAATACTGAAGCTGTACCTCATATTCAGCTTGTCGTTCGTTATGTCAACGATAGCAAAAGTGATGCCGCTCCGAAGGAAGTCCATGAGTTCTGGACAATGCTTGTCACTACTGCAATAGAGATAAATTAAAATGGAACAAATGTTACATACTGCTGCAATAAGGAAACATGTTTCACTACAACTAAAGAGAAAATTATCTTTAGGATTCAAATGGAACATATTGCTATCCTATGCAATTTTCATATCCTATGAATTGATCAAGAAACCGTAAATTAACTATGACATATATATATATATTCTCCCACGGTTTTGCAAATATTCAATAAGCTAGACATATTGCATATTGCTATCCAATGGAACCTAGAGAGATCACTATAGCTATCCAATGGAACCTAGAGAGATCACTAGCTATATGCAATTTTTATGACTATGACATATCATATTGCTATCCAATGGAACCTAGAGAGATCACTAGCTATATGCAATTTTCATAACCTTGGATCAAAGAACGCCGCATAAAATTGTATCACTACAACTATGATTTCAATGGAACATATTGAACCAATCAGATTTTTCAGATGTGGAACACTATTCCAATCAGATTGTGTTCCCCTCAACTAATCAAAATTGTTTCACTACAACTATTTGAAGCGAACCAACTATGATTCCAATGGAACATATTAAACACTAGTTGGTTCTAGTAAGATTTTTCTGATTATGGAGCACTATTCCAATCAGATTGTGTTCCCCTTCAACTAATCAAAATTGTTTCACTACAACTATTTGAAGGGAACCAACTATGATTGAAACAAATAAACTTACAATGTCATTACCTTGGATCAAAGAAAGCCTCAAAACTTACCTCGCCCATTGGAAAATCGAGACATGGTGTTTGAAACATAGTTGGATGATGGCAACACCGCGTTGATCGGCCGTGTACTCCCGATCAAGCCCCAAGAACTTCTCATGATCCACTGCGGCGTCAAGCCATTCCTTCAACTGTCTAAGAAAATGCGGCACCTCCCTGCTCTCGTTCGTGTACACGACATCGAGCTTGGTCTTGCCATGTGCGAGCACCTCTCCAAAGCGAGTTGGCATGGTGGAAGAAGAGAAGGGAAGAAGAGAGGGGAAGAACAGAGCGAGAGCGAGAGAGGAAGAAGAACAGAGAAATGGCAACGCGACAGAGACTCTGCTTCAGTTGTGGTTTTCTGAAGCGGGATGCAAACCGTTTTGGCCTTTAGTCCCGGGTTGAGCCACCAACCGGGACTAAAGAGGGATACCAACAGTTGCCACCACTACGGCATGCCATGTGTCAGATCTTTAGTCCCGGGTTGAGCCACCAACTGGGACTAAAGGGGGATACGAACGGTTGCCACCACCGTGGAACACCACCTGTTAGTCGCTGGATCTTTAGTCCTGGTTTTTGGCACGAACCGGGGCTAATGCATCGAACCAAACCGGGGCTATTGCCTCGCTAGGGCCTGGCAGCTCGAACCGGGACCAATGCCTGGCATTGGTCCCGGTTTTAGTTTGAACCGGGGCTAATATGGTTTTGGGCTTCGACCGGAAGACCCATTTTCTACTTGTGCAATATTCTCCCCACTCGTGTCATCAACAATGAAACTCCCACTGAACGACTCTTGGGCATCAAACTTGTTTATACCCTACTTCGTGTCTTTGGTTGCGCTTGTTGGCCCAACCTTCGCTCCTATAATCCACGTAAACTCATGTTTCGCTCCACTCAATGTTTGTTCCTTGGCTATAGTGCAAAAAACAAATGGGTCAAGTTTCTTGATGTTTCTAGTGGTCGAGTTTATATCTCTTGTGAAGCTGTCTTTGATGAAACCCAATTCCCTTTTGCAAAGCTTCATCCCAACGCCAGAGCCCTACTACAGAAAGAAATCCTCTTGCTACCTCCCCATCTTTATTCCAAGGGTGATAAGAACTGATTGATTAAACTTTTCTAACTCCTCTAATCCTATGGCTGAGTGTGATGTTGCAACAAGCAGGGACGAAAACAATGCTGAACATGGTGAAAATATGATGGCACGATACTCATATTTCATGTGTCCACGCGCCATCCTACAAAACCTGTGCGAACCTGTAGTGCAAACTGCACCGGGCCAGACTCCCATGTGATCCACCCCATGATCGGTGATGCCAAGCAAATCAGGCGGGCCAGGCGATCTCCCTTGCCCGATGCGCCGCAAGGAGACGTCGTGCCCGCGGGGCATGTGGTGGCGCCTCACTCGCCTGCACGCCCCTCCAGGCTCGACATCATGGTTGGGCGTGAACCACCCGCGCACGCGTCCTCACGCGCATGCGCAGTTAAGGGCGGATACGCCTTGGGACCAGAGGCGCTAGCGTCCTCTACGATAGGATCTGATGCGGCCTCTTCGAGTTCTACCGCGCCACAGTCTCCTGCAACTACATCTTCACCTCCACCGTCTCCTGCAGCCACACCTTCATCTCATCGGACACGTCTTCAGAGGGGAGTCACTAACCGTATTAATTAAAAAAATATTGCTAAGTTTGGTCTAGCATGCTTGTGAGGTGATCCTTGCATTGTTTATGAGGATTTTGGTGATGCTCGTTGGAAACATTCTATTGATGAGGAGTTCTCTGCTCTTCACAGAAACAAGACCT
This sequence comes from Hordeum vulgare subsp. vulgare, assembly GCF_904849725.1. Lineage (NCBI taxonomy): Eukaryota > Viridiplantae > Streptophyta > Magnoliopsida > Poales > Poaceae > Hordeum > Hordeum vulgare. The sequence continues at coordinate 27,134,740 of NC_058523.1, read as the reverse complement.
CGCACTTGGTTCCTCGTCTAGCAGGTAAAAATGTGATTGACTGCAAATGGGTCTATAGAACTAAACACAAATCAGATGGTACTATTGATCGCTATAAGGCAATATTAGTTGCAAAGGGCTTTAAGCAACGCTATGTCATTGATTATGAGGATACTTTTAGTCCTGTTGTTAAATCTGCTTCTGTTTGCCTTGTTCTATCCATCGATATTTCCAAGGGATGGAGTCTTAGATAGCTAGATGTGCAGAATGCGTTCCTTCATGGTATTCTGGAAGAGGAAGTGTACATGAAACAACCTCTTGGGTTTGAGGATAAAAATGCACCTTTTCATGTTTACAAACTTGATGAGGCCTTGTATGGATTGAAACAGGCTCCTAGAGTTTGGTACTCTCGCCTCAGTACAAAGATGCAACAACTTGGGTTTGTACCCTCGAAATCTGACACATCTCTGTTCATTTACAACAAGTTCAAGACATTCATATCTGTTCTCATATATGTTGATGATATCATTGTGACTAGTTCCTCTAATGATGCAATAACTGTTTTACTCAAATATTTAAGTTCAGAAATTGCTCTAAAACACCTAGGAGAATTGCATTTCATTCTAGGAATTGAACTTAAGAAAATCAAGGATGGTATTCAGCTCTCCCAGGAGAAGTATGCAAATGATTTGTTGAGTAGAGTTGGTATGAAGGATTGTAAGCCTTCTCCCACACCCTTGTCTGGCCCACATTCATTAACTTTGACCCAAGGAGAAATTCTAAATAAGGGAGATAATACCAGTTATAGAAGCATTGTTGGTGCACTTGGTATGAAGCATTAACTTTGACCCATCATCGAGAAGATTCTAGACTTGACAGATAGCTCGTCACTACTGTGAAAGGGCTTATATATGAACACTAATAAGAGGCGGGCACGGTGGGACACCCGCCACTCCAATATTTCAAGAACAACTATGGTGAGTGCCAACGTCCACCTGCCACAGCTAAGGACATTCCAGTGGCGGGAAATAGTTCGTGCCCGTCACAGGTAGGCTCTTTCAAAATAAACCACTGGCTCGACGGTGCAGTGGCGGGTAGGTTGTGGAACCCGCATTTGGTTCTCTGTTACCTGTGGTGGGTCTCTCTGGTCGCGTACCACAAGTGTAGATTGGCAAACGACACGAGAGACATCCAAATTTTCTTAAACCTTGCAGTGGCGGGCGCTCTTGTTCGCTCGCTACAGCTATTCTTCCACATCAATTTTTAGTTCCTCTCCACTTGTGCTTATCGCTCACTCAGTCACTTCCTATCCCACCTCCCACTCAGTTACTTCCTCCCCCCATCATTGTGCGCCTTGCCCGCCGCCGCCGCCGTGTCTCCGACCCACACAACCGCTGGATCTGAACGCGGGTGACCATGTGGCCTCCCTCCCCACGCGACGGCCCTTCCCCGTCTAGACCGTCCACTACCGTCGCGTGGCATCATTGCCTCATGTTGTTGTTGATGCCCTCCGTTGTTCTAAGTCCCCTCACCTATTGGAAATATTCCCTAGAGGAAATAATAAATTAGTTATTATTGTATTTTTCCTTCATGATAATCTTTTATTATCCATGCTATAACTGTATTGATTGGAAACTCAAATACATGTGTGGATACATAAAAAACACACTGTCCCTAGTGAACCTCTAAGGACTTGCTCGTTGATTAAAGATGGTCAAGGTTTCCTGACCATAGACATGAGTTGTCATTTGATAAAGGGATCACATCATTAAGAGAATGTTGTGATTGACAAGACCCAAACTATGAACATAGCATATGACCGTGTCAGTTTATTGCTATTGTTTTCTGTATGTCAAGTATCTGTTTCCATGACCATGAGATCATGCAACTTCCGGGCATCGCAGGAATGCCTTGTGTGTATCAAGCATCACAACGTAAGTGGGCGACTATAAAGGTTCTCTACAGGTATCTCCGAAGGTGATTGTTGGGTTGGCGTGAATCAAGAATGGGATTTGTCACTCGGTATGACGGAGAGGTATCTCTAGGGCCCACTCGGTAATACAACATCACAACAAGCCCTGCAAACAATGTGACTAAGGAGTTAGTCATGGGATCTTGTATTACGGAACGAGTAAAGAGATCTTGTATCTTGAAAGGTTTGTGGCCAACAGTATTCTCAAGTGTACATTGGCTATCACACACAAGTCCATATAACATGTTCTGTTTGTATTTTTTTTTGTCTTTTTTCGTGATAGTTGCATATACATCAGTTTTCTTCAACATTTAGTATTTGTTGCATGTCTATTTCTGAGAAGTGTTCATGAAGCCGGTGAACACTCCATCCACCAGGTTCATTCAAGATGTTCGGTACTTGGTTGAACTGACAATTTTTCTTTTCGTGGTGATCGAACCATGTGACATGCGGATCAAAGAACTATAAGGGTTCAAAATATGAACATATACATAAATTGACAAAGAAAATACTATGAACAAAAAATCATTAAAATTCTATGAACAAAATTACAACAGAAAAAAATCATAAAAATTATATGAACAGAAAAAAATCATAAAAATTTGACATATTCGATCTTTGCATATATATGAACATACAAACATGCATATTCAACAATAATATCACCAAAAAAATCTTTTAACAAAATAAAATCTTTGCTCACGGCGACAGCGACGGCGACGGCGAGGTGCGGCGCGGGGCGGGGCGGTGTGGCGACGGTCGACGGTGAGGTGCGGCGCGGGCCAGGGCGGGGCAGCGACGGGCACGAGCCGGCGGCGTCGGGGCGGCGCGGGACGACGACGGCGACGGCGAGGCAGCGAGACGGGCAGTCTGGCGGCGTGGGGATTGAATGGAGAGAGGGGGAGAGATCAAAATTTCTAAATTGTCGCTTATATAGCCCCACCTTTAGTCCCGGTTGGTGGCACCAACCGGGACCAAAGGTCTCTTTTCAGCAACCCAAAGGGCGGGAAGCAGAGGCATTGGTACCGGTTGGTGGCTCAAACCGGGACCAAAGGTCTCTTTTCAGCAGCCCAAAGGGCGGGAAGTAGAGGCATTGGTACCGGTTGGTGGCACAAACCGGTACCAATGCCTCCCTTTAGTCCCGGTTGGTGCCACCAACCGGGACCAAAGGCCTTGCGCGGTGCGGTGCTATGTTTAGTACCACCTCGCTAGCCGAGAGGGGCTCGGAGTGGTTTATAAGCCCTGTCGAACCAACCACTTCGAGCTCTTCTCTACTGCAGGCTTACGGGCCTAAATTCACTCTATAGGCTTGTGGGCCTATTGTGCCTACTACGGGCCTGCATCCTGGCCCTAGTAATGGGTTTCTAGTCGTATGCACGCCGTGGTGGCCCTCTAGGTGGCACTTTTTTTAAAAAAAAATCCTGGTTTTTTGCTTTCTTTTTTGTTTCTAATTACTTATTTATTTTATTTTACGATAATTCTTTTTTGCTATTAAAGTTTGTAACAAAATTCTAATTACTTATTTATTTTCTTTTATGATAATTGTTTTTGCTTTTAATGTTTTGAACAAAATTCTAATTACTTATTTATTTTCTTTTATGATAATTCTTTTTGCTATGAAAGTTTGTAACAAAATTCTATATAATTTTAGTTTCAATAATACTAGAGGCAAAAACTGGATGCACTTCGTGTACAAAACGGACAATATCTTTGGAAGTATTAGGGTTTCATACGGAAACTCGTCTGTTACAAAGGGATTTCATTTTTTTGAACTTATTTGAACTCCATAGTTTTTCTGTGTTCGAAATGCACCATTCAAAGCCACATCATCAATTTACAACCCTTTCTGACTTCATTTGTTATTTTTCATGCATTTACTAATTATTTTGAGCTATAAGACCATGCAATTGAAAAGCATTTGAAATGAACTCTGAAAAGGTTCCAAGTTGGTATGGTATCATCATTTCACCCACATAGCATGTGCGAGAAAGTTGAGAGGGTTACGGAAAAAACTGTATGCACTTCGCGTACAAAACGGATAATCTCTTTGGAAGTATCAGAGTTTCATACAGAAACTCGTCTGTTACAAAGGGATTTCATTTTTTTGAACTTATTTGAACTCCATAGTTTTTGTGTGTTCAAAATGCACCATTCAAAGCCACATCATCAATTTACAACCCTTTCTGACTTCATTTGTTATTTTTCATGCATTTGCTGATTATTTTGAGCTATAAGACCATGAAATTGAAAAGCATTTGAAATGAACTCTTAAAAGGTTCCAAGTTGGCATGGTATCGTCATTTCACCCACATAGCATGTGCGGCAAAGTTGAGAGGGTTACGGCAAAAAGTGGATGCACTTCGTGTACAAAACGGACAATCTCTTTGGAAATATCAGGGTTTCATACGGAAACTCGTGTGTTGCAAAGGGATTTCATTTTTTTGAACTTATTTGAACTCCATAGTTTTTCTATGTTCAAAACGCACCATTGAAAGCCGCATCATCAATTTACAACCCTTTCTGACTTCATTTGTTATTTTTCATGCATATACTGATTATTTTCAGCTATAAGACCATGAAATTGAAAAGCATTTGAAATGAACTCTGAAAAGGTTCCAAGTTGGCATGGTATCATCATTTCACCCACATAGCATGTGCGATAAAGTTGAGAGGGTTACGGCAAAAACTGGATGCACTTCATGTACCAAACGGACAATCTCTCTCGAAGTATCAGGGTTTCAAACGAGAACTCATCCGTTACAAAGGGATTTCATTTTTTTGTACTTATTTAAACTCCATACTTTTTGTGTGTTCAAAATGCACCATTCAAAGCCACATCATCAATTTACAACACTTTCTGACTTCATTTGTTATTTATCATGCATTTACTGATTATTTTGAGCTATAAGACCATGAAATTGAAAAGCATTTGAAATGAACTCTAAAATGGTTCCAAGTTGGCATGGTATCATCATTTCACCCACATAGCATGTGCGAGAAAGTTGAGAGGGTTACGGCAAAAACTGGATGCACTTCGTGTACAAAACGGACAATCTCTCTCGAAGTATCAGGGTTTTAAACGAGAACTCATCCGTTACAAAGGGATTTCATTTTTTTGAACTTATTTAAACTCATACTTTTTGTGTGTTCAAAATGCACCATTCAAAGTCACATAACAAATATCTAGCACAAGGAGAAGAAGGAGAAGCGACCCCCACAACAAGAAACGACATTCTTCTTCTCTCATATATGGTGGACACTAGCTCACCTGATTTTTCAACTGTCGATGATGGTCTCTACTCCTACTTCCCCTAGTGCATAAAAACTATCTAGCACAAGGAGAAGAAGCAGAAACGACCCCCACAACAACAGTCGACATTCTTCTTCTCTCATATATGGTGGACACTGTCTCACCTGATTTTTCAACCGTCGATGATGGTGGCTACTGCTTCTTCCCCTAGTGCATAACAAATATCTAGCACAAAGAGAAGAAGGAGAAGCGACCCCCACAACAACAGTCGGCATTCTTCTTCTCTCATGTATGGTGGGCACTCCCTCACCTGATTTTTCGACCGTCGATGATGGTCGCTATTCCTTCTTTCCCTAATGCATAATAAATATCTAGCACAAGGAGAAGAAGGAAAAGCGACCCCCACAACAAAAGTGGTTCCGCGGCACGCCACGTGGTTCCGTTGCACTCCTCGTGGTTCCGCTGCACGCCACGTGGGACTAATGGTCTTTCATTTTTAAATGACTGTTTTAATGAAAAACAAATCTGTTACAAAAGGGATTTCATTTTTTGAACTTATTTGAACTGAAGACTTTTGGTATATATATGTGGTCGAAATGCATGATACCATGAAGTTATAAAGGGCTAAACCATTCAAAAGTAGCAAATGAAGTTAGAAAGGGCTAAACCATTCAAATTTGGAAACTATAATGGCACAAACAGAAACTAGACATATATAAATTGGTCCAAGAAGTACATGATACTAGTCCAAATAGTACATAATAATAGCTACCATAGATATATATACAAGTGTTCGACGTTGAGAACACTACTCGTCTGAATCGTCTGAATCAGAATGTCCACCTTATTCGAGGTGACGCTGGCCATAGTTGACGACTCGAATCTTGCGGTACTACTCGTATGCAACGTATGCATATTTGCTGCATACTCAATGTTGATACGATCAAGTGGGGCCTTCTCCCAAAGTTTATGCTGAGACTTTGGGAAATTAGTCTTCATATTACCATACTCCTCGTCGATCAAGGCAACTGCCATATGAGCCATCGTAGTCCTGACATGTCAAAGCCTGAATACCGTTTGGAGATCAATGAGGCAACCAGTTGGTATCTCAATACCGAAGTTGTACCTCATATTCAGCTTGTCGTTCGTTATGTCAACGATAGCAAAAGTGATGCCGCTCCGAAGGAAGTCCATGAGTTCTGGACAATGCTTGTCACTACTGCAATAGAGACAAATTAAAATGGAACAAATGTTACATACTGCTGCAATAAGGAAACATGTTTCACTACAACTAAAGAGAAAATTATCTTTAGGATTCAAATGGAACATATTGCTATCCTATGCAATTTTCATATCCTATGAATTGATCAAGAAACCGTAAATTAACTATGATATATATGTATATATATTCTCCCACGGTTTTGCAAATATTCAATAAGCTAGACATATTGCATATTGCTATCCAATGGAACCTAGAGATATCACTATAGCTATCCAATGGAACCTAGAGAGATCACTAGCTATATGCAATTTTCATGACTATGACATATCATATTTCTATCCAATGGAACCTAGAGAGATCACTAGCTATATGCAATTTTCATAGCCTTGGATCAAAGAATGCTGCATAAAATTGTATCACTACAACTACGATTTCAATGGAACATATTGAATAAATCAGATTTTTCAGATTGTGGAACACTATTCCAATCAGATTGTGTTCCCTTCAACTAATCAAAATTGTTTCACTACAACTATTTGAAGCGAACCAACTATGATTCCAATGGAACATATTAAACACTAGTTGGTTCTAATAAGATTTTTCAGATTATGGAGCACTATTCCAATCAGATTGTGTTCCCCTTCAACTAATCAAAATTGTTTCACTACAACTATTTGAAGGGAACCAACTATGATTGAAACAAATAAACTTATAATGTCATTACCTTGGATCAAAGAAAGCCTCAAAACTTACCTCGCCCATCGGAAGATCAAGACATGGTGTTTGAAACATAGTTGGATGATGGCAACACCGCGTTGATCGGCCGTGTACTCCCAATCAAGCCCCAAGAACTTCTCATGATCCAGTGCGGCGTCAAGCCATTCCTTCAACTGTCTAAGAAAATGCGGCACCTCCCTGCTCTCGTTCGTGTACACGACATCGGGCTTGGTCTTGCCATGTGCGAGCACCTCTCCAAAGCGAGTTGGCATGGTGGAAGAAGAGAAGGGAAGAAGAGAGGGGAAGAATAGAGCGAGAGCGAGAGAGGAAGAAGAACAGAGAAATGGCGACGCGACAGAGACTCTGCTTCGGTTGTGGTTTTCTGAAGCGGGATGCAAACCGTTTGGGCCTTTAGTCCTGGGTTGAGCCACCAACCGGGACTAAAGAGGGATACCAACGGTTGCCACCACTACGGCATGCCACGTGTCAGATCTTTAGTCCCGGGTTGAGCCACCAACCGGGACTAAAGGGGGATACAAACGGTTGCCACCACCGTGGAACACCAAGTGTCAGTCGCTGGATCTTTAGTCCCAGTTTTTGGCGCGAACCGGGGCTAATGCATCGAACCGAACCGGGGCTATTGCCCCGCTAGGGCCTAGCAGCTCGAACCGGAACCAATGCCTGGCATTGGTCCCGGTTTTAGTTTGAACCGGGGCTAATATGGTTTTGGGCTTCGACCGAAAGACCCATTTTCTACTTGTGCAATATTCTCCCAGTGAACGACTCTTAGGCATCAAACTTGTTTATACCCTGCTTCGTGTCTTTGGTTGCGCTTGTTGGCCCAACCTTCGCCCCTATAATCCACGTAAACTCATGTTTCGCTCCACTCAATGTTTGTTCCTTGGCTATAGTGCAAAAAACAAATGGGTCAAGTTTCTTGATGTTTCTAGTGGTCGAGTTTATATCTCTTGTGAAGTTGTCTTTGATGAAACCCATTTCCCTTTTGCAAAGCTTCATCCCAATGCCAGAGCCCTACTACAGAAAGAAATCCTCTTGCTACCTCCCCATATTTATTCCAAGGGTGATAAGAACTGTATTGATTAAACTTTTTCTAACTCCTCTAATCCTATGGCTGAGTGTGATGTTGCAACAAGCAGGGACGAAAACAATGCTGAACATGGTGAAAATATGATGGCACGATACTCATATTTCATGTGTCCACGCGCCATCCTACAAAACCTGGGCGAACCTGTAGTGCAAACTACACCGGGCCAGACTCCCATGTGATCCACCCCAGGATCGGTGATGCCAGGCAAATCAGGCGGGCCAGGGCAATCTCCCTTGCCCGATGCGCCGCAAGCAGACGTCGTGCCCGCGGGGCATGTGGTGGCGCGTCACTCGCCTGCACGCCCCTCCAGGCTCGACATCATGGTTGGGCGTGAACCACCCGCGCACGCATCCCCACGCGCATGCGCAGTTAAGGGCGGATACACCTTGGGACCAGAGGCGCTAGCGTCCTCTGCGATAGGATCTGATGCGGCCTCTTCGAGTTCTACCGCGCCACAGTCTCCTGCAACTACATCTTCACCTCCACCGTCTCCTGCAGCCACACGTTCATCTCATCGGACACGTCTTCAGAGGGGAGTCACCAACCGTATTAATTACAAAAATATTGCTAAATTTGGTCTAGCATGCTTGTGACGTGAAACTTGCATTGTTTATGAGGATTTTGGTGATGCTCGTTGGAAACATGCTATTGATGAGGAGTTCTCTTCTCTTCATAGAAACAAGACCTCGCACTTGGTTCCTCGTCTAGCAGGTAAAAATTTGATTGACTGCAAATGGGTCTATAGAACTAAACACAAATCAGATGGTACTATTGATCGCTATAAGGCAAGATTAGTTGCAAAGGGCTTTAAGCAACGCTATGTCATTGATTATGAGGATACTTTTAGTCCTATTGTTAAATCTGCTTCTATTTGCCTTGATCTATCCATCGATATTTCCAAGGGATGGAGTCTTAGACAGCTAGATGTGCAGAATGCGTTCCTTCATGGTATTCTGGAAGAGGAAGTGTACATGAAACAACCTCTTGGGTTTGAGGATAAAAATGCACCTTTTCATGTTTACAAACTTGATGAGGCCTTGTATGGATTGAAACAGGTTCCTAGAAATTTGGTACTCTCGCCTCAGTACAAAGATGCAACAACTTGGGTTTGTACCCTCGAAATCTGACAAATCTCTGTTCATTTACAACAAGTTCAAGACATTCATATTTGTTCTCATATATGTTGATGATATCATTGTGACTAGTTCCTCTAATGATGCAATAACTGTTTTACTCAAATATTTAAGTTCAGAAATTGCTCTAAAACACCTAGGAGAGTTGCATTTCATTCTAGGAATTGAACTTAAGAAAATCAAGGATGGTATTCAGCTCTCCCAGGAGAAGTATGCAAATGATTCGTTGAGTAGAGTTGGTATGAAGGACTGTAAGCCTTCTCCCACACCCTTGTCTGGCCCACATTCATTAACTTTGACCCAAGGAGAAATTCTAAATAAGGGAGATAATACCAGTTATAGAAGCATTGTTGGTGCACTTGGTATGAAGCATTAACTTTGACCCATCATCGAGAAGATTCTAGACTTGACAGATAGCTCGTCACTACTGTGAAAGGGCTTATATATGAACACTAATAAGTGGCGGGCACGGTGGGACACCCGCCACTCCAATATTTCAAGAACAACTAGGGTGAGTGCCAACTTCCACCTGCCACAGCTAAGGACATTCCAGTGGCGGGAAATAGTTCGTGCCCGTCACAGGTTGGCTCTTTCAAAATAAACCACTGGCTCGACTGTGCAGTGGCGGGCAGGTTGTGGAGCCCGCATTTGGTTCTCTGTTACCTGTGGTGGGTCTCTCTGGTCGCATACCAAAAGTGTAGATTGGCAAATGACACAAGAGACATCCAAATTTTCTTAAACCTTGCAGTGGCGGGCACTCTTGTTCGCTCGCTACAGCTATTCTCCCACATCAATTTTTAGTTCCTCTCCACTTGTGCTTATCGCTCACTCAGTCACTTCCTCGCCCACCTCCCACTCAGTTTCTTCCTCCCCCCATCGTTGTGCGCCTTGCCCGCCGCCGCCGCCGTGTCTCCGACCCGCAAAACCGCTGGATCTGCACGCGGGTGACCATGCGGCCTCCCTCCCCACGCGACGGCCCTTCCCCGTCTAGACCGTCCTCTACCGTCGTGTGGCCTCGTTGGCTCATGCTGTCGTTGATGCCCTCCGCTGTTCTAAGTCCCCTCACCTATTGGAAATATGCCCTAGAGGCAATAATAAATTATTTATTATTATATTTTTTTTTTCTTCATGATAATCTTTTATTATCCATCCTATAACTGTATTGATTGGAAACTCAAATACATGTGTGGATACATAAAACACACACCGTCCCTAGTGAACCTCTAAGCACTTGCTCGTTGATTAAAGATGGTCAAGGTTTCCTGACCATAGACATGAGTTGTCATTTGATAAAGGGATCACATCATTAGGAGAATGTTATGATTGACAAGACCCAAACTATGAACATAGCATATGACCGTGTCAGTTTATTGCTATTGTTTTCTGTATGTCAAGTATCTGTTTCCATGACCGTGAGATCATGCAACTCCCGGGTACCGCAGGAATGCCTTGTGTGTATCAAACATCACAACGTAACTGGGCGACTATAAAGGTTCTCTACAGGTATCTCCGAAGGTGTTTGTTGGGTTGGCGTGAATCGAGAATGGGATTTGTCACTCCGTATGACGAAGAGGTATCTCTAGGGCCCACTTGGTAATACAACATCACAACAAGCCTTGCAAACAATGTGACTAAGTAGTTAGTCATGGGATCTTGTATTACGGAACGAGTAAAGAGACTTGCCGTTAACGAGATTGAACTAGGTATGGAGATACCGACGATCGAATCTCGGGCAAGTAACATACCGAAGGACAAAGGGAATAATATACGAGATTAACTGAATCCTTGACATAGAGGTTCAACCGATAAAGATCTTCTTAAATTATGTAGGAGCCAATATGGGTATCCAAGTCCCGCTTTTTTTAATTGACCGGAGAGTGTCTCGGTCATGTCTGCATAGTTCTCGAACCTTCAGGGTCTGCACACTTAAGGTTCAGTGACGTTTCGGTATACTTGAGTTATGTATGTTGGTGACCAAAAGTTGTTTGGAGTCCCGGATGAGATCTCGGAAATCACGAGAAGTTCTGAAATGGTCCAGAGACGAAGATTGATATATAAGAAAGAGGTATTCGGGTTTTGGAAAAGTTTCAGGCATTTCCGGTAGTGTACCGGGAGTGACGAATGGGTTTCGGTGGTTCACCGGGAGGGGCCTACCACCCCGGGGGGGGGCACATAGTCCTAAGAGGTGGTGCTCCAGCCCCTGGTGGGCTGGGCGGCCAACCTCATGGGCCTATGCATCTGAAATAGTGGAGATTCGGTTGCAGTCTATGTTAAAGGAACTTGGAGTTCCACAAGCTTTGCGTCTATGTCTTTGGTGTGATAATCTTGGTGCTACATATTTGTCTGCTAATCCATTGATTCATGCAAGACCTAAACACATTGATATAGATTTTTACTTTGTCAGAGAACGAGTTGCGAACAAGCAGTTAGAAATTAGATTCATTCCCTCCAAGGACCAGCTTGCAGATGGGCTCACAAAAGCATTGCGGGCAAGAAGCTTTGAAGAGTTCAAGCGTAATCTCAACTTGCGCAGTTGTGATTAAGGGAGAATGTTAAACATAATGTAATCTAATGTAATGTACGGTCGGCTGTTTTTTCACGTCCGGTTGTTCCTCTCGCTCACGTAGGCTTGGTTTACAAGTTTTCCATAGAAATAGAGTTTGTCACAGATAGAAGTTAGCTATTTAAGATTATATCTCTTCTTCTGTTTCAACAAACTCAATCTTGTAATACCTACGAAAGGTTTTCTCTCTTGATCAATATACACGCTACGGGCTCTCATTTGGAGGGTTTAGATGCTTCATCATCTTTCATAGCAACCACCTCCCACCCTCATAGATAAGACAAAAAATACATCTTTACTGATGTCCGATCGAATGAATTTTTATCACAATATCATGTACGTTTTGAATTTGCCAGATAGATACGGGGCATCACTGCGTTAGTTGACTTTGTATATGTCGACTTCAATTTTTTTGTGTGTTAGCTTATGAAACATATAAAATCTTCAGTTCTTAATCAGAAAAGTATAGATAAACAAGTTCAAACAAAAGTATAGATAAATAAAATTAGTTTGTCTTGTTTATTACAAATCAATGCCAAACAAGTAACAAATGTCGATTCAGCCACCAAATATTTTTTGAGAGAAGCGAGGAGGCACATGATCTCGAAGCCCTAGCCACCAACCCCTCTTGCCGCCACCTGCATACGTCGCCAGGCAAAGGCTGCACAACATCGACAACGACGAGAGGTCCGGTTCAAGGGCGGTTTGTTGGGAAAGAGGGCTGCTGCGGTCGGCGAAGGGGATGAGGGATCAAGTGGGGGCCTTTGCCACATGGTGCTCAGCAGCGTAGGCATTGGTGAACCCCATGGTGTATTGGCTCACGACACTGGGCGAGGTGAGTTCAATCTCAGATCCGGAGTTGTCATAAAACAGCGGGGGAAATTTGTCTGAGTTTTTCGTTAGCAAGTTTTCATGCTTGGTTTGGGAGGGTACGGTGTTGGCATCCTCCCAGTTTAGGAATAATGTCTTCCTCGCTCTATCCTGTTTTGTGTTTTTGTGTCTTCGACGCATTGGTGTGTCCCTTTCTGCATCGACAACTTTCGGGTCACTGCTTCTACATGTTTGTGGGTTTCAAAAAGTTTGATCTGCAAGGCAGAAGCCCAGAGGCAGTATGAAGGTATGTTTATGGCACGCTGTCGATGGATGACACCTAAGGTTTTGAGTGTAATTTTATTTTTCTATATGGACATATTTGTAAGGACACATGGATTTTAATATATGGCCTCATCCCTTTTTGTAAAAATAAAAAAATCGATGCCAAACGGTTGTATGTGATAACATCCACAGAAGTGCTATGGGGCAGAAATAAACCTCATTTCATAATTATATTTGCTGATACAATATATGATATATGATCCATCAACCGACAAATTCTTCAAACCTTAAAAGTTGTAACAATGATGGCTCGATTTCATGTTGCAGTTGTGGGCAGTACACATGCCACTTTTATCAATCTGCAGCTACGACCACATCCATTCAACATCATACGAACAATCATGGTCGACCAACACTTCCTATTTTTATTACATAATAGTATAAGACCAGACTCTTAGTAGCAGCCACGTTCGCATTCCCCGTCTGAAACTTGCAAAATCGTAAGAAGAAGAATACATTGGTTTCATGAAAACAAAGCAAACAAGCGGAACAAGTTATTGAAATGCGAGAATGAGACGGTTCCATCATCGTCTTACCGGATGGATCCGACTGGCCGCAAATTTTGACTTTGGCACAGGCCTCCCTGCACCGGTCGCGGTCACTGCCGCCGCTGTCTGCGGCGGCGGCGGCCTCGTTGGGGCTGCACTTGTTGGAGCAGAACGGAACGCAAGCGAATCGCAGGATGTGGTGCCTGCATTGACGGTAGCAGTCCTCGTAGCACTCGCAGAACTTGGACTTGGCAGCCACCTGCCCGGGCAGCACGAGCAAGAGCACGCACAAGGCGGCAATGGCGGCCACTCTCAACTTCCTGGCCTCCATCTATCCTGATTCCTCTTGGCAAGCACAAATTAAGAGGAAAAGAAGATGACTGCTGTGGTGAGAGAGACTAGTGGGTGATGAAAATGTGTGGCGTGAGGTTCTCCTATTTATATTGGCAGGCGCATCGCTTGCACTGCAGGGTTAGAATGGCAACCCATCAATCACGCGCGGCTAATTGACCTCTATACAAATTAAATATGGCAAGGGATCAATTGCCGACAGCTAGTTGATCTCTACAAATTTGGCAGTTTGGTAACTATGTACATGAGATTTAATCACTAACCCATAATGGTAATTAGTTCATTTCTCCACGTAAAGTGGTGCCACTTATGGCCCTCACTCGCCCTTAATAGTGCATCACTCGCTGCCAAATTCACTTTGCATGCTGCCATTGAATCTATATGGTTCGTAAGCTGTTTAGAATGTTTGATCATCGTTCTTTTGTAACTCAGCATGTTGCTTATCTCTAATTTCACTGGCCTTGTGAAGCAGCATATGTGTGATATATTGACAGAAAATTGAATTCAGTTTGACACACCGGGGCATCTTTATCACATCCCCAAAAACTATATTTGAGGGGAAATGTTTTTGTTTAGAGGATTCAACATCACGAGAGCCTCTAACTCGTCGTATATACCCCCTCCCCCCCCCCCCCCCCACACACAAACAAACTTCCTCCCTACTAACTGAATATGCCCTAGCGTTTTTCCCGGTAAAAATTAGGGATGTGCCGCGATGCTTCTTGCTCGTCCGCAGATTTCTTCGCCACTCCTTGCCCCGTCACCAGCCATACACAATCCTGATGTCCACTGAAAATGGACATCATGGTCCCTGCCATACCCCTAGCCACCCTCGCTAGCGCTAGAGACTCACCGCCAGCCGGGAATTGGGCTCAACCAAGGCCCAAACAATGTCACCTAAGCAAGAATGTCATTCAAAGCTCTCAGTCGTTGGATGTCATCGTTGTTTGTTCTACCGCCGCCACCCAATTGCCCTTGGCCCAGCGAACAGGCAAACAGGATAGTCGGCCATCGGCCAAGGCGACACACAACACAACTGTGGTAGTGAAGAATAAGAAGGTTGTGGTCACCCCAACACCTTCCTTTTTGTCTCCCGCGAATCAACATCGACTCCTAGGCCCAGTATGGCTTATGTAGTGAGAAATTAAACAACGATGCAAATGATTTCATGGAACAATTGAACGCAAGGCAAACAGTTGGCCTCAACGACATTACCATGTCCATGTCATATACCCCAGAGATGACGAGAGATGTCTAGATTATAGAGGAGGTGGATGGGTGGAACACCGAGGCCACATGGTCTCCTCGTGATTTTTTATCTTCCCGACCCATTTTTATTTTCTTTTATTTTTCCTTGAACTTTTTTTGGGATTTACCTAAAAACATAAAACAACAAAAAACAAAGAGTTATGTCGAGGCACTAGATTAATATGTTAGCCCAATAAAATTCAATAATAGGTATGACGAAAGCGTATAATTGATAGCAATATAGCAATACAAAAATTATCGGTACCTTCGAGATATATCAGGTTGTTGGAAATATGAGCCACTACGCTGACCACTAGGCCCACTAGACTAGGGCACGGTCTAAGCCCCTCACTCAGTGGGAGTCCCATCATCCAGAAGATCCTAGACTTCACACATAACTCATCACTACTAGGAAATCGCTTATAGATGAACACTAATAAATGGTGGGCACGATGGGACACCCGCCATTGCAATCTTTCAAGAACAGTTGTGATGAGTGCTAATGTCCACCTGCCACAGCTGACATTGCAGTGGAGGGCAATAGTTTGTGCCCGTCACACGTAGGCTCTTTCAAAATAAACCATTGGCGGGCAGTTTATTGGAGCCCACCATTAGTTCTCTGTTACTTCTGGTGGGTCTCTCTGGTCGCCCGCCACAAGTGTAGATTGGCAAACGACACGAGAGACATCCAAATTTTCTTAAAAATTGCGGTGGCGAGCACTCTTAGTCGGTCGCTACAGCTATTCTCCCACATCAATTTTAAGTTCCTCTTCATGTGTGTTTATTGCGCACTCAGCCACTTCCTCACCCATCTCTCACTCAGTCACTTCCTCCCCCCGTCATTGTGCGCCTTGCCCGCCGCTGTCGCCGTGTCTCCGACCCGCACAACCGCTGGATCTACATGCCGGTGACCATGTGGCCTCCCTCCCCACGTGGTGGCCCTTCCCCGTCCAGACCGTCCACTACCACCGCGAGGCCCCATCGGCTCATGCTGTCGTTGACCCCCTCCGCTGTTCTAAGTCCCCCCAACTGTTGGAAATATGCCCTAGAGGCAATAATAAACTAGTTATTATTATATTTACTTGTTCATGATAATCATTTATTATCCGTGTTATAATTGTATTGATTGGAAACTCAAATACATGTGTGGATACATAGACAAACACTGTCCCTAGGAGCCTCTAAGGACTTTCTCGTTGATCAAAGATGGTCAAGGTTTGCTGACCATAGACATGAGTTGTCATTTGATAAAGGGATCACATCATTAGGATAATGTTGTGATGGACAAGACCCAAACTATGAACATAGCATATGACCTTGTGAGTTCATTGCTACTATCTTCTGCATGTCAAGTATTTGTTTCTATGACCATGATATCATGTAACTCCCGGGCACCGGAGGAATAACTTGTATGTATCAAACGTCACAAGGTAACTGGGTGACTATAAAGGTGCTCTACAGGTATCTCCGAAGGTGTCTGTTGGGTTAGCGTGAATCAAGAATTGGATTTGTGACTCCGTATGACGGAGAGGTATCTCTAGGGCCCACTCGGTAATACATCATCACAACAAGCCTTGCAAACAATGTGACTAAGGAGTTAGTCACGTGATCTTGTATTATGGAATGATCAAAGATACTTGTCGGTAACGAGATTGAACTAGGTATGGAGATACCGACGATTGAATCTGGGGCAAGTAACATACCAAAGGACAAAGGGAATAATATACGAGATTAACTGAGTCCTTGACATAGAGGTTGAACCGATAAAGATCTTTGTAGAATAAGTAGGAGCCAATATGGGCATCCAGGTCCCGCTGTTGGTTATTGACCGGAGAGTATCTCAGTCATGTCTGCATAGTTCTCGAACCCGTAGGGTCTGCACACTTAAGGTTCGATGACGTTTTAGTATAACAGAGTTATGTATGTTGGTGACCGAAAGTTGTTCAGAATCCAGGATGAGATCCCGGACGTCATGAGGAGTTCCGGAATGGTCCGGAGAAGAAGATTGATATATAGGAAGAGGTATTCGGGTTTCAGAAAAAGTTTTGGGCATGTTTTGTAGTGTACGAGAGTGACGAATGGGTTCTGGGGGTTCACCGAGAGGGGCCAACCCCCCCCCCCCCCGGGGGGGGTGACATAGGCCTAAGAGGTGGTGCACCAGCCCCCGCTGGGCTGGGTGGCTAGCCTATTGGAAATATGCCCTAGAGGCAATAATAAATTAGTTATTATTATATTTCTTTGTTCATAATAATCGTTTATTATCCATGCTAGAATTGTATTTATTGGAAACTCAAATACATGTGTCGATACATAGACAACACACTATCCCTAGTGAGCCTCTAGTTGACTAGTTCGTTGATCAAAGATGGTCAAGGTTTCCTCACCATAGGCAAGTGTTGTCACTTGATAACGGGATCACATCATTAGGAGAATCATGTGATGGACAAGACACAAACTATGAACATAGCATATTGATCGTGTCATTTTGTTGCTATAGTTTTCTGCGTGTCAAGTATTTGTTCCTATGACCATCAGATCATATAACTCATTGACACCGGAGGAATGCCTTGTGTGTATAAAACGTCATAGCGTAACTGGGTGACTATAAAGGTGCTCTACAGGTATCTCCGAAGGTGTCCGTTGGGTTAGTTTGGATCAAGACTGGAATTTGTCACTCCGTGTGACGGAGAGGTATCTCGGGGCCCACTCGGTAATACAACATCACACACAAGCCTTGCAAGCAATGTGACTAAGTGTAAGTCACGGGATCTTGTATTACGGAACGAGAAAAGAGACTTGCCGGTAACGAGATTGAAATAGGTATGCGGATACCGACGATCAAATCTCGGGCAAGTAACATACCGAAGGACAAAGGGAATGACGTAAGGGATTATATGAATCCTTGACACTGAGATTCAACCGATAAGATCTTCGGAGAATATGTAGGATCCAATATGGGCATCCAGGTCCCGCTATTGGATGTTAACTGAGGAGTACCTCGAGGCATGTCTACATAGTTCTCGAACCCGTAGGGTCTGCACACTTAAGGTTCGATGATGTTTTAGTATAGTTGAGTTATATGGTTGGTTACCGAATATTGTTCGGAGTCCCGGATGAGATCACAGACATCACGACGGTTTCCGGAATGGTCCGGAGACGAAGATTGATATATAGGATGACTCCATTTGGTTACCGGAAGGTTTTCGGGCATTACCGGAAAAGTTTCGGGCTCATCAGTAGTGTACCGGGAGTGCCGGGAGGGATGCCAGGGACCATCGGGAGGGGTGTCACGCCCCAAGGGGTCTCATGGTCTATGGGAAGAGATAAACCAGCCCCTAGTCGGCTGGAATAAGTTCCCACTAAGGCCCATAAGGTTTGAGAAGGAAAAAACACAAGGTAGAAAGAGTTTTCAAGTGGGAAGGTGGAATCTTACTCCAAGTAGGATTGGAGTAGGACTCCTTCACCTCCAATTTTGGCCAAACCTTGAGGTTTTGAGGCTGCCTCCTCCCCTCCCTCCCTCCTATATATAGTGGAGTTTTAGGGATGATTTGAGACAACTTTTGCCACGGCAGCCCGACCACAAACACCACGGTTTTTTCCTCTAGATCGTATTTCTGCGGAGCTCGGGCGGAGCCCTGCAGGAGTAGATCCTTCACCACCACCGTAGCGCCGTCACGCTGCCAGAGAACTCATCTACTTCTCCGTCTTGCTTGCTGGATCAAGAAGGCTGAGATCATCGTCGAGCTGTACGTGTGCTGAACGCGGAGGTGCCGCCCATTCGGCGCTAGATCGGAGCGGATCGTGGGATGGATCCCGGGACGGTTCGCGGGGCTGATCAAGGGACGTGAGGACGTTCCACTACATCAACCGCGTTTCTTAACGCTTCCTGTTGTGCGATCTACAAGGGTACGTAGATCCAAATCTCCTCTTGTAGATGGACATCACCATGATAGGTCTTCGTGCGCGTAGGAATTTTTTTGTTTCCCATGCGACGTTCCCCAACAGTGGCATCATGAGCTAGGTTCATGCGTAGATGTTATCTTGAGTAGAACACAAAAGTTTTTATGGGCGGTGATGTGCGATTTTCTGCCCCCCTTAGTCTTTTCTTGATTCCGCGGTATTGTTGGATCGAAGCGGCTCTGACCGACTATACTCGTACGCTTACGAGAGACTGATTTCATCGCCACGAGCAACCCCGTTGCTCAAAGATGACTGGCGAGTGTCGGTTTCTACAACTTTAGTTGAATCGGATTTGACTGAGGAGGTCCTTGGAGAGAGGTTAAATAGCAATTCATACATCTCCATTGTGGTGTTTGCATAAGTAAGATGCGATCCTACTAGATACCCATGGCAACCACGTAAAACCTGCAACAACAATTAGAGGACGTCTAACTTGTTTTTGCAGGGTATGCTTGTGATGTGATATGGACAACGACATGATGTGATATATTGGATGTATGAGATGATCATGTTGTAATAGTAAATATCGACTTGCACGTCGATGCTACGGCAACCGACAGGAGCCATAGGGTTGTCTTTAAACTAACGTTTGTGTTTGCAGATGCGTTTACTATATTGCTAGGACGTAGCTTTAGTAGTAATAGCATAGCATACACGACAACCTCGATGGCGGCACGATGATGGAGATCATGATGATGGGGATCATGGTGTGGCGCCGGTGACAAGAAGATTATACCGGTGCTTTGGTGATGGAGATCAAGGAGCACTTGATGATGGCCATATCATGTCACTTATGAATTGCATGTGATGTTAGTCCTTTATGCACCTTATCTTGCTTAGAACGACGGTAGCATTATGAGGTGATCTCTCACTAAAATTTCAAGCTCAAATTGTGTTCTCCCCGACTGTGCACCATTGCGACAGTTCATCGTTTCGAGACACCACGTGATGATCGGGTGCGATAGACTCAACGTTCACATACAACGGGTACAAAATAGTTGCATGCGCAGAACACTCGGGTTAAACTTGACGAGCCTAGCATGTACAGACATGGCCTCGGAACACATGAGACCGAAAGGTCGAGCATGAATCATATAGTTGATATGATTAGCATAGAGATGCTTACCACCGAAGCTACTCTCAACTCACATGATGATCGGACTTGAGATAGTGGATTTGGATCATGTACCACTCAAATGACTAGAGAGATGTACTTTTTGAGTGGGAGTTTAAAATTAATTTGATTAGTTAAACTCTAATTATCTTGAATATAGTCAAAAGGTCTTTATGAATTATGATGTCGCTTGCGCTATAGCTCTAGAGTTTTTATATGTTCCTAGAGAAAATTTAGTTGAAAGTTGATAGTAGCAACTTTGCGGACTGAGTCTGTAAAACTGAGGATTGTCCTCGTTGCTGCGCAGAAGGCTTATGTCCTTAATGCACCACTCGGTGTGCTGCACCTCGAGCGTCGTCTGTGGATGTTGTGAACATCCGACATACACGTTTCTGATGACTACGCGATAGTTCAGTGCAAAATACTTAATGGCTTAGAAGCAAGGCGCTGAAGACGTTTTGAAACGTCACGGAACATAAGAGATGTTCTAAAGAGATGAAATTGTGATTTCATGCTCGTGCCCTTGTTAAGAGGTATGAGACCTCCAACAAGATTCTTTGTCCACGAAGTAAAGGAGAAAAGATCAATCGTTGAGCGTGTGCTCAGATTGTCTGAGTACGACAATCGCTTGAATCAAGTGGGAGTTAATCTTCCAGATGAGATAGTGATGGTTCTCCAAAGTCACTGCCACCAAGCTGTGAGAGCTTCGTGATGAACTATAACGTATCAAGGATAGATACAATGATCCTTGAGTGATTCGCGATGTTTGGCACTGCGAAAGTAGAAATCAAGAAGGAGCATCAATAGTTGATGGTTAGTGAAACCACTAAGTTTCAAGAAAGGCAAGGGCTAGAAGGGATACTTCGTGAAACGGCAAAACAGTTGCTGCACTAATGAAGAGACCCAAGTTAAACCCAAACCCGAGACTAAGTGCTTCTGCTATGAGGGGAACGGTCACTGAGGCGGAGCTACCCTATATGCTTGGTAGATAAGAAGGCTGACAAAGTCGACAGAAGTATATTTGATATACATGATGTTGATGTCTACTTTATTAGTAATCCTAGTAGCGCGAGGGTATTGGATACCGGTTCGGTTGCTAAGTGATTAGTAAACACGAAATGAAAGCTACGGAATAAACGGAGACTAGATAAAGGCGAGGTGACGATATGTGTTGGAAGTGTTTCCAAGGTTGATATGATCAAATGTCGCATGCTCCCTCTACCATCAGGATTGGTGTTAAACCTAAATAATTGTTATTTGGTGCTTGCGTTAAGCATGAACATGATTGGATCGTGTTTATTGGAATATGATTATTCATTTAAAGAGAATAATGGTTACTCTATTTGCTTGAATAATCACCTTCAATGGTTTACTGAATCTCGATCGTAGTGTTACACATGTTCATGATATTGGTGCCAAAAGATACAAGGTAATGATGATAGTACCACTTACTTGTGGCTCTGCCGCTTGAGTCATGTTGGTATAAATTGCATGAAGAGGCTCCATACTGATGGATCTTTATACTCACTTGATTTTGAATCACTTGTGACATGTAAATCATACCACATGAGCAAGGCCTTGTTTTCATTGAGATGAAACAAGATAGTAACTTGTTGGAAGTAATACATTTTGATGTATGCAGTCCAATGGGTGCTGAGGCACGCAATGGATATCATTATGTTCTTACTTCAATGACGAGTTGAGTAGATACAGGAGTATTTACTTAATGAATCACAAGTCTGAAATATTGAAAAAGTTCAATTTGGTTTCAGAGTGAAGTTTGTCGTAACAAGAGGATAAAATGTCTACGATATGATCATAGAGATGAATATCTGAGTTGCGAGTTTTGGTACACAGTTAAGACAATGTGGAAGTTGTTTCGCAATTCATGCCACCAAGAACACCATGGTGTGATGGTGTCATAGCCGCGACCTATTTGATATGGTGCATACTATGATGTCTCTTATCAAATTACCACTATCGTTTATGGGTTATGCATTAGAGACAACCACATTCACTTTAAATAGGGCACCGCATATTTTCTGTTGAGATGACACAGTATAGACTATGGTTTAGAAACCTAAGTTGTCGTTTCTTGAAAGTTTGGGGCTGGGATGCTTATGTGAAAAGGTTTCAGTCTGATAAGCTCGAACCCAAAGCGGATGAATGCATCTTCATAGGATATCCAAAACAGTTGGGAGCATCTCCTATCTCAGATCCGGAAGCAAAGTGTTTGTTTCTAGAAAACGGGTCCTTTCTCAAGGAAAGGTTTCTCTCGAAAGAATTGAGTGGGAAGGTGGTGGAACTTGACGAGGTTAGTGAACCGTCACTTCAACCAGTGTGTAGCAGGGCGCAGGAAGATGTTACTGTGGCGCCTACACCAGTTGAAGTGGAAGCTGATGATGGTGATCATTAGAGCTTCGGATCAAGTTACTACAAACCTCGTAGGTCGACAAGGTTGCGTACTACTACAGAATGGTACGGTAACCCTGTCTTGGAGGTCATGTTGTTGAAATAATGAACCTACGAGCTATGGAGAAGCGATGGTGGGCCCGAATTCTGACAGATGGCTGGAGGCCATGAAATCCGAGAGCGGATCCATGTATGAAAACAAAGTGTAGACTTTGTAAGACTACTTGATGGTCGTAGGACTATTAGGTAAAGATGGATTTTTGAAAGGAAGACAAACGATGATGGTGATAAGTCACTATTAAGAAAAGATCGACTTGCCGCAAAGATGTTTTCGACAAGATCAAAGAGTTGACTATGATGAGACTTTCTCACTCATAGCGATGCTAAAAGTCTGGTGGAATTATGTTAGTAGTTGCTGCATTATTTATGAAATATCGCACATAGGATGTCAAAACATTGTTTCCTCGACAATTTCCTTGAGGAAAGGTTGTATGTGATACAACCAGAAGGTTTTGTCGATCCTAAGGATAGTAACAAGTATGCAAGCTGCAGCGATCCTTTTATGGACTGGTGCAAACATCTCGGAGTTGGAATATACGCTTTGATGAGATGATCAAAGCTTTTTGGGTTTGTACAAGGTTTATGAGAAACTTGTATTTCCAAAGAAGTGAGTGGGAGCACTATAGTATTTCTGATAAAGTATGTGTGGTTGACATATTGTTGATTGGAAGTAATGTAGAATTTCTGTAAAGGATAAAGGTTGTTTGAAAGGGGTTTTTTCAAAGGAAAGACCTGGATAGAGCTACTTGAACATTGAGCATCAAGATCTATGGAGATAGATCAAAATGCTAAGCATAACTTTCAAATGAAATGCATGCCTTGACAAGTTTTTGAAGCAGTTCAAAACAGATCAGCACGGAGTTCTTGGTTGTGTTGTAAGGTGTGAATATGAGTAAGACTCGAAAGCCAGACCACGGCAAAAGAAAGAGAAAGTACCAAGGTCGTCCCCTATGCCTTAGCCATAGACTCTAAAGTATGCCAAGCTGTGTACCGCACCTGATGTGTGCCTTGCCGCAAGTCTGTTAAGGGGTACAGAGAGTGATCCAGGATTGAATCACTGAAACAGCGGTCAAAGTTATCCTTAGTAACTAGTGTACTAAGGAATTTTTCTCGATTGTGGAGGTGGTTAAAGAGTTCGTCGTAAAGGGTTACGTTGATGCAAATCTTTGACACTAAACCGAATAATTATGAGTAGTAAAACGGATTCATATAGTAGAGTAGATATTTGGAGTATTTCCGAATAGCACGTAGTAGCAGCATCTATAAGATGACATAAAGATTTGTAAAGAACACACGGATCTGAAAGTTTCAGAACCGTTGACTAAAACCTCTCTCATGAGCAAGACATGATCAGACCCCAGAACTATATGGGTGTTGGATTCGTTGAAATCACATGGTGATGTGAACGAGATTATTGACTCTAGTGCAAGTAGGAGACTGTTGGAAATATGCCCTAGAGGCAATAATAAATTAGTTATTATATTTCCTTGTTCATAATAATCGTTTATTATCCATGCTAGAATTGTATTGATTGGAAACTCAAATACATGTGTGGATACATAGACAACACACTGTCCCTAGTGAGCCTCTAGTTGACTAGTTCATTGATCAAAGATGGTCAAGGTTTCCTGACCATAGGCAAGTGTTGTCACTTGATAACGGGATCACATCATTAGGAGAATCATGTGATGGACAAGACCCAAACTATGAACGTAGCATATTGATCGTGTCATTTTATTGCTATAGTTTTCTGCGTGTCAAGTATTTGTTCCTATGACCATGAGATCATATAACTCACTGACACCGGAGGAATGCCTTGTGTGTATCAAACGTCACAACGTAACTGGGTGACTATAAAGGTGCTCTATAGGTATCTTCGAAGGTGTCTGTTGGGTTAGTATGGATCAAGACTGGAATTTGTCACTCCGTGTGACGGAGAGGTATCTCGGGGCCCACTCGGTAATACAACATCACACACAAGCCTTGCAAGCAATGTGACTAAGTGTAAGTCACGGGATCTTGTATTACGGAACGAGAAAAGAGACTTATCGTAACGAGGTTGAAATAGGTATGCGGATACCGACGATCAAATCTCGGGCAAGTAACATACCGAAGGACAAAGGGAATGACATACGGGATTATATGAATCCTTGACACTGAGGTTCAACCGATAAGATCTTCAGAGAATATGTAGGAACCAATATGGGCATCCAGGTCCCGCTATTGGATATTGACCGAGGAGTACCTCGGGGCATGTCTACATAGTTCTCGAACTCGCAGGGTCTGCACACTTAAGGTTCGATGATGTTTTAGTATAGTTGAGTTATATGTGTGGTTATCAAATGTTGTTCGGAGTCCCGGATGAGATCACGGACATCATGAGGGTTTCCGGAATGGTCCGGAGATGAAGATTGATATATAGGATGACTTCATTTGGTTACCGAAAGGATTTCGGGCATTACCGGAAAAGTTTCGGGCTCATTGGTAGTGTACTGGGAGTGCCGGGAGCGATGCGGGGACCATCGGGAGGGGTGTCACGTCCCAAGGGGTCTCATGGGCTATGGGAAGAGATAAACCAGCCCCTAGTGAGCTGGAATAAGTTCCCACTAAGGCCCATAAGGTTTGAGAAGGAAAAAACACAAGGTGGAAAGAGTTTTCAAGTGGGAAGGTGGAATCCTACTCCAAGTAGGATTGGAGTAGGACTCCTCCACCTCCAATTTCGGCCAAACCTTGAGGTTTTGAGGCTGCCTCCTCCCCTCCCTCCCTCCTATATATAGTGGAGTTTTAGGGCTGATTTGAGACAACTTTTGCCACGGCAGCCCGACCACAAACACCACGGTTTTTCCTCTAGATCGTATTTCTGCGGAGCTCGGGCGGAGCCCTGCAAGAGTAGATCCTTCACCACCACCGGAGCGCCGTCACGCTACCAGAGAACTCATCTACTTCTCCGTCTTGCTTGCTGGATCAAGAAGGCCGAGATCATCGTCGAGCTGTACGTGTGCTGAACGTGGAGGTGTCGTCCGTTCGGCACTAGATCGGAGTGGATCGTGGGACGGATCGCGGGACGGTTCTTGGGACGGTTCACAGAGCGGATCGAGGGACGTGAGGACGTTCCACTACATCAACCGTATTTCTTAACGCTTCCTGCTATGCGATCTACAAGGGTACGTAGATTCAAATCTCCTCTCGTAGATGGACATCACCATGATAGGTCTTCGTGCGTGTAGGAAAATTTTTGTGTCCCATGCGACGTTCCCCAACATAGCCTCATGGGCCTTTGCATCCGAAATAATGGAGAAGGGAAGGAGTTTGACTAGGAGGAGGAGTCCTCCTAGCGCCTCCACCAAACTCACTTGGAGGAGGAATCCTCCTCTTGGCCGCGGCTAACCAACCCTAGGGGAAACCCTTGGGAGCCACCGCTTCCCCCTCCTTCCTATATATAGTGGAGGAGAGTGAGGGCAGCAGTACCTCAATCCAAGGCGCAACCCCCTCTACCTCCCTCTAGTTCGTTCTTCTCCAGATTAGGTTCGGAACTGCACGGTGAAGCCCTGTCTGATCGGCTCCACCACCATCGCCGCCATGCCGTTAGTCTGTCGGAGAACTCAGCTACCTCTCCGCCCCTCTTGCTGGATCAAGAAGGCGGAGATCGTCATCGAGTTGTACGTGTACTGAACGTGAAGGTGCCATCCGTTCGGCACTGGATTGTGATGAGATCACGGGACAGACTGGGATTTGGATCGCAAAGATGTTTGCTACATCAAGCACGTTATATACGCTTCCGATTAGTGATCTACAAGGGAATGTGGATCCTATCTCTGCTCTCGAAGATGCTCATCACCATGGATAGATCTTATGTGTGCGTAGGAATTGTTTTGTTTCCCATGCAATGTTCCCCAACAGTGGCATCATGAGCTAGGTCTATGTGTAGATGACATCATGAGTAGAACACAAAGGAGTTTGTGGGCGTTGATATTCAAATTGCTTCCCTCCTTAGTCTTTTCTTGATTCGCCGGTATTGTTGGATGAAGCGTCCCGGACCAACCTTACTCGTACGCTTACGAGAGACCGGTTTCATCGACTGACATGCAACTTATTGTTACATAAATATGGCTGGCGGGTGTCTGTTTCTCTTACTTTAGTTGAATCGGATTTGACAAAGGTGGTACTTGGAGAAGTATAAAGCACAAAGTATGAATAACCTTGATGAGCCACAAGTATAGGGGATCAATCGCAGTCCTTTCAATAAGTAAGAGTGTCGAACCCAACGAGGAGCAGAAGGATCTGACAAGTGGTTTTCAGCAAGGTAAATTCTGCAAGCACTGAAATTATCGGTAGCAAGTGATTGTGTGGTGAGATGATTCGTAGCAAGCAACAAGTAACAAAAGTAGCAACGGTGCAGCAAAGTGGACCAATCCCTTTTGTAGCAAGGGACAAGCCTGAACAAAGTCTTATAGGAGGAAAAACGCTCCCGTGGGACTCCAAATCTAGGGAAAATAACTTCTTTAAGCATCCTGATAGAAGTGTTGTGATCAGCACTACTAGTGGCGATAGCTTCTACCCACTTAGTGATGTAATCAACAGCAACTAGGATGTGAGTATACCCGTTGGATTTTGGAAAAGGTCCCATATAATCAAAGCCCCAGACATCAAATGGTTCAATGACAAGTGAATAGTTCATAGGCATTTCCTGACGTTTACCGATATTACCTATTCTTTGACATTCGTCACAAGACAAGACAAACTTACGGGCATCCTTGAAGAGAGTGAGCCAATAGAAACCTGATTGCAATACCTTGTTTGCAGTTCTATCTCCTGCATGGTGTCCTCCATAGGTCTCGGAGTGACACTTCTGTAGGATCTATCCCTGTTCATGTTCAGGTACACAACGTCTAATAACACCATCTACTCCTTCCTTATAAAGGTGAGGATCATCCCAAAAGTAGTGTCTCAAGTCAAAGAAGAATTTCTTCTTTTGCTGGTATGTGAAAGTTTGTGGTATATATTCGACAACGATATAGTTTGCATTATCAGCAAACCACGGTGCACTACGTGAAGTATTGATGACATTCAATTTCTCATCGGGAAAGCTATCATCAATAGGTTGTGGGTCATCAAGAACGTTCTCTAACCTAGACAAGTTATCTGCTACGGGGTTATCAGCACCCTTTCTGTCGACAACGCTTCATCATCTTTCATAGCAACCACCTCCCACCCTCATAGATACGACAAAAAAGATATTTTTAATGATGACTGGTAGAATTAATTTTTATCGCAATATCATGTGCGTTTTGAATTTGCGACATAAATACAGGGCATCACTACAGCACGTGACGGCCGCCAACGATGCTTTACTACACGACGGGGGAGGGGAAGGGGGAGATAGTCTCGGGAAAATGACGATGGTCGGGTCCGCTTCGTCGAGGTGGTCTAGATCAAAGGAGAGACGAGTGAGTGAGAGAAAGAGAGAGAGCGAGAGAGAGCCGGTTTTTGGGAAGATAAATCCAATGTGGTAGAGAGGTAGTAGTATATTCAAGGAGCACCTACTAACAGATGGGATTCGAACACGCAAATCCAACGTGGTTGTCTCAGCACAAGAACCACTACACCACGACAACTTAGTTGTATAGATTACGTAAGTAACGTTACATAATTCTTCTTTCAGTAAAACACTAGTTTCATAAATAAATCACGAATTTTAAAAAAAGTTCACTGATTTTGATACAGTTCATCGAACTTGGAAAGAGTTCATTGAAAAAATTCTCAAAATTTAAGAAAAGTTCTCAAAATTTCGAAACAAAAATAACGAATTTGAAAAATATGGTTCATGAATTTGACAAAAGTTAAGTGATTACGAAAAAAGTTCATCAATTTTGAAGAAAAGTTCAGAAATTTTAAAAAGTTCATCTACTTTGGAAAAAAAGTTCATCAATTTTTGAAAAAAATTCATGAACTTTGTATAAAGTTCACTGATTTTGAGATCAGTTCAATGACTATCAAGAAACGTTCACCGCGCCGCAGGCATTTCCTGATTTAAAACAGTTGAGGAACATTGGAAATATTTCATAATTTTTCAAAAAAGTTCATCAATTTTCATAAATAAATCACGAATTTTGAAAAAAGTTCACTGATTTTGATACAGTTCATCGAACTTGGAAAGAGTTCATTGAAATTTAAAAAGAATTCAACGATTTTGAAATAATTCATCAAATTTGAAAAAACGTTCATAAAAATCCAGTTATTTTTTCACAATATTAGAAAAAAAAGCAAAAGCAAAACGAAAAAGGGCAACGAAAGAAGAAACAAGAAAAAATAAACAAGAAAAAAGAACTAAAGAAGAAAACTGGAAAGAAGTTGTTGAATGAAACCCTGCATTGCGGTATGGAATCCAGTAGTTATGCTCTTTTGCGTCTATCACACACCGACCATAGGGAGCTCTTATATGGCGCTACAGGCAACAGTTTGTGCTCCTAGTGCCTGCAGCGTCCTGTACTAGCCCTGCCACGAAAACATTCGGCCCATTTTGAATTTTTGCGGAAAAAATCATGATTTGAAAAAAGTTCTTCATTTTGAAAGAGAAGTTCACAACCCTGAAAAAATTTCATTGATTCTCAAAAACCAAGTTCATCGATTTTGCAAAAAGTTCATCAAATTGGAAAAATGTTCACAGATTTTGAAAATAAAAAATAATCAAATTCGAAAAATGTTCATCAAATTTGAGAAAGGTTCAAATTTTTTGATAAAAAGTTCAGTGATTTTGAAAAACGTTCATCAAATTTTAAAAACAAGTTAACCCTGGTTCAAAAAATGTTCATCAAATGTGAAAAAGTTCATCAATTTTGCACAAATGTTCGTAGTTTTAGGAAAAGTTCATTGATTTTTTTAAAAAAATCATATAATCCAATAAAGTTTCACTGGTTTTGAAAAAAGCTTAACAATTTCTAAAAACAATTCATCGAATTTGAAAAAAGTTCATCTAATAGGAAAAAAGTTCAGAGGGTTTGAAATAATTCATCGATCTTGAAAAAAAGTTCAATGATTTTGAAAACATTTCATCTAATTGAAAAAAATTTAACCGGTTTTGAAAAAGTTCACCAATTTTCAAAAAGCGCGCACTAAAGAATAAAAAATAGCTTGAGAAAAGAAGACAGAGAAAAAAGAAGAGTACGATATAAAAGAGAAAACAATGAAGACCTGGTGGTTAGTGCATACTTGTTTGCAGCGAAGGGCCGGCACAGTTTGGAGTGTTGCAGGCGCTGGTTTGCAAAAATGCATTCTAACGAACAACGGCGGCGCTAAATAGGGATTGCCCAGACCTCACAAACCACAAAATTATTTGGGCCAGCCCAGCGGGCGGCGCTACACTCGCTTATTTACTTGCACTGTAACGGGCGCCTCTGGCGATAAATAGGATTTTACGTATATTCCAGTGGGGAGTCCAACCTGTTGAGCAGAAAATAATATAACTGATAATAGGGCTCACGGGCCGCATGAACTTTTTTCCTGAAAATATATAACATTTATTTTCTGTGTCCTTTTTTATTTTCTATTTATTTCCTTCCTTTTTTATTTTCTCATTTGTTTTCTTATTTTCTATTCGTATTCGAAGCAAAAACATTTTTCATATTTGAAAAACATTCTTTGAAAAACCGAAATTATTTTAAAGTTATGAACAAAGTTTGAAAAATGATAACACTTTTGAACATTTTTTAAAATTAAGAACATTTTTCGAAATTTCAAAATAATTTTCAAAATTTGAGAACAGTTTTGGAACCCAAACTTAGTTAAGAAATATAACAAAATTTTGATATTTCGAACAGTTCATGAAAACACCAAATTTGTTTTCAAAATAGAAAACTATTTTCGTAATACTAAACATTTTTTTGAAATACCATACATTTTTGTAAAATACTGAACTTTTATGGAAGTTATGAATGTTGTTGAAAACGGGAAACTATTTCCAATTTAGAATAGTTTTTAAAAAGAAAAAACAATTTTCTTAATTTGAAGAACAATCTTTGACAACCCTGAACATTTTTGGAAAATCCTGAACATTTTCCTGAATTCCAGAACATTTTTCAAAAAAACAAACATATTTTTCTAATTTGAAAATCAATTTGTCAAAATCCATATATGTTTTTGAAAATCTAGCACATTTTTTGAAAATCCAGAACATCATTTGAAATTCCAGAATATGTTTTCAAAATCAAGAACATTATTATGAAAATCAGAAACATTTTAGAATTTGAATTGTTTTTTTTTTGAAAATCCCGATTTTTTTAAGAATCCAGAACATTTTTCGAAACAGAAGCAGAAAATAAAAAAAAACAGAAAAAAAGAAAAAAGAAAAGAAAAACGGGTTCAGGAAACCTTCTAGAAGTTTCCCAAAACCAGACTTTCCCAAAACCGAGGGTGTTGAAACGTTAAATGGGCCGGTGCAAACCCCAACACCGCTTTGCAACGAGTTGCGAATTGGATTTTTACAGGTTTGGGACTCCAACACTTGTCGAATGGTCTTTGTGGAACACCCCGTAACAAACATTTTCGGCCTCCGAGATAGTTCCCCAGGTGGAAAGGCCAGGGCCAACTCTGACTAGGCCCAAGGGCCGAGTTTTTTTTTAGAAGATGGTATGAACAAAAATCCGAAATGAAAAATGATACCAAATTTGGCACCTTTCTGGTCACCATGCAAAACCTTGTGTGCAAAAAAAACAGTGACAGTATAAAAATAAAAATACCATCTCTTAATAATACAAATTCATCTCTTAATAAACTAAAAATGCCACCTCTTAATAAAAAAAACCATCTCTTAATAAACTAAAAATATCACCATTTAATAATAAAAATACCATTTCTTATTATAAAAATGACATCTCTTAATAATAAAAATGATATCTCCTAATATAAATAATTGCCATGTGACTGTGTTTCTGAAATTTATAAACTCACATATTAACTTTTTCTAGAAAAATGCCATTTTGATTAAAAAAAGAAGGCAAAAATGTCATTATGGTTAAAAGAAAGAAGGTCGGGGATTCAAATTAAGGCGTTCCATGTGCAAGACCACACACACTACACAGTATGGTGCGCGGGTTTATTTGGAAAAGTGAAACGTTCTCTAGGTTTTATTATCATGGTGTATCAATTCAGAATCTAACGTGGCACCGACCTAGTGTTGAGATCCATGCTATGGTAGGGAGGGCAATCAAAGGATGTAGCCAAATATCTGACACACGACAGATAACATTTTCGAATTTTTGTACATCATTAAGCGGAATATAACAAAATTGTCCTGTTTAGATGTCATTTCACTATATAATTCCGCAAAGCACCTACACTGTTTTGTCATAATCAAAGCCACGAAGTTTTTGATTTTTTCTTGCTTTGTTTAGAACGACCACACTCAGACAAACAAACATCTCTAGGTGCAAAAGAAGAAGAACGCAGGCTAGTTATATCAATGTTCCTGAAAAATTAAATAAACAAAACGCCGTCCTAATTTTCAAAGCAAATCTCCTCACTCTAAATTTGTCGTTCTCCATCTTTTTGGGAAAGTTTCATGTTCTCCATTAAGCAGACAACTGGTTGAATTATCCATACATAGAACGAAACACTACTTTGTTCTTATGCTATACTATCATCGGATGACACAAAATATCAAACAAAGGCTAGCTTGTTCATGACAAAAAGAATGTCGAAGTGTTAGATACTTGCTCAATGGAGGCCTGCGAGTGTAGGACCATTTGTATTGTGGCTTATACTTGGCGGCATCGGATCAAGCTAGAGGGCTTAGGATTTAAAGGGACAATCATGTAAGAATTGTTGTAAACATGGACATGATATTTCTCCAGAAAAAAATGAACATGATAGACGCATGTCTCTAGCAATCCATGCACAATCAAACAAGTATAAAGCACCAAGTATGAAGGACCTCAAACACAATAAAATTATATCAAGGTCCCTAGACCATCAAAGGACTACTGATTGCGTCAAAACGAGCTACCGATGCATCGTTGCTACCATTCTCATACGAGAGCCAGCCTAACCGCGACCATGACAATCGAGAAGTCCTTGTGCTCGTGCGAGTATGGACCAGTGCTACAGAGTCGCAATCATTCTTGCTAAACCTTTGAATCGGTTTGAAGGGCATAACACCAAATCTTACGGTCGGATATCTTCTTAAAAAGTGTTCTGATGTGTTTCAAGTCTTTCATAACTTTCAAGCACTTGTTGAGCACCAATTTGATTGTAAAATCCTTGCTTTACAATCTGATTGGCGTGGCGAATATGAACAGAATGGATTCATTGAACGCAAACATAGACACATTGTTGAAGTAGGCCTTGCTCTTCTTGCTGCTGCGTCTATGCCATTAAAATTTTGGGATGAAGCTTTCCTAACCGCTGTTCGCCTAACCAACACTAGTAGAAAAAGGGCTTTTTGTCCCGGTTCATAAGGGCCTTCTGTCCCGGTTTTGGAACCGGGACAAAAAGGTCGTTACGAATGCCCTTTGCATTTAGTCCTGGTTCTTACACGAACCGGGACAGGTGGGCCTCCACGTGGCCGCTGCGGCCAGGCCAGGCAGGGGGGCCTTTAGTCCCAGTTGATGACACCAACCGGGACCAAAAGGCATCCACGCGTCAGCACCTTGCTGGAGCTGAGGTTTTTTTAAAGGGGCTGGTTTAGGGGTTAATTTAGGTTGTTATTAGCTAGCTAATAGATAAAAGTGTCCTCTCTTATATATCTCTGTGCTTGATCATCCGTCGTGCTTTGTCGAACATATTTACAAAATGTATACACGAGTTACATGCACATATATGCATCTTTTTTACACTATATCATTTCATATCATTTTCGTCAAATGGCAATAGTATTCTAATCGATCATCTAACAACTCATCATCAACTTAATCATATACCAAGTTATCATATGATACACATAAAATAAAATAGAGAAACATCATAATATATATATAGTCATCATATGCATCATGCATCCTAATTTGTCAAGTAATAATATAAACTAGAATAACTTGTCTCTCATAAGACCTAGTCCTCGCTCTTAGATATAATATCATAAAACAGAATAACACCTATGGCTCCATGATGAATCACAGAGATCCAACGGTCTCCAGCTTGTGGCTTGCGAACCTTCTTTATTTCTCTCCATGCTTCAATTTGGAGTCTTTTTATCTTGATTTGAAGTTAATCAAGTATGGAGCATAGAACTCAGCCCTCAGCGGGCTTCTAATTCTCATTTGACCTTGTGGGTCCATTAACGGAGGCACTACATCATGTGGCAGTTGCTGTTGAAGAACATAATAATAACCTAGTTAGCAATGTAATCAACACCATTTATGCAATAGTGGAGCGTACTTAATTAGGAAACTCTTACCAAGACATTTCGGCGAATGTCATCTGGACTCAACCTATGCACTAGTGGCATGTAAAATGAATAATTTTGGCCAATTCTAAAATGATACAGGAAGGTATCCCTAGAAGCCAGGACACCAGCAACAGGAAAGTG
This sequence comes from Hordeum vulgare subsp. vulgare, assembly GCF_904849725.1. Classification (NCBI taxonomy): domain Eukaryota; kingdom Viridiplantae; phylum Streptophyta; class Magnoliopsida; order Poales; family Poaceae; genus Hordeum; species Hordeum vulgare. Next base: position 27,100,487 of record NC_058523.1, on the reverse strand, counting down.
GAGAAGATGATCCTTCTCCTCCCAAGTTAGATGTGATCCATACGTGTAGTGTGTCATGTCAATTAATTTTCGTAATTCAGTTGAAGCAACGAAATAAGCTGTCAACTATAATTTAACAAATTTAGTATATAGATGAACACCAACTATTTCTAAATATAAATGCAAATTACTTCACATGGAGGTAAAACAGGAAGCATATCATCGACAACCACCCAAATTTTGTAATAATTTAATGTTTCAAAAATACTTAGAAATTTTGTAATTGTCCACAAGATGTGGGCATTATATAAACCATTCAAAATAACCACATGTGCTACGATCATTCAAAGGATAATTTGGGTTTTTGTTGTTGTTGTTTGTACAACATGTAACATGATATAATTATACCTATGACCCAATAACTAGGAACCTACAACGTGTGACCAAAGTTTTAATAGACGATGAACACCACATGACATGTAAATGCGAGAGGAAAACAAGTTGACTACACCAACTATTTATAAATATAAATGCAAATTACTTGACAAATATGGTTGAGAAACTCACATGGAGGTAAAACAGGAAGCATATCATCGACAACCACCCAAATATCGATGTTGTGTGGCATATTATCTTCAGGACGAAGATCGAAGGTGATTTCCATTCCCTTCTGAAATCCATATGCCTTGCAAAGATCTTCTCACTTTGGGCATCCAAATTCTGTTTGAAAAACTGAATTAAATACTTAGATAACAAATGTGTGACCATGTATAGTCCTCAGCTTAGCGCTCCTCGTCTCAATTCTCTCGTGGTTTTCGAAACCGAGCCTCTCCAACACATATCTTCTTGCATGACAAGGGAGGTACATATCGCCGTTCTCGTCAAGCTTCATCCTGAAGAACCCATCGTCTCGCAGGTGAGGCATGTCGCACATACCCCGAGAGTCGCCGCAATATTCACACTTGCAATACCCATCGTCAGACATTTCCTGTTTTAATGTGGTAAATGTGTGTAAACAACAATATAATCGTGACACACTATATATATCGAAAGAATTGAACATCTATATATAATAACTCTTCATGCTCGCATCATGCATCATCATATATAACAACAAGTCCTACTAATTAATCATCATCATACATAGTTAAATAAAGTGTGTCACGATTATATATAACAACAAGTCGACGTCGATGCGGGAACTACTTCTATATATAGTTAAATAAAGTAGTTTTATTAATTAAATCAACTAGTTCAACTACTAAGCACTTACTACAAATAAATAAAGTAGTACATACTAAAAACAAACTACTTCTATATATAGTAAAATAAAGTAGTTTCTTAAATCAACTAGCTAGTTCAACTATATATGAAGCACTTACTATAAATAAAATAAAGTAGTACTTAGTAAAAATGAACTAGTTTAACTATAGTTCTATTATTTTTCTAACTAATTATATTAAACACTTTCTCTTCTTATTTTTTCCTTTTTCCTCTATTTTCTAAATATGAACATATTCATAAATGACTTTGATCATGCACAATTTTTCTATACATACACAATATGAACATATACATAAATTGACAAAGAAAATACTATGAACAAAAAATCATTAAAATTCTATGAACAAAATTACAACAGAAAAAAACATAAAAATTCTATGAACAGAAAAAAATCATAAGTCCATATAACAAGGTTTGAGATTGAAATTGAGATTGAGATTGAAAGGTTTGTGACCAACAGTATTCTCAAGTGTACATTCGCTATCACACACAAGTCTATATAACATGTTCTGTTTGTATTTTTTTTGTCTTTTTCGTGATAGTTGTATATACATCAGTTTTTTCAACATTTAGTATTTGTTGCATGTCTATTTTCGAGAAGTGTTCATGAAGCCGATGAACACTCCATCCACCATGTTCATTCAAGATGTTCGGTACTCGGTTGAACTGACAATTTTTCTTTTCGTGGTGATCGAACCATGCCACATACGGATCAAAGAACTATGAGCGTTCAAAATATGAACATATATACATAAATTGACAAAGAAAATACTATGAACAAAAAAATCATTAAAATTCTATGAACAAAATTACAACAGAAAAAAATCATAAAAATTTTATGAACAGAAAAAATCATAAAAAATTGACATATTCGATCTTTGCATATATATGTGAACATACAACCATGCATATTTAACAATAATATCACCAAAAAAATCTTTTAACAGAAAAAAATCTTTGCTCACGGCGATGGCGAGGTGCGGTGCGGGGCGGGGCGGCGCTGCGACGGTCGACGGTGAGGTGCGGCGCGTGCCGGGGCGGGGCGGCGACGGGCAGGGGCCGCCGGCGTCGCGGGACACGGGGCGCGGGGCGGGGGGCGGCGGCGGCGTCGGGGCGGCGCGGGGCGACGACGGCGACGACAACGGCGAGGCGGCGATACGGGCAGCCTGGCGGCGTCGGGATTGAATGGAGAGAGGGGGAGAGAACAAAATTTCTAAACTGTCTCTTATATAGCCCACCTTTAGTCCCGGTTGGTGGCAACAACCGGGACCAAAGGTCTCTTTTCAGCAGCCCAAAGGGCGGGAAGCAGAGGCATTGGTACCGGTTGGTGGCTCAAACCGGGACCAAAGGTCTCTTTTCAGCAGCCCAAAGGGCGGGAAGCAGAGGCATTGGTACCGGTTGGTGGCACAAACCGGTACCAATGCCTTCCTTTAGTCTCGGTTGATGCCACCAACCGGGACCAAAAGCCTTGCGCGGTGCGGTGCTATGTTTAGTCCCACCTCGCTAGCCGAGAGGGGCCCGGAGTGGTTTATAAGCCCTGTCGAACCAACCACTTCGAGCTCCTCTCTACTTCAGGCTTACGGGCCTAAATTCACTCTCTGTGCTTGTAGGCCTATTGTGCCTACTGCGGGCCTGCATTCTAGCCCTAGTAATGGGTTTCTAGTCGTATGCAGGTCGTGGTGGCCGTGTAGGTTGCACTTTTTTTTTATTTTTTTTCCTGTTCTTTGCTTTCTTTTTTGTTTCTAATTACTTATTTATTTTATTCTACTATAATTCTTTTTGCTATTAAAGTTTGTAATAAAATTCTAATTACTTATTTATTTTCTTTTACGATAATTCTTTTTGCTTTTAATGTTTTGAACAAAATTCTAATTACTTATTTATTTTATTTTATGATAATTTTTTTGCTATGAAAGTTTGTAACAAAATTCTATATAATTTTAGTTTCAATAATCCTAGAGTCGAAAAACTGGATGCACTTCGTGTACAAAACGGACAATCTTTTTGGAAGTATCAGGGATTCATACCGAAACTCGTTTGTTACAAAGGGATTTCATTTTTTTGAACTTATTTGAACTCCATAGTTTTTGTGTGTTTAAAATGCACCATTCAAAGCCACATCATCAATTTACAACCCTTTCTGACTTCATTTGTTATTTTTCATGCATTTACTGATTATTTTGAGCCATAAGACCATGAAATTGAAAAGCATTTGAAATGAACTCTGAAAAGGTTCCAAGTTGGCATGGTATCATCATTTCACCCACATAGCATGTGCGAGAAAGTTGAGAGGGTTACGGCAAAAACTGGATGCACTTCGTGTACAAAACGAACAATCTCTTTGAAAGTATCAGGGTTTCATACGGAAACTCGTTTGTTACGAAGGGATTTCATTTTTTTCAACTTATTTGAACTCCATAGTTTTTCTGTGTTCAAAATGCACCATTCAAAGCCACATCATCAATTTATAACCCTTTCTGACTTCATTTATTATTTTTTATGCATTTAGTGATTATTTTGAGCTATAAGACCATGAAATTGGAAAGCATTTGAAATGAACTCTGAAAAGGTTCCAAGTTGGCATGGTATCATCATTTCACCCACATAGCATGTGCGAGAAAGTTGAGAGGGTTACGGCAAAAACTGGATGCACTTCGTGTACAAAACGGACAATCTCTTTGGAAGTATCAGGGTTTCATACGGAAACTCGTCTGCTACAAAGGGATTTTATTTTTTAGAACTTATTTGAACTCCATAGTTTTTTGTGTTCAAAATGCACCATTCAAAGCCACTTCATCAATTTACAACCCTTTCTCACTTCATTTCTTATTTTTCATGCATTTACTGATTATTTTCAGCTATAAGACCATGAAATTGAAAAGCATTTGAAATGAACTCTGAAATGGTTCCAAGTTGGCATGGTATCATCATTTCACCCACATAGCATGTGCGAGAAAGTTGAGAGGGTTACGACAAAAACTGGATGCACTTCGTGTACAAAACGAACAATCTCTCTCGAAGTATCAGGGTTTCAAACGAGAACTCATCCGTTACAAAGGGATTTCATTTTTTTGAACTTATTTAGACTCCATAATTTTTGTGTGTTCAAAATGCACCATTCAAAGGCACATACCACATATCTAGCACAAGGAGAAGAAGGAGAAGCGACCCCCAGAACAAGAGACGACATTCTTCTTCTCTCATATATGGTGGACACTAGCTCACCTGATTTTTCAACCGTCGATGATGGTCGCTACTCCTACTTCCCCTAGTGCATAAAAAATATCTAGCACAAGGAGAAGAAGGAGAAACGACCCCCCACAACAACAGTCGACATTCTTCTTCTCTCATATATGGTGGACACTCTCTCACCTGATTTTTCGACCGTCGATGATGGTCGCTACTCCTTCTTCCCCTAGTGCATAACAAATATCTAGCACAAAGAGAAGAAGGAGAAGCGACCCCCACAACAACAGTGGGCATTCTTCTTCCCTCATGTATGGTGGACACTCCCTCACCTGATTTTTCGATCGTTGATGATGGTCGCTATTCCTTCTTTCCCTAATGCATATCAAATATCTAGCACAAGGAGAAGAAGGAAAAGCGACCCCCACAACAAAAGTGGTTCCGCGGCACGCCACGTGGTTCCGCTGCACGCCACGTGGTTCCGCTGCACGCCACGTGGGACTAATGGTCTTTCATTTTTAAATGACTGTTTTAATCAAAAACATATCTGTTACAAAAGGGATTTCATTTTTTGAACTTATTTGAACTGAAGACTTTTGGTATATATATGTGGTCTAAATGCATGATACCATGAAGTTATAAAGGGCTAAACCATTCAAAAGTAGCAAATGAAGTTAGAAAGGGCTAAACCATTCAAATTTGGAAACTATAATGGCACAAACAGAAACTAGACATATATAAATTGGTCCAAGCAGTACATGATACTAGTCCAAACAGTACATAATAATAGCTACCATAGATATATATACAAGTGTTCGACGTTGAGAACACTACTCGTCTGAATCGTCTGAATCAGAATGCCCACCTTATTCGAGGTGACGCTGGCCATAGTTGACGACTCGAATCTTGCGGTACAACTCGTATGAAACGTATGCATCTTTTGCTGCATACTCAATGTTGATACGATCAAGTGGGGCCTTCTCCCAAAGTTTGTGCTGAGACTTTGGGAAATTGGTCTTCATATTACCATACTCCTCGTCGATCAAGGCAACTGCCATATGATCCATCGAAGTCCTGACATGTCGAAGCCTGAATACCGTTTGGAGATCAATGAGGCAACCAGTTGGTATCTCAATACCGAAGCTGTACCTCATATTCAGCTTGTCGTTCGTTATGTCAACGGTAGCAAAAGTGATGCCGCTCCGAAAGAAGTACATGAGTTCTGGACAATGCTTGTCACTACTGCAATAGAGATAAATTAAAATGGAACAAATGTTACATACTGCTGCAATAAGGAAACATGTTTCACTACAACTAAAGAGAAAATTATCTTTAGGATTCAAATGGAACATATTGCTATCCTATGCAATTTTCATATCCTATGAATTGATCAAGAAACCGTAAATTAACTATGACATATATATATATTCTCCCACGGTTTTGCAAATATTCAATAAGCTAGACATATTGCATATTGCTATCCAATGGAACCTAGAGAGATCACTATAGCTATCCAATGGAACCTAGAGAGATCACTAGCTATATGCAATTTTTATGACTATGACATATCATATTGCTATCCAATGGAACCTAGAGAGATCACTAGCTATATGCAATTTTCATAACCTTGGATCAAAGAACGCCGCATAAAATTGTATCACTACAACTATGATTTCAATGGAACATATTGAACCAATCAGATTTTTCAGATTGTGGAACACTATTCCAATCAGATTGTGTTCCCCTCAACTAATCAAAATTGTTTCACTACAACTATTTGAAGCGAACCAACTATGATTCCAATGGAACATATTAAACACTAGTTGGTTCTAGTAAGATTTTTCAGATTATGGAGCACTATTCCAATCAGATTGTGTTCCCCTTCAACTAATCAAAATTGTTTCACTACAACTATTTGAAGGGAACCAACTATGATTGAAACAAATAAACTTACAATGTCATTACCTTGGATCAAAGAAAGCCTCAAAACTTACCTCGCCCATTGGAAAATCGAGACATGGTGTTTGAAACATAGTTGGATGATGGCAACACCGCGTTGATCGGCCGTGTACTCCCGATCAAGCCCCAAGAACTTCTCATGATCCACTGCGGCGTCAAGCCATTCCTTCAACTGTCTAAGAAAATGCGGCACCTCCCTGCTCTCGTTCGTGTACACGACATCGAGCTTGGTCTTGCCATGTGCGAGCACCTCTCCAAAGCGAGTTGGCATGGTGGAAGAAGAGAAGGGAAGAAGAGAGGGGAAGAACAGAGCGAGAGCGAGAGAGGAAGAAGAACAGAGAAATGGCAACGCGACAGAGACTCTGCTTCAGTTGTGGTTTTCTGAAGCGGGATGCAAACCGTTTTGGCCTTTAGTCCCGGGTTGAGCCACCAACCGGGACTAAAGAGGGATACCAACAGTTGCCACCACTACGGCATGCCATGTGTCAGATCTTTAGTCCCGGGTTGAGCCACCAACTGGGACTAAAGGGGGATACGAACGGTTGCCACCACCGTGGAACACCACCTGTCAGTCGCTGGATCTTTAGTCCTGGTTTTTGGCACGAACCGGGGCTAATGCATCGAACCAAACCGGGGCTATTGCCTCGCTAGGGCCTGGCAGCTCGAACCGGGACCAATGCCTGGCATTGGTCCCGGTTTTAGTTTGAACCGGGGCTAATATGGTTTTGGGCTTCGACCGAAAGACCCATTTTCTACTTGTGCAATATTCTCCCCACTCGTGTCATCAACAATGAAACTCCCACTGAACGACTCTTGGGCATCAAACTTGTTTATACCCTACTTCGTGTCTTTGGTTGCGCTTGTTGGCCCAACCTTCGCTCCTATAATCCACGTAAACTCATGTTTCGCTCCACTCAATGTTTGTTCCTTGGCTATAGTGCAAAAAACAAATGGTTCAAGTTTCTTGATGTTTCTAGTGGTCGAGTTTATATCTCTTGTGAAGCTGTCTTTGATGAAACCCAATTCCCTTTTGCAAAGCTTCATCCCAACGCCAGAGCCCTACTACAGAAAGAAATCCTCTTGCTACCTCCCCATCTTTATTCCAAGGGTGATAAGAACTGATTGATTAAACTTTTCTAACTCCTCTAATCCTATGGCTGAGTGTGATGTTGCAACAAGCAGGGACGAAAACAATGCTGAACATGGTGAAAATATGATGGCACGATACTCATATTTCATGTGTCCACGCGCCATCCTACAAAACCTGGGCGAACCTGTAGTGCAAACTGCACCGGGCCAGACTCCCATGTGATCCACCCCATGATCGGTGATGCCAAGCAAATCAGGCGGGCCAGGGCGATCTCCCTTGCCCGATGCGCCGCAAGGAGACGTCGTGCCCGCGGGGCATGTGGTGGCGCCTCACTCGCCTGCACGCCCCTCCAGGCTCGACATCATGGTTGGGCGTGAACCACCCGCGCACGCGTCCTCACGCGCATGCGCAGTTAAGGGCGGATACGCCTTGGGACCAGAGGCGCTAGCGTCCTCTACGATAGGATCTGATGCGGCCTCTTCGAGTTCTACCGCGCCACAGTCTCCTGCAACTACATCTTCACCTCCACCGTCTCCTGCATCCACACCTTCATCTCATCGGACACGTCTTCAGAGGGGAGTCACTAACCGTATTAATTACAAAAATATTGCTAAGTTTGGTCTAGCATGCTTGTGAGGTGATCCTTGCATTGTTTATGAGGATTTTGGTGATGCTCGTTCGAAACATTCTATTGATGAGGAGTTCTCTCCTCTTCACAGAAAGAAGACCTTGCACTTGGTTCCTCGTCTAGCAGGTAAAAATGTGATTGACTGCAAATGGGTCTATAGAACTAAACACAAATCAGATGGTACTATTGATCGCTATAAGGCAATATTAGTTGCAAAGGGCTTTAAGCAACGCTATGTCATTGATTATGAGGATACTTTTAGTCCTGTTGTTAAATCTGCTTCTGTTTGCCTTGTTCTATCCATCGATATTTCCAAGGGATGGAGTCTTAGATAGCTAGATGTGCAGAATGCGTTCCTTCATGGTATTCTGGAAGAGGAAGTGTACATGAAACAACCTCTTGGGTTTGAGGATAAAAATGCACCTTTTCATGTTTACAAACTTGATGAGGCCTTGTATGGATTGAAACAGGCTCCTAGAGTTTGGTACTCTCGCCTCAGTACAAAGATGCAACAACTTGGGTTTGTACCCTCGAAATCTGACACATCTCTGTTCATTTACAACAAGTTCAAGACATTCATATCTGTTCTCATATATGTTGATGATATCATTGTGACTAGTTCCTCTAATGATGCAATAACTGTTTTACTCAAATATTTAAGTTCAGAAATTGCTCTAAAACACCTAGGAGAGTTGCATTTCATTCTAGGAATTGAACTTAAGAAAATCAAGGATGGTATTCAGCTCTCCCAGGAGAAGTATGCAAATGATTTGTTGAGTAGAGTTGGTATGAAGGATTGTAAGCCTTCTCCCACACCCTTGTCTGGCCCACATTCATTAACTTTGACCCAAGGAGAAATTCTAAATAAGGGAGATAATACCAGTTATAGAAGCATTGTTGGTGCACTTGGTATGAAGCATTAACTTTGACCCATCATCGAGAAGATTCTAGACTTGACAGATAGCTCGTCACTACTGTGAAAGGGCTTATATATGAACACTAATAAGTGGCGGGCACGGTGGGACACCCGCCACTCCAATATTTCAAGAACAACTATGGTGAGTGCCAACGTCCACCTGCCACAGCTAAGGACATTCCAGTGGCGGGAAATAGTTCGTGCCCGTCACAGGTAGGCTCTTTCAAAATAAACCACTGGCTCGACGGTGCAGTGGCGGGTAGGTTGTGGAACCCGCATTTGGTTCTCTGTTACCTGTGATGGGTCTCTCTGGTCGCGTACCACAAGTGTAGATTGGCAAACGACACGAGAGACATCCAAATTTTCTTAAACCTTGCAGTGGCGGGCGCTCTTGTTCGCTCGCTACAGCTATTCTTCCACATCAATTTTTAGTTCCTCTCCACTTGTGCTTATCGCTCACTCAGTCACTTCCTATCCCACCTCCCACTCAGTTACTTCCTCCCCCCATCATTGTGCGCCTTGCCCGCCGCCGCCGCCGTGTCTCCGACCCACACAACCGCTGGATCTGAACGCGGGTGACCATGTGGCCTCCCTCCCCACGCGACGGCCCTTCCTCGTCTAGACCGTCCACTACCGTCGCGTGGCATCGTTGCCTCATGTTGTTGTTGATGCCCTCCGTTGTTCTAAGTCCCCTCACCTATTGGAAATATTCCCTAGAGGAAATAATAAATTAGTTATTATTGTATTTTTCCTTCATGATAATCTTTTATTATCCATGCTATAACTGTATTGATTGGAAACTCAAATACATGTGTGGATACATAAAAAACACACTGCACTTGTGAACCTCTAAGGACTTGCTCGTTGATTAAAGATGGTCAAGGTTTCCTGACCATAGACATGAGTTGTCATTTGATAAAGGGATCACATCATTAGGAGAATGTTGTGATTGACAAGACCCAAACTATGAACATAGCATATGACCGTGTCAGTTTATTGCTATTGTTTTCTGTATGTCAAGTATCTGTTTCCATGACCATGAGATCATGCAACTCCCGGGCATCGCAGGAATGCCTTGTGTGTATCAAACATCACAACGTAAGTGGGCGACTATAAAGGTTCTCTACAGGTATCTCCAAAGGTGATTGTTGGGTTGGCATGAATCAAGAATGGGATTTGTCACTCGGTATGACGGAGAGGTATCTCTAGGGCCCACTCGGTAATACAACATCACAACAAGCCCTGCAAACAATGTGACTAAGGAGTTAGTCATGGGATCTTGTATTACGGAACGAGTAAAGAGATCTTGTATCTTGAAAGGTTTGTGGCCAACAGTATTCTCAAGTGTACATTGGCTATCACACACAAGTCCATATAACATGTTCTGTTTGTATTTTTTTTGTCTTTTTTCGTGATAGTTGCATATACATTAGTTTTCTTCAACATTTAGTATTTGTTGCATGTCTATTTCTGAGAAGTGTTCATGAAGCCGGTGAACACTCCATCCACCAGGTTCATTCAAGATGTTCGGTACTTGGTTGAACTGACAATTTTTCTTTTCGTGGTGATCGAACCATGCGACATGCGGATCAAAGAACTATAAGCGTTCAAAATATGAACATATACATAAATTGGCAAAGAAAATACTATGAACAAAAAATCATTAAAATTCTATGAACAAAATTACAACAGAAAAAAATCATAAAAATTCTATGAACAGAAAAAAATCATAAAAATTTGACATATTCGATCTTTGCATATATATGAACATACAAACATGCATATTCAACAATAATATCACCAAAAAAATCTTTTAACAAAAAAAAATCTTTGCTCACGGCGACAGCGACGGCGACGGCGAGGTGCGGCGCGGGGCGGGGCGGTGCGGCGCGGGCCGGGGCGGGGCGGCGACGGGCACGAGCCGGCGGCGTCGGGGCGGCGCGGGACGACGACGACGACGGCGAGGCAGCGAGACGGACAGCCTGGCGGCGTCGGGATCGAATAGAGAGAGGGCGAGAGATCAAAATTTCTAAATTGTCGCTTATATAGCCCCACCTTTAGTCCCGGTTGGTGGCACCAACCGGGACCAAAGGTCTCTTTTCAGCAGCCCAAAGGGCGGGAAGCAGAGGCATTGGTACCGGTTGGTGGCTCAAACCGGGACCAAAGGTCTCTTTTCAGCAGCCCGAAGGGCGGGAAGTAGAGGCATTGGTACGGGTTGGTGGCACAAACCGGTACCAATGCCTCCCTTTAGTCCCGGTTGGTGCCACCAACCGGGAGCAAAGGCCTTGCGCGGTGCGGTGCTATGTTTAGTACCACCTCGCTAGCCGAGAGGGGCTCGGAGTGGTTTATAAGCCCTGTCGAACCAACCACTTCGAGCTCTTCTCTACTGCAGGCTTACGGGCCTAAATTCACTCTATGGGCTGGTGGGCCTATTGTGCCTACTACGGGCCTGCATCCTGGCCCTAGTAATGGGTTTCTAGTCGTATGCACGCCGTGGTGGCCCTCTAGGTGGCACTTTTTTTTTAAAAAAATCCTGGTTTTTTGCTTTCTTTTTTGTTTCTAATTACTTATTTATTTTATTTTACGATAATTCTTTTTTGCTATTAAAGTTTGTAACAAAATTCTAATTACTTATTTATTTTCTTTTATGATAATTGTTTTTGCTTTTAATGTTTTGAACAAAATTCTAATTACTTATTTATTTTCTTTTATGATAATTCTTTTTGCTATGAAAGTTTGTAACAAAATTCTATATAATTTTAGTTTCAATAATACTAGAGGCAAAAACTGGATGCACTTCGTGTACAAAACGGACAATCTCTTTGGAAGTATGAGGGTTTCATACGAAAATTCGTCTGTTACAAAGGGATTTCATTTTTTTGAACTTATTTGAACTCCATAGTTTTTCTGTGTTCAAAATGCACCATTCAAAGCCACATCATCAATTTACAACCCTTTCTGACTTTATTTGTTATTTTTCATGCATTTACTAATTATTTTGAGCTATAAGACCATGCAATTGAAAAGCATTTGAAATGAACTCTGAAAAGGTTCCAAGTTGGTATGGTATCATCATTTCACCCACATAGCATGTGCGAGAAAGTTGAGAGGGTTACGGCAAAAACTGTATGCACTTCGCGTACAAAACGGACAATCTCTTTGGAAGTACCAGAGTTTCATACGGAAACTCGTCTGTTACAAAGGGATTTCATTTTTTTGAACTTATTTGAACTCCATAGTTTTTGTGTGTTCAAAATGCACCATTCAAAGCCACATCATCAATTTACAACCCTTTCTGACTTCATTTGTTATTTTTCATGCATTTGCTGATTATTTTGAGCTATAAGACCATGAAATTGAAAAGCATTTGAAATGAACTCTGAAAAGGTTCCAAGTTGGCATGGTATCATCATTTCACCCACATAGCATGTGCGGCAAAGTTGAGAGGGTTACGGCAAAAAGTGGATGCACTTCGTGTACAAAACGGACAATCTCTTTGGAAATATCAGGGTTTCATACGGAAACTCGTGTGTTACAAAGGGATTTCATTTTTTGAACTTATTTGAACTCCATAGTTTTTCTGTGTTCAAAACGCACCATTGAAAGCCGCATCATCAATTTACAACCCTTTCTGACTTCATTTGTTATTTTTCATGCATATACTGATTATTTTCAGCTATAAGACCATGAAATTGAAAAGCATTTGAAATGAACTCTGAAAAGGTTCCAAGTTGGCATGGTATCATCATTTCACCCACATAGCATGTGTGATAAAGTTGAGAGGGTTACGGCAAAAACTGGATGCACTTCATGTACCAAACGGACAATCTCTCTCGAAGTATCAGGGTTTCAAACGAGAACTCATCCGTTACAAAGGGATTTCATTTTTTTGTACTTATTTAAACTCCATACTTTTTGTGTGTTCAAAATGCACCATTCAAAGCCACATCATCAATTTACAACACTTTTTGACTTCATTTGTTATTTATCATGCATTTACTGATTATTTTGAGCTATAAGACCATGAAATTGAAAAGCATTTGAAATGAACTCTAAAATGGTTCCAAGTTGGCATGGTATCATCATTTCACCCACATAGCATGTGCGAGAAAGTTGAGAGGGTTACGGCAAAAACTGGATGCACTTCGTGTACAAAACGGACAATCTCTCTCGAAGTATCAGGGTTTGAAACGAGAACTCATCCGTTACAAAGGGATTTCATTTTTTTGAACTTATTTAAACTCATACTTTTTGTGTGTTCAAAATGCACCATTCAAAGGCACATAACAAATATCTAGCACAAGGAGAAGAAGGAGAAGCGACCCCCACAACAAGAAACGACATTCTTCTTCTCTCATATATGGTGGACACTAGCTCACCTGATTTTTCAACTGTCGATGATGGTCTCTACTCCTACTTCCCCTAGTGCATAAAAACTATCTAGCACAAGGAGAAGAAGGAGAAACGACCCCCACAACAACAGTCGACATTCTTCTTCTCTCATATATGGTGGACACTGTCTCACCTGATTTTTCAACCGTCGATGATGGTGGCTACTGCTTCTTCCCCTAGTGCATAACAAATATCTAGCACAAAGAGAAGAAGGAGAAGCGACCCCCACAACAACAGTCGGCATTCTTCTTCTCTCATGTATGGTGGGCACTCCCTCACCTGATTTTTCGACCGTCGATGATGGTCGCTATTCCTTCTTTCCCTAATGCATAACAAATATCTAGCACAAGGAGAAGAAGGAAAAGCGACCCCCACAACAAAAGTGGTTCCGCTGCACGCCACGTGGTTCCGCTGCACGCCACGTGGGACTAATGGTCTTTCATTTTTAAATGACTGTTTTAAGCAAAAACAAATCTGTTACAAAAGGGATTTCATTTTTTGAACTTATTTGAACTGAAGACTTTTTGTATATATATGTGATCGAAATGCATGATACCATGAAGTTATAAAGGGCTAAACCATTCAAAAGTAGCAAATGAAGTTAGAAAGGGCTAAACCATTCAAATTTGGAAACTATAATGGCACAAACAGAAACTAGACATATATAAATTGGTCCAAGAAGTACATGATACTAGTCCAAATAGTACATAATAATAGCTACCATAGATATATATACAAGTGTTAGACGTTGAGAACACTACTCGTCTGAATCGTCTGAATTAGAATGTCCACCTTATTCAAGGTGACGCTGGCCATAGTTGACGACTCGAATCTTGCGGTACTACTCGTATGCAACGTATGCATATTTGCTGCATACTCAATGTTGATACGATCAAGTGGGGCCTTCTCCCAAAGTTTGTGCTGAGACTTTGGGAAATTGGTCTTCATATTACCATACTCCTCGTCGATCAAGGCAACTGCCATATGAGCCATCGTAGTACTGACATGTCAAAGCCTGAATACCGTTTGGAGATCAATGAGGCAACCAGTTGGTATCTCAATACCGAAGCTGTACCTCATATTCAGCTTGTCGTTCGTTATGTCAACGATAGCAAAAGTGATGCCGCTCCGAAGGAAGTCCATGAGTTCTGGACAATGCTTGTCACTACTGCAATAGAGATAAATTAAAATGGAACAAATGTTACATACTGCTGCAATAAGGAAACATGTTTCACTACAACTAAAGAGAAAATTATCTTTAGGATTCAAATGGAACATATTGCTATCCTATGCAATTTTCATATCCTATGAATTGATCAAGAAACCGTAAATTAACTATGACATATATATATATTCTCCCACGGTTTTGCAAATATTCAATAAGCTAGACATATTGCATATTGCTATCCAATGGAACCTAGAGAGATCACTATAGCTATCCAATGGAACCTAGAGAGATCACTAGCTATATGCAATTTTTATGACTATGACATATCATATTGCTATCCAATGGAACCTAGAGAGATCACTAGCTATATGCAATTTTCATAACCTTGGATCAAAGAACGCCGCATAAAATTGTATCACTACAACTATGATTTCAATGGAACATATTGAACCAATCAGATTTTTCAGATTGTGGAACACTATTCCAATCAGATTGTGTTCCCCTCAACTAATCAAAATTGTTTCACTACAACTATTTGAAGCGAACCAACTATGATTCCAATGGAACATGTTAAACACTAGTTGGTTCTAGTAAGATTTTTCAGATTATGGAGCACTATTCCAATCAGATTGTGTTCCCCTTCAACTAATCAAAATTGTTTCACTACAACTATTTGAAGGGAACCAACTATGATTGAAACAAATAAACTTACAATGTCATTACCTTGGATCAAAGAAAGCCTCAAAACTTACCTCGCCCATTGGAAAATCGAGACATGGTGTTTGAAACATAGTTGGATGATGGCAACACCGCGTTGATCGGCCGTGTACTCCCGATCAAGCCCCAAGAACTTCTCATGATCCACTGCGGCGTCAAGCCATTCCTTCAACTGTCTAAGAAAATGCGGCACCTCCCTGCTCTCGTTCGTGTACACGACATCGAGCTTGGTCTTGCCATGTGCGAGCACCTCTCCAAAGCGAGTTGGCATGGTGGAAGAAGAGAAGGGAAGAAGAGAGGGGAAGAACAGAGCGAGAGCGAGAGAGGAAGAAGAACAGAGAAATGGCAACGCGACAGAGACTCTGCTTCAGTTGTGGTTTTCTGAAGCGGGATGCAAACCGTTTTGGCCTTTAGTCCCGGGTTGAGCCACCAACCGGGACTAAAGAGGGATACCAACAGTTGCCACCACTACGGCATGCCATGTGTCAGATCTTTAGTCCCGGGTTGAGCCACCAACTGGGACTAAAGGGGGATACGAACGGTTGCCACCACCGTGGAACACCACCTGTCAGTCGCTGGATCTTTAGTCCTGGTTTTTGGCACGAACCGGGGCTAATGCATCGAACCAAACCGGGGCTATTGCCTCGCTAGGGCCTGGCAGCTCGAACCGGGACCAATGCCTGGCATTGGTCCCGGTTTTAGTTTGAACCGGGGCTAATATGGTTTTGGGCTTCGACCGAAAGACCCATTTTCTACTTGTGCAATATTCTCCCCACTCGTGTCATCAACAATGAAACTCCCACTGAACGACTCTTGGGCATCAAACTTGTTTATACCCTACTTCGTGTCTTTGGTTGCGCTTGTTGGCCCAACCTTCGCTCCTATAATCCACGTAAACTCATGTTTCGCTCCACTCAATGTTTGTTCCTTGGCTATAGTGCAAAAAACAAATGGGTCAAGTTTCTTGATGTTTCTAGTGGTCGAGTTTATATCTCTTGTGAAGCTGTCTTTGATGAAACCCAATTCCCTTTTGCAAAGCTTCATCCCAACGCCAGAGCCCTACTACAGAAAGAAATCCTCTTGCTACCTCCCCATCTTTATTCCAAGGGTGATAAGAACTGATTGATTAAACTTTTCTAACTCCTCTAATCCTATGGCTGAGTGTGATGTTGCAACAAGCAGGGACGAAAACAATGCTGAACATGGTGAAAATATGATGGCACGATACTCATATTTCATGTGTCCACGCGCCATCCTACAAAACCTGGGCGAACCTGTAGTGCAAACTGCACCGGGCCAGACTCCCATGTGATCCACCCCATGATCGGTGATGCCAAGCAAATCAGGCGGGCCAGGGCGATCTCCCTTGCCCGATGCGCCGCAAGGAGACGTCGTGCCCGCGGGGCATGTGGTGGCGCCTCACTCGCCTGCACGCCCCTCCAGGCTCGACATCATGGTTGGGCGTGAACCACCCGCGCACGCGTCCTCACGCGCATGCGCAGTTAAGGGCGGATACGCCTTGGGACCAGAGGCGCTAGCGTCCTCTACGATAGGATCTGATGCGGCCTCTTCGAGTTCTACCGCGCCACAGTCTCCTGCAACTACATCTTCACCTCCACCGTCTCCTGCAGCCACACCTTCATCTCATCGGACACGTCTTCAGAGGGGAGTCACTAACCGTATTAATTACAAAAATATTGCTAAGTTTGGTCTAGCATGCTTGTGAGGTGATCCTTGCATTGTTTATGAGGATTTTGGTGATGCTCGTTGGAAACATTCTATTGATGAGGAGTTCTCTGCTCTTCACAGAAACAAGACCTCGCACTTGGTTCCTCGTCTAGCAGGTAAAAATGTGATTGACTGCAAATGGGTCTATAGAACTAAACACAAATCAGATGGTACTATTGATCGCTATAAGGCAATATTAGTTGCAAAGGGCTTTAAGCAACGCTATGTCATTGATTATGAGGATACTTTTAGTCCTGTTGTTAAATCTGCTTCTATTTGCCTTGTTCTATCCATCGATATTTCCAAGGGATGGAGTCTTAGATAGCTAGATGTGCAGAATGCGTTCCTTCATGGTATTTTGGAAGAGGAAGTGTACATGAAACAACCTCTTGGGTTTGAGGATAAAAATGCACCTTTTCATGTTTACAAACTTGATGAGGCCTTGTATGGATTGAAACAGGCTCCTAGAGTTTGGTACTCTCGCCTCAGTACAAAGATGCAACAACTTGGGTTTGTACCCTCGAAATCTGACACATCTCTGTTCATTTACAACAAGTTCAAGACATTCATATCTGTTCTCATATATGTTGATGATATCATTGTGACTAGTTCCTCTAATGATGCAATAACTGTTTTACTCAAATATTTAAGTTCAGAAATTGCTCTAAAACACCTAGGAGAGTTGCATTTCATTCTAGGAATTGAACTTAAGAAAATCAAGGATGGTATTCAGCTCTCCCAGGAGAAGTATGCAAATGATTTGTTGAGTAGAGTTGGTATGAAGGATTGTAAGCCTTCTCCCACACCCTTGTCTGGCCCACATTCATTAACTTTGACCCAAGGAGAAATTCTAAATAAGGGAGATAATACCAGTTATAGAAGCATTGTTGGTGCACTTGGTATGAAGCATTAACTTTGACCCATCATCGAGAAGATTCTAGACTTGACAGATAGCTCGTCACTACTGTGAAAGGGCTTATATATGAACACTAATAAGTGGCGGGCACGGTGGGACACCCGCCACTCCAATATTTCAAGAACAACTATGGTGAGTGCCAACGTCCACCTGCCACAGCTAAGGACATTCCAGTGGCGGGAAATAGTTCGTGCCCGTCACAGGTATGCTCTTTCAAAATAAACCACTGGCTCGACGGTGCAGTGGCGGGTAGGTTGTGGAACCCGCATTTGGTTCTCTGTTACCTGTGGTGGGTCTCTCTGGTCGCGTACCACAAGTGTAGATTGGCAAACGACACGAGAGACATCCAAATTTTCTTAAACCTTGCAGTGGCGGGCCCTCTTGTTCGCTCGCTACAGCTATTCTTCCACATCAATTTTTAGTTCCTCTCCACTTGTGCTTATCGCTCACTCAGTCACTTCCTATCCCACCTCCCACTCAGTTACTTCCTCCCCCCATCATTGTGCGCCTTGCCCGCCGCCGCCGCCGTGTCTCCGACCCACACAACCGCTGGATCTGAACGCGGGTGACCATGTGGCCTCCCTCCCCACGCGACGGCCCTTCCCCGTCTAGACCGTCCACTACCGTCGCGTGGCATCATTGCCTCATGTTGTTGTTGATGCCCTCCGTTGTTCTAAGTCCCCTCACCTATTGGAAATATTCCCTAGAGGAAATAATAAATTAGTTATTATTGTATTTTTCCTTCATGATAATCTTTTATTATCCATGCTATAACTGTATTGATTGGAAACTCAAATACATGTGTGGATACATAAAAAACACACTGTCCCTAGTGAACCTCTAAGGACTTGCTCGTTGATTAAAGATGGTCAAGGTTTCCTGACCATAGACATGAGTTGTCATTTGATAAAGGGATCACATCATTAAGAGAATGTTGTGATTGACAAGACCCAAACTATGAACATAGCATATGACCGTGTCAGTTTATTGCTATTGTTTTCTGTATGTCAAGTATCTGTTTCCATGACCATGAGATCATGCAACTCCCGGGCATCGCAGGAATGCCTTGTGTGTATCAAACATCACAACGTAAGTGGGCGACTATAAAGGTTCTCTACAGGTATCTCCGAAGGTGATTGTTGGGTTGGCGTGAATCAAGAATGGGATTTGTCACTCGGTATGACGGAGAGGTATCTCTAGGGCCCACTCGGTAATACAACATCACAACAAGCCCTGCAAACAATGTGACTAAGGAGTTAGTCATGGGATCTTGTATTACGGAACGAGTAAAGAGATCTTGTATCTTGAAAGGTTTGTGGCCAACAGTATTCTCAAGTGTACATTGGCTATCACACACAAGTCCATATAACATGTTCTGTTTGTATTTTTTTTGTCTTTTTTCGTGATAGTTGCATATACATCAGTTTTCTTCAACATTTAGTATTTGTTGCATGTCTATTTCTGAGAAGTGTTCATGAAGCCGGTGAACACTCCATCCACCAGGTTCATTCAAGATGTTCGGTACTTGGTTGAACTGACAATTTTTCTTTTCGTGGTGATCGAACCATGCGACATGCGGATCAAAGAACTATAAGGGTTCAAAATATGAACATATACATAAATTGACAAAGAAAATACTATGAACAAAAAATCATTAAAATTCTATGAACAAAATTACAACAGAAAAAAATCATAAAAATTCTATGAACAGAAAAAAATCATAAAAATTTGACATATTCGATCTTTGCATATATATGAACATACAAACATGCATATTCAACAATAATATCACCAAAAAAATCTTTTAACAAAATAAAATCTTTGCTCACGGCGACAGCGACGGCGACGGCGCGGGGCGGGGCGGTGTGGCTACGGTCGACGGTGAGGTGCGGCGCGGGCCAGGGCGGGGCAGCGACGGGCACGAGCCGGCGGCGTCGGGGTGGCGCGGGACGACGACGGCGACGGCGAGGCAGCGAGACGGGCAGTCTGGCGGCGTGGGGATTGAATGGAGAGAGGGGGAGAGATCAAAATTTCTAAATTGTCGCTTATATAGCCCCACCTTTAGTCCCGGTTGGTGGCACCAACCGGGACCAAAGGTCTCTTTTCAGCAACCCAAAGGGCGGGAAGCAGAGGCATTGGTACCGGTTGGTGGCTCAAACCGGGACCAAAGGTCTCTTTTCAGCAGCCCAAAGGGCGGGAAGTAGAGGCATTGGTACCGGTTGGTGGCACAAACCGGTACCAATGCCTCCCTTTAGTCCCGGTTGGTGCCACCAACCGGGACCAAAGGCCTTGCGCGGTGCGGTGCTATGTTTAGTACCACCTCGCTAGCCGAGAGGGGCTCGGAGTGGTTTATAAGCCCTGTCGAACCAACCACTTCGAGCTCTTCTCTACTGCAGGCTTACGGGCCTAAATTCACTCTATAGGCTTGTGGGCCTATTGTGCCTACTACGGGCCTGCATCCTGGCCCTAGTAATGGGTTTCTAGTCGTATGCACGCCGTGGTGGCCCTCTAGGTGGCACTTTTTTTAAAAAAAAATCCTGGTTTTTTGCTTTCTTTTTTTGTTTCTAATTACTTATTTATTTTATTTTACGATAATTCTTTTTTGCTATTAAAGTTTGTAACAAAATTCTAATTACTTATTTATTTTCTTTTATGATAATTGTTTTTGCTTTTAATGTTTTGAACAAAATTCTAATTACTTATTTATTTTCTTTTATGATAATTCTTTTTGCTATGAAAGTTTGTAACAAAATTCTATATAATTTTAGTTTCAATAATACTAGAGGCAAAAACTGGATGCACTTCGTGTACAAAACGGACAATATCTTTGGAAGTATTAGGGTTTCATACGGAAACTCGTCTGTTACAAAGGGATTTCATTTTTTTGAACTTATTTGAACTCCATAGTTTTTCTGTGTTCGAAATGCACCATTCAAAGCCACATCATCAATTTACAACCCTTTCTGACTTCATTTGTTATTTTTCATGCATTTACTAATTATTTTGAGCTATAAGACCATGCAATTGAAAAGCATTTGAAATGAACTCTGAAAAGGTTCCAAGTTGGTATGGTATCATCATTTCACCCACATAGCATGTGCGAGAAAGTTGAGAGGGTTACGGAAAAAACTGTATGCACTTCGCGTACAAAACGGATAATCTCTTTGGAAGTATCAGAGTTTCATACAGAAACTCGTCTGTTACAAAGGGATTTCATTTTTTTGAACTTATTTGAACTCCATAGTTTTTGTGTGTTCAAAATGCACCATTCAAAGCCACATCATCAATTTACAACCCTTTCTGACTTCATTTGTTATTTTTCATGCATTTGCTGATTATTTTGAGCTATAAGACCATGAAATTGAAAAGCATTTGAAATGAACTCTTAAAAGGTTCCAAGTTGGCATGGTATCGTCATTTCACCCACATAGCATGTGCGGCAAAGTTGAGAGGGTTACGGCAAAAAGTGGATGCACTTCGTGTACAAAACGGACAATCTCTTTGGAAATATCAGGGTTTCATACGGAAACTCGTGTGTTGCAAAGGGATTTCATTTTTTTGAACTTATTTGAACTCCATAGTTTTTCTATGTTCAAAACGCACCATTGAAAGCCGCATCATCAATTTACAACCCTTTCTGACTTCATTTGTTATTTTTCATGCATATACTGATTATTTTCAGCTATAAGACCATGAAATTGAAAAGCATTTGAAATGAACTCTGAAAAGGTTCCAAGTTGGCATGGTATCATCATTTCACCCACATAGCATGTGCGATAAAGTTGAGAGGGTTACGGCAAAAACTGGATGCACTTCATGTACCAAACGGACAATCTCTCTCGAAGTATCAGGGTTTCAAACGAGAACTCATCCGTTACAAAGGGATTTCATTTTTTTGTACTTATTTAAACTCCATACTTTTTGTGTGTTCAAAATGCACCATTCAAAGCCACATCATCAATTTACAACACTTTCTGACTTCATTTGTTATTTATCATGCATTTACTGATTATTTTGAGCTATAAGACCATGAAATTGAAAAGCATTTGAAATGAACTCTAAAATGGTTCCAAGTTGGCATGGTATCATCATTTCACCCACATAGCATGTGCGAGAAAGTTGAGAGGGTTACGGCAAAAACTGGATGCACTTCGTGTACAAAACGGACAATCTCTCTCGAAGTATCAGGGTTTCAAACGAGAACTCATCCGTTACAGGGATTTCATTTTTTTGAACTTATTTAAACTCATACTTTTTGTGTGTTCAAAATGCACCATTCAAAGTCACATAACAAATATCTAGCACAAGGAGAAGAAGGAGAAGCGACCCCCACAACAAGAAACGACATTCTTCTTCTCTCATATATGGTGGACACTAGCTCACCTGATTTTTCAACTGTCGATGATGGTCTCTACTCCTACTTCCCCTAGTGCATAAAAACTATCTAGCACAAGGAGAAGAAGGAGAAACGACCCCCACAACAACAGTCGACATTCTTCTTCTCTCATATATGGTGGACACTGTCTCACCTGATTTTTCAACCGTCGATGATGGTGGCTACTGCTTCTTCCCCTAGTGCATAACAAATATCTAGCACAAAGAGAAGAAGGAGAAGCGACCCCCACAACAACAGTCGGCATTCTTCTTCTCTCATGTATGGTGGGCACTCCCTCACCTGATTTTTCGACCGTCGATGATGGTCGCTATTCCTTCTTTCCCTAATGCATAATAAATATCTAGCACAAGGAGAAGAAGGAAAAGCGACCCCCACAACAAAAGTGGTTCCGCGGCACGCCACGTGGTTCCGTTGCACGCCACGTGGTTCCGCTGCACGCCACGTGGGACTAATGGTCTTTCATTTTTAAATGACTGTTTTAATCAAAAACAAATCTGTTACAAAAGGGATTTCATTTTTTGAACTTATTTGAACTGAAGACTTTTTGTATATATATGTGGTCGAAATGCATGATACCATGAAGTTATAAAGGGCTAAACCATTCAAAAGTAGCAAATGAAGTTAGAAAGGGCTAAACCATTCAAATTTGGAAACTATAATGGCACAAACAGAAACTAGACATATATAAATTGGTCCAAGAAGTACATGATACTAGTCCAAATAGTACATAATAATAGCTACCATAGATATATATACAAGTGTTCGACGTTGAGAACACTACTCGTCTGAATCGTCTGAATCAGAATGTCCACCTTATTCGAGGTGACGCTGGCCATAGTTGACGACTCGAATCTTGCGGTACTACTCGTATGCAACGTATGCATATTTGCTGCATACTCAATGTTGATACGATCAAGTGGGGCCTTCTCCCAAAGTTTATGCTGAGACTTTGGGAAATTAGTCTTCATATTACCATACTCCTCGTCGATCAAGGCAACTGCCATATGAGCCATCGTAGTCCTGACATGTCAAAGCCTGAATACCGTTTGGAGATCAATGAGGCAACCAGTTGGTATCTCAATACCGAAGTTGTACCTCATATTCAGCTTGTCGTTCGTTATGTCAACGATAGCAAAAGTGATGCCGCTCCGAAGGAAGTCCATGAGTTCTGGACAATGCTTGTCACTACTGCAATGGAGACAAATTAAAATGGAACAAATGTTACATACTGCTGCAATAAGGAAACATGTTTCACTACAACTAAAGAGAAAATTATCTTTAGGATTCAAATGGAACATATTGCTATCCTATGCAATTTTCATATCCTATGAATTGATCAAGAAACCGTAAATTAACTATGATATATATGTATATATATTCTCCCACGGTTTTGCAAATATTCAATAAGCTAGACATATTGCATATTGCTATCCAATGGAACCTAGAGATATCACTATAGCTATCCAATGGAACCTAGAGAGATCACTAGCTATATGCAATTTTCATGACTATGACATATCATATTTCTATCCAATGGAACCTAGAGAGATCACTAGCTATATGCAATTTTCATAGCCTTGGATCAAAGAATGCTGCATAAAATTGTATCACTACAACTACGATTTCAATGGAACATATTGAATAAATCAGATTTTTCAGATTGTGGAACACTATTCCAATCAGATTGTGTTCCCTTCAACTAATCAAAATTGTTTCACTACAACTATTTGAAGCGAACCAACTATGATTCCAATGGAACATATTAAACACTAGTTGGTTCTAATAAGATTTTTCAGATTATGGAGCACTATTCCAATCAGATTGTGTTCCCCTTCAACTAATCAAAATTGTTTCACTACAACTATTTGAAGGGAACCAACTATGATTGAAACAAATAAACTTATAATGTCATAACCTTGGATCAAAGAAAGCCTCAAAACTTACCTCGCCCATCGGAAGATCAAGACATGGTGTTTGAAACATAGTTGGATGATGGCAACACCGCGTTGATCGGCCGTGTACTCCCGATCAAGCCCCAAGAACTTCTCATGATCCACTGCGGCGTCAAGCCATTCCTTCAACTGTCTAAGAAAATGCGGCACCTCCCTGCTCTCGTTCGTGTACACGACATCGGGCTTGGTCTTGCCATGTGCGAGCACCTCTCCAAAGCGAGTTGGCA
The DNA here is from genome assembly GCF_904849725.1 of Hordeum vulgare subsp. vulgare. Taxonomy (NCBI): domain Eukaryota; kingdom Viridiplantae; phylum Streptophyta; class Magnoliopsida; order Poales; family Poaceae; genus Hordeum; species Hordeum vulgare. The sequence continues at coordinate 27,075,949 of NC_058523.1, read as the reverse complement.
TGGTGGAAGAAGAGAAGGGAAGAAGAGAGGGGAAGAATAGAGCGAGAGCGAGAGAGGAAGAAGAACAGAGAAATGGCGACGCGACAGAGACTCTGCCTCGGTTGTGGTTTTCTGAAGCGGGATGCAAACCGTTTGGGCCTTTAGTCCTGGGTTGAGCCACCAACCGGGACTAAAGAGGGATACCAACGGTTGCCACCACTACGGCATGCCACGTGTCAGATCTTTAGTCCCGGGTTGAGCCACCAACCGGGACTAAAGGGGGATACAAACGGTTGCCACCACCGTGGAACACCAAGTGTCAGTCGCTGGATCTTTAGTCCCAGTTTTTGGCGCGAACCGGGGCTAATGCATCGAACCGAACCGGGGCTATTGCCCCGCTAGGGCCTAGCAGCTCGAACCGGAACCAATGCCTGGCATTGGTCCCGGTTTTAGTTTGAACCGGGGCTAATATGGTTTTGGGCTTCGACCGAAAGACCCATTTTCTACTTGTGCAATATTCTCCCAGTGAACGACTCTTAGGCATCAAACTTGTTTATACCCTGCTTCGTGTCTTTGGCTGCGCTTGTTGGCCCAACCTTCGCCCCTATAATCCACGTAAACTCATGTTTCGCTCCACTCAATGTTTGTTCCTTGGCTATAGTGCAAAAAACAAATGGGTCAAGTTTCTTGATGTTTCTAGTGGTCGAGTTTATATCTCTTGTGAAGTTGTCTTTGATGAAACCCATTTCCCTTTTGCAAAGCTTCATCCCAATGCCAGAGCCCTACTACAGAAAGAAATCCTCTTGCTACCTCCCCATATTTATTCCAAGGGTGATAAGAACTGTATTGATTAAACTTTTTCTAACTCCTCTAATCCTATGGCTGAGTGTGATGTTGCAACAAGCAGGGACGAAAACAATGCTGAACATGGTGAAAATATGATGGCACGATACTCATATTTCATGTGTCCACGCGCCATCCTACAAAACCTGGGCGAACCTGTAGTGCAAACTACACCGGGCCAGACTCCCATGTGATCCACCCCAGGATCGGTGATGCCAGGCAAATCAGGCGGGCCAGGGCAATCTCCCTTGCCCGATGCGCCGCAAGCAGACGTCGTGCCCGCGGGGCATGTGGTGGCGCGTCACTCGCCTGCACGCCCCTCCAGGCTCGACATCATGGTTGGGCGTGAACCACCCGCGCACGCATCCCCACGCGCATGCGCAGTTAAGGGCGGATACGCCTTGGGACCAGAGGCGCTAGCGTCCTCTGCGATAGGATCTGATGCGGCCTCTTCGAGTTCTACCGCGCCACAGTCTCCTGCAACTACATCTTCACCTCCACCGTCTCCTGCAGCCACACGTTCATCTCATCGGACACGTCTTCAGAGGGGAGTCACCAACCGTATTAATTACAAAAATATTGCTAAATTTGGTCTAGCATGCTTGTGACGTGAAACTTGCATTGTTTATGAGGATTTTGGTGATGCTCGTTGGAAACATGCTATTGATGAGGAGTTCTCTTCTCTTCATAGAAACAAGACCTCGCACTTGGTTCCTCGTCTAGCAGGTAAAAATTTGATTGACTGCAAATGGGTCTATAGAACTAAACACAAATCAGATGGTACTATTGATCGCTATAAGGCAAGATTAGTTGCAAAGGGCTTTAAGCAACGCTATGTCATTGATTATGAGGATATTTTTAGTCCTATTGTTAAATCTGCTTCTATTTGCCTTGATCTATCCATCGATATTTCTAAGGGATGGAGTCTTAGACAGCTAGATGTGCAGAATGCGTTCCTTCATGGTATTCTGGAAGAGGAAGTGTACATGAAACAACCTCTTGGGTTTGAGGATAAAAATGCACCTTTTCATGTTTACAAACTTGATGAGGCCTTGTATGGATTGAAACAGGTTCCTAGAAATTTGGTACTCTCGCCTCAGTACAAAGATGCAACAACTTGGGTTTGTACCCTCGAAATCTGACAAATCTCTGTTCATTTACAACAAGTTCAAGACATTCATATTTGTTCTCATATATGTTGATGATATCATTGTGACTAGTTCCTCTAATGATGCAATAACTGTTTTACTCAAATATTTAAGTTCAGAAATTGCTCTAAAACACCTAGGAGAGTTGCATTTCATTCTAGGAATTGAACTTAAGAAAATCAAGGATGGTATTCAGCTCTCCCAGGAGAAGTATGCAAATGATTCGTTGAGTAGAGTTGGTATGAAGGACTGTAAGCCTTCTCCCACACCCTTGTCTGGCCCACATTCATTAACTTTGACCCAAGGAGAAATTCTAAATAAGGGAGATAATACCAGTTATAGAAGCATTGTTGGTGCACTTGGTATGAAGCATTAACTTTGACCCATCATCGAGAAGATTCTAGACTTGACAGATAGCTCGTCACTACTGTGAAAGGGCTTATATATGAACACTAATAAGTGGCGGGCACGGTGGGACACCCGCCACTCCAATATTTCAAGAACAACTAGGGTGAGTGCCAACTTCCACCTGCCACAGCTAAGGACATTCCAGTGGCGGGAAATAGTTCGTGCCCGTCACAGGTTGGCTCTTTCAAAATAAACCACTGGCTCGACTGTGCAGTGGCGGGCAGGTTGTGGAGCCCGCATTTGGTTCTCTGTTACCTGTGGTGGGGCTCTCTGGTCGCGTACCAAAAGTGTAGATTGGCAAATGACACAAGAGACATCCAAATTTTCTTAAACCTTGCAGTGGCGGGCACTCTTGTTCGCTCGCTACAGCTATTCTCCCACATCAATTTTTAGTTCCTCTCCACTTGTGCTTATCGCTCACTCAGTCACTTCCTCGCCCACCTCCCACTCAGTTTCTTCCTCCCCCCATCGTTGTGCGCCTTGCCCGCCGCCGCCGCCGTGTCTCCGACCCGCAAAACCGCTGGATCTGCACGCGGGTGACCATGCGGCCTCCCTCCCCACGCGACGGCCCTTCCCCGTCTAGACCGTCCACTACCGTCGTGTGGCCTCGTTGGCTCATGCTGTCGTTGATGCCCTCCGCTGTTCTAAGTCCCCTCACCTATTGGAAATATGCCCTAGAGGCAATAATAAGTTATTTATTATTATATTTTTTTTTCTTCATGATAATCTTTTATTATCCATCCTATAACTGTATTGATTGGAAATCAAATACATGTGTGGATACATAAAACACACACCGTCCCTAGTGAACCTCTAAGCACTTGCTCGTTGATTAAAGATGGTCAAGGTTTCCTGACCATAGACATGAGTTGTCATTTGATAAAGGGATCACATCATTAGGAGAATGTTGTGATTGACAAGACCCAAACTATGAACATAGCATATGACCGTGTCAGTTTATTGCTATTGTTTTCTGTATGTCAAGTATCTGTTTCCATGACCGTGAGATCATGCAACTCCCGGGTACCGCAGGAATGCCTTGTGTGTATCAAACATCACAACGTAACTGGGCGACTATAAAGGTTCTCTACAGGTATCTCCGAAGGTGTTTGTTGGGTTGGCGTGAATCGAGAATGGGATTTGTCACTCCGTATGACGAAGAGGTATCTCTAGGGCCCACTTGGTAATACAACATCACAACAAGCCTTGCAAACAATGTGACTAAGGAGTTAGTCATGGGATCTTGTATTACGGAACGAGTAAAGAGACTTGCCGTTAACGAGATTGAACTAGGTATGGAGATACCGACGATCGAATCTCGGGCAAGTAACATACCGAAGGACAAAGGGAATAATATACGAGATTAACTGAATCCTTGACATAGAGGTTCAACCGATAAAGATCTTCTTAAATTATGTAGGAGCCAATATGGGTATCCAAGTCCCGCTTTTTTTTATTGACCGGAGAGTGTCTCGGTCATGTCTGCATAGTTCTCGAACCTTTAGGGTCTGCACACTTAAGGTTCAGTGACGTTTCGGTATACTTGAGTTATGTATGTTGGTGACCAAAAGTTGTTTGGAGTCCCGGATGAGATCTCGGAAATCACGAGAAGTTCTGAAATGGTCCAGAGACGAAGATTGATATATAAGAAAGAGGTATTCGGGTTTTGGAAAAGCTTCAGGCATTTCCGGTAGTGTACCGGGAGTGACGAATGGGTTTCGGTGGTTCACCGGGAGGGGCCTACCACCCCGGGGGGGGGCACATAGTCCTAAGAGGTGGTGCTCCAGCCCCTGGTGGGCTGGGCGGCCAACCTCATGGGCCTATGCATCCGAAATAGTGGAGATTCGGTTGCAGTCTATGTTAAAGGAACTTGGAGTTCCACAAGCTTTGCGTCTATGTCTTTGGTGTCATAATCTTGGTGCTACATATTTGTCTGCTAATCCATTGATTCATGCAAGACCTAAACACATTGATATAGATTTTTACTTTGTCAGAGAACGAGTTGCGAACAAGCAGTTAGAAATTAGATTCATTCCCTCCAAGGACCAGCTTGCAGATGGGCTCACAAAAGCATTGCGGGCAAGAAGCTTTGAAGAGTTCAAGCGTAATCTCAACTTGCGCAGTTGTGATTAAGGGAGAATGTTAAACATAATGTAATCTAATGTAATGTACGGTCGGCTGTTTTTTCACGTCCGGTTGTTCCTCTCGCTCACGTAGGCTTGGTTTACAAGTTTTCCATAGAAATAGAGTTTGTCACAGATAGAAGTTAGCTATTTAAGATTATATCTCTTCTTCTGTTTCAACAAACTCAATCTTGTAATACCTACGAAAGGTTTTCTCTCTTGATCAATATACACGCTACGGGCTCTCATTTGGAGGGTTTAGATGCTTCATCATCTTTCATAGCAACCACCTCCCACCCTCATAGATAAGACAAAAAATACATCTTTACTGATGTCCGGTCGAATGAATTTTTATCACAATATCATGTACGTTTTGAATTTGCCAGATAGATACGGGGCATCACTGCGTTAGTTGACTTTGTATATGTCGACTTCAATTTTTTTGTGTGTTAGCTTATGAAACATATAAAATCTTCAGTTCTTAATCAGAAAAGTATAGATAAACAAGTTCAAACAAAAGTATAGATAAATAAAATTAGTTTGTCTTGTTTATTACAAATCAATGCCAAACAAGTAACAAATGTCGATTCAGCCACCAAATATTTTTTGAGAGAAGCGAGGAGGCACATGATCTCGAAGCCCTAGCCACCAACCCCTCTTGCCGCCACCTGCATACGTCGCCAGGCAAAGGCTGCACAACATCGACAACGACGAGAGGTCCGGTTCAAGGGCGGTTTGTTGGGAAAGAGGGCTGCTGCGGTCGGCGAAGGGGATGAGGGATCAAGTGGGGGCCTTTGCCACATGGTGCTCAGCAGCGTAGGCATTGGTGAACCCCATGGTGTATTGGCTCACAACACTGGGCGAGGTGAGTTCAATCTCAGATCCGGAGTTGTCATAAAACAGCGGGGGAAATTTGTCTGAGTTTTTCGTTAGCAAGTTTTCATGCTTGGTTTGGGAGGGTACGGTGTTGGCATCTTCCCAGTTTAGGAATAATGTCTTCCTCGCTCTATCCTGTTTTGTGTTTTTGTGTCTTCGACGCATTGGTGTGTCCCTTTCTGCATCGACAACTTTCGGGTCACTGCTTCTACATGTTTGTGGGTTTCAAAAAGTTTGATCTGCAAGGCAGAAGCCCAGAGGCAGTATGAAGGTATGTTTATGGCACGCTGTCGATGGATGACACCTAAGGTTTTGAGTGTAATTTTATTTTTCTATATGGACATATTTGTAAGGACACATGGATTTTAATATATGGCCTCATCCCTTTTTGTAAAAATAAAAAAATCGATGCCAAACGGTTGTATGTGATAACATCCACAGAAGTGCTATGGGGCAGAAATAAACCTCATTTCATAATTATATTTGCTGATACAATATATGATATATGATCCATCAACCGACAAATTCTTCAAACCTTAAAAGTTGTAACAATGATGGCTCGATTTCATGTTGCAGTTGTGGGCAGTACACATGCCACTTTTATCAATCTGCAGCTACGACCACATCCATTCAACATCATACGAACAATCATGGTCGACCAACACTTCCTATTTTTATTACATAATAGTATAAGACCAGACTCTTAGTAGCAGCCACGTTCGCATTCCCCGTCTGAAACTTGCAAAATCGTAAGAAGAAGAATACATTGGTTTCATGAAAACAAAGCAAACAAGCGGAACAAGTTATTGAAATGCGAGAATGAGACGGTTCCATCATTGTCTTACCGGATGGATCCGACTGGCCGCAAATTTTGACTTTGGCACAGGCCTCCCTGCACCGGTCACGGTCACTGCCGCCGCTGTCTGCGGCGGCGGCGGCCTCGTTGGGGCTGCACTTGTTGGAGCAGAACGGAACGCAAGCGAATCGCAGGATGTGGTGCCTGCATTGACGGTAGCAGTCCTCGTAGCACTCGCAGAACTTGGACTTGGCAGCCACCTGCCCGGGCAGCACGAGCAAGAGCACGCACAAGGCGGCAATGGCGGCCACTCTCAACTTCCTGGCCTCCATCTATCCTGATTCCTCTTGGCAAGCACAAATTAAGAGGAAAAGAAGATGACTGCTGTGGTGAGAGAGACTAGTGGGTGATGAAAATGTGTGGCGTGAGGTTCTCCTATTTATATTGGCAGGCGCATCGCTTGCACTGCAGGGTTAGAATGGCAACCCATCAATCACGAGCGGCTAATTGACCTCTATACAAATTAAATATGGCAAGGGATCAATTGCCGACAGCTAGTTGATCTCTACAAATTTGGCAGTTTGGTAACTACGTACATGAGATTTAATCACTAACCCGTAATGGTAATTAGTTCATTTCTCCACGTAAAGTGGCGCCACTTATGGCCCTCACTCGCCCTTAATAGTGCATCACTCGCTGCCAAATTCACTTTGCATGCTGCCATTGAATCTATATGGTTCGTAAGCTGTTTAGAATGTTTGATCATCGTTCTTTTGTAACTCAGCATGTTGCTTATCTCTAATTTCACTGGCCTTGTGAAGCAGCATATGTGTGATATATTGACAGAAAATTGAATTCAGTTTGACACACCGGGGCATCTTTATCACATCCCCAAAAACTATATTTGAGGGGAAATGTTTTTGTTTAGAGGATTCAACATCACGAGAGCCTCTAACTCGTCGTATATACCCCCTCCCCCCCCCACACAAACAAACTTCCTCCCTACTAACTGAATATGCCCTAGCGTTTTTCCCGGTAAAAATTAGGGATGTGCCGCGATGCTTCTTGCTCGTCCGCAGATTTCTTCGCCACTCCTTGCCCCGTCACCAGCCATACACAATCCTGATGTCCACTGAAAATGGACATCATGGTCCCTGCCATACCCCTAGCCACCCTCGCTAGCGCTAGAGACTCACCGCCAGCCGGGAATTGGGCTCAACCAAGGCCCAAACAATGTCACCTAAGCAAGAATGTCATTCAAAGCTCTCAGTCGTTGGATGTCATCGTTGTTTGTTCTACCGCCGCCACCCAATTGCCCTTGGCCCAGCGAACAGGCAAACAGGATAGTTGGCCATCGGCCAAGGCGACACACAACACAACTGTGGTAGTGAAGAATAAGAAGGTTGTGGTCACCCCAACACCTTCCTTTTTGTCTCCCGCGAATCGACATCGACTCCTAGGCCCAGTATGGCTTATGTAGTGAGAAATTAAACAACGATGCAAATGATTTCATGGAACAATTGAACGCAAGGCAAACAGTTGGCCTCAACGACATTACCATGTCCATGTCATATACCCCAGAGATGACGAGAGATGTCTAGATTATAGAGGAGGTGGATGGGTGGAACACCGAGGCCACATGGTCTCCTCGTGATTTTTTATCTTCCCGACCCATTTTTATTTTCTTTTATTTTTCCTTGAACTTTTTTTGGGATTTACCTAAAAACATAAAACAACAAAAAACAAAGAGTTATGTCGAGGCACTAGATTAATATGTTAGCCCAATAAAATTCAATAATAGGTATGACGAAAGCGTATAATTGATAGCAATATAGCAATACAAAAATTATCGGTACCTTCGAGATATATCAGGTTGTTGGAAATATGAGCCACTACGCTGACCACTAGGCCCACTAGACTAGGGCACGGTCTAAGCCCCTCACTCAGTGGGAGTCCCATCATCCAGAAGATCCTAGACTTCACACATAACTCATCACTACTAGGAAATCGCTTATAGATGAACACTAATAAATGGTGGGCACGATGGGACACCCGCCATTGCAATCTTTCAAGAACAGTTGTGATGAGTGCTAATGTCCACCTGCCACAGCTGACATTGCAGTGGAGGGCAATAGTTTGTGCCCGTCACACGTAGGCTCTTTCAAAATAAACCATTGGCGGGCAGTTTATTGGAGCCCACCATTAGTTCTCTGTTACTTCTGGTGGGTCTCTCTGGTCGCCCGCCACAAGTGTAGATTGGCAAACGACACGAGAGACATCCAAATTTTCTTAAAAATTGCGGTGGCGAGCACTCTTAGTCGGTCGCTACAGCTATTCTCCCACATCAATTTTAAGTTCCTCTTCATGTGTGTTTATTGCGCACTCAGCCACTTCCTCACCCATCTCTCACTCAGTCACTTCCTCCCCCCGTCATTGTGCGCCTTGCCCGCCGCTGTCGCCGTGTCTCCGACCCGCACAACCGCTGGATCTACATGCCGGTGACCATGTGGCCTCCCTCCCCACGTGGTGGCCCTTCCCCGTCCAGACCGTCCACTACCACCGCGAGGCCCCATCGGCTCATGCTGTCGTTGACCCCCTCCGCTGTTCTAAGTCCCCCCAACTGTTGGAAATATGCCCTAGAGGCAATAATAAACTAGTTATTATTATATTTACTTGTTCATGATAATCATTTATTATCCGTGTTATAATTGTATTGATTGGAAACTCAAATACATGTGTGGATACATAGACAAACACTGTCCCTAGGAGCCTCTAAGGACTTTCTCGTTGATCAAAGATGGTCAAGGTTTGCTGACCATAGACATGAGTTGTCATTTGATAAAGGGATCACATCATTAGGATAATGTTGTGATGGACAAGACCCAAACTATGAACATAGCATATGACCTTGTGAGTTCATTGCTACTATCTTCTGCATGTCAAGTATTTGATTCTATGACCATGATATCATGTAACTCCCGGGCACCGGAGGAATAACTTGTATGTATCAAACGTCACAAGGTAACTGGGTGACTATAAAGGTGCTCTACAGGTATCTCCGAAGGTGTCTGTTGGGTTAGCGTGAATCAAGAATTGGATTTGTGACTCCGTATGACGGAGAGGTATCTCTAGGGCCCACTCGGTAATACATCATCACAACAAGCCTTGCAAACAATGTGACTAAGGAGTTAGTCACGTGATCTTGTATTATGGAATGATCAAAGATACTTGTCGGTAACGAGATTGAACTAGGTATGGAGATACCGACGATTGAATCTGGGGCAAGTAACATACCAAAGGACAAAGGGAATAATATACGAGATTAACTGAGTCCTTGACATAGAGGTTGAACCGATAAAGATCTTTGTAGAATAAGTAGGAGCCAATATGGGCATCCAGGTCCCGCTGTTGGTTATTGACCGGAGAGTATCTCAGTCATGTCTGCATAGTTCTCGAACCCGTAGGGTCTGCACACTTAAGGTTCGATGACGTTTCAGTATAACAGAGTTATGTATGTTGGTGACCGAAAGTTGTTCAGAATCCAGGATGAGATCCCGGACGTCATGAGGAGTTCCGGAATGGTCCGGAGAAGAAGATTGATATATAGGAAGAGGTATTCGGGTTTCAGAAAAAGTTTTGGGCATGTTTTGTAGTGTACGAGAGTGACGAATGGGTTCTGGGGGTTCACCGAGAGGGGCCAACCCCCCCCCCCCCGGGGGGGGTGACATAGGCCTAAGAGGTGGTGCACCAGCCCCCGCTGGGCTGGGTGGCTAGCCTATTGGAAATATGCCCTAGAGGCAATAATAAATTAGTTATTATTATATTTCTTTGTTCATAATAATCGTTTATTATCCATGCTAGAATTGTATTTATTGGAAACTCAAATACATGTGTCGATACATAGACAACACACTATCCCTAGTGAGCCTCTAGTTGACTAGTTCGTTGATCAAAGATGGTCAAGGTTTCCTCACCATAGGCAAGTGTTGTCACTTGATAACGGGATCACATCATTAGGAGAATCATGTGATGGACAAGACACAAACTATGAACATAGCATATTGATCGTGTCATTTTATTGCTATAGTTTTCTGCGTGTCAAGTATTTGTTCCTATGACCATCAGATCATATAACTCATTGACACCGGAGGAATGCCTTGTGTGTATAAAACGTCATAGCGTAACTGGGTGACTATAAACGTGCTCTACAGGTATCTCCGAAGGTGTCCGTTGGGTTAGTTTGGATCAAGACTGGAATTTGTCACTCCGTGTGACGGAGAGGTATCTCGGGGCCCACTCGGTAATATAACATCACACACAAGCCTTGCAAGCAATGTGACTAAGTGTAAGTCACGGGATCTTGTATTATGGAACGAGAAAAGAGACTTGCCGGTAACGAGATTGAAATAGGTATGCGGATACCGACGATCAAATCTCGGGCAAGTAACATACCGAAGGACAAAGGGAATGACGTAAGGGATTATATGAATCCTTGACACTGAGATTCAACCGATAAGATCTTCGGAGAATATGTAGGATCCAATATGGGCATCCAGGTCCCGCTATTGGATGTTAACTGAGGAGTACCTCGAGGCATGTCTACATAGTTCTCGAACCCGTAGGGTCTGCACACTTAAGGTTCGATGATGTTTTAGTATAGTTGAGTTATATGGTTGGTTACCGAATATTGTTCGGAGTCCCGGATGAGATCACAGACATCACGACGGTTTCCGGAATGGTCCGGAGACGAATATTGATATATAGGATGACTCCATTTGGTTACCGGAAGGTTTTCGGGCATTACCGGAAAAGTTTCGGGCTCATCGGTAGTGTACCGGGAGTGCCGGGAGGGATGCCAGGGACCATCGGGAGGGGTGTCACGCCCCAAGGGGTCTCATGGGCTATGGGAAGAGATAAACCAGCCCCTAGTCGGCTGGAATAAGTTCCCACTAAGGCCCATAAGGTTTGAGAAGGAAAAAACACAAGGTAGAAAGAGTTTTCAAGTGGGAAGGTGGAATCTTACTCCAAGTAGGATTGGAGTAGGACTCCTTCACCTCCAATTTTGGCCAAACCTTGAGGTTTTGAGGCTGCCTCCTCCCCTCCCTCCCTCCTATATATAGTGGAGTTTTAGGGCTGATTTGAGACAACTTTTGCCACGGCAGCCCGACCACAAACACCACAGTTTTTTCCTCTAGATCGTATTTCTGCGGAGCTCGGGCGGAGCCCTGCAGGAGTAGATCCTTCACCACCACCGTAGCGCCGTCACGCTGCCAGAGAACTCATCTACTTCTCCGTCTTGCTTGCTGGATCAAGAAGGCTGAGATCATCGTCGAGCTGTACGTGTGCTGAACGCGGAGGTGCCGCCCATTCGGCGCTAGATCGGAGCGGATCGTGGGATGGATCCCGGGACGGTTCGCGGGGCTGATCAAGGGACGTGAGGACGTTCCACTACATCAACCGCGTTTCTTAACGCTTCCTGTTGTGCGATCTACAAGGGTACGTAGATCCAAATCTCCTCTCGCAGATGGACATCACCATGATAGGTCTTCGTGCGCGTAGGAATTTTTTTGTTTCCCATGCGACGTTCCCCAACAGTGGCATCATGAGCTAGGTTCATGCGTAGATGTTATCTTGAGTAGAACACAAAAGTTTTTATGGGCGGTGATGTGCGATTTTCTGCCCCCCTTAGTCTTTTCTTGATTCCGCGGTATTGTTGGATCGAAGCGGCTCTGACCGACTATACTCGTACGCTTACGAGAGACTGATTTCATCGCCACGAGCAACCCCGTTGCTCAAAGATGACTGGCGAGTGTCGGTTTCTCCAACTTTAGTTGAATCGGATTTGACTGAGGAGGTCCTTGGAGAGAGGTTAAATAGCAATTCATACATCTCCATTGTGGTGTTTGCATAAGTAAGATGCGATCCTACTAGATACCCATGGCAACCACGTAAAACCTGCAACAACAATTAGAGGACGTCTAACTTGTTTTTGCAGGGTATGCTTGTGATGTGATATGGACAACGACATGATGTGATATATTGGATGTATGAGATGATCATGTTGTAATAGTAAATATCGACTTGCACGTCGATGCTACGGCAACCGACAGGAGCCATAGGGTTGTCTTTAAACTAACGTTTGTGTTTGCAGATGCGTTTACTATATTGCTAGGACGTAGCTTTAGTAGTAATAGCATAGCATACACGACAACCTCGATGGCGGCACGATGATGGAGATCATGATGATGGGGATCATGGTGTGGCGCCGGTGACAAGAAGATTATACCGGTGCTTTGGTGATGGAGATCAAGGAGCACTTGATGATGGCCATATCATGTCACTTATGAATTGCATGTGATGTTAGTCCTTTATGCACCTTATCTTGCTTAGAACGACGGTAGCATTATGAGGTGATCTCTCACTAAAATTTCAAGCTCAAATTGTGTTCTCCCCCACTGTGCACCGTTGCGACAGTTCGTCGTTTCGAGACACCACGTGATGATCGGGTGCGATAGACTCAACGTTCACATACAACGGGTACAAAATAGTTGCATGCGCAGAACACTCAGGTTAAACTTGACGAGCCTAGCATGTACAGACATGGCCTCGGAACACATGAGACCGAAAGGTCGAGCATGAATCATATAGTTGATATGATTAGCATAGAGATGCTTACCACCGAAGCTACTCTCAACTCACATGATGATCGGACTTGAGATAGTGGATTTGGATCATGTACCACTCAAATGACTAGAGAGATGTACTTTTTGAGTGGGAGTTTAAAATTAATTTGATTAGTTAAACTCTAATTATCTTGAATATAGTCAAAAGGTCTTTATGAATTATGATGTCGCTTGCGCTATAGCTCTAGAGTTTTTATATGTTCCTAGAGAAAATTTAGTTGAAAGTTGATAGTAGCAACTTTGCGGACTGAGTCTGTAAAACTGAGGATTGTCCTCGTTGCTGCGCAGAAGGCTTATGTCCTTAATGCACCACTCGGTGTGCTGCACCTCGAGCGTCGTCTGTGGATGTTGTGAACATCCGACATACACGTTTCTGATGACTACGCGATAGTTCAGTGCAAAATACTTAATGGCTTAGAAGCAAGGCGCTGAAGACGTTTTGAAACGTCACGGAACATAAGAGATGTTCTAAAGAGATGAAATTGTGATTTCATGCTCGTGCCCTTGTTAAGAGGTATGAGACCTCCAACAAGATTCTTTGTCCACGAAGTAAAGGAGAAAAGATCAATCGTTGAGCGTGTGCTCAGATTGTCTGAGTACGACAATCGCTTGAATCAAGTGGGAGTTAATCTTCCAGATGAGATAGTGATGGTTCTCCAAAGTCACTGCCACCAAGCTGTGAGAGCTTCGTGATGAACTATAACGTATCAAGGATAGATACAATGATCCTTGAGTGATTCGCGATGTTTGACACTGCGAAAGTAGAAATCAAGAAGGAGCATCAATAGTTGATGGTTAGTGAAACCACTAAGTTTCAAGAAAGGCAAGGGCTAGAAGGGATACTTCGTGAAACGGCAAAACAGTTGCTGCACTAATGAAGAGACCCAAGTTAAACCCAAACCCGAGACTAGGTGCTTCTGCTATGAGGGGAACGGTCACTGAGGCGGAGCTACCCTATATGCTTGGTAGATAAGAAGGCTGACAAAGTCGACAGAAGTATATTTGATATACATGATGTTGATGTCTACTTTATTAGTAATCCTAGTAGCGCGAGGGTATTGGATACCGGTTCGGTTGCTAAGTGATTAGTAAACACGAAATGAAAGCTACGGAATAAACGGAGACTAGATAAAGGCGAGGTGACGATATGTGTTGGAAGTGTTTCCAAGGTTGATATGATCAAATGTCGCATGCTCCCTCTACCATCAGGATTGGTGTTAAACCTAAATAATTGTTATTTGGTGCTTGCGTTAAGCATGAACATGATTGGATCGTGTTTATTGGAATATGATTATTCATTTAAAGAGAATAATGGTTACTCTATTTGCTTGAATAATCACCTTCAATGGTTTACTGAATCTCGATCGTAGTGTTACACATGTTCATGATATTGGTGCCAAAAGATACAAGGTAATGATGATAGTACCACTTACTTGTGGCTCTGCCGCTTGAGTCATGTTGGTATAAATTGCATGAAGAGGCTCCATACTGATGGATCTTTATACTCACTTGATTTTGAATCACTTGTGACATGTAAATCATACCACATGAGCAAGGCCTTGTTTTCATTGAGATGAAACAAGATAGTAACTTGTTGGAAGTAATACATTTTGATGTATGCAGTCCAATGGGTGCTGAGGCACGCAATGGATATCATTATGTTCTTACTTCAATGACGAGTTGAGTAGATACAGGAGTATTTACTTAATGAATCACAAGTCTGAAATATTGAAAAAGTTCAATTTGGTTTCAGAGTGAAGTTTGTCGTAACAATAGGATAAAATGTCTACGATATGATCATAGAGATGAATATCTGAGTTGCGAGTTTTGGTACACAGTTAAGACAATGTGGAAGTTGTTTCGCAATTCATGCCACCAAGAACACCATGGTGTGATGGTGTCATAGCTGCGACCTATTTGATATGGTGCATACTATGATGTCTCTTATCAAATTACCACTATCGTTTATGGGTTATGCATTAGAGACAACCACATTCACTTTAAATAGGGCACCGCATATTTTCTGTTGAGATGACACAGTATAGACTATGGTTTAGAAACCTAAGTTGTCGTTTCTTGAAAGTTTGGGGCTGGGATGCTTATGTGAAAAGGTTTCAGTCTGATAAGCTCGAACCCAAAGCGGATGAATGCATCTTCATAGGATATCCAAAACAGTTGGGAGCATCTCCTATCTCAGATCCGGAAGCAAAGTGTTTGTTTCTAGAAAACGGGTCCTTTCTCAAGGAAAGGTTTCTCTCGAAAGAATTGAGTGGGAAGGTGGTGGAACTTGACAAGGTTAGTGAACCGTCACTTCAACCAGTGTGTAGCAGGGCGCAGGAAGATGTTACTGTGGCGCCTACACCAGTTGAAGTGGAAGCTGATGATGGTGATCATTAGAGCTTCGGATCAAGTTACTACAAACCTCGTAGGTCGACAAGGTTGCGTACTACTACAGAATGGTACGGTAACCCTGTCTTGGAGGTCATGTTGTTGAAATAATGAACCTACGAGCTATGGAGAAGCGATGGTGGGCCCGAATTCTGACAGATGGCTGGAGGCCATGAAATCCGAGAGCGGATCCATGTATGAAAACAAAGTGTAGACTTTGTAAGACTACTTGATGGTCGTAGGACTATTAGGTAAAGATGGATTTTTGAAAGGAAGACAAACGATGATGGTGATAAGTCACTATTAAGAAAAGATCGACTTGCCGCAAAGATGTTTTCGACAAGATCAAAGAGTTGACTATGATGAGACTTTCTCACTCATAGCGATGCTAAAAGTCTGGTGGAATTATGTTAGTAGTTGCTGCATTATTTATGAAATATCGCACATAGGATGTCAAAACATTGTTTCCTCGACAATTTCCTTGAGGAAAGGTTGTATGTGATACAACCAGAAGGTTTTGTCGATCCTAAGGATAGTAACAAGTATGCAAGCTGCAGCGATCCTTTTATGGACTGGTGCAAACATCTCGGAGTTGGAATATACGCTTTGATGAGATGATCAAAGCTTTTTGGGTTTGTACAAGGTTTATGAGAAACTTGTATTTCCAAAGAAGTGAGTGGGAGCACTATAGTATTTCTGATAAAGTATGTGTGGTTGACATATTGTTGATTGGAAGTAATGTAGAATTTCTGTAAAGGATAAAGGTTGTTTGAAAGGGGTTTTTTCAAAGGAAAGACCTGGATAGAGCTACTTGAACATTGAGCATCAAGATCTATGGAGATAGATCAAAATGCTAAGCATAACTTTCAAATGAAATGCATGCCTTGACAAGTTTTTGAAGCAGTTCAAAACAGATCAGCACGGAGTTCTTGGTTGTGTTGTAAGGTGTGAATATGAGTAAGACTCGAAAGCCAGACCACGGCAAAAGAAAGAGAAAGTACCAAGGTCGTCCCCTATGCCTTAGCCATAGACTCTAAAGTATGCCAAGCTGTGTACCGCACCTGATGTGTGCCTTGCCGCAAGTCTGTTAAGGGGTACAGAGAGTGATCCAGGATTGAATCACTGAAACAGCGGTCAAAGTTATCCTTAGTAACTAGTGTACTAAGGAATTTTTCTCGATTGTGGAGGTGGTTAAAGAGTTCGTCGTAAAGGGTTACGTTGATGCAAATCTTTGACACTAAACCGAATAATTATGAGTAGTAAAACGGATTCATATAGTAGAGTAGATATTTGGAGTATTTCCGAATAGCACGTAGTAGCAGCATCTATAAGATGACATAAAGATTTGTAAAGAACACACGGATCTGAAAGTTTCAGAACCGTTGACTAAAACCTCTCTCATGAGCAAGACATGATCAGACCCCAGAACTATATGGGTGTTGGATTCGTTGAAATCACATGGTGATGTGAACGAGATTATTGACTCTAGTGCAAGTAGGAGACTGTTGGAAATATGCCCTAGAGGCAATAATAAATTAGTTATTATATTTCCTTGTTCATAATAATCGTTTATTATCCATGCTAGAATTGTATTGATTGGAAACTCAAATACATGTGTGGATACATAGACAACACACTGTCCCTAGTGAGCCTCTAGTTGACTAGTTCATTGATCAAAGATGGTCAAGGTTTCCTGACCATAGGCAAGTGTTGTCACTTGATAACGGGATCACATCATTAGGAGAATCATGTGATGGACAAGACCCAAACTATGAACGTAGCATATTGATCGTGTCATTTTATTGCTATAGTTTTCTGCGTGTCAAGTATTTGTTCCTATGACCATGAGATCATATAACTCACTGACACCGGAGGAATGCCTTGTGTGTATCAAACGTCACAACGTAACTGGGTGACTATAAAGGTGCTCTATAGGTATCTTCGAAGGTGTTTGTTGGGTTAGTATGGATCAAGACTGGAATTTGTCACTCCGTGTGACGGAGAGGTATCTCGGGGCCCACTCGGTAATACAACATCACACACAAGCCTTGCAAGCAATGTGACTAAGTGTAAGTCACGGGATCTTGTATTACGGAACGAGAAAAGAGACTTATCGTAACGAGGTTGAAATAGGTATGCGGATACCGACGATCAAATCTCGGGCAAGTAACATACCGAAGGACAAAGGGAATGACATACGGGATTATATGAATCCTTGACACTTAGGTTCAACCGATAAGATCTTCAGAGAATATGTAGGATCCAATATGGGCATCCAGGTCCCGCTATTGGATATTGACCGAGGAGTACCTCGGGGCATGTCTACATAGTTCTCGAACTCGCAGGGTCTGCACACTTAAGGTTCGATGATGTTTTAGTATAGTTGAGTTATATGTGTGGTTATCAAATGTTGTTCGGAGTCCCGGATGAGATCACGGACATCATGAGGGTTTCCGGAATGGTCCGGAGATGAAGATTGATATATAGGATGACTTCATTTGGTTACCGAAAGGATTTCGGGCATTACCGGAAAAGTTTCGGGCTCATTGGTAGTGTACTGGGAGTGCCGGGAGCGATGCGGGGACCATCGGGAGGGGTGTCACGTCCCAAGGGGTCTCATGGGCTATGGGAAGAGATAAACCAGCCCCTAGTGAGCTGGAATAAGTTCCCACTAAGGCCCATAAGGTTTGAGAAGGAAAAAACACAAGGTGGAAAGAGTTTTCAAGTGGGAAGGTGGAATCCTACTCCAAGTAGGATTGGAGTAGGACTCCTCCACCTCCAATTTCGGCCAAACCTTGAGGTTTTGAGGCTGCCTCCTCCCCTCCCTCCCTCCTATATATAGTGGAGTTTTAGGGCTGATTTGAGACAACTTTTGCCACGGCAGCCCGACCACAAACACCACGGTTTTTTCTCTAGATCGTATTTCTGCGGAGCTCGGGCGGAGCCCTGCAAGAGTAGATCCTTCACCACCACCGGAGCGCCGTCACGCTACCAGAGAACTCATCTACTTCTCCGTCTTGCTTGCTGGATCAAGAAGGCCGAGATCATCGTCGAGCTGTACGTGTGCTGAACGTGGAGGTGTCGTCCGTTCGGCACTAGATCGGAGTGGATCGTGGGACGGATCGCGGGACGGTTCTTGGGACGGTTCACAGAGCGGATCGAGGGACGTGAGGACGTTCCACTACATCAACCGTATTTCTTAACGCTTCCTGCTATGCGATCTACAAGGGTACGTAGATTCAAATCTCCTCTCGTAGATGGACATCACCATGATAGGTCTTCGTGCGCGTAGGAAAATTTTTGTGTCCCATGCGACGTTCCCCAACATAGCCTCATGGGCCTTTGCATCCGAAATAATGGAGAAGGGAAGGAGTTTGACTAGGAGGAGGAGTCCTCCTAGCGCCTCCACCAAACTCACTTGGAGGAGGAATCCTCCTCTTGGCCGCGGCTAACCAACCCTAGGGGAAACCCTTGGGAGCCACCGCTTCCCCCTCCTTCCTATATATAGTGGAGGAGAGTGAGGGCAGCAGTACCTCAATCCAAGGCGCAACCCCCTCTACCTCCCTCTAGTTCGTTCTTCTCCAGATTAGGTTCGGAACTGCACGGTGAAGCCCTGTCTGATCGGCTCCACCACCATCGCCGCCATGCCGTTAGTCTGTCGGAGAACTCAGCTACCTCTCCGCCCCCTCTTGCTGGATCAAGAAGGCGGAGATCGTCATCGAGTTGTACGTGTACTGAACGTGGAGGTGCCATCCGTTCGGCACTGGATTGTGATGAGATCACGGGACAGACTGGGATTTGGATCGCAAAGATGTTTGCTACATCAAGCACGTTATATACGCTTCCGATTAGTGATCTACAAGGGAATGTGGATCCTATCTCTGCTCTCGAAGATGCTCATCACCATGGATAGATCTTATGTGTGCGTAGGAATTGTTTTGTTTCCCATGCAATGTTCCCCAACAGAGGCATCATGAGCTAGGTCTATGTGTAGATGACATCATGAGTAGAACACAAAGGAGTTTGTGGGCGTTGATATTCAAATTGCTTCCCTCCTTAGTCTTTTCTTGATTCGCCGGTATTGTTGGATGAAGCGTCCCGGACCAACCTTACTCGTACGCTTACGAGAGACCGGTTTCATCGACTGACATGCAACTTATTGTTACATAAATATGGCTGGCGGGTGTCTGTTTCTCTTACTTTAGTTGAAAACTTGTGCTACTTGTGAATATGCCTATGACATTGAATGTTAGTAGGATTTATGATCTTTTGATGTCAGGTTTTCATGAATAGTTCAACTAGAAATTGGAATATCATATGCTGAAATGTTAGGGGTCTTAATTTTGGCACTAGGTAAAGGGTAGTGAAGCATACATTGGAAGAAAGTAAAGTGTTGTTGCATGCTTGCATGAAACTAAGTGCTCTACTTTTGGGAGTAGGCAAATCAAAAAATTCTTCCCAAGGTAGTTTGATTGCTTTGCTTTCTCTCCTTCTATGGGAGCCTCTGGGGGATTATTGTGGTATGGAATTCTTTAGTTTTTGCTGGAACCTTTTTGGAGGTTAATCAGTTAAATGTGGTGGTTAAATTCACTTCTATACAAAATAAGGAGCAATGGACTCTTGTTTCTATCTATGGACCATGCCAAGGAGAAGCTAGGGACCAGTTTGTGAGCTGGCTTTATAACCTGTAGATACCACTAGGTGAACACTGGCTTTTGGTTGGTGATTTCAATTTTATCAGGTCCATAGATAATAGAAATCTGCCTGGAGGTGATTTAAATGATATGTTCATTTTCAATGAAATAGTTGGTCATCTAGGACTTTTGGAACTGCCCTTGAAGGGAAGGTCATTTACTTGGTCAAATATGCAGGACAACCACTAGAGCATCTAGATTGGTTCTTCACTTCCTCTGATTGGATTTGTGCATACCCAATGACTGAAGTTTTGCCATTAGTTAAGACTGCCTCAGATCATGCACCATGCATGATTACAATCAGAACCTCAATTCCAAAGTCAAATATCTTCAGGTTTGAGAATTATTGGTTGGAGTTGGATGGGTTTATGCAGTGTGTGGAGAAATCATGGAAGAGACGGTCCGCAAAGGGACATATCACTTCTAGAATTGCTGACAAGCTCAAGAGAATGAGAATGGACCTTAAAAAGTGGAAGATCAGTGTCTCCAAACTTAAATGTTTGGTTGCCAAATGTAACCAGGTCTGATCTGGCATTGTAATGGGGTTTGATCTGGCATCTTTGCTATCACCCATTGAAGGTCTTGAGGAGTTTATCAAACCCTTTAAGAAAGAGGGAATGGATGACATTATCAAACATATGCCCATTGAGAAGGCTCCTGGTCCAGATGGATTCAATGGTCTTTTCTTTAAGAAGTGCTCGTACATCATATGTCATGACATTTATGAACTATCTCACTCTTTTTATGATGGTACTGCTGTTCTGGCAAACATTAATGGTTCATACATTACCTTAGTGCCCAAAAAGTTGGTCCTTGAGGGGGTTGGGGATTATAGACCAATCTCCCTTACTGACATGGATTTGAAGTTTTTCTCAAAACTGTTGGCAAATAGGTTGCAAATAGTAATTATGGAGTGCATCCATAAGAATCAATATGGCTTCATCAAGACCAAAACTATTCAAGACTGCATTGGATGGGATTTTGAATATTTCATCAATGTCATCAATCCAAGAGGGCCATTGTAATTCCGAAGTTAGATTTTGAAAAAGCTTTTGATTCTTTGAAGCATGAGGCAATCATGCAAATCTTGAGGTTCAAGGGTTTTAGTGAAAAGTGGATTTCCTCGATGGTCCAACTTTTATCTACTAGTACCTCTTCAGTGTTGCTTAATGGGGTCCCTGGCAGGAAGTTTTTGTGCAAGAAATGTTCAAGCAAGGAGATCCTGTTTCCCCCATATTGTTTGTGATTTCTACTGATCTCTTACAAAGAGTGGTTAATGACATGCATGTTAGAGGAGTATTACAGCTGCCAATTCCATGCCATGACCAGGATTATCCTATTGTTCAATATGTTGATGATACTCTGATCATTCTGCTAGCTGACAAGGACCAATTTCTTTCTGTGAAAGACATGCTCAAGATTTTTTCATAGTCTATAGGGCTTGATGTTAACAATCATAAGTCCTCTATCATTCCCATCAATGTGGATGATGAAGCCATCAAGGATCTTGTTTCAGATTTTGCTTGTCAGGTGGGCAAAATGCCTTTTACTTACTTAGGGTATCCACTTGGGACTACCAGGCCAAAAATGGTGGACTTCATGCCCTTGGTTGACTGCATGGAAAGGAGAATATGACTGCCAGTTCTGCCTTCCTTAATTTAGGTTAAAGATTGCAGTTCTTAAACTCAATATTTTCCTCAATGCTAGTGTTCTTTATAAGTACCTTCGCTATACCCCGTGTGATACTTAAATAATTGGAAAGAATCCAGAGACAGTGCCTTTGGAGGAAACATAAGGATGAACCTGCTCCATCCCTGGCTACCTGGGATTTGGTTTGCTGACCAAAAGCTAAGGGAGGACTTGGAATCATGAATCTTGGATTCCAGAATGTGGCATTACTGCTGAAGCAGGCAAATCACTTCATGAAAAAGAAAGATGTTCCTTGGGTGTCACTGATTTGGAACACTTACTATCATGAGAGAGTCCCACAAGCAACTAGGGATTGTGGTTCTTTCTAGTGGAAGGTTATTTGTAAAATTATGACTCAGTTCAGGTCCTCAACTTGGGTTACAATAAATGCTGGGGACGCTATCCTTTTATGGCCTGATCATTAGAAAGTTGGTGATTATGTTGCCACTTTGGAATCAAGGTTCCGTAGGATCTTTTCTTATGTTAAAGACCCATGAGTGACTGCCAAGGAAGTCTTCAATATACAACAGTTGGTGGATCTTTTCCATCTACCTTTATCTGAGCAAGCTGATCAAGACCTTTTGGACGTGCAAAACCCGATGGGATCCCATGAAAGGGATCCATATCTCAAGGACTCTTGGTGGTTACAGGATTCGTCCAAACAATTTAAGCCCAAGTTATTTTATATGATCTTGCACTCCAATCTTACTTTTAATCCTTTGCTCTCATGGATTTGGAGATCATGTTGCACCATGAAAATAAAGGTCTTTGTGTGGATGTTGATTATGGATAGGTTGAATACCAAAGATATGGTTGAAAGGAAGCATTTGCACTTGGAGGATGGTGTACGGTGTGTTTTGTGCCCATTGAGTGAAAGAGAAACCAGAGACCATCTTTTTTCTAGTGCAATTTCAATGTTAGAGCCTGGAATTACTTGCAGATTGATTGGTCACAAGGGAATACTATGGCATAAATGAACATCAATGCAAGGAGAGATTTTGCAAAGCCTTTCTTATCTCAAGTCGTATTCGTTGCTTGTTGGAATATTTGGATTTTTCGGAATGCAAAAGTCTTCACGCATGAATGGCCCAGGTTTAACATATGGAGAGCAACATTTGTGCATGATATCTCTCTCATGCAACACAAAATAAAGTCGATCTTTAAAGATAACCTTCTGAGATGGATCTCATACCTACCTCCTTGAGTTTTGATCTGTACATACATGTAAATTTGACTTTTCTTTCTTTCTTCTGTTACCCCTTGTAACACGTGTAATTACCTTTCCTTGCAATACAAATTAAGATTAGTGTGGGGGGGTTTTCCCTACAGTTCCATGTGAAAAAATGCCATCTTGGTTAGAATCCAAAGAGACCTCAAGTTGGAAAATTTGGTGGCTAGCGAAACCACCTAGAGGCCCCTCGCTTTTTGTGAAACACTTAAGGTGCATGACCTGAATTGGCATGGTTCTATGTTTGCATTGGGATCTTGCCTCCCTAGCCATAATAGCATGTCTACCAGCCTCCCCTCTGTCATTAACCTAGCCTTGTTAATTTGGGTTTGCAACCAAGCCCGGTAGGACCCCCTGGCATTCTTTCGAACACTTGGCGGGCTTGTCCACAGTGCGGCGATCGAACGCGTTTTGCACATGCTGCACAGGAGTCGCCTCTCCCACCTTACCTATTCAAGTGATGCCCTACAATGATAGCGTGGATCCTCCCTCTGCTAGCACTGTTGTCCCCCCTTGTTGCGTGCTTGAGCCACTGCTGCCGTGCTGGCTGCTGATGCCAGCAGCGCCTGCTGCGGCTATGCAGCACCGCCCATGCCACAGTGGCTCGCCAGCTCTCCCCCTTCAGACGATGCCCTCTCGTCCGCTAGCCAAACCACCAGCCAGGACTCGTGTGACCACCTCCCGCGCCGCCACGTCCCCCTACAGCTACAGAGATGGTCAGACTACGATCTTATCGCCACCACCTTGGAACTGACCTCGAGGCTCTATAAAAAGGTGCCCTCGAGCTCTACTAGCAACGGGAACTTCTTCTACGCAGCCATATGAGACCTCCCCTTCCTCCAATTTTGACTGGGGCCTACATATTCCCCAGCTCCGGTGACTTTGAGCGCCTCAACATTTTGGTCAAATTCGGCCAAGCCGAAGCCCCCTAGCCCCACTCGAGCAACCCCTCGACTCCCTAAGCTCCAAGGAACCCATTCCCTTTCAACATTGCACCTGATACCACCATAGTCAGAGACTCCATCTTGATTGAAGCTTCCCTCCGCCATGGATGATGGCCTGCTCGCCCTCGAGCTCTGCCGCGCCCCTCAACCCCTCAAGTAGATGCGGCTCATCCTCCTGAGCAAGCGAGTAGCTAGAGCGTGCCATTTGGTGCCCTATGCCACTTGGAATAGCCTCCGGAGTCCACCTCTGTCCCTGCCCAGGCGCACGGGAGGTGAGGGATGAACCCGACAGGCGGCCCCCCTTGTCGGCGAGTCAGCCTCCCGCTCGGACGAGTCACGGAGCTGGCGAGCCTTCACCGCGAGGTGTATTCTCTGTGAGTACGTTTTCAACCTGAAGAGGCGCCCTTTCGCCTGAACAGTTTTCTTTTCTGTGATTTTCTTTAAACATAATTTTGACCCAAGTTTGACTTGCCATAACTTTGAAAATAAAAGTCCAATTGACTTGATTCTTTCTGCCACCTCTTTTAAATCTCCAAAAACTTTTTTGTACTGCTTTGGAAATGTGTGTTGATTTGAATATTTTCAAAAATAGGGATTTGAAAAGAGGATAAAAACTTTCAGAAAGTTTTGGTGTGCACCACACCTACCTACACATTGAAGGCAAGCATTCTGAACTTATACATATATATATGCTGTGTGTGATTTGCTTGATGTAGAAAACATTGTTGTTATGTGGAATAAGTTTGATGGTATTTAATGTGGTGGTACAACCATGCACATGGGTACAAGATGAGAAAATATATGTGTTACATATTGGATGTTTGTGACAGTAGCCACTCCCTTTTGCCACACATGCCTTCCGGATGGGATCCGGGAAGAGTCGGTGTCTCGGGGAGACACGACATCAGAGAACTGACATCTTGCGGGACGAGGATGGTCAGCGAGGCATGTTGGGGTATGAAAAGTGGTGATTCTGTCCAGAATCATGAAACAAAATTTTGTTGTGCTAATCATGCAGGGAACAATATAAACCTCATGACTCGACCGTAGATCAAGTCTTGGTCCAGTAACCTCCCTTACTTGTGTCATACTACCGCTTGTCCCTGTCTAAAGCACGGTACGGTTGAGTAAGTCGTTAACCCCGTTCTTGGCACATACCGTACAAGAGAGGCCATAGTGAAGGATACTACTGGCTCCTGGTAGGCATGCCACTTGGTCCGGGGCATGGGTGTTTCGGTCTCGGACCGAAGGGATTAGCTCCCCCGTGTGCGCACGATATAAATGTTGTGATCCCAGTGCCAGTGGAGATTGGAGTCTTCCCCCACTCAGTGTTTTACTTGGTGAGTGTTGTGGGTGACCCTAGGCATCGGAAGTAGGAACTGGTGTGTACAATTTCGGTGTGTTTTCAACTCAAAGACCGTAATCAGAATTAGTCAACAACTCTGGTTGGCTAAATAAATCCTTTACTCGTGGGTAAAGAGTACACCCTTTGCAGAGTTTTACATCTATTCGGATAGCCGTGTCCGCGGTTAAGGACTTCAGCCTGGGATAGGTCAAGTGTCGTTCCGCGTGTCGGTCTTTGGAGGAAGTTAACATAATTGGAAGAATGATCGTGAGATATGGTGGATGATCAAAACCATTATTTTTACTGTGGACTAACCCCTGTGACATATGAATGTTGAATATCCCTGGGATGGTTCTACCTCCTCGATATTCATTGTTATTATTTCATATAAGCCCTTTATGTGGTGTGGCTCAGATGCCTGACAGCGACATATTTGTACTTATTTCATACGAGCCCTTTATGTGGTGTCGCTCAGACGCTCGACTGTGGCATGCTTGTTATTATTTCATATACGCCCTTTATGTGGTGTCCCTAAGACGTCCGACTAAGGCATGTCTTATATCGCATCCTTGAATTTCCTTTCATTGATTGCTTAATAAAATTCTCAGTACAGTTAAATTGCTTGATTTCTAGTGCTTGACCATTTGTATTATGATTGATACAATTTCGTTGAATTATTGCTAGTGCACATTAACCACCTTCTATTTTATGTCTGCTTTCATGATGTTTGCGAGTACATTCAAAGTACTCACTGGCTTGTCCCTGGCTATTGTCTTGACCAGATTGCGTGCTTGGAGAGGACGATCCCAATGATAGCCCAGGAGCCTAGGCACCAAAGACAGCAGACTCATGAGATAGGAATTATCTAGGTAAGATCTTCCTATGGGAAATGGAGTCCCATAGACGCTGGAGATTTTTGTACCGCTTCCGCCATCAACGAGTTGAAATCTTTTGATGTACTCCATAGACCAGCTTGGTCTTGTACCTCCAATTTGTAATTGTCTTGAACATTTGTATCAACGAATCGTGTACCAGCTAACAGTATTCCTGGGGCTGGTATGCACAAGGGCAATTTCAAAGGGAAGTTAAAATCCCTGAAAAAACGGTCCTGAAAACCGTCTCATGCAGCTGCATCTTCACCTCCACCGTCTCATGCAGCTGGATCTTCACCTCCTTGAACACGTCTTCATTGGGGAGTCACCAACCGTATTAATTACAAAAATATTGCTAAGTTTGGTATGGCATGCTTGTCAGGTGAACCTCGCACTGTTCATGAGGCTTTTGGTGATGCTCGTTGGAAACATGCAATAGATTAGGAGTTCTCTGCTCTTCAGAGAAACAAGACCTGGCACTTGGTTCCTCGTGCAGCTGGTAAAAATTTGATTGAGTGCAAATGGGTCTATAGAACTAAACACAAATCATATGGTACTATTGATTGGTATAAGGCAAGATTAGTTGCAAAGGGCTTTAAGCAAGGCTATGACATTTTTTATGAGGATACTTTTACTCCTGTTGTTAAAGTTGCTTCTAGTCGCCTTGTTCTATCCATCATTGTCTCCATGGGGTGGAGTCTTACACAACAAAATGTGCAGAATCTATTCCTTTATGGTATTTTGAAAGAGGAAGTGTACATGAAACAACCTCCTAAGTTTGAGGATAAAAATGCACCTTTTCATGTTTGCAAACTTGCTAAGGCCTTGTATGGATTGAAAGAGGCTCCTAGAGCTTGGTACTCTCGCCTCAGTACAAAGATGCAACAACTTGGGTTTGTACCCTCGAAATGTGACACATCTCTATTCATTTACAACCAGTTCAAGACATTCATATTTTTTCTCATATATGTTGATGATGTCATTGTGACTAGTTCCTCTAATGATGCAATAACTGGTTTACTCAAAGATTTAAGTTCAGAATTTTCTCTGAAAGACCTAGGAGAAATGCATTTCTTTCTAGGAATTGAACTTAAGAAAATCAGGGATGGTATTCAGCTCTCTGAGGAGAATTATGCAAATGATTTGTTGAGTAGAGTTGGTCTGAAGGATTGCAAGCCTTCTCCCACACTCTTTGTCTAACTGAGATTCATTAACTTTGACCCAAGAAGAACTTCTAAATCAGGAAGATAATACCAGTTATAGAAGCATTGTTGGTGCACTTGAGTACTTGACTTTAACTGAGTTCATCAACCGTGAAAAAATGATGTTGCAACAAAGTTCATCAAAAACCAAGTTCATTTGCACAGTTTGGAGTGTTGCAGGCGCTGGTTTGCAAAAATGCATTCTAACAAACAAGTGCAGCGCTAAATAGGGATTGCCGAGACCTCACAAACCAGAAAGTTATTTGGGTCAGCCCAGCTGGCGGAGCTACACTCGCTCCTTTACCTGCACTGTAACGGGCGCATGTGGCGATAAATAGGGTTTTACGTATATTCAAGTGGGGAGTCCAATCTGTTGAGCAGAAAATAATATATAACAATATATTATAGTTGCTAAGCTATGGCCCCTCCCGTGCAATCCCAGTGATTTGAGTAGTTGGTCCTTCTGCCTGCCACGTGTTGGCATCATTTTTCTAATTATTAGCTTTTATTTTACCTAGCCCGCTACCCACCTCTATCTTTGGCCTGCTCCATATTTTCTCGCAGGGGATTAGAGAGAAGCAACGAGAGAGACGGAGAGAAAGGGAATCGTGTCGGTCCTTCGCTGCCCGCACCGCCAGTCCGTCGCCGCTGGCTGTCACCCTAGCCCTCCCCGCCCCACCACGGAGCCATATATATTTTCCCTATCCTCTATCTGTTCTCCGTACATGAATGGATGACCAAGGCGGCGGCAGACAACACAATCATGTCGGTGGCGATGCCGTCGCGGCGTCCTTTTCTGCTCTGCTGCTGCGCAATGGCAGCGGCAGATTCTCCTGGTGCGCGTGCGCAATGGTTAACTTGATGGGGCTGTAGTGCCAAGGCAGAGAGAAACCGATGTGGCTGTGTGGTTTGGACCGAAGCCACAGGGCGCAGGAGCGAGTGCAGCCGGAGCTGGCCATCGGCGGCGGCGGTGCGACCGCGGCCTTCCTGGGGATTGGTGTGGGCACATCTTTTCCTCCCTTCTTATGTTGATCTGATCCATTTTTTGTCCCTCCTCTCAGTTTGGCAGGCGGGTCGAGGCCTCTTGCAACGTCAGCCTATAGTGCCACCATGGCCATGGGCAGGAAGAGCGGATTGCATTTGGAGTGCACACATAGTCCAGAGCGGGGTGGCATGGATAACACGTTCGTCCTATGCGGCTGACTACAGCAGCGGCAACAGAGGTCGTGTGTCAATCAGTCAATGATGCCTTTTCCCCTAAAAAACATTTGCGATTGCTTCTACTATCTCGATACGATTGGATTTTTGGTCTCCTTTTAATGCTTGATGTTTGGATACCTGATACTCTTATGTGATAATTTTATATATGTGAGTAATTTGATTATCATCATCATGTAATCCTCGGTAAATAGACTGACAATTTTCCCATCTTCCTATGAACTTCTGAATCATCCACATGTAGTTGCTGCTATGTTAATAGTTTGGATTATACTACCTTTTTCTCTGTCATGTGATTTCCTTCAGATTAGTTATATCATAAATTCATAATTGTCTAGAAGGTTACCAATCTATTAACAAATGATGCCTTGCTATCATTGGGGCTGAGGATAGTTCAAGGTTACGATGATATCTTCTTAACTTACATGGTTTATGTGTTGAATCTCATCTAAGCAGTTATGTAGCTTGCACAAAGTCATGTAGCAGCTGGTGTGCTTGGTCTTTTGGGCTCACTGGAAATATGATTGCCGTTATGATCACCAGTCTCCTATTTTATGATCTCCAGTCTCTTACATATCCTCTGGATGCAGACATATTTTGTACCTGAAAGCCATCTATGAGCTAGGCTGATGGATGAACTAATGCATATCCTCTTGATGCAAACACATTTGATGTATCGATGGAGGGATCACGCTCTCGGTAGACAAGCCAATCATATCTTTGTTTGTCGGCGTTCTACTACATGTTACATGTGTTGACCGCTGACTGTATGATGTGGTGTTTCTCTCTCTCTCTCCCTCTCTCTCTGCTTAGCCTGGTGCTTTATATTGTATTTATCTTGATTTTCTCCGTACAAAATGCTTGCAAGTTGATGGTAGTCCACCAATTCAGTTGGTATGTCAGTGCTTAAAGCCGGTGGAACTCTTTAGATTAGAAGTAATTTTGGTAAATTTAAATATATATGTTTTGATACCTATAAGAGTTTGGTTCAGATGTTGCTTCATGATATGTTGTTCTGTGCTTGAGGAACTGGAATTTTACAAAAAAACACACCAGAAAGGAAACAGAGTACTGATCCATGATAACAATAATTGTCTGAATCTATATCAATATCCTTCTTATGTTGTTAGCATGGTCATGTTGGCGACGACAGAAACCTGCTGTGCTGACGGTCAAGGTGGATATTGTTCTACCAAATGCAGCTGAAGTTAACATTATTAATCCATCCCTGTCGCATGGCGATGCTCACAGTCAACGTGTGTACTGTATGCTTATAGGATTTTGGTCTTTTATATATGGTTATTTGATTTAATTCCTACAAATAGTTCTAGATCTTCACCTTTGCAAAGGTTTATGATTTTAATGATCTTGAGTCTATTTTTCAAGTGGTAGCCATGTATCGCTGCACCTACTCTGTTTCCTATCCATTGTCGTGTGTACACTTCCTCCATACTTCCACTCAGAACCAGTAACGCAGAAGGTAAGCTTTAATTTTGTCAAGTTTGGAATCTTGCAAATTAATGCATCAGGATTTTAATTCTTTAAGTATTCTAGCATATATAGAATTACATTCTTGACTATTTCCTATTTGTTATCTGTTAACCTGAACTTGGTCTCTTGGAGTCATTAACTAGGAAAACTTTAGCTAAATTCCATAGAGTTATGTTTTTCGTTTGATAGTTCCATTCCAGTTTGTTGAAGATTGATCATCCATGTAGTCATGCTTTATAAGTGTTTGGGGTTGGTCTGCTACATCATGTGTGTTCATCTTTTCACAATATAGGTTTAATTACGGCAAAAGGAGGGATAAGTTAGATTATTATTTTTAGCATTTTCTCATGGTTCAAATTTTTGTGTGGGCTAGAGATGGGCATATTGTCCAACACCATGGTCGTGCACTTCATGGCTTCAGTGCACTCAACCGCCCTGGAAGGCTCCAATGTCGCGCCCTGTAACTATACCTCTGGTGAAGCGCCAGGGATCTGCCACCGAGTGTATCTATTCCTCAGTTTCTCAACAATATAGCATAACGTTGATTTGGCTAATTTGATTCACATATGGAGATTGCTTTGTTTATATTGCACTCTTAGGTTTGTCTATAAATGGATGTATCTAAATACAAAAACTTGACTAGATACATTCATATCTAGACAAATTTTTTGGGACGGAGGGAGTATGTGATACAGACTTGCCCATGTGAGATTGTGGTAGATTTATTAGTGTGGTACCTTTTCTGCCTTTACTCCAAGTGGCAGAAAAGTTTATTCCAGTGAGCAAAAAATGCATATCTAATTTCAAAGAAGATAGTGTATCTGAGCTTAATGCCTTTTGTAAGGAAGATGATTAATATTGTAGTGCCTCTTTAGTTCAAATTGTACAAGCCATATACTGCATTGTTCCATTGTTGTAGATCTGCTTACAATAATTTGTTTAGCTGGGGTCATTTCTTCAACAAAAAGTTGCGCCCCCGTTCAATGGCAGAAATTTGAAATGTATAACAGTCCCTTTTCAGAATGGCAGTACTACGATGCTTTATACCAAATATATTTGTTAATTACATCATTGTTTTATTCAGCTGCGTTCTTGGCCTCAGCTTCTTGAACAACCTATAATTGACGGGAGCATGTGAAAAGTTGTGGATATTTTTTTCTTCAATCTCTGCAATTAGCCGTTGGTGATGACGTTCCTCCTATCTATGTTGAAGATGACAAGACTGACAAAGATGTATTCAAGGTAAGCTATGGCTGACTATGAGCACGAGCGACACCAGGGGAGCTAGACGGACAGTTATGTCGCATGAAAGCAAAAGGTCATCTAGATTTCTTCAACAATCATGCCGCAAGGCCACCATGGATACATAATGTAAACCACTACTTTTTCTACCTTTTCTAAAAAAAGTCACAACTACGTCTGACTTACTATACATAGTACTTTCATGCTCTCGCACTCATAACAGCAAGAAGATAAGCTACATTTTGTTTGAGAAAATATCTTACTTTATTGATCAAGGTTAATTTATAATAAGTGCCTCATGGATACAATTTGGGTCAGTAGATGCAGTACACCAAAACTATATACACCAGGCTATCTCATGGGCTGACAAATAAAATATTGTGACGCTTTTCCTTAATAAACTTTTTTTACACGGGCTTGCCTATGGGCGCGGTGTGCCGTCGCGCCTCTGCCTGCTAGTAAGTGATAAGAGGGCTCACGGGCCGCATCAACTTTTTTTCCTCAAAATATATAACATTTTTTCTGTTTCCTTTTTTCTTTTCTATTTATTTCCTTCCTTTTTTTAATTTTCTTGTTTGTCTTTTAATTTTCTATTCGTATTTGAAGCAAAAACATTTTTCATATTTGAAAAAAAATATTTGAAAATCCGAAATTATTTTTGAAGTTATGGACAAAGTTTGAAAAATGATAAAACTTTTGAACATTTTATAAAATTCAGAACATTTTTCGAAATTTCAAAATAATTTTCAAAATTTGAGAATAGTTTTGGAACACAAACTTAGTTAAGAAATATAACAAAATTTTGATATTTCGAACAGTTCATAAAAACACCAAATTTGTTTTGAAAATAAAAAAACTTTTTTTGATAATACTAAACATTTTTTTGAAATACCATACATTTTTGTAAAATACTGAACTTTTTTTGAAGTTATGAATGTTGTTGAAAACGGGAAACTATTTCAAATTTAGAACAGTTTTTAAAATGCAAAAACATTTTCTTAATTTGTAGAACAATCTTTGGTTACCCTGAACATTTTTGGAAAATCCTGAACATTTTCCGAAATTACAGAACATTTTTCAAAATTTGAAAATCAATTTGTCAAAATCCACAATTTTTTTTAAATCTAGCACATTTTTTGAAAATCCAGAACATCATTTTTTTGATATATTTTTTTGAAAATCCCAATTTTTTTTAAAAATCCAGATCATTTTTCCAAACAGAAATAGAAAATAAAAAAAGAAACAAAAAAGAATAAAAAAGAAAAAGAAAAAAAGAAAAACCGGTTCAGGAAACCTTCTAGAAGTTTCCCAAAACCAAAAAAAACGGATCTTTCCCAAAACCGGGGGTGTTGAAACGTTAAATGGGCCGGTGCAAACCCCAACACCGCTTCAGAACGAGTTGCGAATAGGATTTTTACAGGTTTGGGACTCCAACATTTGTCGAATGGTCTTTATGGAGGACCCCGTAGCAAACATTTTCGGCCTCCCAGATAGTTCACTAGGTGGAAAGGCGAGGGCCAACTCTGACTAGGCCCAAGGGCCCAGTTAATTTTTTAGAAGATGATATGAAGAAAAATCCAAAATGAAAAATGATACCAAATTTGGCAGCTTTCTAGTCACCACGTTACTGTGTTATTGAAATTGATAAACTCACATATTAACCTTTTCTAGAAAAATGCCATTTTGATTAAAAAAAGATGGTCCTCTTTAGATGTCATTTCGCTATATAATTTTGCAAAGCACCTATACTGTTTGGTCATAATCAAAGCCACGAAGTTTCTGATTTTTTCTTGCTTTGTTTAGAACGACCACACTCAGACAAACAAACATCTCTAGGTGCAAAAGAAGAAGAAAGCGGGCTAGTTATATCAATGTTCCTGAAAAATAAATAAACAAAACACCTTCCTAATTTTTAAAGCAAATCTCCTCACTCTAAATTTGTCGTTCTCCATCTTTTTGGGAAAGTTTCATGTTCTCCATTAAGCAGACAATTGGTTGAATTATCCATACATAGAACAAAAGACTACTTTATTCTTATGCTATACTATCATCGGAGGACACAAAATATCAAACAGAAGGCTAGCTTGTTCACGACAAAAAGAATGTCGAAGTGTTAGATACTTGCTCAATGGAGGCCTGTGAGTCTAGGACCATTTGTATTGTGGCTTATATTTGGCGGCATCGGATCAAGCTAGAGGGCGGTTGGAGGGCGTGGGATTTTGGGCGGACTTAGGATTTAAAGGGACAATCATGTAACAATTGTTGTAAACATGGACATGATATTTCTCCAGAAAAAATGAAAATGATAGACGCATGTCTCTAGAAATCCATGCACAATCAAACAAGTATAAAGCACCAAGTATGAAGGACCTCAAACACAATAAAATTATATCGAGGTCCCTAGACCATCAAAGGACTACTGATTGCGTCAGAACGAGCTGCCGATGCATCGTTGCTACCATTCTCATACGAGAGCCAGCCTAACCGCGACCATGACAATCGAGAAGTCTTTGTGCTCGTGCTAGTATGGACCAGTGCTACAGAGTCGCAATCATTCTTGCTAAACCTTTGAATCGGTTTGAAGGGCATAGCACCAAATCTTACGGTCGGATATCTTCTTAAAAAGTGTTCTGATGTGTTTCAAGTCTTTCATAACTTTCAAGCACTTGTTGAACACCAATTTGATTGTAAAATCCTTGCTGTACAATCTGATTGGCGTGGCGAATATGAAAAACTAGATTCCTTTTTCCAGCAAATAGGAATCTCACACGATGTCTCGTGTCCACATGCTCACAAACAGAATGGATTCACTGAACGCAAACATAGACACGTTGTTGAAGTAGGCCTTTCTCTTCTTGTTGCTGCATCTATGCCATTAAAATTTCGGGATGAAGCTTTCCTAACCGCTGTTCGCCTAACCAATGTTCTCCCCACTCGTGTCATCAACAATGAAACTCCCACTGAACGACTCTTAGGCATCAAACTTGTTTATACCCTGCTTCGTGTCTTTTGTTGCGCTTGTTGGCCCAACCTTCGCCCCTAGAATCCACGTAAACTCATGTTTCGCTCCACTCAATGTTTGTTCCTTGGCTATGGTGCAAAAAAATGGGTCAAGTTTCTTGATGTTTCTAGTGGTCGAGTTTATATCTCTTGTGAAGCTGTCTTTGATGAAAATCAATTCCCTTTTGCAAAGCTTCATCCCAACGCCAGAGCCCTACTACAGAAAGAAATCCTCTTGCTACCTCCCCATCTTTATTCCAAGGGTGATAAGAACTATATTGATTAAACTTTTTCTAACTCCTCTAATCCTATGGCTGAGTATGATGTTGCAACAAGCAGGGACGAAAACAACGCTGAACATGGTGAAAATCTGATGGCACGATACTCATATTTCATGTGTCCACGCGCCATCCTACAAAACCTGGGCGAACCTATAGTGCAAGCTGCACCTGGCCGGACTCCCATGCGATCCACCGCAGGATCAGTGATGCCAGGCAAATCAGGCGGGCCAGGGCGATCTCCCTTGCCCGATGCGCCGCAAGCAAATGTCGTGCCCGTGGGTCATGTGGTGGCGCCTCACTCGCCTGCACGCCCCTCCAGGCTCGACATCATGGTTGGGCGTGAACCACCCGCGCACGCGTCCTCACATGCATGCGCAGTTAAGGGCGGATACGCCTTGGGACCAGAGGCACTAGCATCCTCTGCGATAGGATCTGATGTGGCCTCTTCGAGTTCTACCGCGCCACAGTCTCCTGCAGCTACATCTTCACCTCCACCGTCTCCTGCAGCCGCACCTTCATCTCATCGGACGCGTCTTCAGAGGGGAGTCACCAACCGTATTAATTATAAAAATATTGCTAAGTTTGGTCTAGCATGCTTGTGAGGTGAACCTTGCATTGTTTATGAGGATTTTGGTGATGCTCATTGGAAAGATGCAATTGATGAGGAGTTCTCTGCTCTTCAGAGAAACAAGACCTCGCACTTTGTTCCTCGTCTAGCAGGTAAAATTTGATTGACTCCAAATGAGTCTATGGAACTAAATGTAAATCAGATGTTACTATTGATCGCTATAAGGCAAGATTAGTTGCAAAGGGCTTTAAGCAATGCTATGTCATTGATTATGAGGATACTTTTAGTCGTGTTGTTAAATCTTCTTCTATTTGCTTTGTTCTATGCATCGATGTTTCCAAGGGATGGAGTCTTAGACAGCTAGATGTGCAGAATGCGTTCCTTCATAGTATTCTGGAAGAGGAAGTGTACATGAAACAACCTCTTGGGTTTGAGGATAAGAATGCACCTTTTCATGTTTACAAACTTGATGAGGCCTTGTATGGATTGAAACACGCTCCTAGAGTTTGGTACTCTCACCTCAGTACAAAGATGCAACAACTTGGGTTTGTACTCTCGAAATCTGACACATCTCTCTTCATTTACAACAAGTTCAAGACATTCATATTTGTTCTCATATATGTTGATGATATCATTGTGACTAGTTCCTCTAATGATGCAATAACTGTTTTACTCAAATATTTAAGTTCAGAATTTGCTCTAAAAGACCTAGGAGAGTTGCATTTCATTCTAGGAATTGAACTTAAGAAAATCAAGGATGGTATTCAACTCTCCGAGGAGAAGTATGCAAATGATTTGTTGAGTAGAGTTGGTATGAAGGATTGTAAGCCTTCTCCCACATCCTTGTCTAGCCCACATTCATTAACTTTGACCCAAGGAAAATTCTAAATAAGGAAGATAATACCAGTTATAGAAACATTGTTGGTGCACTTGGTATGAAGCATTAACTTTGACCCATCATCGAGAAGATTCTAGACTTGACAGATAGCTCGTCACTACTGAGAAAGCGCTTATATATGAACACTAATAAGTGGCGGGCACGGTGGGACACCCGCCACTCCAATCTTTCAAGAACAACTATGGTGAGTGCCAACGTCCACCTGCCGCAGCTAAGGACATTCCAGTGGCGGGAAATAGTTCGTGCCCGTCACAGGTAGGCTCTTTCAAAATAAACCACTAGCTCGACGGTACAGTGGTGGGCAGGTTGTGGAGCCCACCATTGGTTCTGTGTTACCTGTGGTGGGTCTCTCTGGTCACGTGCCACAAGTGTAGATTGGCAAACGACACGAGAGACATCCAAATTTTATTAAATCTTGCAGTGGTGGGCGCTCTTGTTCGCTCGCTACAGCTATTCTCCCACATCAATTTTTAGTTCCTCTCCAATTGTGCTTATCGCTCACTCAGTCACTTCCTCTCCCAGCTCCCACTCAGTTACTTCCTCCCCCCATCGTTGTGCGCCTTGCCCGCTGCCGCTGCCGTGTCTCCGACCCGCACAACCGCTAGATCTGCACACGGGTGACCATGCGGCCTCCCTCCCCACGCGACGGCCCTTCCCCGTCTAGACCGTCCACTACCGTCGCGTGGCCTCGTTGCCTCATGCTGTCGTTGACTCCCTCCGCTGTTCTAAGTCCCCTCACCTATTGGAAATATGCCCTAGAGGCAATAATAAATTAGTTATTATTATATTTTTTTCTTCATGATAATCTTTTATTATCCATGCTATAACTGTATTGATTGGAAACTCAAATACATGTGTGGATACATAGAAAACACACTGTCCCTAGTGAACCTCTAAGGAGTTGCTCGTTGATTAAAGATGGTCAAGGTTTCCTGGCCATAGACAAGATTTGTCATTTGATAATGGGATCACATCATTAGGAGAATGTTGTGATTGACAGGACCCAAACTATGAACATAGAATATGACCGTATTGACAGGACCCAAACTATGAACATAGAATATGACCGTGTCAGTTTATTGCTATTGTTTTCTGCATGTCAAGTATCTGTTTCCATGACCATGAGATCATGCAACTCCCGGGCACCGCAGGAATGCCTTGTGTGTATCGAACATCACAACGTAACTGGGCGACTATAAAGGTTCTCTAGAGGTATCTCCGAAGGTGTTCGTTGGGTTGGCGTGAATCGAGAATGGGATTTTTCACTCCGTATGACGGAGAGGTATCTCTAGGGCCCACTCGGTAATACAACATCACAACAAGTCTTGCAAACAATGTGACTAAGGAGTTAGTCATGGGATCTTGTATTCCGGAACGAGTAAAGAGACTTGCTGATAACGAGATTGAACTAGGTATGGAGATACCGAAGATCGAATCTGGGGCAAGTAACATACTGAAGGACAAAGGGAATAATATACGAGATTAACTGAATCCTTGACATAGAGGTTCTACCGATAAAGATCTTTGTAAAATATGTAGGAGCCAATATGGATATTCAGGTCCCGCTATTGTTTATTGACCGGAGAGTGTCTCGGTCATGTCTGCATAGTTATCGAACCTGCAGGGTCTGCACACTTAAGGTTTAATGACGTTTCGGTATACTTGAGTTATGTATGTTGGTGACCAAAAGTTGTTTGGAGTCCCGGTTGAGATCTCGGAAATCATGAGAAGTTCTGAAATGGTCTGGAGACGAAGATTGATATATAAGAAAGAGGTATTCGGGTTTGGGAAAAGTTTCAAGCATTTCCGGTAGTGTACCAGGAGTGACGAATGGGTTTTGGGGGTTCACCGGGAGGGGCCTACCACCCCGGGGGGGGGGGGCACATAGTCCTAAGAGGTGGCGCCCCAGCCCCTAGTGGGCTGGGCGGCCAGCCTCAT
The DNA here is from genome assembly GCF_904849725.1 of Hordeum vulgare subsp. vulgare. Lineage (NCBI taxonomy): Eukaryota > Viridiplantae > Streptophyta > Magnoliopsida > Poales > Poaceae > Hordeum > Hordeum vulgare. Next base: position 27,038,095 of record NC_058523.1, on the reverse strand, counting down.
GGGCCTATGCATCCAAAATAGTGGAGATTCGTTTGCAGTCTATGTTAAAGGAACTTGGAGTTCCACAAGCTTTGCGTCTATGTCTTTGGTGTGATAATCTTGGTGCTACATATTTGTCTGCTAATCCATTGTTTCATGCAAGACCTAAACACATTGAGATAGATTTTTTACTTTGTCAGAGAACGAGTTGCAAACAAGCAATTAGAAATTAGATTCATTCCCTCCAAGGACCAGCTTGCACATGGGCTCACAAAAGCATTGTGGGCAAGAAGCTTGGAAGAGTTCAAGCGTAATCTCAACTTGCGTAGTTGGGATTAAGGGAGGATGTTAAACATAATGTAATCTCATGTAACGTATGGTCGGATGTAGTTATCACGTCCGGTTGTTCCTCTCGCTCACGTAGGCTTGGCTTACAAGTTTTCCATAGAAATAGAGTTTGTTAGAGATAGAAGTTAGCTGTTTAAGATTATACCTCTTCTTCTGTTTCAACAAACTCAATCTTGTAATACCTACGAAAGGTTTTCTCTCTTGATCAATATACACGCCGCGGGCTCTCATTTGGAGGGTCTAGATGCTTCATCATCTTTCATAGCAACCACCTCCCACCCACATAGATAAGACAAAAAATACATCTTTACTGATGTCCGGTCGAATTAATTTTTATCACAATATCATGTGCGTTTTGAATTTGCGAGATAGATACGGGGCATCACTGCGTTAGTTGACTTTGTATATGTCGACTTCAATTTTTGTGTGTGTTAGCTTATGAAACATATAAAATCTTCACTCCTTCCTCAGAAAAGTATAGCTAAAGAAGTTCAAACAAAAGTATAGATAAATAAAATTAGTTTGTCTTGTTTATTACAAATCAATGCCAAACAAGTAACAAATGCCGATTCAGCCACAAAACATTTTTTGAGAGAAGCGAGGAGGCACAAGATCTCGAAGGCCTAGCCACCAACCCCTCTTGCCGCCACCTGCATACGTCACCAGGCAAAGGCTGCACAACATCGACAACGACGAGAGGTCCGGTTAAAGGGCGGTTTGCTGGGACAGAGGGCTGCTGCGGTCGGAGAAGGGGATGAGGGATCAAGTGGGGCCTTTGCCACATGGTGCTCAGCAGCGTAGGCATTGGTGAACCCCATGGTGTATTGGCTCACGGCACTGGACGACGGTGAGTTCGATCTCAGATCCGGAGTTGTCATAAAACAGCGGGGGAAATTTGTCTGAGTTTTTCGTTAGAAAGTTTTCATGCTTGGTTTGGGAGGGTACGGCGGTGGCATCTTCCGAGTCTAGGAATAATGTCTTCCTCGCTCTATCCTGTTTTGTGTTTTTGTGTCTTCGACGCACTGGTGTGTCCCGGTCCGCATCGACAACTTTCGGGTCACTGCTTCTACATGTTTGTGGGTTTCAAAAAGTTTGATCTGCAAAGCAGAATGCCAAGAGGCAGTATGAAGGTATGCTCATGGCACGCTGCCGATGGATGACACCTAAGCTTTTGAGTGCAATTTTATTTTTCTATATGGACATATTTGTAAGGACACATGGATTTTAATATATGGCCTCATCCCTTTTTGTAAAAAGAAAAAAATCCATGCCAAACGGTTGTATATGATAACATCCACAGAAGTGATATGGGGCAGAAATAAACCTCATTTCATAATTATATTTGCTGATACAATATATGATATATGATCCATCAACCGACAAATTCTTCAAATCTTAAAAGTTGTAACAATGATGGCTCCATTTCATGTTGCAATTCTGGGCAGTACACACGCCACTTTTATCAATCTGCAGCTACAATCACATCCATTCAACATCATACGAACAATCATGGTCGACCAGCTTTTCCTATTTTTATTACATAATAGTATAAGACCAGACTCCTAGTAGCAGCCACGTTCGCATTCCCGTCTGCAAATTGCAAAATTGTAAGAAGAAGAATACATTGGTTTCATGAAAACAAAGCAAACAAGCGGAAAAAGTTATTGAAATGCGAGAATGAGACGGTTCCATCATCGTCTTACCGGATGGATCCAACTGGCCGCAGATTTTTACTTTCGCACATGACCCCCTGCACCGGACGCGGTCACTGCCGCCGGTGGCGGCGGCAGCGGCGGCCTCGTTGGGGCTGCACTTGTTGGAGCAGAACGGAACGCAAGCGAATCGCAGGATGTGGTGCCTGCATTGACGGTAGCAGTCCTCGTAGCACTCGCAGAACTTGGACTTGGCAGCCACCTCCCGGGCAGCACGAGCAAGACCATGCACAAGGCGGCAATGGCGGCCACTCTCAACTTCCTGGCCTCCATCTATCCTGATTCCTCTTGGCAAGCACAAATGAAGAGGAAAAGAAGACGAGTGTTGTGGTGAGAGAGACTAGTGGGTGATGAAAATGTGTGGCATGGGGTTCTCCTATTTATATTGGCAGGCGCATCGCTTGTACTGCAGGGATAGAATGGCAACCCATCAATCACGGGCGGCTAATTGACCTCTATAGAAGTTAAACATGGCAAGGGATCAATTGAGCTAGTTGATCTCTACAAATTTGGAAGTTTGGTAACTCCGTACACGAGATTTAATCACTAACCCCGTAATGGTAATTAGTTCATTTCTCCATGTAAAGTGGCGCCAGTTATGGCTCTCACTAGCCCTTAATAGTGCATCACTCACTGCCAAATTCACTTTACATGCTGCCATTGAATCTATATGGTTCGTAAGCTGTTTAGAATGTTTGATCATCGTTCTTTTGTAACACAACATGTTGCTTATCTCTAATTTCACTAGCCTTGTGAACCAGCATATGTGTGATATATTGACAAAAAATTGAATTCAGTTTGACACACCAGGGCATCTTTACCACATCCCCAAAAACTATATTTGAGGGGAAATGTTTTTGTTCAGAGGATTCAACATCACGAGAGACTCTAACTCCTCATATATACCCCTCCCCCCCACACACAAACAAACTACCTCCCTACTAACCGAATATGCCCTAGCGTTTTTCCCGGTAAAAATTAGGGATGTGCCGCGATGCTTCTTGCTCGCCCACAGGTTTCTTCGCCACTCCTTGCCCCGCCACCGGCCATACACAATCCCGATGTCCACTGGAATGGACATCATGGTCCCTGCCGTACCCCTAGCCACCCTCGCTAGCGCTAGAGACTCACTGCCAGTCGGGAATTGGGCTCAACCAAGGCCCAAACAATGTCGCCTAAGCAAGAATGTCATTCAAAGCTCTCAGTCATTGGATGTCATCGTTGTTTGTTCTACCGCTGCCACCCAATTGCCCTTGGCCCAGCGAACAGGCAAACAGGATTGTCGGCCGTCGGCCAAAGCGACACACAACACAACTATGGTAGTGAAGAATAAGAAGGTCGTGGTCACCCCAACGCCTTCCTTTTTGTCTCCCGCAAATCGACATCGACTCCTAGGCCCAGTATGGCTTATGTAGTGTGAAATTAAACAATGATGCAAATGATTTCATGGAACAATTGAACGCAAGGCAAACCGTTGGCCTCAACGACATTACCATGTCCATGTCATATACCCCAGAGATGACGAGAGATGTCTAGACTATAGAGGAGGTGGATGGGTGGAACACCGAGGCCACATGGTCTCCTCGTGATTTTTTATCTTCCCAACCCATTTTTATTTTCTTTTAGTTTTTTCTTGAATTTTTTTTGGGATTTACCTAAAAACAAAAAACAACAAAAAACAAAGAGTTACGGTGAGGCACTAGATTAATATGTTAGTCCAATAAAATTCAATAATAGGTATGACGAAAGCGTATAATTGATAGCAATATAGCAATACAAAAATTATCGGTACCTTCGAGATGTATCAGGTTGTTGGAAATCTGAGCCACTACGCTGACCACTAGGCCCACTAGACTAGGGCACGGTCTAAGCCCCTCACTCACTGGGAGGCCCATCATCCAGAAGATCCTAGACTTGACACATAGCTCATCACTACTAGGAAATTGCTTATAGAAGAACACTAATAAATGGCGGGCACGGTGGGACACCCGCCATTCCAATCTTTCAAGAATAGCTGTGACGAGTGCCAATGTCCACCCGCCATAGCTAAGGACATTGCAGTGGCGGGCAATAGTTTGTGCCCGTCACAGGTAGGCTCTTTCAAAATAAACCACTGGCAGGCAGTTTATTGGAGCCCCCCATTAGTTCTCTGTTACTTGTGGTGGGTCTCTCTGGTCGCCCGCCACAAGTGTAGATTGGCAAATGACATGAGAGACATCCAAAGTTTCTTAAAAATTGCGGTGGCGAGCACTCTTATTCGCTCGCTACAGCTATTCTCCCACATCAATTTTAAGTTCCTCTTCATGTGTGTTTATTGCGCACTCAGCCACTTCCTCTCCCACCTCTCACTCAGTCACTTCCTCCCCTCGTCATTGTGCGCCTTGCCCACTGTTGTCGCCGTGTCTCCGACCCGCACAACCGCTGGATCTACATGCCGGTGACCATGTGGCCTCCCTCCCCATGTGGTGGCCCTTCCCCGTCTGGACCGTCCACTACCGCCGCGAGGCCCCATCGCCTCATGATGTCGTTGACCCCCTCCGCTGTTCTAAGTCCCCCCACCCGTTGGACATAAGCCCTAGAGGCAATAATAAATTAGTTATTATTATATTTCCTTATTCTTGATAATCATTTATTATCCGTGCTATAATTGTATTGATTGGAAACTCAAATACATGTGTGGATACATAGACAAACACTGTCCCTAGTGAGCCTCTAAGGACTTGCTTGTTGATCAAAGATGGTCAAGGTTTCCTGACCATAGACATGAGTTGTCATTTGATAAAGGGATCACATCATTAGGAGAATGTTGTGATGGACAAGACCCAAACTATGAACATAGCATATGACCTTGTGAGTTCATTGCTACTATTTTCTGCATGTCAAGTATTTGTTTCTAGGACCATGATATCATGCAACTCCCGGGCACCGGAGGAATAACTTGTGTGTATCAAACGTCACAAAGTAACTGTGTGACTATAAAGGTGCTCTACAGGTATCTCCGAAGGTGTCTGTTGGGTTAGCGTGAATCGAGAATGGGATTTGTGACTCCGTATGGCGGAGAGGTATCTCTAGGGCCCACTCGGTAATACATCATCACAACAAGCCTTGCAAACAATGTGACTAAGGAGTTAGTCACGTGATCTTGTATTATGGAATGATTAAAGATACTTGCCGGTAACGACATTGAACTAGGTATGGAGATACCGACGATTGAATCTCGGGCAAGTAATATACCGAAGGACAAAGGGAATAATATACGGGATAAACTGAATCCTTGACATAGAGGTTCCACCGATAAAGATCTTTGTAGAATAAGTAGGAGCCAATATGGGCATCCAGGTCCCGCTATTTGTTATTGACCGGAGAGTGTCTCAGTAAAGTCTGCATAGTTCTCGAACCCGTAGGTTCTGCACACTTAAGGTTCGCTGACGTTTCGGTATAATTGAGTTATGTATGTTGGTGACCAAAAGTTTTTCAGAGTCCAGGATGAGATCCCGGTTGTCACGAGGAGTTTCGGAATGGTCCAGAGACGAGATTGATATATAGGAAGAGGTATTCGGGTTTCAGAAAAAGTTTTGGGCATGTTTGGTAGTGTACGAGAGTGACGAATGGGTTCCGGGGGTTCACCGGGAGGGGCCAACCCCCCCCCCCCCCCCCGGGGGGGGGCCTGACATAGGCCTAAGAGGTGGTGCACCAGCCCCCGCTGGGCTGGGTGGCTAGACTCATGGGCCTTTGCATCCGAAATACTGGAGAAGGGAAGGAGTTTGACTAGGAGGAGTCCTCCTAGCGCCTCCACCAAACTCGCTTGGAGGAGGACTCCTCCTCTTCGCCGCGGCTGACCAACCTTAGGGGAAACCCTTGGGAGCTACCGCTTCCCCCTCCCTTCTATATATAGTGGAGGGGAGTGAGGGAAGCAATACCTCAATCCAAGGCGCAACCCCCTCTACCTCCCTCTAGTTCGTTCTTCTCTTGATTAGGTTCGGTACTGCATGGTGAAGCCCTGTCGGATCGGCTCCACCACCATCGCCGCCATGCCGTTAGTCTGTCGGAGAACTCAGCTACTCTCCGCCCCTCTTGCTGGATCAAGAAGGCAGAGATCGTCATCGAGATGTATGTGTGCTGAACGTGGAGGTGCCATCCGTTCAGCACTAGATCGGGATGGGATCGCGAGATGGATCGTGATGAGATCACGGGACAGACTGGGATTTGGATCGCAAAGATGTTCGCTACATCAAACACGTTATATACGCTTCCGCTTAGCGATCTACAAGGGTATGTGGATCCTATCTCTTCTCTGGAAGATGCTCATCACCATGGATAGATCTTATGTGTGCGTAGGATTTTTTTCCCATGCAATGTTCCCCAACAGTGGCATCATGAGCTAGGTCTATGTGTAGATGATATCATGAGTAGAACACAAAGGACTTTGTGGGCGTTGATATTCAAATTGCTTCCCTCCTTAGTCTTTTCTTGATTCGGCGGTATTGTTGGATGAAGCGTCCCGGACCAACCTTACTCTACGCTTACGAGAGACCAGTTTCATCGAATGACATGCAACTTATTGTTACATAAATATGGCTAGCGGGTGTCTGTTTCTCTTACTTTAGTTGAAAACTTCTGCTACTTGTGAATGTGCCTGTGACATTGAATGTCAGTAGGATTTATGATCTTTTGATGTCAGTTTTTCTTGAATAGTTCAACTAGAAATTGGAATATCCTATGCTGAAATGTTAGGGGTCTTAATTTTGGCACTAGGCAAAGGGTAGTGAAGCATACATTGGAAGAAAGTCAAGTGTTGTTGCATGCTTGCAGGAAACTAAGTGCTCTACTTTTCGGAGTAGGCCAATCAAAATTTTCAGCCCAAGGTGGTTTGATTGCTTTGCTTTCTCTCCTTCTATGGGAGCCTCTGGGGATTATTGTGGTTTGGAATTCTTTAGTTTTTGCTGGAACCTTTTTGGAGGTTAATCTGTTTAATGTGATGGTTAAATTCACTTCTATACAAAATAAGGAGCAATGGCCTCTTGTTTCTATCTATGGAACATGCCAAGGAGAAGCTAGGGACCAGTTTGTGAGCTGGCTTTATAACCTGTAGATACCACTAGGTGAACACTCGCTTTTGGTTGGTGATTTCAATTTTATCAGGTCCATAGATAATAGAAATCTGCCTGGAGGTGATTTAAATGATATGTTCATTTTCAATGAAATAGTTGGTCATCTAGGACTTTTGGAACTGCCCTTGAAGGGAAGGTCATTTACTTGGTCAAATATGCAGGACAACCACTAGAGCATCTAGATTGGTTCTTCACTCCCTCTGATTGGATTTCTGCATACCCAATGACTGAAGTTTTGCCATTAGCTAAAACTGCCTCAGATCATGCACCATGCATGATTACAATCAAAACCTCAATTCCAAAGTCAAATATCTTCAGGTTTGAGAATTATTGGTTGGAGTTGGATGGGTTTATGCAGTGTGTGGAGCAATCATGGAAGAGACAGTACGCAAAGGGACATATCACTTCAAGAATTGCTGACAAGCTCAAGAGAATGAGAATGGACCTTAAAAAGTGGAAGATCAGTGTCTCCAAACATAAATGTTTGGTTGCCAAATGTAACCAGGCAATCCTTATTTTGGATAATTTGGAGGAGATTAGGCCTTTGTTTAGGCCCGAGTTTAATTTTAGAAAGATTGTAAAACTCCATGTGGAAAAGTTGCTGAAATTGTCCATGGCTAGTCTGAAATTGTCAGATGGATGTGTCATCACTGAGCATTCCCAAATGGATGGGACCATTTGGAGTTGTTTTAAGAACAGGATGAGAGTGTCCATGGGCATTGTAATGGGGTTTGATCTGGCATCTTTTCTATCACCCATTGAAGGTCTTGAGGAGTTTATCAAACCTTTTAAGAAAGAGGGAGTGGATGGCATTGTCAAACATATGCCCATTGAGAAGGCTCCTGGTCCAGATGGATTCAATGGTCTTTTCTTTAAGAAGTGCTCCCACATCATATGTGATGACTTTTATGAACTAGCTCACTCTTTTTATGATGGTGTTGCTGTTCTGGGAAACATTAAAGGTTCATACATTACCTGAGTGCCCAAAAAGTTGGTCCTTGAGGGGGTTGGGGATTATAGACCAATCTCCCTCACTGACATGGATTTGGAGTTTTTCTCAAAACTGTTGGCAAATAGGTTGCAAATAGTAATTATGGAGTGCATCCATAAGAACCAATATGGCTTCATCAAGACCAAAACTATTCAAGACTGCATTGGATGGGATTTTGAATATTTGCATCAATGTCATCAATCCAAGAGGGCCATTGTAATTCTGAAGTTAGATTTTGAAAAAGCTTTTGATTCTTGAGGTTCAAGGGTTTTAGTGAAAAGTGGATTTCCTGGATGGTCCAACTTTTATCTACTGGTACCTCTTGAGTGTTGCTTAATGGGGTCCCTGGCAGGAAGTTTTTGTGCAAGAAAGGGTCAAGCAAGGAGATCCTGTTTCCCCCTATTGTTTGTGATTTTTGCTGATCTCTTACAAAGAGTGGTTAATGACATGCATGTTAGAGGAGTATTACAGCTGCCAATTCCATGCCATGACCAGGATTATCCTATTGTTCAATATGTTGATGATACTCTGATCATTCTGCCAGCTGATAAGGTGCAATTTCTTTCTCTGAAAGACATGCTCAAGGTTTTTTCATAGTCTATAGGGCTTGATGTTAACTATCATAAGTCCTCTATCATTCCCATCAATGTGGATGATGAAGCCACCAAGGATCTTGTTGAAGCTTTTGCTTGTCAGGTGGGGAAAATGCCTTTTACTTACTTAGGGCATCCACTTGGGACTACTAGGCCAAAAATGGTGGACTTCATGCCCTTGGTTGAGTACATGGAAAGGAGAATATGACTGCCAGTTCTGCCTTCCTTAATTCAGGTTAAAGATTGCAGTTCTTAAACTCAACGTTGTCCTCAATGCCAGTGTTCTTTCTAAGTAGCTTAGCTATACCCCCTGGGATACTTAAAAAATTGGAAAGAATCCAGAGACAGTGCCTTTGGAGGAAACATAAGGATGAACCTGCTCCATCCCTGGCTACATGGGATTTGGTTTGCTGACCAAAAGCTAAGGGAGGACTTGGAATCGTGAATTTTGGAATCATGAATCTTGGAATCCAGAATGTGGCATTACTGTTGAAGCAGGAAAATCACTTAATGAAAAAGAAAGATGTTCCTTGGGTGTCACTAATTTGGAACACTTACTATCATGAGAGAGTCCCACAAGCAACTAGGGATTGTGGTTATTTCTAGTGGAATGATATTTGTAAAATTATGACTCAGTTCAGGTCCTCAACTTGGGTTACAATAAATGTTGGGGACGCTATCCTTTTATGGTTTGATCATTAGAAAGTTGGTGATGATGTTGCCACTTTGGAATCAAGGTTCCGTAGGATCTTTTCTTATGTTAAAGACCCATGAGGGACTGCCAAGGAAGTCTTCGATATACAACAGTTGGTGGATGTTTTCCATCTACCTTTATCTGAGCAAGCTTATCAAGGCCTTTTGGACGTGCAAAACCCGATGGGATCCCGTGAAAGGGATCTAGATCTCAAGTACTCTTGGTGGTTACAGGATTCGTCCAAACAATTTAAGCCCAAGTTATTTTATATGATCTTGCACTCCAAACTTACTTTTAATCCTTTGCTCTCATGGATTTGGAGATCATGTTGCACCAGGAAAATAAAGGTCTTTTTATGGATGTTGATTATGGATAGGTTGAATACCAAAGATATGGTTGAAAGGAAGCATTTGCACATGAAGGATGGTGTACAGTGTGTTTTGTGCCCATTGAGTGAAAGAGAAACCAGAGACCATCGTTTTTCCAGTGCAATTGCAATGTCAGAGCCTGGAATTACTTGCAGATTGATTGGTCACAAGGGAATACTATGGCAGAAACCAACATCAATGCAAGGAGAGATTTTGCAAAGCCTTTCTTATCTCAAGTCGTATTCCTTGCTTGTTGGAATATTTGGATTATTCAGAATGCAAAAGTCTTCAGGCATGAATGGCCCAGGTTTAACAGATGGAGAGCAACATTTGTGCATGATATCTTTCTCATGCAACACAAAATCAAGTCGATCTTTAAAGATAACCTTCTGAGATGGATCTCATACCTACCTCCTTGAGTTTTGATCTGTACATACATGTAAATTTTACTTTTCTTTCTTTCTTCTATTACCCCTTGTAACACGTGTAATTACCTTTCGTTGCAATACAAATTAAGATTAGTGTCGGGGGTTTTCCCTATAGTTCCGTGTGAAAAAATTCCATCTTGGTTAGCATCCAAAGAGACCTCAAGCTGGAAAATTTGGTGGCTAGCGAAACCACCTAGAGGCCCCTCGCTTTTTGTGAAACACTTAAGGTGCATGACCTGAATTGGCATGGTTCTATGTTTGCATTGGGATCTTGCCTCCCTAGTCATAACAACATATCTACCAGCCTCCCCTCTGTCATTAACCTAGCCTTGTTAATTTGGGTTTGCAACCAAGCCCCCTAGGACCCCCTGGCATTCTTTCGAACACTTGGCAGGCTTGTCCACAACGCGGCGAGAGAACGCGTTTTGCACGTGCTTCATAGGAGCCGCCGCTCCCACCTTCCCTATTCCAGTGATCCCCTGCAGTGGTAGCCTGGATCCTCCCTCTGCTAGCACTGCTATCCCCCTTGTTGCGCGCCTGAGCCACTGCTGCCGTGCTAGCAGCTGATGCCAGCAGCGCCTGCTGCGGCTATGCAGCACTGCCCATGCCACAACGGCTCGCCAGCTCTCCCCCTTCGGACGATGCCCTCTCGTCCGCTAGCCAAACCACCAGCCAGGACTCATGTGACCGCCTCCTGCGTCGCCACGCCCCCCTGCAGCTACAGAGATGGTCGGACTACGATCTTATCGCCACCACCTCAGAACTGACCTCGAGACTCTATAAAAAGGTGCCCCCGAGCTCTACTAGCAACGGGAACCTCTTCTACGCAACCATATGAGACCTCCCCTTCCTCCGATTTTGACTGGGGCTTACATATTCCCCAGCTCCACCTCTTTTAAATCTCCAACAACTTTTTTGTACTGCTTTGGGAATGTGTGTTGATTTGAATATTTTCAAAAATAGGGATTTGAAAAGAGGATAAAAACTTTCAGAAAGTTTTGGTGTGCACCTCACCTACCTACACATTGAAGGCAAGCATTCTGAACTTATACATATATATATGCTGTGTGTGATTTGCTTGATGAAGAAAACATTGTTGTTATGTGGAACAAGTTTGATGGTATTTAATGTGGTTGTACAACCATGCACATGGGTACAAGGTGAGAAAATATATGTGTTACATATTGGATGTTTGTGACAGTAGCCACTCCCTTCTGCCACACATGCCTTCCGGATGGGATCCGGGAAGAGTCGGTGTCTCGGGGAGACACGACATCATAGAACTGACATCTTGCGGGACAAGGATGGCCAGCGAGGCATGTTGGGGCATGAAAAGTGGTGATTCTGTCCGAATCGTGAAACAAAATTTTGTTGTGCTAATCATGCAGGGAACAATATAAACCTCCTGAGTCGACCGTAGATCAAGTCTTGGTCCAGTAACCTCCCTTACTTGTGTCATACCGCCGCTTGTGTTGGTGAACGTAGCATAAATTCAAAATTTTCCTACACATATTCAGATCTTCCTATGGAGAGACCAGCAACGAGAGAGGGGTAAGAGCATCTTCATACCTTTGAAGATCGCTAAGCGGAAGCGTTGCTAGAACGCGGTTGATGGAGTCGTACTCGCAGCGATTCCGATCTAGTGCCGAACTACGGCACCTCCGCGTTCAACACACGTGCAGCCCGGTGACGTCTCCCGCACCTTGATCCAGCAAGGAGGAGGGAGAGGTTGGGGAAGAACTCCAGAAACACGACGGCGTGGTGTCGATGGAGAGACGAGGTCTCCCGGCAGGGCTTCGCCAAGCACCGGCAGAGAGGAGGAGGAAGAAGAGCAGGGCTGCGCCGAGGGAGAGGGAAAAGTCTGATCTCCAATGGCCAAAAGTGCCCACTATATATAGGGGAAGGGGAGAGGGGGTGCCACCCCTAGGGTTCCCACCCTAGGGGGTGCGGCAGACCTCCCAGATGGGTGGTGCAGCAGCAAGAAGGGGGAGGAGGGGGTGGTGCACCAACTGGTGGGCCTTAGGCCCACCTGGCTTAGGGTTTGCCCCCCGTTTTCTCTCCCTTGCGCAATGGGCTGAGTGGGGAGGCGCACCAGCCCACCTAGGGGCTGGTTCCCACCCCCACTTGGCCCACCTTACCTCCCGGGGTCGTTGCCCCCCTTCGGTGGTCCCCCGGGTCCACCTCCGGTGGTCCCGGTGGTCCCGGTACGTTGCCGGTGACGCCCGAAACACTTCCGGTGTCCGAAACCATCCGTCCTATATATCAATCTTTACCTCCGGAGCATTTCGGAGCTCCTCGTGAAGTCCGGGATCTCATCCGGGACTCCGAACAACATTCGGTAACCTCTTATAACAATTCCCTATAACCCTAGCATCACCGAACCTTAAGTGTGTAGACCCTACGGGTTCGGGAGACAGGCAGACATGACCGAGACACCTCTCTAGACAATAACCATCAGCGGGGTCTGGATAGCCATGGTGGATCCCACTTGCTCCACGATGATCTCATCGGATGAACCACGATGTCAAGGATTCAATCAATCCCGTATACGATTCCCTTTGTCTGTCGGTATAGAACTTGCCCGAGATTCGATCGTCGGTATACCTATACCTTGTTCAATCTCGTTACCGGTAAGTCTTTTTACTTGTTCCATAGCACGTCATCGTGTGACTAACTCCTTAGTCACATTGAGCTCATGATGATGTTCTACCGAGTGGGCCCAGAGATACCTCCCCGTCACACGGAGTGACAAATCCCGATCTTGATTCGTACCAACCCAACAGACACTTTCGGAGGTACCCGTAGTGCACCTTTATAGTCACCCAGTTTCGCTGTGACGTTTGATACACCCAAAGCACTCCTACGGTATCCGGGAGTTGCACAATCTCACGGTCGAAGGAAAAGATACTTGACATTGGAAAATCTCTAGCATACGAACAATTCGATCTAGTGCTAGGCTTAGGATTGGGTCTTGTCCATCACATCATTCTCCCAATGATGTGATCCCGTTATCAATGACATCCAATGCCCATGATCAGGAAACCATGATCATCTATTGACTAACGAGCTAGCCAACTAGAGGCTTGCTAGGGACACATTGTGATCTATTTATTCACACATGTATTACTGTTTCCTGTTAATACAATTATAGCATGAACAATAGACGATCATCATGAACAAGGAAATATGATAATAACCATTTTATTATTGCATCTAGGGCATATTTCCAACAGTCTCCCACTTGCACTAGAGCCAATAATCTAGTTACATTGTGATGTATCGAACACCCATAGCATTATGGTGTTGATCATGTTTTGCTCGTGGAAGAGGTTTAGTCAACGGGTCTGCAATATTCAGATCCGTGTGTACTTTACAAATATCTATCACTCCGCTCTGGACATGGTCCTGGATGGAGTTGTAGCAGCATTTGATGTGCTTCATCTTCCGGTGAAACCTGGGCTCCTTGGCTATGGCAATGGCTCCAGTGTTATCACAGAAGAGTGTCATAGGACCCGAAGCGCTTGGAACCACTCCAAGGTCGGTGATGAGCTCCTTCATCCAAATTCCTTCATGAGCCGCTTCTGAAGCAGCTATGTACTCCGCCTCACATGTAGATGCTGCCACGACTTCTTGCTTGCTGCTGCACCAGCTCACTGCCCCACCATTCAACACATATACGTATCCGGTTTGTGACTTTGAGTCATCGGATCTGTGTCGAAGCTAGCGTCAACGTAACCCTTTACGACGAGCTCTTCGTCACCTCCATAAACGAGAAACATTTCCTTAGTCCTTTTCAGGTACTTAAGGATATTCTTGACCGCTGTCCAGTGTTCCATACCGGGATCACTTTGGTACCTCCCTACCAAACTTATGGCAAGGTTTATATCAGGTCTGGTACACAGCATGGAATACATTAGAGAGCCCACGGCTGAAACGTAGGGAACATAACTCATCTTCTCTCTATCTGCTGCCGTGGTCGGCGACCGAGTCTTACTCAATCTCATACCTTGCAAAACTGGCAAGAACCCTTTCTTTGAGTTTTCCATATTGAACCTTTTCAATATCTTGTCAAGGTATGTGCTTTGCGAAAGACCTATGAGGCGTCTTGATCTATCTCTATAGATCTTGATGCCTAATATGTATGCAGCTTCTCCAAGGTCCTTCATTGAAAAACTCTTGTTCAAATAGGCCTTTATGCTCTCCAACATCTCTATATTATTCCCCATCAATAATATGTCATCCACATACAGTATGAGGAAAGCTACAGAGCTCCCACTCAGTTTCTTGTACAGACAGGCTTCTCCGTAAACATGTATGAACCCAAACGCTTTAATCACCTCATTAAAGCAAATGTTCCAACTCCGAGATGCTTGCACCAGCCCATAGATGGAGCGCTGGAGCTTGCACACTTTGTTAGCACCCTTAGGGTCGACAAAACCTTCTGGTTGCATCATATACAACTCTTCCTTAAGGTTCCCGTTAAGGAACGCTGTTTTGACGTCCATTTGCCAAATTTCATAATCATAAAAGGCGGCAATTGCTAACATGATTCGGACTGATTTCAGCTTCGCTACGGGAGAGAAAGTCTCTTCGCAGTCAACTCCTTGAATTTGTCAAAAACCCTTTGCGACAAGTCGAGCTTTGTAAACGGTTACATTACCGTTTGCATCAGTCTTCTTCTTGAAGATCCATTTATTTTCTATGGCTCGCCGGTCATCGGGCAAGTCCACCAAAGTCCATACTTTGTTCTCATACATGGATCCTATCTCGGATTTCATAGCCTCAAGCCATTTGTTGGAATCCGGGCCCGCCATCGCTTCTTCATTGTTCGAAGGTTCACCGTTGTCTAACAACATGATTTCCATCACAGGGTTGCCGTACCACTCTGGTGCGGAGCGTGCCCTTGTGGACCTTCGCGGTTCAGTAGTAACTTGATCCAAAGCTTCATGATCATCATCATTAACTTCCTCTTCAGTCGGTGTAGGCGCCACAGGAACAACTTCCCGCGCTGGGCTACTATCCTGTTCGAGAGGGGGTGCAATTACCTCATCAAGTTCTACCTTCCTCCCACTTACTTCTTTCGAGAGAAACTCTTTCTCTAGAAAGGATCCGTTCTTGGCAACAAAGGTTTTACCTTCGGATCTAAGATAGAAGGTATACCCAATAGTTTCCTTAGGGTATCCTATGAATACGCATTTCTCCGCTTTGGGTTCGAGCTTTTCTGGTTGAAGTTTCTTCACATAAGCATCGCAACCCCAAACTTTAAGAAACGACAACTTAGGTTTCTTGCCAAACCACAGTTCATACGGTGTCGTCTCAACGGATTTAGACGGTGCCCTATTTAAAGTGAATGCTGCAGTTTCTAATGCGTATCCCCAAAATGATAGCGGTAAGTCGGTGAGAGACATCATAGATCGTACCATATCTAATAAAGTGCGATTACGACGTTCAGACACTCCGTTGCGCAGCGGTGTGCCAGGCGGCGTCAGTTGTGAAACGATTCCACACTTCCTTAGGTGTGTGCCAAACTCGTGACTCAAATATTCTCCTCCACGATCAGATCGTAGATATTTAATTTTTCTGTCACGTTGATTCTCAACCTCACTCTGAATTTCCTTGAACTTTTCAAACGTCTCAGATTTGTGCTTCATCAAGTAGATATACCCATACCTACTCAAATCATCAGTGAGGGTGAGAACATAACGATAACCACCGCGAGCTTCAACGTTCATTGGACCACACACATCAGTATGTATTATTTCCAATAAGTCAGTTGCTCTCTCCATTATTCCAGAGAATGGAGTCTTAGTCATCTTGCCCATGAGGCACGGTTCGCATGTGTCAAATGATTCAAAGTCAAGAGATTCTAATAGTCCATCAGTATGGAGCTTCTTCATGCGCTTAACGCCGATATGACCAAGGTGGCAGTGCCACAAGTATGTGGGACTATCTGTGACAGCCCAAGACCGATGTTCCAGAAGCTTCCCCTTTTCTTTCCGTTTTCGTCGTGCGGGTATTTTCAGTTGCCGCATCATCATCGCATCATGCGCATCATATGCATTGCATCGGCATCTCCGTTGCCGCCAGTTTTCAAAACTTGCATTCGTTGTTAGTTGCCGCTTCTCTTCGCGTTCGTCGTTGTTCGTTCCGAGTCCGACCGCACACGCACGCGCCCGCGGCACCATCGAAACCCTGTTTTTAAAGCGCGTTTAAAACTCTCTCTGATCGAGGTGAAACTTGGCACGCGGTCGCGATTAGTTATAGCTCGGCCGCCTGTCGAATTTCGTCGCGATCGGAGACCGTCTGGTACCCGAACGGTCGACCGTAGCGGCACCGTCTTCGGTTATTCGTCGGTCGTCTGTTGGTGTTTTTAAATTCGTGCCGCGCCGCCCGTTCTTCCTCTCGTCACCGGATGCTCCCTCTACACGGCCGCGTACCCTTCCCCGCGTTCGAAATCGTCCGAATCCGACCCCGCGGTTGGATCCGGAGCGCGATTCCGGTTAACCGAGCCCCCCATTTGTCTATAAATAGACCCTCATATTATTTTGGGACAGCCTCCCCCTAATCCCTCCTCGTTTTCCGCGCTACCCCACCAAACCCTAGCCACTCTCTCTCCCCTGTCTCCCACCTCCAGCCGCCGGGCCCGCCCGAGCCCGGGTCAAGCCCGCCGAAGCCCATCGGGCCCGAGGCAAACCCTAGCCGAGCCCCATGGATCTCCCTGCGCCCGAGCTCCTCTCTCCCTGCCCCGAGCGCCGCCCCTGCCGGAGGTCTGCGCCGCCCCTGCCGGAGGAGCCGGCCCGACCCTGCCTCAGCTCGGCCAGCCCGCGCAGCTTCCCCGCTGCCGCCAGATCCGGCGAAGCAGCGCCGCCGCCGTCAAGGAGTCGCCGCCCCGCGCCCGTTTCGCGTCGCCGTCGCCTGGATCCGGTGCGGGCAGGCCGGAGCTGCCCGTTCCCGGCCGGATCTCGCCGCCCCTCACTGGTGTTCGCCCCGCCTCGCCGTCAGTCTCCTTGACGGGACCCTGCCGCCGTCCCCAACTCCTCGTGTTCGAGGGACGAGTCGCTCGTTCGAGCGAGCGCTCGTGCGCCTGGGCCTCGCCCGCGTTGACCGCGCCGCCCCCGCGCCGGACAGCTGGGCCCGCTCCAACCGTGACCTCGAATCGGCCTCCTTCGGCCCAGTTCGGCCCCCCCTGCCGCTCGCCGCCCAGGCCGGCCCAGCTCGCCCCGAGCCAGGCCACCTTCGGCCGCCCCAGCCTCCAGCTGGGCCAAGGCCCCAAGGTGAGCTCCGCTGCGCCCTTTTTTTTTGTTGTTCGCATGTGCGTAGTATTAGTATGTGGTGCCAATGCTTAGTTTCGGCCCGATATCCAGATCTGGCCCGCGTAGGTTTTTTTTTATTTCTGGCTATTTAATCCTTTTTCAGAAAAGGGCATATTTTCAAACGCGTGTAGTTTTAGATCCGTGTGTCCGACCGGAGAGTATTATATATGTAAAACGTGTATTTTCTCGCGTAGAACCCAATTATCCGACATGCATATTTGTTTAACGCTGTTTAGGGTGCCTAATGCTTTGTTTTGCGTGCTGTTACAATAGGTTCCGATCCGTAGTTATTTTTCGCGCGTGTCCGGACTGCCCGTATGCCATAGATTTAATGTCCATGTTTTAGGGACCATATTTCTACGTATTTTAGAGCGGTCACTCGTATTTTTCCGTGTAGGGTTTTGCCGGTAGTTTATTTTCCCGTTTAGAGGTATTATCTCGCATTATTGGGTGGCGATATTTTGTGTTGCAAACCCCACATTTTATATATGTTTCCGGGGTAGAAAAATCCCATGGATTTTTCTGTGCAATTAGTTTTAGCTTTTGAGGAAGTTAGTTCGCGAGATATTTTGCCGTGATGCCCTTTTGTTTAATTCGTAGGATTTATTCCGTGCCTCGTTCGAATTAGTTGTCAACTAGGGAGTCGATCTTGGATGTTTTGTTTAGCCCCTGGTATTTTTAGTTGCAATAGAAATGCATGTTTAGGTGTTGTTTGACTGCCCTCAAGTTGCTTGAGTAGTGCTGTTTTAGAGGAGCTGAAATATTTCTAAGTCTGGAGTCTGCTATTATTTTGTTGTTGTCTTGTCTTGCTTGCATCTTGTGATCTGTATATCTTTTGGGGTTGGTCCAATGGAGTTAGTTGTGCCCCTTATGTTTCTCTAGCATGCTGTTAAGTTTCATGCCATTTGGAGACCTGTAGCTATAGGTTTTGCTGCTGCCAATATTGCCTCAGGCTGAAAACTGAACTTTCATGATGTGTAATTTTCACTAAGTCTGAAATAGTGTGTGAGATGCCATTTTGTGTCTTCTTTTCCTAGTGCTCCTTGCTGCCACGCTAGTTGTTGTTAGATGTTTGCAGTAGTGCGTTTTGCCCTCTTCCGTGCCATGCCTTGCTTGAGCTCATCGGAGTTGTGTAGCCGTAGTTGTGGGGCGTAGAAAGTGCTATGTGGCTGTTTTTGGCAGATTGTAGTGTTTTCTCGTTTTGCTCGTAGTTTTCGAACCGTAGCTCCGTTTTGATCGTGCCCTACATGAAACTTGCTTAGATTCTCGTATAGTTTCTTTTTCTCTTGCTGTTTGTATGTGATGAAGTGTTCGTAGCCGCCGTTGCACACATTTTGCATTCATGCCATCATATCTTGCGGTGCTTGTATCTTCTGATCCGTAGCTCCGTTGGAGATGTTCTTTACGTGTAGATTGCCTGCCTTGACGCGTAGAATCACGTGAACCTATTTGTTTTGCTGCTTAACAACCAATTAAATGCATTAGGTCAGATCTGGACAGAATTGTAAATTAACTTGTGAGGTCGTCTCGGAGATGCTATATGTCATTTCCGACCTCATTTAAATTGCCTAGATAGGTAGTTTAATTTCCGCTTCACCTCTTGCATGTTTGACAACATTAAGATTGCCATGTAGATAACCGGGAGTGAACTAAATAATTAACGTGCAGTTTCGTCGATATGCAACTCGTGCATATTGAACTTCACTTAATGTGTAGTGTTTGACTGTGTGATTTGTCATGCTGTGACTTGCATGTATTCAGTAGCTCATGCATCATATGTGTTGTGCATCGTGTGGTGAATATCGTGTGTTGATGCTTGTTTCCGGTTTCCCCGTCTCGATAGAGTTCCGCAAGCGAGTCGGATGTGAGGACCCGTTCGGCTACGTCGGTTCGTCTGCTTCACGGAGGCATTCTTCTTCCAAGCGGGATCTCAGGCAAGATGATCATTTCCCCAGATACCATTACTATCATTGCCATGCTAGTATTAACGCTTCTATCGATTATGTCTCGTTGCCTATCACCTGAAAATGTCAGCCTCTCAACAATACCATGTTAACCCTCAACCTGTTCAACCTAGCAAGCCCCTGATTGGCTATGTTACTGCTTGCTTAACCCTGTTGTTAGCGTTGCTAGTTGCAGGTGCAGATGCTTCCATGTGATAACATGGGTTCCTTGTCTTATCACCATATATTAATGCTATTTAATTTAAGGCACCTATATACCTGGTAAAAGGTGGAAGGCTCGGCCTTTCTAGCCTGGTGTTTTGTTCCACCTTTGCCCTTTTAGTTACCGGCTACCGGTGTTATGTTCCATAAATGAGCGCTCCTAACACGATCGGGGTTGTTATGGGGACCCCCTTGATAATTCGTTTTAGATTAAGGCTGGTCTGGCAAGGCCCAACTTTGGTACTACATTTGCCTAATCACCTAATAAAATTGCATAGGGACTTTCCGGACCCCGAGGATATTTTAATCAACCCCCGGGCCAGTGCTCCTCATGAGTGTTGGTCCAAACTAGAGCCGTTTGCGCGGCCAACCCGGGGCAACTCGGGAGATTTCTATCAGGCCACCGTACGCTGTGCTTATCCGTCGTGTCCTGAGAACGAGGTACGCGACTCCTATCGGGATCGTCGACACGTCGGGCGGCCTTGCTGGATTAGTTTTACCTTTGACGAGATATCTTGTGCATCGGGATTCCGGTGATGCTTTGGGTAATCTCAGAGTTGAGGTTTTCCACTAGGGAATCCGACGAGATCGCGAGCTTCGTGATTGAGGATTTCTATGCGGCTTGTGGTAATTTGTGATGGACTAGTTGGAGCACCCCTGCAGGGTTAAATCTTTCGGAAAGCCGTGCCCACGGTTATGTGGCAACGTGGATACTTTGTTTAACACTGGTTCTAGATAACTTGAAGTTAACTTAATTAAAATATGCCAACCGTGTGCGTAAACGGGACTGTCTCTTTCGTGAGTTCCTTCTCCGATCGAGGACACGGTGGGGTTATGTCTGACGTAGGTAGGTGTTCAGGATCATTCATTTGATCATCAGTAGTTCACGTCCGTTATGCGTAGATCTTCCCCCTCTTATTCTTGTACTCGTAAGTTTAGCCACCAAATATGCGCTTAGCCGCTGCTGCAACCTCACCACTTAACCATGCCTCACCCATTAAGCTTTGCTAGTCTTGATACCTTTGGAAATGAGATTGCTGAGTCCCCTGTGGCTCACAGATTACTACAACACCAGTTGCAGGTACAGGTAAGGGTTACTCGACGTGAGCGCGTTGATTGTTCATTTGGAGTTGCTTCTTCATCTTCTTCTTCTTCTTCGATCTAGGACGGGTTCCAGGCCGGCACCCTGGGATAGCAAGGATGGACGTCGTTCTTTGTTTGTCGTTTGTTTTCGTCCGTAGTCGGACCCTTCTCTTACTCTTGGTGTTTATGTAATGTACTGATGTGACTCTGATGTAGCTTGTGGCGAGTGTAAGCCAACTCTTTATATAACTCTCCTTTTCAGTACATGTACTTGTAACGATATCCATTCTTGCGACTCGACGAGATGCGCTTCTATCCCCGACGAGGCCTTCGTGCCAAATTGAGGATAGGGTCGCATCTTGGGCGTGACAAGTTGGTATCAGAGCAAGGACCGACCTAGGAGCCCCCTTGATTGATCGAACTTGGCCGAGTCGAGTCTAGTGAAAAAATTATTTGAGTCTTAGTTATATATCGGAGAGTAGGATTCTTTTTCTCCTCTTCTATGCTCTGGTGAGGAATCGTGACGTAATAATTTATTCTACTCCTCTTCTCACTCAAAAATTTTAGTATCACGCGGATATTCTTGGGACCTATATGATGCCGATGTGACGGAGTTCTGTCTTGGTGCCTCCTGTCTGACTTGATCTTCTTCCTGGGAGTTGAGCTCCAGAGGATTCTCGAGCACATCGTTATCATTCAGATTTCTTAGTATCTCAGGACGAAGCATGTTCGTAATTGCTTCAATACTAGTAGTGGCGAGATAACCCGATGTCCCCAGTACTGGTGCAGATTGTTCGGGGGTACTGCCATACTTTGTATCGTTGTGATCACGAGGGTCTGTTGTAGATGAAGGTCCGAGATTCTGGTCGTGTGTTGAGGGATGTGATACAAGTGACGGGTTAGTATAGGAGTTGTGTGATATTACTCCTTGTATCCGTGTACCAGATTGCATGACTAGATATTTCGGGAATTCATAGGTGGGAATTCAAGTAGTTTCTTATAGGACAATCTTCCAACAAATGCATGATGTTAGGTTGGGGTTCGACATCTAGTGGATTCGTTTGTTCACGGTCGACTTACAGCGGTACACGTTGTGTCTTAAAGAGTCCTTGTAGCTTGCTACGACTCGGGGACGCTTCGTATGTCAGGTGCACTGCCTTGCACTTGATGGCTTCTGTAAATCGTGCCTGTGCGATCCTGTCCACGAAAATATCAAACGGAAATCTTTCTCATGAGTTTGTTCTGGCTTGTTTCGTAAGCCTCACCCTTTGTTTTGTTTTAATATGGTAATTCAGTTGCTTCGATGTCAAGTGGTGATTTCAGATCTTTCCAAGAGGTGTTCTCATAGTTTTTTATGTGAGAATGCAAATTCTTTTGTTCGTTCAATTCTTATGTCAATTCTTGTCAACCGGAGTTGTTATATCTATTCTTTTCAACCGGCGTGTTTCTCTCCAAGTGGATTCAATCCTCTCTAATTTTTGCAGATCATTCCCTCAATTCTTTCCGGAGTTCATCTCATCTAGCCCAATTTGTCTTTTGTTTTCCCCACCCTCCCGCCCTTTTTTCTTCGGGGATTGGATTTCATCCAAGCGCATTCATTTCATCGTGCTTCCGCTATCTCTTCTTCCTTTCGTAGCCGGTGATTCATCGTGAAGATTCTCAGGAGCTTCATGTTCATCTTTATTCATTCTTGTCATCTTTTCCGGTGAATTCAATTTAGTTGTCTGTGTCATCATATCCATTCATCCCTCTCTTTTCTTCCGGAGTGTTGAAGATATCTCGGAAGTTTCGTGTTTTCAATTCTTTTAATTATTTCGAGGTGCTCAACCTCATCTAGTTCTCTTCACACCAGTGCTATATCAATCTTTCTAGTAATCTTTTCGACGGTGATTTCTATGAGTGGGCCCATAACCGACAGGTTCTTTACCAGGATCTTACCTGGCTCTTTTAATCATCTCCGGAGATCTTTAAATTCTTTTCATCTATGACATAAGTATGAATTTCATCAGTCATACCCCTTCTCCAAGGCCTATTCGAATTAATTCTCATATTTGGTTCAACCTTGCATTCTTCTTATTCCGGAGCGTCTCAGCTATTCTTGGTGTTGTTCCTCGTCATCATTCTTAGCTTGCAAATTCGAAGGGGTGTTTCTCTCAGTCTTGTTCCATTCTTGGGAAGATTGTCATCTCAGCTTCGTGTTATTCTCTCATTGTTCCAATCATGAGTAATCCCTTTTCTTGCTATCCGGTGCTTCTCTGAGTGGTTTTTATTTCTCGTTCCTCCGAAGACCATCATTTTAGAAGATTCTTCGTTCTCAGCTTTCAGCTTCATCCTCAATTCTTCTCAATTGTTGTCTCTTCGTTCGTCTCTCAATTATTCTGGTGCCTTGTTCTAGTTTTCTCTCAGCTGGCTCATGATCTCTTCGTTATCTTGCATCTCCATTAATTCGTGGTGTTCCCATTCAGTCGTGAATTCATACGGGTGCTTCCTTCAATCATGTTTCAAATGGTGCTTATCTCTCTGCCTCTTCAAGATTCATTTCTATAAGAATAAGTGGTATGCTAAATCCGTTGCTTGTCATCAATTAAACTTGATGAAGGATGAGCATAACATAATTCTTATTCTTGTTTTTCCTTCTTCCAAAAGATTTCAATTCTTCTTCCGGAGTGGCTCATGATATCAACTCCTTTTTCTCTAGTGTTATTATCTTTTCTTTTTCGGAGTTCCAAGTTTTCTCAAGTGTCTCATCGTGAAGCTTCATCTAAATCATGGCAAGGTCATAATATTATTCTTTTCTACCTTGATATCTTTGCATCATTCATTCGTATACGGAGGTCCTTCTTGGTGTTCTCTTGCTCTATTTACTTGTTTGTGGTGAGTATTGTCTATTTCTTCCACCTTTTCGAATCTTTTGTCCCTTTTTCCTACCAAAGTGCTGCCGAAATTTTCCATGAATTCTGGCTTCTTTCTCATGTCATTCTTCATCTCCTTGCAACCTTCACGGATAGTTGGTTTCACTCGTTTGTCAAAGAAGCGACTAAGTTTTTACCTCTTGTTCTTTCTCATCCTCTTCCCCTTTCATTCCTGGATCTCGAGGCGAGATCCTCTTGTAGTGTAGGAGTGTTGTGACAGCCCGAGACCGACGTTCCAGAAGCTTCCCCTTTTCTTTCCGTTTTCGTCGTGCGGGTATTTTCAGTTGCCGCATCATCATCGCATCATGCGCATCATCTGCATTGCATCGGCATCTCCGTTGCCGCCAGTTTTCAAAACTTGCATTCGTTGTTAGTTGCCGCTTCTCTTCGCGTTCGTCGTTGTTCGTTCCGAGTCCGACCGCACACGCACGCGCCCGCGGCACCGTCGAAACCCTCTTTTTAAAGCGCGTTTAAAACTCTCTCTGATCGAGGTGAAACTTGGCACGCGGTCGCGATTAGTTATAGCTAGGCCGCCTGTCGAATTTCGTCGCGATCGGATACCGTCTGGTACCCGAACGGTCGACCGTAGCGGCACCATCTTCGGTTATTCGTCGGTCGTCTGTTGGTGTTTTTAAATTCGTGCCGCGCCGCCCGTTCTTCCTCTCGTCACCGGATACTCCCTCTACACGGCCGTGTACCCGTCCCCGCGTTCGAAATCGTCCGAATCCGACCCCGCGGTTGGATTCGGAGCGCGATTCCGGTTAACCGAGCCCCCCATTTGTCTATAAATAGACCCTCCTATTATTTTGGGACAGCCTCCCCCTAATCCCTCCTCGTTTTCTGCGCCACCCCACCAAACCCTAGCCACTCTCTCTCCCCTGTCTCCCATCTCCAGCCGCCGGGCCCGCCCGAGCCCGGGTCAAGCCCGCCGAAGCCCATCGGGCCCGAGGCAAACCCTAGCCGAGCCCCATGGATCTCCCTGCGCCCGAGCTCCTCTCTCCCTGCCCCGAGCGCCGCCCCTGCCGAAGGTCTGCGCCGCCCCTGCCGGAGGAGCCGGCCCGACCCTGCCTCAGCTCGGCCAGCCCGCGCAGCTTCCCCGCTACCGCCAGATCCGGCGAAGCAGCGCCGCCGCCGTCAAGGAGTCGCCGCCCCACGACCGTTTCGCGTCGCCGTCGCCTGGATCCGGTGCGGGCAGGCCGGAGCTGCCCGTTCCCGGCCGGATCTCGCCGCCCCTCACTGGTGTTCGCCCCGCCTCGCCGCCAGTCTTCTTGCCGGGACCCTGCCGCCGTCCCCAACTCCTCCTGTTCGAGGTACGAGTCGCTCGTTCGAGCGAGCGCTCGTGCGCCTGGGCCTCGCCCGCGTTGACCGCGCCGCCCCCGCGCCGGACAGCTCGGCCCGCTCCAACCGTGACCCCAAATCGGCCTCCTTCGGCCCAGTTCGGCCCCCCCTGCCGCTCGCCGCCCAGGCCGGCCCAGCTCGCCCCGAGCCAGGCCACCTTCGGCCGCCCCAGCCTCCAGCTGGGCCAAGGCCCCAAGGTGAGATCCGCTTCGCCCTTTATTTTTTTTTGTTGTTCGCATGTGCGTAGTATTAGTATGTGGTGCCAATGCTTAGTTTCGGCCCGATATCCAGATCTGGCCCGCGTAGGTTTTTTTTAATTATTTCTGGCTATTTAATCCTTTTTTCAGAAAAGTGCATATTTTCAAACGCGTGTAGTTTTAAATCCGTGTGTCGGATCGGAGAGTATTATATATGTAAAACGTGTATTTTCTCGCGTAGAACCCGATTATCCGACATGCATATTTGTTTGACGCTGTTTAGGGTGCCTAATGCTTTGTTTTGCGTGCTGTTACAATAGGTTCCGATTCGTAGTTACTTTTCGCGCGTGTCCGGACTGCCCGTATGCCATAGATTTAATGTCCATGTTTTAGGGACCATATTTCTACGTATTTTAGAGCGGTCACTCGTATTTTTCCGTGTAGGGTTTTGCTGGTAGTTTATTTTCCCGTTTAGAGGTATTATCTCGCATTATTGGGTGGCGATATTTTGTGTTGCAAACCCCACATTTTATATATGTTTCCGGGGTAGAAAAATCCCATGGATTTTTCTGTGCAATTAGTTTTAGCTTTTGAGGAAGTTAGTTCGCGAGATATTTTACCGTGACGCCCTTTTGTTTAATTCGTAGGATTTATTCCGTGCCTCGTTCGAATTAGTTGTCAATTAGGGAGTCGATCTTGGATGTTTTGTTTAGCCCCTGGTATTTTTAGTTGCAATAGAAATGCATGTTTAGGTGTTGTTTGACTGCCCTCAAGTTGCTTGAGTAGTGCTGTTTTAGAGGAGCTGAAATATTTCTAAGTCTGGAGTCTGCTATTATTTTGTTGTTGTCTTGTCTTGCTTGCATCTTGTGATCTGTATATCTTTTGCGGTTGGTCCAATGGAGTTAGTTGTGCCCCTTATGTTTCTCTAGCATGCTGTTGAGTTTCATGCCATTTGGAGACCTGTAGCTATAGGTTTTGCTGCTGCCAATATTGCCTCAGGCTGAAAACTGCACTTTCATGAGGTGTAATTTTCACAAAGTCTGAAATAGTGTGTGAGATGCCATTTTGTGTCTTCTTTTCCTAGTGCTCCTTGCTGCCACGCTAGTTGTTGTTAGATGTTTGCAGTAGTGCGTTTTGCCCTCTTCCGTGCCATGCCTTGCTTGAGCTCATCGGAGTTGTGTAGCCATAGTTGTGGGGCGTAGAAAGTGCTATGTGGCTGTTTTTGGCAGATTGTAGTGTTTTCTCGTTTTGCTCGTAGTTTTCGAACCGTAGCTCCGTTTTGATCGTGCCCTACATGAAACTTGCTCAGATTCTCGTATAGTTTCTTTTTCTCTGGCTGTTTGTATGTGATGAAGTGTTCGTAGCCGCCGTTGCACACATTTTGCATTCATGCCATCATAGCTTGCGGTGCTTGTATCTTCTGATCCGTAGCTCCGTTGGAGATGTTCTTTACGTGTAGATTGCCTGCCTTGACGCGTAGAATCACGTGAACCTATTTGTTTTGCTGCTTAACAACCAATTAAATGCATTAGGTCAGATCTGGACAGAATTGTAAATTAACTTGTGAGGTCGTCTCGGAGATGCTATATGTCATTTCCGACCTCATTTAAATTGCCTAGATAGGTAGTTTAATTTCCGCTTCACCTCTTGCATGTTTGACAACATTAAGATTGCCGTGTAGATAACCGGGAGTGAACTAAATAATTAACGTGGAGTTTCGTCGATATGCAACTCGTGCATATTGAACTTCACTTAATGTGTAGTGTTTGACTGTGTGATTTGTCATGCCGTGACTTGCATGTATTTAGTAGCTCATGCATCATATGTGTTGTGCATCGTGTGGTGAATATCGTGTGTTGATGCTTGTTTCTGGTTTCCCCGTCTCGATAGAGTTCCGCAAGCGTGTCGGATGTGAGGACCCGTTCGGCTACGTCGGTTCGTCTGCTTCACGGAGGCATTCTTCTTCCAAGCGGGATCTCAGGCAAGATGATCATTTCCCCAGATACCATTACTATCATTGCCATGCTAGTATTAACGCTTCTATCGATTATGTCTCGTTGCCTATCACCTGAAAATGTCAGCCTCTCAACAATACCATGTTAACCCTCAACCTGTTCAACCTAGCAAACCACTGATTGGCTATGTTACTGCTTGCTTAACCCTGTTGTTAGCGTTGCTAGTTGCAGGTGCAGATGCTTCCATGTGATAATATGGGTTCCTTGTCTTATCACCATATATTAATGCTATTTAATTTAAGGCACCTATATACCTGGTAAAAGGTGGAAGGCTCGGCCTTTCTAGCCTGGTGTTTTGTTCCACCTTTGCCCTTTTAGTTACCGGCTACCGGTGTTATGTTCCATAAATGAGCGCCCCTAACACGATCGGGGTTGTTATGGGGACCCCCTTGATAATTCGTTTTAGATTAAGGCTGGTCTGGCAAGGCCCAACTTTGGTACTTCATTTGCCTAATCACCTAATAAAATTGCATAGGGACTTTCCGGACCCCGAGGATATTTTAATCAACCCCCAGGCCAGTGCTCCTCATGAGTGTTGGTCCAAACTAGAGCCGTTTGCGGGGCCAACCCGGGGCAACTCGGGAGATTTCTATCAGGCCACCGTACGCTGTGATTATCCGTCGTGTCCTGAGAACGAGGTACGCGACTCCTATCGGGATCGTCGACACGTCGGGCGGCCTTGCTGGATTAGTTTTACCTTTGACGAGATATCTTGTGCATCGGGATTCCGGTGATGCTTTGGGTAATCTCAGAGTTGAGGTTTTCCTCTAGGGAATCCGACGAGATCGCGAGCTTCGTGATTGAGGATTTCTATGCGGCTTGTGGTAATTTGTGATGGACTAGTTGGAGCACCCCTGCAGGGTTAAATCTTTCGGAAAGCCGTGCCCGCGGTTATGTGGCAACGTGGATACTTTGTTTAACACTAGTTCTAGATAACTTGAAGTTAACTTAATTAAAATATGCCAACCGTGTGCGTAACCGTGACTGTCTCTTTCGTGAGTTCCTTCTCCGATCGAGGACACGGTGGGGTTATGTCTGACGTAGGTAGGTGTTCAGGATCATTCATTTGATCATCAGTAGTTCACGTCCGTTATGCGTAGATCTTCCCCCTCTTATTCTTGTACTCGTAAGTTTAGCCACCAAATATACGCTTAGCCGCTGCTACAACCTCACCACTTAACCATGCCTCACCCATTAAGCTTTGCTAGTCTTGATACCTTTGGAAATGAGATTGCTGAGTCCCCTATGGCTCACAGATTACTACAACACCAGTTGCAGGTACAGGTAAGGGTTACTCGACGTGAGCGCGTTGATTGTTCATTTGGAGTTGCTTCTTCATCTTCTTCTTCTTCTTCGATCTAGGACGGGTTCCAGGCCGGCAGCCTGGGATAGCAAGGATGGACGTCGTTCTTCGTTTGTCGTTTGTTTTCGTCCGTAGTCGGACCCTGCTCTTACTCTTGGTGTTTATGTAATGTACTGATGTGACTCTGATGTAGCTTGTGGCGAGTGTAAGCCAACTCTTTATATAACTCTCCTTTTCAGTACATGTACTTGTAACGATATCCATTCTTGCGACACGACGAGATGCGCTTCTATCCCCGACGAGGCCTTCGTGCCAAATTGAGGATAGGGTCGTATCTTGGGCGTGACAAGTTGGTATCAGAGCAAGGACCGACCTAGGAGCCCCCTTGATTGATCGAACTTGGCCGAGTCGAGTCTAGTGAAAAAATTATTTGAGTCTTAGTTATATATCGGAGAGTAGGATTCTTTTTCTCCTGTTCTATGCTCTGGTGAGGAATCGTGACGTAATAATTTATTCTACTCCTCTTCTCACTCAAAAATTTTAGGATCACGCGGATATTCTTGGGATCTATATGATGCCGATGTGACGGAGTTCTGTCTTGGTGCCTCCTGTCTGACTTGATCTTCTTCCGGGGAGTTGAGCTCCAGGGGATTCTCGAGCACATCGTTATCATTCAGATTTCTTAGTATCTCAGGACGAAGGATGTTCTTAATTGCTTCAATACTAGTAGTGGCGAGATAACCCCGATGTCCCCAGTACTGGTGCAGATTGTTCGGGGGTACTGCCATACTTTGTATCGCTGTGATCACGAGGGTCTGTTGTAGATGAAGGTCCGAGATTCTGGTCGTGTGTTGACGGATGTGATACAAGTGACGGGTTAGTATAGGAGTTGTGTGATATTACTCCTTGTATCCGTGTACCAGATTGCATGACCAGATATTTCGGGAATTCATAGGTGGGAATGCAAGTAGTTTCTTATAGGACAATCTTCCAACAAATGCATGATGTTAGGTTGGGGTTCGACATCTAGTGGATTCGTTTGTTCACGGTCGACTTACAGCGGTACACGTTGTGTCTTAAAGAGTCCTTGTAGCTTGCTACGACTCGGGGACGCTTCGTATGTCAGGTGCACTGCCTTGCACTTGATGGCTTCTGTAAATCGTGCCTGTGCGATCCTGTCCACGAAAATATCAAATGGAAATCTTTCTCATGAGTTTGTTCTGACTTGTTTCGTAAGCCTCACCCTTTGTTTTGTTTTAATATGGTAATTCAGTTGCTTCGATGTCAAGTGGTGATTTCAGATCTTTCCAAGAGGTGTTCTCATAGTTTTTTATGTGAGAATGCAAATTCTTTTGTTCGTTCAATTCTTATGTCAATTCTTGTCAACCGGAGTTGTTATATCTATTCTTTTCAACCGGCGAGTTTCTCTCCAAGTGGATTCAATCCTCCCTAATTTTTGCAGATCATTCCCTCAATTCTTTCCGGAGTTCATCTCATCTAGCCCAATTTGTCTTTTGTTTTCCCCACCCTCCCGCCCTTTTTCTTCGGGGATTGGATTTCATCCAAGCGCATTCATTTCATCGTGCTTCCGCTATCTCTTCTTCCTTTCGTAGCCGGTGATTCATCATGAAGATTCTCAGGAGCTTCATGTTCATCTTTATTCATTCTTGTCATCTTTTCCGGTGAATTCAATTTAGTTGTCTGTGTCATCATATCCATTCATCCCTCTCTTTTCTTCTGGAGTGTTGAAGATATCTCGAAAGTTTCGTGTTTTCAATTCTTTTAATTATTTCGAGGTGCTCAACCTCATCTAGTTCTCTTCACACCGGTGCTATATCAATCTTTCTAGTAATCTTTTCGACGGTGATTTCTATGAGTGGGCCCATAACCGACAGGTTCTTTACCAGGATCTTACCTGGCTCTTTTAATCATCTCCGGAGATCTTTAAATTCTTTTCATCTATGACATAAGTATGAATTTCATCAGTCATACCCCTTCTCCAAGGCCTATTCGAATTAATTCTCATATTTGGTTCAACCTTGCATTCTTCTTATTCCGGAGCGTCTCAGCTATTCTTGGTGTTGTTCCTCGTCATCATTCTTAGCTTGCAAATTCGAAGGGGTGTTTCTCTCAGTCTTGTTCCATTCTTGGGAAGATTGTCATCTCAGCTTCGTGTTATTCTCTCATTGTTCCAATCATGAGTAATCCCTTTTCTTGCTATCCGGTGCTTCTCTGAGTGGTTTTTATTTCTCGTTCCTCCGAAGACCATCATTTTAGAAGTTTCTTCGTTCTCAGCTTTCAGCTTCATCCTCAATTCTTCTCAATTGTTGTCTCTTCGTTCGTCTCTCAATTATTCTGGTGCCTTGTTCTAGTTTTCTCTCAGCTGGCTCATGATCTCTTCGTTATCTTGCATCTCCATTAATTCGTGGTGTTCCCATTCAGTCATGAATTCATACGGGTGCTTCCTTCAATCATGTTTCAAATGGTGCTTATCTCTCTGCCTCTTCAAGATTCATTTCTATAAGAATAAGTGGTCTATGCTAAATCCGTTGCTTGTCATCAATTAAACTTGATGAAGGATGAGCATAACATAATTCTTATTCTTGTTTTTCCTTCTTCCAAAAGATTTCAATTCTTCTTCCGGAGTGGCTCATGATATCAACTCCTTTTTCTCTAGTGTTATTATCTTTTCTTTTCTGGAGTTCCAAGTTTTCTCAAGTGTCTCATCGTGAAGCTTCATCTAAATCATGGCAAGGTCATAATATTATTCTTTTCTACCTTGATATCTTTGCATCATTCATTCATATACGGAGGTCCTTCTTGGTGTTCTCTTGCTCTATTTACTTGTTTGTGGTGAATATTGTCTATTTCTTCCACCTTTTCGAATCTTTTGTCCATTTTTCCTACCAAAGTGCTGCCGAAATTTTCCATGAATTCTGGCTTCTTTCTCATGTCATTCTTCATCTCCTTGCAACCTTCACGGATCGTTGGTTTCACTCGTTTGTCAAAGAAGCGACGAAGTTTTTACCTCTTGTTCTTTTTCTTCCTCTTCCCCTTTCATTCCTGGATCTCGGGGCGAGATCCTCTTGTAGTGTAGGAGTGTTGTGACAGCCCGAGACCGACTTTCCAGAAGCTTCCCCTTTTCTTTCCGTTTTCGTCGTGCGGGTATTTTCAGTTGCCGCATCATCATCGCATCATGCGCATCATCTGCATTGCATCGGCATCTCCGTTGCCGCCAGTTTTCAAAACCTGCTTTCGTTGTTAGTTGCCGCTTCTCTTCGCGTTCGTCGTTGTTCGTTCCGAGTCCGACCGCACACGCACGCGCCCGCGGCACCGTCAAAACCCTCTTTTTAAAGCGCGTTTAAAACTCTCTCTGATCGAGGTGAAACTTGGCACGCGGTCGCGATTAGTTATAGCTAGGCCGGCTGTCGAATTTCGTCGCGATCGGAGACCGTCTGGTACCCGAACGGTCGACCGTAGCGGCACCGTCTTCGGTTATTCGTCGGTCGTCTGTTGGTGTTTTTAAATTCGTGCCGCGCCGCCCGTTCTTCCTCTCGTCACCGGATACTCCCTCTACACGGCCGTGTACCCGTCCCCGCGTTCGAAATCGTCCGAATCCGACCCCGCGGTTGGATTCGGAGCGCGATTCCGGTTAACCGAGCCCCCCATTTGTCTATAAATAGACTCTCCTATTATTTTGGGACAGCCTCCCCCTAATCCCTCCTCGTTTTCTGCGCCACCCCACCAAACCCTAGCCACTCTCTCTCCCCTGTCTCCCACCTCCAGCCGCCGGGCCCGCCCGAGCCCGGGTCAAGCCCGCCGAAGCCCATCGGGCCCGAGGCAAACCCTAGCCGAGCCCCATGGATCTCCCTGCGCCCGAGCTCCTCCCTCCCTGCCCCAAGCGCCGCCCCTGCCGGAGGAGCCGGCCCGACCCTGCCTCAGCTCGGCCAGCCCGCGCAGCTTCCCCGCTGCCGCCAGATCCGGCGAAGCAGCGCCGCCGCCGTCAAGGAGTCGCCGCCCCGCGACCGTTTCGCGTCGCCGTCGCCTGGATCCGGTGCGGGCAGGCCGGAGCTGCCCGTTCCCGGCCGGATCTCGCCGCCCCTCACTGGTGTTCGCCCCGCCTCGCCGCGAGTCTCCTTTCCTGGACCCTGCCGCCGTCCCCAACTCCTCCTGTTCGAGGGACGAGTCGCTCGTTCGAGCGAGCGCTCGTGCGCCTGGGCCTCGCCCGCGTTGACCGCGCCGCCCCCGCGCCGGACAGCTGGGCCCGCTCCAACCGTGACCCCGAATCGGCCTCCTTCGGCCCAGTTCGGCCCCCCCTACCGCTCGCCCCCCAGGCCGGCCCAGCTCGCCCCGAGCCAGGCCACCTTCGGCCGCCCCAGCCTCCAGCTGGGTCAAGGCCCCAAGGTGAGCTCCGGTGCGCCCTTTATTTTTTTTTGTTGTTCGCATGTGCGTAGTATTAGTATGTGGTGCCAATGCTTAGTTTCGGCCCGATATCCAGATCTGGCCCGCGTAGGTTTTTTTAATTATTTCTGGCTATTTAATCCTTTTTTCAGAAAAGGGCATATTTTCAAACGCGTGTAGTTTTAAATCCGTGTGTCGGATCGGAGAGTATTATATATGTAAAACGTGTATTTTCTCGCGTAGAACCCGATTATCCGACATGCATATTTGTTTGACGCTGTTTAGGGTGCCTAATGCTTTGTTTTGCGTGCTGTTACAATAGGTTCCGATTCGTAGTTATTTTTCGCGCGTGTCCGGACTGCCCGTATGCCATAGATTTAATGTCCATGTTTTAGGGACCATATTTCTACGTATTTTAGAGCGGTCACTCGTATTTTTCCGTGTAGGGTTTTGCTGGTAGTTTATTTTCCCGTTTAGAGGTATTATCTCGCATTATTGGGTGGCGATATTTTGTGTTGCAAACCCAACATTTTATATATGTTTCCGGGGTAGAAAAATCCCATGGATTTTTCTGTGTAATTAGTTTTAGCTTTTGAGGAAGTTAGTTCGCAAGATATTTTGCCGTGACGCCCTTTTGTTTAATTCGTAGGATTTATTCCGTGCCTCGTTCGAATTAGTTGTCAATTAGGGAGTCGATCTTGGATGTTTTGTTTAGCCCCTGGTATTTTTAGTTGCAATAGAAATGCATGTTTAGGTGTTGTTTGACTGCCCTCAAGTTGCTTGAGTAGTGCTGTTTTAGAGGAGCTGAAATATTTCTAAGTCTGGAGTCTGCTATTATTTTGTTGTTGTCTTGTCTTGCTTGCATCTTGTGATCTGTATATCTTTTGGGGTTGGTCCAATGGAGTTAGTTGTGCCCCTTATGTTTCTCTAGCATGCTGTTAAGTTTCATGCCATTTGGAGACCTGTAGCTATAGGTTTTGCTGCTGCCAATATTGCCTCAGGCTGAAAACTGCACTTTCATGAGGTGTATTTTTCACAGTGTCTGAAATAGTGTGTGAGATGCCATTTTTTGTCTTCTTTTCCTAGTGCTCCTTGCTGCCACGCTAGTTGTTCTTAGATGTTTGCAGTAGTGCGTTTTGCCCTCTTCCGTGCCATGCCTTGCTTGAGCTCATCGGAGTTGTGTAGCCGTAGTTGTGGGGCGTAGAAAGTGCTATGTGGCTGTTTTTGGCAGATTGTAGTGTTTTCTCGTTTTGCTCGTAGTTTTCGAACCGTAGCTCCGTTTTGATCGTGCCCTACATGAAACTTGCTTAGATTCTCGTATTGTTTCTTTTTCTCTTGCTGTTTGTATGTGATGAAGTGTTCGTAGCCGCCGTTGCACAAATTTTGCATTCATGCCATCATATCTTGCGGTGCTTGGATCTTCTGATCCGTAGCTCCGTTGGAGATGTTCTTTACGTGTAGATTGCTTGCCTTGACGCGTAGAATCACGTGAACCTATTTGTTTTGCTGCTTAACAACCAATTAAATGCATTATGTCAGATCTAGACAGAATTGTAAATTAACTTGTGAGGTCGTCTCGGAGATGCTATATGTCATTTCCGACCTCATTTAAATTGCCTAGATAGGTAGTTTAATTTCCGCTTCACCTCTTGCATGTTTGACAACATTAAGATTGCCGTGTAGATAACCGGGAGTGAACTAAATAATTAACGTGGAGTTTCGTCGATATGCAACTCGTGCATATTGAACTTCACTTAATGTGTAGTGTTTGACTGTGTGATTTGTCATGCCGTGACTTGCATGTATTTAGTAGCTCATGCATCATATGTGTTGTGCATCGTGTGGTGAATATCATGTGTTGATGCTTGTTTCCGGTTTCCCCGTCTCGATAGAGTTCCGCAAGCGTGTCGGATGTGAGGACCCGTTCGGCTACGTCGGTTCGTCTGCTTCACGGAGGCATTCTTCTTCCAAGCGGGATCTCAGGCAAGATGATCATTTCCCCAGATACCATTACTATCATTGCCATGCTAGTATTAACGCTTCTATCGATTATGTCTCGTTGCCTATCACCTGAAAATGTCAGCCTCTCAACAATACCATGTTAACCCTCAACCTGTTCAACCTAGCAAACCACTGATTGGCTATGTTACTGCTTGCTTAACCCTGTTGTTAGCGTTGCTAGTTGCAGGTGCAGATGCTTCCATGTGATAATATGGGTTCCTTGTCTTATCACCATATATTAATGCTATTTAATTTAAGGCACCTATATACCTGGTAAAAGGTGGAAGGCTCGGCCTTTCTAGCCTGGTGTTTTGTTCCACCTTTGCCCTTTTAGTTAGGGGCTACCGGTGTTATGTTCCATAAATGAGCGCTCCTAACACGATCGGGGTTGTTATGGGGACCCCCTTGATAATTCGTTTTAGATTAAGGCTGGTCTGGCAAGGCCCAACTTTGGTACTACATTTGCCTAATCACCTAATAAAATTGCATAGGGACTTTCCGGACCCCGAGGATATTTTAATCAACCCCCGGGCCAGTGCTCCTCATGAGTGTTGGTCCAAACTAGAGCCGTTTGCGGGGCCAACCCGGGGCAACTCGGGAGATTTCTATCAGGCCACCGTACGCTGTGCTTATCCGTCGTGTCCTGAGAACGAGGTACGCGACTCCTATCGGGATCGTTGACACGTCGGGCGGCCTTGCTGGATTAGTTTTACCTTTGACGAGATATCTTGTGCATCGGGATTCCGGTGATGCTTTGGGTAATCTCAGAGTTGAGGTTTTCCTCTAGGGAATCCGACGAGATCGCGAGCTTCGTGATTGAGGATTTCTATGCGGCTTGTGGTAATTTGTGATGGACTAGTTGGAGCACCCCTGCAGGGTTAAATCTTTCGGAAAGCCATGCCCGCGGTTATGTGGCAACGTGGATACTTTGTTTAACACTGGTTCTAGATAACTTGAAGTTAACTTAATTAAAATATGCCAACCGTGTGCGTAACCGTGACTGTCTCTTTCGTGAGTTCCTTCTCCGATCGAGGACACGGTGGGGTTATGTCTGACGTAGGTAGGTGTTCAGGATCATTCATTTGATCATCAGTAGTTCACGTCCGTTATGCGTAGATCTTCCCCCTCTTATTCTTGTACTCGTAAGTTTAGCCACCAAATATACGCTTAGCCGCTGCCGCAACCTCACCACTTAACCATGCCTCACCCATTAAGCTTTGCTAGTCTTGATACCTTTGGAAATGAGATTGCTGAGTCCCCTGTGGCTCACAGATTACTACAACACCAGTTGCAGGTACAGGTAAGGGTTACTCGACGTGAGCGCGTTGATTGTTCATTTGGAGTTGCTTCTTCATCTTCTTCTTCTTCGATCTAGGACCGGTTCCAGGCCGGCAGCCTGGGATAGCAAGGATGGACGTCGTTCTTCGTTTGTCGTTTGTTTTCGTCCGTAGTCGGACCCTGCTCTTACTCTTGGTGTTTATTTAATGTACTGATGTGACTCTGATGTAGCTTGTGGCGAGTGTAAGCCAACTCTTTATATAACTCTCCTTTTCAGTACATGTACTTGTAACGATATCCATTCTTGCGACACGACGAGATGCGCTTCTATCCCCGACGAGGCCTTCGTGCCAAATTGAGGATAGGGTCGCATCTTGGGCGTGACAAGTTGGTATCAGAGCAAGGACCGACCTAGGAGCCCCCTTGATTGATCGAACTTGGCCGAGTCGAGTCTAGTGAAAAAATTATTTGAGTCTTAGTTATATATCGGAGAGTAGGATTCTTTTTCTCCTGTTCTATGCTCTGGTGAGGAATCGTGACGTAATAATTTATTCTACTCCTCTTCTCACTCAAAAATTTTAGGATCACGCGGATATTCTTGGGACCTATATGATGCCGATGTGACGGAGTTCTGTCTTGGTGCCTCCTGTCTGACTTGATCTTCTTCCGGGGAGTTGAGCTCCAAGGGATTCTCGAGAACATCGTTATCATTCAGATTTCTTAGTATCTCAGGACGAAGCATGTTCGTAATTGCTTCAATACTAGTAGTGGCGAGATAACCCCGATGTCCCCAGTACTGGTGCAGATTGTTCGGAGGTACTGCCATACTTTGTATCGTTGTGATC
Organism: Hordeum vulgare subsp. vulgare; assembly: GCF_904849725.1. Lineage (NCBI taxonomy): Eukaryota > Viridiplantae > Streptophyta > Magnoliopsida > Poales > Poaceae > Hordeum > Hordeum vulgare. The sequence continues at coordinate 27,001,020 of NC_058523.1, read as the reverse complement.
ACGAGGGTCTGTTGTAGATGAAGGTCCGAGATTCTGGTCGTGTGTTGACGGATGTGATACAAGTGACGGGTTAGTATAGGAGTTGTGTGATATTACTCCTTGTATCCGTGTACCAGATTGCATGACCAGATATTTCGGGAATTCATAGGTGGGAATTCAAGTAGTTTCTTATAGGACAATCTTCCAACAAATGCATGATGTTAGGTTGGGGTTCGACATCTAGTGGATTCGTTTGTTCACGGTCGACTTACAGCGGTACACGTTGTGTCTTAAAGAGTCCTTGTAGCTTGCTACGACTCGGGGACGCTTCGTATGTCAGGTGCACTGCCTTGCACTTGTTGGCTTCTGTAAATCGTGCCTGTGCGATCCTGTCCACGAAAATATCAAACGGAAATCTTTCTCATGAGTTTGTTCTGGCTTGTTTCGTAAGCCTCACCCTTTGTTTTGTTTTAATATGGTAATTCAGTTGCTTCGATGTCAAGTGGTGATTTCAGATCTTTCCAAGAGGTGTTCTCATAGTTTTTATGTGAGAATGCAAATTCTTTTGTTCGTTCAATTCTTATGTCAATTCTTGTCAACCGGAGTTGTTATATCTATTCTTTTCAACCGGCGTGTTTCTCTCCAAGTGGATTCAATCCTCTCTAATTTTTGCAGATCATTCCCTCAATTCTTTCCGGAGTTCATCTCATCTAGTCCAATTTATCTTTTGTTTTCCCCACCCTCCCGCCCTTTTTCTTCGGGGATTGGATTTCGTCGAAGCGCATTCATTTCATCGTGCTTCCGCTATCTCTTCTTCCTTTCGTAGCCGGTGATTCATCGTGAAGATTCTCAGGAGCTTCATGTTCATCTTTATTCATTCTTGTCATCTTTTCCGGTGAATTCAATTTAGTTGTCTGTGTCATCATATCCATTCATCCCTCTCTTTTCTTCCGGAGTGTTGAAGATATCTCGGAAGTTTCGTGTTTTCAATTCTTTTAATTATTTCGAGGTGCTCAACCTCATCTAGTTCTCTTCACACCGGTGCTATATCAATCTTTCTAGTAATCTTTTCGATGGTGATTTCTTTGACTGGGCCCATAACCGACAGGTTCTTTCCCAGGATCTTACCTGGCTCTTTTAATCATCTAAGGACTTGCTCGTCGATTAAAGATGGTCAAGGTTTCCTGATCATAGACATGAGTTGTTATTTGATAAAGGGATCACATCATTAGGAGAATGTTGTGATTGACAAGACCCAAACTATGAACATAGCATATGACCGTCTCAGTTTATTGCTATTGTTTTCTGCATGTCAAGTATCTGTTTCCATGACCATGAGATCATGCAACTACTGGGCACCGCAGGAATGCCTTGTGTGTATCAAACATCACAACATAACTGGGCGACTATAAAGTTTCTCTACAGGTATCTCCGAAGGTGTTTGTTGGGTTGGCGTGAATTGAGAATGGGATTTGTCACTCCGTATGACGGAGAGGTATCTCTAGGGCTCACTCGGTAATACAACATCACAACAAGCCTTGCAAACAATGTGACTAAGGAGTTAGTCATGGGATCTTGTATTATGGAACGAGTAAAGAGACTTGCCGATAACGAGATTGAACTAGGTATGGAGATACCGACGATTGAATCTCGGGAAGTAACATACCGAATGACAAAGGAAATAATATACGAGATTAAGTGAATCCTTGACATAGAGGTTCAACCGATAAATATCTTCGTAAAATATGTAGGAGCCAATATGGGTATCCAGGTCCCGCTATTGTTTATTGACCGGAGAGTGTCTCGGTCATGTCTGCATAGTTCTCGAACCTGCATGATCTGCACACTTAAGGTTCAGTGACGTTTCGGTATACTTGAGTTATGTATGTTGGTGAACAAAAGTTGTTTGGAGTCCCGGATAAGATCTCGGAAATCACGAGAAGTTCTAAAATGGTCCGGAGACGAAGATTGATAAGAAAGAGGTGTACCGATAGTGTACCGGGAGTGATGAATGGGTTTTGGGGGTTCACCGGGAGGGTCCTACCACTTGGGGGGCACATAGTCCTAAGAGGTTGCGCCCAACCCCTGATGGGCTGGGCGGCTAGCGTCATGGGCCTATGCATCCGAAATAGTGGAGATTCGGTTGCAGTGTATGTTAAAGGAACTTGGAGTTCCACATGTTGGGGAACGTCGCATGGGAAACAAAAAATTTCCTACGCGTACGAAGACCTATCATGGTCATGTCCATCTACGAGAGGGGATGGTTGATCTACGTACCCTTGTAGACTGTACAGCAGAAGCGTTAGTGAACGCGGTTGATGTAGTGGAACGTCCTCACGTCCCTCGATCCGCCCCGCGAACCGTCCCGCGATCAGTCCCACGATCTAGTGCCGAACGGACGGCACCTCCGCGTTCAGCACACGTACAACTCGACGATGATCTCGGCCTTCTTGATCCAGCAAGAGAGACGGAGAGGTAGATGAGTTCTCCGGCAGCGTGACGGCGCTCCGGAGGTTGGTGGTGATCTAATCTCAGCAGGGCTCCGCCCGAGCTCCGCAGAAACGCGATCTAGAGGTAAAACCGTGGAGGTATGTGGTCGGGCTGCCGTGGCAAAAGTTGTCTCAAATCATCCCTAAAACCCCACTATATATAGGAGGAGGAGGGGGGAGCCTTGCCTTGGGGTGCAAGGACTACCAAGGGGGTCGGCCGAACCTAAGGGGGAAGGTCTCCCCCCCCAAACCGAGTCCTACTTGGTTTGGAAGCTGTAGTCCTTCTTCCCTTTCCCACCTCCTCTTTTTTTTCTTTTCCCTTTGATTTTTCTTCCAATGCGCATAGGGCTCTTTTGGGCTGTCCCACCAGCCCACTAAGGGCTGGTGCGCCACCCTCAATGCCTATGGGCTTCCCCGAGATGGGTTGCCCCCCCCGGTGAACTCCCGGAACCCATTCGTCATTCCCGGTACATTCCCGGTAACTCCGAAAACCTTCCGATAATCAAATGAGGTCATCCTATATACCAACCTTCGTTTCCGGACCATTCCGGAAACCCTCGTGACGTCTGTGATCTCATCCGGGACTCTGAACAACATTCGGTAACCAACCATATAACTCAAATACGCATAAAACAACGTCGAACCTTAAGTGTGCAGACCCTGCGGGTTCGAGAACTATGTAGACATGACCCGAGATACTCCTCGGTCAATATCCAATAGCGGGACCTGGATGCCCATATTGGATCCTACATATTCTACGAAGATCTTATCGTTTGAACCTCAGTGCCAAGGATTCATATAATCCCGTATGTCATTCCCTTTGTCCTTCGGTATGTTACTTGCCCGAGATTCGATCGTTAGTATCCACATACCTATTTCAATCTCGTTTACCGGCAAGTCTCTTTACTCGTTCCGTAATACAAGATCCCGCAACTTACACCAAGTCACATTGCTTGCAAGGCTTGTGTGTGATGTTGTATTACCGAGTGGGCCCCGAGATACCTCTCCGTCATACGGAGTGACAAATCCCAGTATTGATCCATACTAACTCAACGAACACCTTCGGAGATACCTGTAGAGCATCTTTATAGTCACCCAGTTACGTTGCGATGTTTGATACACACAAAGCATTCCTCCGGTGTTAGTGAGTTATATGATCTCATGGTCATAGGAACAAATACATGACACGCAGAAAACAGTAGCAACAAAATGACACGATCAACATGCTACGTCTATTAGTTTGGGTCTAGTCCATCACATGATTCTCCTAATGATGTGATCCCGTTATCAAGTGAGAACACTTGCCTATGGTCAGGAAACCTTGACCATCTTTGATCAACGAGCTAGTCAAGTAGAGGCTTACTAGGGACAGTGTTTTGTCTATGTATCCACACATGCACTATGTTTCCAATCAATACAATTATAGCATGGATAATAAACGATTATCATGAACTAAGAAATATAATAATAACAAATTATTATTGCCTCTAGGGCATATTTCCAACACCACAAGCTTTGCGTCTATGTCTTTGGTTGATAATCTTGGTGCTACATATTTGTGTGCTAATCCATTGTTTGATGCAAGACCTAAACACATTGAGATAGATTTTTACTTTATCAGAGAATGAGTTTCAAACAAGCAGTTAGAAATTAGATTCATTCCCTCCAAGGAACAGCTTGCAGATGGGCTCACAAAAGCATTGCGGGCAAGAAGCTTTGAAGAGTTCAAGAATAATCTCAACTTGCGCAGTTGTGATAAAGGAGGATGGTAAACATAATGTAATCTCATGTAACATACGGTCGGCTGTAGTAGTCACGTCCGGTTGTTCCTCTCGCTCACGTAGGCTTGGCTTACAAGTTTTCCATGGAAATAGAGTTTGTTAGAGATTGAAGTTAGCTGTTTAAGATTATATCTCTTCTTCTGTTTCAACAAACTCAATCTTGTAATACCTACGAAAGGTTTTCTCTCTTGATCAACATACATGCTGCGGGCTCTCATTTGGAGAGTTTAGATGCTTCATCATCTTTCGTAGCATCCACCTCCCACCCTCATAGATAAGACAAAAAATACATCTTTACTGATGTCCGGTCGAATTAATTTTTATCACAATATCATGTGCGTTTTGAATTTGCCAGATAGATACGGGCCATCAGTGCGTTAGTTGACTTTGTATATGTCGACTTCAATTTTTGTGTGTGTTAGATTATGAAACATTTAAAATCTTCACTTCTTCCTCAGAAAAGTATAGATAAACAAGTTCAAACAAAAGTATAGATAAATAAAATTAGTTTGTCTTGTTTATTACAAATCAATGCCAAACAAGTAACAAATGCCGATTCAACCACAAAACATTTTTTGAGAGAAGCGAGGAGGCACATGATCTCGAAGCCCTAGCCACCAACCCCTCTTGCCGCCACCTGCATACGTCGCTAGGCAAAGGCTGCACAACATCGACAACGACGAGAGGTCCGGTTCACGGGCGGTTTGCTGGGAAAGAGGGTTGCTGCGGTCAGAGAAGGGGATGATGGATCAAGTGGGGAACTTTGCCACATGGTGCTCAACAGCGTTGGCATTGGTGAACCCCATGGTGTATTGGCTCACGACACTGGACGACGGTGAGTTCGATCTCAGATCCGAAGTTGTCATAAAACAGCAGGGGAAATTTGTCTAAGTTTTTCGTTAGCAAGTTTTCATGCTTGGTTTGGGAGGGTACGGCGGTGGCATCTTCCGAGTTTAGGAATTATGTCTTCCTCGCTCTATCTTGTTTTGTGTTTTTGTGTCTTCGACGCATTGGTGTGTCCCAGTCTGCATCGACAACTTTCGGGTCACTGCTTCTACATGTTTGTGGGTTTCAAAAAGTTTTGAGTACGAAGGTATGCTCATGGCACGCTGCCGATGGATGACACCTAAGGTTTTGAGTGTAATTTTATTTTTCTATATGGACATATTTGTAAGGGCATATGGATTTCAATATATGGCCTCATCCCTTTTTGTAAAAAGAAAAAAAATCCATGCCAAACGATTGTATATGATAACATCCACAGAAGTGCTATGGGGCAGAAATAAACCTCATTTCATAATTATATTTGCTGATACAATATATGATATATGATCCATCAACCGACAAATTCTTCAAATCTTAAAAGTTGTAACAATGATGGCTCCATTTCATGTTGCAGTTGTGGGCAGTACACACGCCACTTTTATCAATCTGCAGCTACGATCACATCCATTCAACATCATACGAACAATCATGGTCGACCAGCTCTTCCTATTTTTATTACATAATAGTATAAGACCAGACTCCTAGTAGCAGCCACGTTCGCATTCCCCGTCTGCAAATTGCAAAATTGAAAGAAGAAGAATACATTGGTTTCATGAAAACAAAGCAAACAAGTGGAACAAGTTATTGAATTGCGAGAATGAGACGGTTCCATCATCGTCTTACCGGATGGATCCGACTGGCTGCAGATTTTGACTTTGGCACATGCCTCCTTGCACTGGTCGCGGTCACTGCAGCCGCTGGCGGCAGCGGTGGCGGCCTCGTTGGGGCTGCACTTGTTGGAGCAGAACGGAACGCAAGCGAATCGCAGGATGTGGTGCCTGCATTGCCGGTAGCAGTCCTCGTAGCACTCGCAGAACTTGGACTTGGCAGCCACCTGCCCAGGCAGCACGAGCAAGAGCACACACAAGGTGGCAATGGCGGCCACTCTCAACTTCCTGGCCTCCATCTATCCTGATTCCTCTTGGCAAGCACAAATGAAGAGGAAAATAAGACGAGTGGTGTGGTGAGAGAGACTAGTGGGTGATGAAAATGTGTGGCGTGGGGTTCTCCTATTTATATTGGCAGGCGCATCGCTTGCACTGCAGGGTTAGAATGGCAACACATCAATCACGGGCGGCTAATTGACCTCTATAGAAATTAAACATGGCAAGGGATCAATTGCCGATAGCTAGTTGATCTCTACAAATTTGGCAGTTTGGTAATTACGTACACGAGATTTAATCACTAACCCCGTAATGGTAATTAGTCCATTTCTCCACGTAAAGTGGTGCCAGTTATGGCTCTCACTGGCCCTTAATAGTGCATCACTCGCTGCCAAATTCACTTTGCATGCTGCCATTGAATCTATATGGTTCGTAAGCTGTTTAAAATGTTTGATCATCGTTCTTTTGTAACTCAGCATGTTGCTTATCTCTAATTTCACTGGCCTTGTGAAGCAGCATATGTGTGATATATTGATAGAAAATTGAATTCAGTTTGACACACCGGGGCATCTTTACCACATCCCCAAAAACTATATTTGAGGGGAAATGTTTTTGTTTAGAGGATTCAACATCACGAGAGCCTCTAACTCCTCGTATATACCCCTCCCCCCACACACAAACAAACTTCCTCACCACTAACCGAATATGCCCTAGCGTTTTTCCGGTAAAAATTAGGGATGTGTCGCGATGCTTCTTGCTCGCCCGCAGATTTCTTCGCCACTCCTTGCTCCGCCACCGGCCATACACAATCCCGGTGTCCACTGGAATGGACATCATGGTCCCTGCCGTACCCCTAGCCACCCTGGCTAGCGCTAGAGACTCACCGCCAGCCGGGAATTGGGCTCAACCAAGGCCCAAACAATGTCGCCTAAGAAAGAATGTCATTCAAAGCTCTCAGTCGTTGGATGTCATCGTTGTTTGTTCTACCGTCGTCACCCGATTGCCTTTGGCCCAGCGAACAGGCAAACAGGATTGTCGGTCGGCCGCCAAGGTGACACACAACACAACTGTGGTAGTGAAGAATAAGAAGGTTGTGGTCACCCCAACGCCTTCCTTTTTGTCTCCCGCGAATCGACATCGACTCCTAGGCCCAATATGGCTTATGTAGTGAGAAATTAAACAACGATGCAAATGATTTCATGGAACAATTGAACGCAAGGCAAACAGTTGACCTCAACGACATTACCATGTCCATGTCATATACCCCAGAGATGACGAGAGATGTCTAGATTATAGAGGAGGTGGATGGGTGGAACACCGATGTCACATGGTCTCCTCGTGATTTTTTTATCTTCCCGACCCATTTTTATTTTCTTTTATTTTTCCTTGAACTTTTTTTGGGATTTACCTAAAAACATAAAACAACAAAAAACAAAGAGTTACGCTGAGGCACTAGATTAATATGTTAGTCCAATAAAATTCAATAATAGGTATGACGAAAGCGTATAATTGATAGCAATATAGCAATACAAAAATTTGTTGGGGAACGCCGCATGGGAAACAAAAATTTTCCTACGCGCACGAAGACCTATCATGGTGATGTCCATCTACGAGAGGGGATGAGTGATCTACGTACCCTTGTAGATCGTACAGCAGAAGCGTTAGAGAACGCGGTTGATGTAGTGGAACGTCCTCACGTCCCTCGATCCGCCCCGCGAACAATCCCGCGATCAGTCCCACGATCTAGTACCGAACGGACGGCACCTCCGCGTTCAACACACGTACAGCTCGACGATGATCTCGGCCTTCTTGATCCAGCAAGAGAGACGGAGAGGTAGAAGAGTTCTCCGGCAGCGTGACGGCGCTCCGGAGGTTGGTGATGATCTCGTCTCAGCAGGGCTCCGCCCGAGCTCCGCAGAAACGCGATCTAGAGGAAAAACTATGGAGGTATGTGGTCGGGCAGCCGTGAGAAAGTCGTCTCTAATCTACCCTAAAAGCCCCATATATATAGGAGGAGGGAGGGGGACCATGCCTTGGGGTCCAAGGGACTCCCAAGGGGTCGGCCGAGCCAAGGGGGGGAGGACTCCCCCCCCAAACCGAGTTGGACTTGGTTTGGTGGGAGGAGTCCCCCTCCCTTCCCACTTCTTCCCTCTTTTTTTTCTTTTCCTTTGATTTTCTTTCTCTTGGCGCATAGGCCCCTTTGGGGCTGTCCCACCAGCCCACTAAGGGCTGGTGTGTCTCCCCAAAGCCTATGGGCTTCCCCGGGGTGGGTTGCCCCCCCCGGTGAACTCCCGGAACCCATTCGTCATTCCCGGTACATTCCCGGTAACTCCGAAAACCTTCCGATAATCAAATGAGGTCATCCTATATATCAATCTTCGTTTCCGGACCATTCCGGGAACCCTCGTGATGTCCGTGATCTCATCCGGGACTCCGAACAACATTCGGTAACCAACCATATAACTCAAATACGCATAAAACAACGTCGAACCTTAAGTGTGCAGACCCTGCGGGTTCGAGAACTATGTAGACATGACCCGAGAGACTCCTCGGTCAATATCCAATAGCGGGACCTGGATGCCCATATTGGATCCTACATATTCTACGAAGATCTTATCGTTTGAACCTCAGTGCCAAGGATTCGTATAATCCCGTATGTCATTCCCTTTGTCCTTCGGTATGTTACTTGCCCGAGATTCGATCGTCAGTATCCGCATACCTATTTCAATCTCGTTTACCGGCAAGTCTCTTTACTCGTTCCGTAATACAAGATCCCGCAACTTACACTAAGTTACATTGCTTGCAAGGCTTGTGTGTGATGTTGTATTACCGAGTGGGCCCCGAGATACCTCTCCGTCATACGGAGTGACAAATCCCAGTCTTGATCCATACTAACCCAACTAACACCTTCGGAGATACCTGTAGAGCATCTTTATAGTCACCCAGTTACGTTGCGACGTTTGATACACACAAAGCATTCCTCCGGTGTCAGTGAGTTATATGATCTCATGGTCATAGGAATAAATACTTGACACGCAGAAAAGATTAGCAACAAAATGACACGATCAACATGCTATGTCTATTAATTTGGGTCTAGTCCATCACGTGATTCTCCCAATGACGTGATCCAGTTATCAAGCAACAACACATTGTTCATAATCAGAAGACACTGACTATCATCGATCAACTGGCTAGCCAACTAGAGGCATGCTAGGGACGGTGTTTTGTCTATGTATCCACACATGTAAATGAGTCTTCATTCAATACAATTATAGCATGGATAATAAACTATTATCTTGATACAGGAATTATAATAATAACTATACTTTTATTATTGCCTCTAGGGCATAATTCCAACAGTCTCCCACTTGCACTAGAGTCAATAATCTAGCCCTCACATCACCATGTGAATTACATTGTAATAAATCTAACACCCATACAGTTCTGGTGTCGATCATGTTTTGGCCGTGGAAGAGGTTTAGTCAGCGGGTCTGCTACATTCAGATCCGTGTGCACTTTGCATATATTTACGTCCTCCTCCTCGACGTAGTCGCGGATGAGGTTGAAGCGTCGTTTGATGTGTCTGGTCTTCTTGTGAAACCTTGGTTCCTTTGCTAAAGCAATGGCACTAGTGTTGTCACAGAACAAGGTTATTGGATCCAGTGCACATGGCACCACTCCAAGATCCGTCATGAACTGCTTCATCCAGACACCCTCCTTAGCCGCCTCCGAGGCAGCCATGTACTCTGCTTCACATGTAGAATCTGCTACGACGCTTTGCTTGGAACTGCACCAGCTTACTGCACCCCCATTAAGAATAAATACGTATCCGGTTTGCGACTTAGAGTCGTCCAGATATGTGTCAAAGCTTGCATCGACGTAACCTTTTACGGCGAGCTCTTCGTCACCTCCATACACGAGAAACATCTCCTTAGTCCTTTTCAGGTACTTCAGGATATTCTTGACCGTCGTCCAGTGATCCACTCCTGGATTACTCTGGAACCTACCTGCCATACTTATGGCCAGGCTAACATCCGGTCTAGTGCACAGCATTGCATACATGATAGAGCCTATGGCTGAAGCATAGGGGACGGAGCGCATATGCTCTCTATCTTCATCAGTTGCTGGGCACTGAGTCTTACTCAATCTCGTACCTTGTAACACTGGCAAGAACCCTTTCTTGGACTGTTCCATTTTGAACCTCTTCAAAACCTTATCAAGGTATGTGCTTTGTGAAACCCCTATCAGGCGTTTTGATCTATCCCTATAGATCTTAATGCCTAGTATGTAAGCAGCTTCTCCTAGGTCCTTCATAGAGAAACTTTTATTCAAGTAACCTTTTATGCTCTCCAAAAGCTCTACATTGTTTCCAATCAGTAATATGTCATCCACATATAATATTAGAAACGCCACAGAGCTCCCACTCACTTTCTTGTAAATACAAGATTCTCCAACCACATGTATAAACCCAAATGCTTTGATCACCTCATCAAAGCGTTTATTCCAACTCCGAGATGCTTGCACCAGTCCATAAATGGATCGCTGGAGCTTGCACACTTTGTCAGCATTTTAGGATCGACAAAACCTTTGGGTTGCATCATATACAACTCTTCCTTAAGGAAACCGTTAAGGAACGCCGTTTTGACATCCATCTGCCAGATTTCATAATCGAAAAATGCAGCTATTGCTAACATGATTCTGACGGACTTAAGCATCGCTACGGGTGAGAAAGTCTCATCGTAGTCAACTCCTGGAACTTGTGAAAAACCCTTTGCCACAAGTCGAGCTTTATAAACGGTCACATTATCGTCAGCGTCCGTCTTCTTCTTAAAGATCCATTTGTTCTGAATAGCCTTGCGGCCCTCAGGCAGTATCTCCAAAGTCCACACTTTGTTCTCATACATGGATCCTATCTCGGATTTCATGGCTTCTAGCCATTTGTTGGAATCTGGGCCCACCATTGCTTCTTCATAATTTGCAGGTTCATTGTTGTCTAACAACATGATTGATAAGACGGGATTACCGTACCACTCTGGAGCAGCGCGTGATCTCGTCGACCTGCGTGGTTCAACAGAAACTTGAACTGGAGTTTCATGATCATCATCATTAACTTCCTCCTCAACCGGCGTCACAACGACAGAGGTTTCCCCTTGCCCTGCGCCACCATCCAGAGGGATGAGAGGTTCGACAACCTCGTCAAGTTCTATCTGCCTCCCACTCAATTCTCTCGAGAGAAACTCCTTTTCGAGAAAAGTTCCGTTCTTAGCAACAAACACTTTGCCCTCGGATTTGAGATAGAAGGTGTACCCAACTGTCTCTTTTGGGTAACCTATGAAGACGCACTTTTCCGCTTTGGGTTCCAGCTTTTCAGGCTGAAGCTTTTTGACATAAGCATCACATCCCCAAACTTTAAGAAACGACAACTTTGGCCTTTTGCCATACCACAGTTTGTATGGTGTCATCTCAACGGATTTCGATGGTGCCCTATTTAAAGTGAATGCAGCTGTTTCTAATGCATAACCCCAAAATGATAACGGAAAATCAGTAAGAGACATCATAGATCGCACCATCTCTAACAAAGTACGATTACGACATTCGGACACACCATTACGCTGTGGTGTTCCAGGCGGTGTTCACTGCGAAACAATTCCACATTGTCTTAAGTGAGTACCAAACTCGAAACTCAGATATTCACCCCCACGATCAGACCGTAGGAACTTGATCTTCTTGTTACGATGATTTTCCACTTCACTCTGAAATTGCTTGAACTTTTCAAATGTTTCAGACTTGTGCTTCATCAAGTAGACATAACCATATCTACTTAAATCGTCAGTGAAGGTGAGAAAATAACGATATCCGCCGCGTGCCTCCACGCTCATTGGACCACACACATCGGTATGTATGATTTTCAACAAGTCACTTGCACGCTCCATTGTTCCGGAGAACGGAGTCTTAGTCATCTTGCCCATGAGGCATGGTTCGCACGTGTCAAGTGAATCAAAGTCAAGTGACTCCAAAAGTCCATCAGCATGGAGTTTCTTCATGCGCTTTACACCAATATGACCCAAGCGGCAGTGCCACAAAAATATGGTGCTATCATTGTTTACTCTAACTCTTTTGGTCTCAATGTTATGTATATGCGTATCGTTATCAAGATTCAATATGAACAATCCTCTCACATTCGGTGCATGACCATAAAAGATGTTACTCATAGAAATAGAACAACCATTATTCTCAGACTTAAAAGAGTAACCGTCTCGCAATAAACAAGATCCAGATATAATGTTCATGCTCAACGCAGGCACTAAATAACAATGATTTAAGTTCATCACTAATCCCGATGGTAGTTGAAGTGACACTGTGCCGACGGCGATTGCATCAACCTTGGAACCGTTTCCTACGCGCATCGTCACTTCGTCTTTCGCCAGCCTTCGTCTATTCCGCAGTTCCTGCTTCGAGTTGCAAATGTGAGCAACAGAACCGGTATCAAATACCCAGGCACTACTACGAGAGCCGGTTAAGTACACATCAATAACATGTATATCAAATATACCTGATTTTTCTTTGCCCGCCTTCTTATCTGCCAGATACTTGGGGCAATTGCGCTTCCAGTGACCCATACCCTTGCAATAGAAGCACTCTGTTTCAGGCTTAGGTCCAGCCTTGGGTTTCTTCGGCGGATTGGCAACAGGCTTGCCGCTCTTCTTCGAATTGCCCTTCTTGCCTTTGCCGTTTCTCTTGAAACTAGTGGTCTTGCTCACCATCAACACTTGATGCTCTTTACGGAGTTCAGACTCTGCGACTTTCAGCATCGCAAACAACTCGCCGGGAGACTTGTTCATCCCTTGCATGTTGTAGTTCAACACAAAGCCTTTATAGCTTGGCGGCAGTGATTGAAGGATTCTGTCAGTGATAGCCTCTTGCGGGAGTTCAATCCCCAGTTCAGCCAGACGGTTTGAGTACCCAGACATTTTGTGCACATGTTCACTGACAGACGAGTTTTCCTCCATCTTGCAAGCATAGAATTTATCGGAGGTCTCATACCTCTCGATTCGGGCGTTCTTCTAAAAGATAAACTTCAACTCCTGGAACATCTCAAATGCTCCATGACGCTCAAAGCGACGTTGAAGTCCTGGTTCTAAGCCATACAAGACTGCACATTGAACTATTGAGTAGTCCTCCTTACGCGCTAACCAAGCGTTCTTAACATCCTGATCAGCCGTAGCGGGTGGTTCATCTCCTAGCGCAGCATTAAGGACATAATCCTTCTTTCCAGCTTGTAAGATTAGCTTAAGATTACGAGCCCAGTCTACAAAGTTTCTTCCATCATCTTTCAACTTAGCTTTCTCTAGGAACGTATTAAAATTCAGGATGACACTTGCGTGAGCCATGATCTACAACACAAATATATTCAAAGTGGACTTAGACTATGTTCAAGATAATTAGAGTTCAACTTAATCAAATTATATGCTAAACTCCCACTCAAAAAATACATCTCTCTAGTCATTTGAGTGGTTCATGATCCACTTACACTATCCCAAGTCCGATCATCACGTGAGTTGAGTATAGTTTCAGTGGTAAGCATCCCTATGCTAATCATATAAACTATATGATTCATGATCGACCTTTCGGTCTCATGTGTTCCGAGGCCATGTCTGCACATGCTAGGCTCGTCAAGCTTAACCCGAGTGTTCCGCGTGCGCAACTGTTTTGCACCCATTGTATGTGAACGTTGAGTCTATCACACCCGATCATCACGTGGTGTCTCGAAACGACGAACTGTAGCAACGGTGCACAGTCGGGGAGAACTCAATTTCGTCTTGAAATTTTAGTGAGAGATCACCTCATAATGCTACCGTCGTTCTAAGCAAAATAAGGTGCATAAAAGGATTAACATCACATGCAATTCATAAGTGACATGATATGGCCCTCATCTCGTGCTTCTTGATCTCCATGACCAAAGCACCGGCACGACCTTCTTGTCACCGGCGCCACACCATGATCATCCATCAACGTGTTGCCATCGTGGTTGTCGTGCTACTCATGCTATCACTACTAAAGCTACATCCTAGCAAAATAGTAAACGCATCTGCAAGCACATATGTTAGTACAAAGACAACCCTATGGCTCCTGCCGGTTGCCGTACCATCGACGTGCAAGTCGATATTTCTATTACAACATGATCATCTCATACATCCAATATATCACATCACATCATTGGCCATATCACATCACAATCATTCCCTGCAAAAACAAGTTAGACGTCCTCTAATTTTGTTGTTGCATGTTTTACGTGGTGACCAAGGGTATCTAGTAGGATCGCATCTTACTTACGCAAACACCACAACGGAGATATATGAGTTGCTATTTAACCTCATCCAAGGACCTCCTCGGTCAAATCCGATTCAACTAAAGTTGGAGAAACCGTCACTTGCCAGTCATCTTTGAGCAAAGGGGGTTACTCGTAACAATGAAACCAGTCTCTCGTAAGCGTACGAGTAATGTCGGTCCAAGCCGCTTCAATCCAACAATACCGCGGAATCAAGAAAAGACTAAGGAGGGCAGCAAAACGCACATCACCGCCCACAAAACCTTTTGTGTTCTACTCGAGAAGACATCTACGCATGAACCTAGCTCATGATGCCACTGTTGGGGAACGCCGCATGGGAAACAAAAATTTTCCTACGCGCACGAAGACCTATCATGGTGATGTCCATCTACGAGAGGGGATGAGTGATCTACGTACCCTTGTAGATCGTACAGCAGAAGCGTTAGAGAACGCGGTTGATATAGTGCAACGTACTCACGTCCCTCGATCCGCCCCGCGAACAATCCCGCGATCAGTCCCATGATCTAGTACCGAACGGACGGCACCTCCGCGTTCAGCACACGTACAGCTCGACGATGATCTCGGCCTTCTTGATCCAGCAAGAGAGACGGAGAGGTAGAAGATTTCTTCGGCAGCGTGACGGCGTTCCGGAGGTTGGTGATGATCTCGTCTCAGCAGGGCTCCGCCCGAGTTCCGCAGAAACGCGATCTAGAGGAAAAACTATGGAGGTATGTGGTCGGGCAGCCGTGAGAAAGTCGTCTCTAATCTGCCCTAAAAGCCCCATATATATAGGAGGAGGGAGGGGGACCTTGCCTTGGGTCCAAGGGACTCCCAAGGGGTCGGCCGAGCCAAGGGGGGGAGGACTCCCCCCCCCCAAACCGAGTTGGACTTGGTTTGGTGGGAGGAGTCCCCCTCCCTTCCCACTTCTTCCCTTTTTTTTCTTTTCCTTTGATTTTCTTTCTCTTGGCGCATAGGCCCCTTTGGGGCTGTCCCACCAGCCCACTAAGGGCTGGGGTGTCTCCCCAAAGCCTATGGGCTTCCCCGGGGTGGGTTGCCCCCCCCCCCGGTGAACTCCCGGAACCCATTCGTCATTCCCGGTACATTCCCGGTAACTCCGAAAACCTTCCGGTAATCAAATGAGGTCATCCTATATATCAATCTTCGTTTCCGGACCATTCCGGGAACCCTCGTGACATCCGTGATCTCATCCGGGACTCCGAACAACATTCGGTAACCAACCATATAACTCAAATACGCATAAAACTACGTCGAACCTTAAGTGTGCAGACCCTGCGGGTTCGAGAACTATGTAGACATGACCCGAGAGACTCCTCGGTCAATATCCAATAGCGGGACCTGGATGCCCATATTGGATCCTACATATTCTACGAAGATCTTATCGTTTGAACCTCAGTGCCAAG
Organism: Hordeum vulgare subsp. vulgare; assembly: GCF_904849725.1. Taxonomy (NCBI): domain Eukaryota; kingdom Viridiplantae; phylum Streptophyta; class Magnoliopsida; order Poales; family Poaceae; genus Hordeum; species Hordeum vulgare. Next base: position 26,985,093 of record NC_058523.1, on the reverse strand, counting down.
GATTCGTATAATCCCGTATGTCATTCCCTTTGTCCTTCGGTAGGTTACTTTCCCGAGATTCGATCGTCAGTATCCGCATACCTATTTCAATCTCGTTTACCGGCAAGTCTCTTTACTCGTTCCGTAATACAAGATCCCGCAACTTACACTAAGTTACATTGCTTGCAAGGCTTGTGTGTGATGTTGTATTACCGAGTGGGCCCCGAGATACCTCTCCGTCATACGGAGTGACAAATCCTAGTCTTGATCCATACTAACCCAACTAACACCTTCGGAGATACCTGTAGAGCATCTTTATAGTCACCCAGTTACGTTGCGACGTATGATACACACAAAGCATTCCTCCGGTGTCAGTGAGTTATATGATCTCATGGTCATAGGAATAAATACTTGACACGCAGAAAACAGTAGCAACAAAATGACACGATCAACAAGCTATGTCTATTAATTTGGGTCTAGTCCATCACGTGATTCTCCCAATGACGTGATCCAGTTATCAAGCAACAACACCTTGTCCATAATCAGAAGACACTGACTATCATCGATCAACTGGCTAGCCAACTAGAGGCATGCTAGGGACGGTGTTTTGTCTATGTATCCACACATGTAAATGAGTCTCCATTCAATACAATTATAGCATGGATAATAAACTATTATCTTGATGCAGGAATTATATTAATAATTATACTTTTATTATTGCCTCTAGGGCATAATTCCAAGAAAATTATCGGTACCTTCGAGATGTATCAGGTTGTTGAAAATCTGAACCACTAGGCTGACCACTAGGCCCACTAGACTAGGGCATGGTCTAAGCCCCTCACTCACTGGGAGGCCCATCATCCAGAAGATTCTAGACTTGACACATAGCTCATCACTACTAGGAAATCGCTTATAGATGAACACTAATAAATGGCGGGCACGATGCGACAAACGTCCACCCGCCACAGCTAAGGACATTGCAGTGGCGGGCAATAGTTTGTGCCCGTCACAGGTAGGCTCTTTCAAAATAAACCACTGGCGGGCAGTTTATTGGAGCCCACCATTAGTTCTCTGTTACTTGTGGTGGGTCTCTCTGGTCGCACGCCACAAGTGTAGGTTGGCAAACGACACGAGAGACATCCAAATTTTCTTAAAAATTGCGGTGGCGAGAGCTCTTATTCGCTTGCTACAGCTATTCTCCCACATCAATTTTAAGTTCCTCTTCATGTGTGTTTATTGCGCACTCAGCCACTTCCTCTCCCACCTCTCACTCAGTCACTTCCTCCCCCCGTCATTGTGCGCCTTGCCCGCCGTTGTCGCCGTGTCTCCGACCCGCACAACCGCTAGATCTACATGCTAGTGACCATGTGGCCTCCCTCCCCACGTGGTAGCCCTTCCCCGTGCGGACCGTCCACTACTGCCGCGAGGCCCCATCGCCTCATGCTGTCGTTGACCCCCTCCGCTGTTCTAAGTCCCCAACCTGTTGGAAATAAGCCCTAGAGCCAATAATAAATTAGTTATTATTATATTTCCTTGTTCATGATAATCATTTATTATCCGTGCTATAATTGTATTGATTGGAAACTCAAATACATGTGTGGATACATAGACAAACACTGTCCCTAGTGAGCCTCTAAGGACTTGCTCGTTGATCAAAGATGGTCAAGGTTTCCTGACCATAGACATGAGTTGTCATTTGATAAAAGGTCACATCATTAGGAGAATGTTGTGATGGACAAGACCCAAACTATGAACATAGCATATGACCTTGTGAGTTCATTGCTACTATTTTCTGCATGTCAAGTATTTGTTTCTATGACCATGATATCATGCAACTCCCACGCACCGGAGGAATAACTTGTGTGTATCAAACGTCACAAAGTAACTGGGTGACTATAAAGCTGTTCTACAGGTATCTCCGAAGGTGTCTGTTGGGTTAGCATGAATCGAGAATGGGATTTGTGACTCCGTATGATGGAGAGGTATCCCTAGGGCCCACTCGGTAATATATCACCAAAACAAGCCTTGCAAACAATGTGACTAAGGAGTTAGTCATGAGATCTTGTATTATGGAATCATTAAAAATACTTGCCGGTAACGAGATTGAACTAGGTATGGAGATACCGAAGATTGAATCTCGGGCACGTAACATACCAAAGGACAAAGGAAATAATATACGGGATTAACTGAATCCTTGACATAGAGGTTCAACCGATAAAGATCTTTGTAGAATAAGTAGGAGCCAATATGGGCATCTAGGTCCCGCTATTAGTTATTGACCGGAGAGTATCTCAGTCATGTCTGCATAGTTCTCGAACCCATAGGGTCTGCACACTTAAGGTTCGGTGATGTTTCAGTATAATTGAGTTATGTATGTTGGTGACCGAAAGTTGTTCAGAGTCCAGGATGAGATCCTCGACGTCACGAGGAGTTCCGGAGTGGTCCGGAGATGAAGATTGATATATAGGAAGAGGTATTCGAGTTTCAGAAAAAGTTATGTTTGGTAGTGTACGAGAGTGAGGAATGGGTTTTGGGGGTTCACCGGGAGGGGCCAACCCCCCCGGGGGGTGAGATAGGCCTAAGAGGTGGTGCACCAGCCCCCGCTGGGATAGGTGGCTAGCCTCATGGGCCTTTGCATCCGAAATAGTTGAGAAGGGAAGGAGTTTGACTAGGAGGAGGAGTCCTCCTAGCGCCTCTGCCAAACTCACTTGGAGGAGGACTCCTCCTCTTGGCCGCGGCTGACCAACCCTAGGGGAAACCCTTGGGAGCCACCGCTTCCCCCTCCCTCCTATATATAGTGGAGGGGAGTGAGGGCAGCAGTACCTCAATCCAAGGCGCAACCCCCTCTACCTCCCTCTAGTTCGTTCTTCTCCAGATTAGGTTCGGAACTGCACGGTGAAGCCGTGTCGGATCGGCTCCACCACCATCGCTGCCATGCCGTTAGTTTGTCGGAGAACTCAGCTACCTCTCCGCCCCCTCTTGCTGGATCAAGAAGGCGGAGATTGTCATCGAGCTGTACGTGTGCTGAACATGGAGGTGCCATCCGTTCGGCACTAGATCGGGATGGGATCGCGAGATGGATCGTGATGAGATCATGGGACAGACGGGGATTTGGATCACAAAGATGTTCGCTACACCAACCACGTTATATATGCTTGCGCTTAGCGATCTACAAGGGTATGTGGATCCTATCTCTGCTCTCGAAGATGCTCATGACCATGGGTAGATCTTATGTGTGCGTAGGAATTTTTTTGTTTCCCATGCAATGTTCCCCAACAGTGGCATCATGAGCTAGGTCTATGTGTAGATGACATCATGAGTAGAACAGAAAGGAGTTTGTGGGCGTTGATATTCAAATTGCTTCCCTCCTTAGTCTTTTCTTGATTCGGCGGTATTGTTGGATGAAGCGTCCCGGACCAACCTTACTCATACGCTTACGAGATACCGGTTTCATCGACTGACATGCAACTTGTTGTTACATAAATATGGTTGGCGGGTGTCTGTTTCTCTTAATTTAGTTGAAAACTTGTGCTACTTGTGAATGAGCCTATGACATTGAATGTCAGTAGGATTTATGATCTTTTGATGTCAGGTTTTCATGAATAGTTCAACTAGAAATTGGAATATCATATGCTGAAATGTTAGGGGTCTTAATTTTGGCACTAGGTAGAGGGTAGTGAAGCATACATTGGAAGAAAGTAAAGTGTTGTTGCATGCTTGCAGGAAACTAAGTCCTCTACTTTTGGGAGTAGGCAAATCAAAAAATTCTGCCCAAGGTAGTTTGATTGCTTTGCTTTCTCTCCTTCTATGGGAGCCTCTGGGGGATTATTGTGGTATGGAATTCTTTAGTTTTTGCTGGAACCTTTTTGGAGGTTAATGAGTTTAATGTGGTGGTTAAATTCACTTCTATACAAAATAAGGAGCAATGGACTCTTGTTTCTATCTATGGACCATGCCAAGCAGAAGCTAGGGACCAGTTTGTGAGCTGGCTTTATAACCTGTAGATACCACTAGGTGACCACTGGCTTTTGGTTGGTGATTTCAATTTTATCAGGTCCATAGATAATAGAATTCTGCCTCGAGGTGATTTAAATGATATGTTCATTTTCAATGAAATAATTGGTCATCTAGGACTTTTGGAACTGCCCTTGAAGGGAAGGTCATTTACTTGGTCAAATATGCAGGACAACCACTAGAGCATCTAGATTGGTTCTTCACTTCCTCTGATTGGATTTCTGCATACCCAGTGACTGAAGTTTTGCCATTAGTTAAGACTGCCTCAAATCATGCACCATGCATGATTACAATCAGAACCTCACTTCCAAAGTCAAATATCTTCAGGTTTGAGAATTATTAGTTGGAGTTGGATGGGTTTATGCAGTGTGTGGAGCAGTCATGGAAGAGACGGTCCGCAAAGGGACATATCACTTCAAGAATTGCTGACAAGCTCAAGAGAATGAGAATGGACCTTAAAAAGTGGAAGATCAGTGTCTCCAAACTTAAATGTTTGGTTGCCAAATGTAACCAGGTAATCCTTCTTTTGGATAATTTGGAGGAGATTAGGCCTTTGTTTAGGCCCGAGTTTAATTTTAGAAAGATTGTAAAACTCCATGTGGAAAAGTTGCTATAATTTTCCATGGCTAGTCTGAAATTGTCAGATGGATCTGTCATCACTGAGTATTCCCAAATGGATGGGAACATTTGGAGTTGTTTTAAGAACAGGATGGGAGTGTCCATGGGCATTGTAATGGGGTTTGATCTGGCATCTTTGCTATCACCCATTGAAGGTCTTGAGGAGTTTATCAAACCCTTTAAGAAAGAGGGAATGGATGACATTATCAAACATATGCCCATTGAGAAGGCTCCTGGTCCACATGGATTCAATGGTCTTTTCTTTAAGAAGTGCTCGTACATCATATGTCATGACATTTATGAACTATCTCAGTCTTTTTATGATGGTACTGCTGTTCTGGCAAACATTAATGTTTCATACATTACCTTAGTGCCCAAAAAGTTGGTCCTTGAGGGGGTTCAGGATTATAGACCAATCTCCCTCACTGACATGGATTTGAAGTTTTTCTCAAAACTGTTGGCAAATAGGTTGCAAATAGTAATTATGTAGTGCATCCATAAGAATCAATATGGCTTCATCAAGACCAAAACTATTCAAGACTGCATTGGATGGGATTTTGAATATTTGCATCAATGCCATCAATCCATGAGGTCCATTGTAATTCCGAAGTTAGATTTTGAAAAAGCTTTTGATTCTTTGAAGCATGAGGCAATCATGCAAATCTTGAGGTTCAAGGGTTCTAGTGAAAAGTGGATTTCCTGGATGGTCCAACTTTTATATACTGGTACCTCTTCAGTGTTGCTTAATGGGGTCCCTGGCAGGAAGTTTTTGTGCAAGAAAGGGTCAAGCAAGGAGATCCTGTTTCCCCCATATTGTTTGTGATTTCTGCTGATCTCTTACAAAGAGTGGTTAATGACATGCATGTTAGAGGAGTATTACAGCTGCCAATTCCATGCAATGACCAGGATTATCCTATTGTTCAATATGTTGATGATACTCTGATCATTCTGCCAGCTGATAAGGAGCAATTTCTTTCTGTGAAAGACATGCTCAAGATTTTTTCATAGTCTATAGGGCTTGATGTTAACAATCATAAGTCCTCTATCATTCCCATCAATGTGGATGATGAAGCCATCAAGGATCTTGTTGAAGATTTTGCTTGTCAGGTGGGCAAAATGCCTTTTACTTACTTAGGGTATCCACTTGGGACTACCAGGCCAAAAATGGTGGACTTCATGCCCTTGGTTGACTGCATGGAAAGGAGAATATGACTGCCAGTTCTTCCTTCCTTAATTCAGGTTAAAAATTGCAGTTCTTAAACTCAACATTGTCCTCAATGCTAGTGTTCTTTATAAGTACCTTCGCTATACCCTGTGTGATACTTAAAAAATTGGAAAGAATCCAGAGACAGTGCCTTTGGAGGAAACATAAGGATGAACCTGCTCCATCCCTGGCTACCTGGGATTTGGTTTGCTGACCAAAAGCTAAGGGAGGACTTGGAATCATGAATCTGGGAATCCAGAATGTGGCATTACTGCTGAAGCAGGCAAATCACTTCATGAAAAAGAAAGATGTTCCTTGGGTGTCACTGATTTGGAACAGTTACTATCATGAGAGAGTCCCACAAGCAACTAGGATTGTGGTTCTTTCTAGTGGAAGGTTATTTGTAAAATTATGACTCAGTTCAGGTCCTCAACTTGGGTTACAATAAATGCTGGGGACGCTATCCTTTTATGGTCTGATCATTAGAAAGTTGGTGATTATGTTGCCACTTTGGAATCAAGGTTCCGTAGGATCTTTTCTTATGTTAAAGACCCATGAGTGACTGCCAAGGAAGTCTTCAATATACAACAGTTGGTGGATCTTTTCCATCTACCTTTATCTGAGCAAGCTTATCAGGACCTTTTGGACGTGCAAAACCCGATGGGATCCCATGAAAGGGATCCATATCTCAAGGACTCTTAGTGGTTACATGATTCGTCCAAACAATTTAAGCCCAAGTTATTTTATATGATCTTGCACTCCAATCTTACTTTTAATCCTTTGCTCTCATGGATTTGGAGATCATGTTGCACCATGAAAATAAAGGTCTTTGTGTGGATGTTGATTATGGATAGGTTGAATACCAAAGATATGGTTGAAAGGAAGCATTTGCACTTGGAGGATGGTGTACGGTGTGTTTTGTGCCCATTGAGTGAAAGAGAAACCAGAGACCATCTTTTTTCCAGTGCAATTTGAATGTTAGAGCCTGGAATTACTTGCAGATTGATTGGTCACAAGGGAATACTATGGCAGAAACGAACATCAATGCAAGGAGAGATTTTGCAAAGCCTTTCTTATCAGGTCGTATTCCTTGCTTGTTGGAATATTTGGATTTTTCGGAATGCAAAAGTCTTCACGCATGAATGGCCCAGGTTTAATAGATGGAGAGCAACATTTGTGCATGATATCTCTCTCATGCAACACAAAATCAAGTCGATCTTTAAAGATAACCTTCTGAGATGGATCTCATACCTACCTCCTTGAGTTTTGATCTGTACATACATGTAAATTTTACTTTTCTTTCTTTCTTCTGTTACCCCTTGTAACACGTGTAATTAACTTTCCTTGCAATACAAATTAAGATTAGTGTGGGGGTTTTTCCCTACAGTTCCATGTGAAAAAATGCCATCTTGGTTAGAATCCAAAGAGACCTCAAGTTGGAAAATTTGGTGGCTAGCGAAACAACCTAGAGGCCCCTCGATTTTTGTGAAACACTTAAGGTGCATGACCTGAATTGGCATGGTTCTATGTTTGCATTGGGATCTTGCCTCCCTAGCCATAATAGCATGTCTACCAGCCTCCCCTCTGTCATTAACCTAGCCTTGTTAATTTGGGTTTCCAACCAAGCCCGCTAGGACCCCCTCGCATTCTTTCGAACACTTGGCGGGCTTGTCCACAGTGCGGCGAGAGAACGCGTTTTGCACGTGCTGCACAGGAGCCTCCGCTCCCACCTTCCCTATTCAAGTGATGCCCTGCAGTGATAGCGTGGATCCTCCCTCTGCTAGCACTGCTGTCCCCCCTTATTGCGCGTCTGAGCCACTACTGCCGTGCTGGCCGCTGATGCCAGCAGCGCCTGCTGCGGCTATGCAGCACCGCCCATGCCACAGCGGCTCGCCAGCTCTCCCCCTTCAGATGATGCCCTCTCGTCCGCTAGCCAAACCACCAGCCAGGACTCGTGTGACCGCCTCGTGCGCCGCCACATCCCCCTACAGCTACAGAGATGGTCAGACTACGATCTTATCGCCACCACCTTGGAACTGACCTCGAGGCTCTATAGAAAGGTGCCCTCGAGCTCTACTAGCAACGGGAACCTCTTCTACGCAGCCATATGAGACCTCCCCTTCCTCCAATTTTGACTGGGGCCTACATATTCCCCAGCTCCGGTGACTTTGAGCGCCTCCACATTTTGGTCAAATTCGGCCAAGCCGAAGCCCCCTAGCCCCACTCGAGCAACCCCTCGACTCCCTAAGCTACAAGGAACCCATTCCCTTTCAACATTGCACCTGATACCACCATAGTCAGAGACTCCATCTTGACTGAAGCTTCCCTCCGCCATGGATGATGGCCTGCTCGCCCTCGAGCTCTACCGCGCCCCTCAACCCCTCAAGTAGATGCGGCTCATCCTCCTGAGCAAGCGAGTAGCCAGAGCGTGCCATTTGGTGCCCTATGCCACTTGGAATAGCCGCCGGAGTCCACCTCTGTCCCTGCCCAGGCGCGCGGGAGGTGAGGGATGAACCCGACAGGTGGCCCCCCTTGTCGGCGAGTCAGCCTCCCGCTCGGACGAGTCTCGGAGCTGGCGAGCCTTCCCCGCGAGGTGTATTCTCTCTGAGTACATTTTCAACCTGAAGAGGCGCCCTTTCGCCTGAACAGTTTTCTTTTCTGTGATTTTATTTAAACATAATTTGGACCCAAGTTTGACTTGCCATAACTTTGAAAATAAAAGTCCAATTGACTTGATTCTTTTTGCCACCTCTTTTAAATCTCCAACAACTTTTTCGTACTGCTTTGGAAATGTGTGTTGATTTGAATATTTTCAAAAATAGGGATCTAAAAAGAGGATAAAAACTTTCAGAAAGTTTTGGTGTGCACCTCACCTACCTACACATTGAAGGCAAGCATTCTGAACTTATACATATATATATGATGTGTGTGATTTGCTTGATGAAGAAAACATTGTTGTTATGTGGTATAAGTTTGATGGTATTTAATGTGGTGGTACAACCATGCACATGGGTACAAGATGAGAAAATATATGTGTTACATATTGGATGTTTGTGACAGTAGCCACTCCCTTCTGCCACACATGCCTTCCGAATGGGATCCGGGAAGAGTCGGTGTCTCGGGGAGACATGACATCAGAGAACTGACATCTTGCGGGACGAGGATGGTCAGCGAGGCATGTTGGGGTATGAAAAGTGGTGATTCTATCCAGAATCGTGAAACAAAATTTTGTTGTGCTAATCATGCAAGGAACAATATAAACCTCATGAGTCGACCATAGATCAAGTCTTGGTCCAGTAACCTCCCTTACTTGTGTCATACTACCGCTTGTCCCTGTCTAAAGCACGGTACGGTTGAGTAAGTCGTTAACCCCGTTCTTGGCACACACCGTACAGGAGAGGCCATAGTGAAAGATACTACTGGCTCCTGGTAGGCATGTCAATTGGTCCGGGGCATGGGTGTTTCGGTCTCGGACCGAAGGGATTAGCTCCCCCGTGTGCGCGCGATATAACTGTTGTGATCCTAGTGCTAGTGGAGATTGGAGTCTTCCCCCACTCAGTGTTTTACTTGGCGAGTGTTGTGGGTGACCCTAGGCATCGAAGTAGGAACTGGTGTGTACAATTTTGGTGTGTTTTCAACTCAAAGACCGTAATCAGAATTAGTCAACAACTCTGGTTGGCTAAAGAAATCCTTTACTCGTGGGTAAAGAGTACACCCTTTGTAGAGTTTTACATCTATTCGGATAGCCGTGTCTGCGGTTAAGGACTTCAGCCTGGGATAGGTCAAGTGTCGGTCTGCGCGTCGGTCTTTGGAGGAAGTTAACATAATTGGAAGAATGATCGTGAGATATGGTGGATGATCAAAACCATTATTTTTACTGTGGACTAACCCCTGTGACATATGAATGTTGAATATCCCTGGGATGGTTCTACCTCCTAGATATTCATTGTTATTATTTCATATAAGCCCTTTATGTGGTGTCGCTCAGAAGCCTGGCAGTGACATATTTGTACTTATTTCATACGAGCCCTTTATGTGGTGTCGCTCAGACGCTCGACTGTGGCATGCTTGTTATTATTTCATATACGCTCTTTATGTGGTGTCCCTAAGACGTCCTACTGAGGCATGTCTTATATCGCATCCTTGAATTTCCTTTCATTGATTGCTTAATAAAATTCTCAATACAGTTAAATTGCTTGATTTCTAGTGCTTGAGCATTTGTATTATGATTGATACAATTTCGTTGAATTATTGCTAGTGCACATTAACCACCTTCTATTTTATGTCTGCTTTCATGATGTTTGCGAGTACATTCAAAGTACTCACTGGCTTGTCCCTGGCTATTGTCTTGACCAGATTGCGTGCTTGGAGAGGACGATCCCAACGATAGCCCAGGAACCTAGGCACCAAAGATAGCAGAGTCATGAGATAGGAATTATCTAGGTAAGCTCTTCCTATGGGAAATGGAGTCCCATAGACGCTGGAGATTTTTGTACCGCTTCCGCCATCAACGAGTTGAAATATTTTGATGTACTCCATAGACCAGCTTGGTCTTGTACCTCCAATTTGTAATTGTCTTGAACATTTGTATCAAGGAATCGTGTACGAGCTAACAGTATTCCTGGGGCTGGTTTGCACAAGGGCCATTTCAAAGGGAAGTTAAAATCCCTGAAAAACCGGTCCTGAAAACTGTCTCATGCAGCTGCATCTTCACCTCCACCATCTCATGCACCTGCATCTTCACCTCCACCGTCTCATGCAACTGCACCTTCATCTCCTTGAACACGTCTTCATTGGGGAGTCACCAACCGTATTAATTACAAAAATATTGCTAAGTTTGGTATGGCATGCTTGCCAGGTGAACCTCGCACTGTTCATGAGGCTTTTGGTGATGCTCGTTGGAAACATGCAATAGATTAGGAGTTCTCTGCTCTTCAGAGAAACAAGACCTGGCACTTGGTTCCTCGTGCAACAGGTAAAAATTTGATTGAGTGCAAATGGGTCTATAGAACTAAACACAAATCATATGGTACTATTGATTGGTATAAGGCAAGATTAGTTGCAAAGGGCTTTAAGCAAGGCTATGCCATTTTTTATGAGGATACTTTTACTCCTGTTGTTAAAGTTGCTTCTAGTTGCCTTGTTCTATCCATCATTGTTTCCAAGGGGTGGAGTCTTAGACAACAAAATGTCCAGAATCTGTTCCTTTATGGTATTTTGAAAGAGGAAGTGTACATGAAACAACCTCCTAAGTTTGAGGATAAAAATGCACCTTTTCATGTTTGCAAACTTGATAAGGCCTTGTATGGATTGAAAGAGGCTCCTAGAGCTTGGTACTCTCGCCTCAGTACAAAGATGCAACAACTTGGGTTTGTACCCTCGAAATGTGACACATCTCTATTCATTTACAAGCAGTTCAAGACATTCATATTTTTTCTCATATATGTTGATGATGTCATTGTGACTAGTTCCTCTAATGATGCAATAACTGGTTTACTCAAAGATTTAAGTTCAGAATTTTCTCTGAAAGATCTAGGAGAAATGCATTTCTTTCTAGGAATTGAACTTAAGAAAATCAGGGATGCTATTCAGCTCTTCGAGGAGAATTATGCAAATGATTTGTTGAGTAGAGTTGGTTTGAAGGATTGGAAGCCTTCTCCCACACTCTTTGTCTAACTGAGATTCATTAACTTTGACCCAAGAAGAACTTCTAAATCAGGAAGATAATACCAGTTATAGAAGCATTGTTGGTGCACTTTAACTGAGTTCATCGACCGTGAAAAAATGATTTCGCAACAAAGTTCATTTGCACAGTTTGGAGTGTTGCAGGTGCTGGTTTGCAAAAATGCATTCTAACGAACAACTGCAGTGCTAAATAGGGATTGCCGAGACCTCACAAACCATAAAGTTATTTGGGTCAGCCCAGCGGGCGGCGCTACACTCGCTCCTTTGCCTGCACTGTAACGGGCGCATGTGCCCATAAATAGGGTTTTACGTATATTCAAGTGGGGAGTCCAATCTGTTGAACAGAAAATAATATATAACAATATATTATAGCTGCTAAGCTATGGCCCCTCCCGTGCAATCCGAGTGATTTGAGTAGTTGGTCCTTCTGCCTGCCACGTGTTGGCATCATTTTTCTAATTATTAGCTTTTATTTTACAGCCCCTGATGAATTACCGCTGAAGCCAACGAAGAGTCGAGACCTAGCCCGCTACCCACCTCTATCTTTGGCCTGCTCCGTATTTTTCTCGCAGGGGATTAGAGAGAAGCAACGAGAGAGACGGAGAGAAAGGGAATCGTGTCGGTCCTTCGCTGCCCGCACCGCCAGTCCATCGCCGCTGGCTGTCACCCTAGCCCTCCCCGCCCCACCACGGAGCCATATATATTTTCCCTATCCTCTATCTCTTCTCCATACATGAATGGATGACCAAGGCGGCGGCAGACAACACAATCATGTCGGTGGCGACGCCGTCGCGGCGTCCTTTTCTGCTCTGCTGCTGCGCAATGGCAGCGGCAGATTCTCCTGGTGCGCGTGCGCAATGGTTAAGTTGATGGGGATGTAGTGCCAGGGCGGAGAGAATCCGATGTGGCGGTGTGGTTTGGACCGAAGCCACGGGGCACAGGAGCGAGTGCAGCCGGAGCTGGCCATCGGCGGCGGCGGCGCGACCGCGGCCTTCCTGGGGATTGGTGTGGGCACATCTTTTCCTCCCTTCTTATGTTGATCCGATCCATTTTTTGTCCCTCCTCTCAGCTTGGCAGGCGGGTCGAGGCCTCTTGCAACGTCAGCCTACAGTGCCACCATGGCCATGGGCAGGAAGAGCGGGATTGCATTTGGAGTGCACACATAGTCCAGAGCGGGGTGGCATGGATAACACGTTCTTCCTATGCGGCTGACTACAACAGCGGCAACAGAGGTCGTGTGTCAATCAGTCAATGATGCCTTTTCCCCTAAAAAACATTTGCGATTGCTTCTACTATGTCGATACGATTGGATTTTTGGTCTCCTTTTAATGCTTGATGTTTGGATACCTGATACTCTTATGTGATAATTTTATATATGTGAGTAATTTGATTATCATCATCATGTAATCCTCGGTAAATAGACTGACAATTTTCCCATCTTCCTATGAACTTCTGAATCATCCACATGTAGTTGCTGCTATGTTAATAGTTTGGATTATACTACCTTTTTCTCTGTCATGTGATTTCCTTCAGATTAGTTATATCATAAATTCATAATTGTCCAGAAGGTTACCAATCTATTAACAAATGCTGCCTTGCTATCATTGGGGCTGAGGATAGTTCAAGGTTACGATGATATCTTCTTAACTTACATGGTTTATGTGTTGAATCTCATCTAAGCAGTTATGTAGCTTGCACAAAGTCATGTAGCAGCTGGTGTGCTTGGTCTTTTGGGCTCACTGGAAATATGATTGCCGTTATGATCTCCAGTCTCCTATTTTATGATCTCCAGTCTCTTACATATCCTCTGGATGCAGACATATTTTGTACCTGAAAGCCATCTATGAGCTAGGCTGATGGATGAATTAATGCATATCCTCTTGATGCAAACACATTTGATGTATCGATGGAGGGATCACGCTCTGGGTAGACAAGCCAATCATATCTTTGTTTGTCGGCGTTCTACTACATGTTACATGTGTTGACCGCTGACTATATGATGTGGCGTTTCTCTCTCTCTCTCTCTCTCTCTCTCTCTCTCTCTCTCTCTCTCTCTCTCTCTCTCTCTCTCTCTCTCTCTCTCTCTCTGCTTAGCCTGGTGCTTTATATTGTATTTATCTTGATTTTCTCCGTACAAAATGCTTGCAAGTTGATGGTAGTCCACCAATTCAGTTGGTATGTCAGTGCTTAAAGCCGGTGGAACTCTTTAGATTAGAACTAATTTTCGTAAATTTAAATATATATGTTTTGATACCTATAAGAGTTTGGTTCAGATGTTGCTTCATGATATGTTGTTCTGTGCTCGAGGAACTGGGATTTTACAAAAAAAACACACCAGAAAGGAAACAGAGTACTCATCCATGATAACAATAATTGTCTGAATCTATATCAATATCCTTCTTATGTTGTTAGCATGGTCATGTTGGCGACGACAGAAACCTGTTGTGCTGACGGTCAAGGTGGATATTGTTCTACCAAATGCAGCTGAAGTTAACATTATTAATCCATCCCTGTCGCATGGCGATGCTCACATTCAACGTGTGTACTGTATGCTTATAGGATTTTGGTCTTTTATATATGGTTATTTGATTTAATTCCTACAAATAGTTGTAAATCTTCACCTTTGCAAAGGTTTATGATTTTAATGATCTTGAGTCTATTTTTCAAGTGGTAGCCATGTATCACTGCACCTACTCTGTTTCCTATCCATTGTCGTGTGTACACTTCCTCCATACTTCCACTCAGAACCAGTAATGCAGAAGGTAAGCTTTAATTTTGTCAAGTTTGGAATCTTGCAAATTAATGCATCAGGATTTTAATTCTTTAAGTATTCTAGCATATATAGAATTACATTCTTGACTATTTCCTATTTGTTATCTGTTAACCTGAACTTGGTCTCTTGGAGTCATTAACCAGGAAAACTTTAGCTAAATTCCATAGAGTTATGTTTTTCGTTTGATAGTTCCATTCCAGTTTGTTGAAGATTGATCATCCATGTAGTCATGCTTTATAAGTGTTTGGGGTTGGTCTGCTACATCATGTGTGTTCATCTTTTCACAATATAGGTTTAATTACGGCAAAAGGCGGGATAAGTTAGATTATTATTTTTAGCATTTTCTCATGGTTCAAATTTTTGTGTGGGCTAGAGATGGGCATATTGTCCAGCACCATGGTCGTGCACTTCATGGCTTCAGTGCACTCAACCGCCCTGGAAGGCTCCAATGTCGCGCCCTGTAACTATACCTCTGGTGAAGCGCCAGGGATCTGCCACCGAGTGTATCTATTCCTCAGTTTCTCAACAATATAGCATAAAGTTGATTTGGCTAATTTAATTCACATATGGAGATTGCTTTGTTTATATTGCACTCTTAGGTTTGTCTATAAATGGATGTATCTAAATACAAAAACTTGACTAGATACATTCATATCTAGACAAAAATTTTGGGACGGAGGGAGTATGTGATACAGACTTGCCCATGTGAGATTGTGGTAGATTTATTAGTGTGGTACCTTTTCTGCCTTTACTCCAAGTGGCAGAAAAGTTTATTCCAGTGAGCAAAAAATGCATATCTAATTTCAAAGAAGATAGTGTATCTGAGCTTAATGCCTTTTGTAAGGAAGATGATTAATATTGTAGTGCCTCTTTAGTTCAAATTGTACAAGCCATATACTGCATTGTTCCATTGTTGTAGATCTGCTTACAATAATTTGTTTAGCTGGGGTCATTTCTTCAACAAGAAGTTGCGCCCCGGTTCAATGGCAGAAATTTGAAATGTATAACAGTCCCTTTTCAGAATGGCAGTACTACGATGCTTTATACCAAATATATTTGTTAATTACATCATTGTTTTATTCAGCTGCGTTCTTGGCCTCAGCTTCTTGAACAACCTATAATTGACGGGAGCATGTGAAAAGTTGTGGGTATTTTTTTCTTCAATCTCTGCAATTAGCCGTTGGTGATGACGTTCCTCCTATCTATGTTGAAGATGACAAGACTGACAAAGATGTATTCAAGGTAAGCTATGGTTGACTATGAGCACGAGCGACACCAGGGGAGCTAGACGGACAGTTATGTCGCATGAAAGCAAAAGGTCATCTAGATTTCTTCAACAATCATGCCGCAAGGCCACCATGGATACATAATGTAAACCACTACTTTTTCTACCTTTTCTAAAAAAAGTCACAACTACGTCTGACTTACTATACATAGTACTTTCATGCTCTCGCACTCATAACAGCAAGAAGATAAGCTACATTTTGTTTGAGAAAATATCTTACTTTATTGATCAAGGTTAATTTATAGTAAGTGCCTCATGGATACAATTTGGGTCAGTAGATGCAGTACACCAAAACTATATACACCAGGCTATCTCATGGGCTGACAAATAAAATATTGTGACGCTTTTCCTTAATAATTTTTTTACACGGGCTTGCCTATGGGCGCGGTGTGCCGTCGCGCCTCTGCCTGCTAGTAACTGATAAGAGGGCTCACGGGCCGCATCAACTTTTTTTCCTCAAAATATATAACAGTTTTTTTTTGTTTCCTTTTTCTTTTCTATTTATTTCCTTCCTTTTTTAATTTTCTTGTTTGTTTTTTTATTTTCTATTCGTATTTGAAGCAAAAACATTTTTCATATTTGAAAAAAAATATTTGAAAATCCGAAATTATTTTTGAAGTTATGGACAAAGTTTGAAAAATGATAAAACTTTTGAACATTTTATAAAATTAAGAACATTTTTCGAAATTTCAAAATAATTTTCAAAATTTGAGAACAGTTTTGGAACACAAACTTAGTTAAGAAATATAACAAAATTTTGATATTTCGAACAGTTCATAAAAACACCAAATTTGTTTTGAAAATAAAAAAAAAAATTTTGATAATACTAAACATTTTTTTGAAATACCATACATTTTTGTAAAATACTGAACTTTTTTTGAAGTTATGAATGTTGTTGAAAACGGGAAACTATTTCAAATTTAGAACAGTTTTTAAAATGCAAAAACATTTTCTTAATTTGTAGAACAATCTTTGATAACCCTGAACATTTTAGGAAAATCCTGAACATTTTCCGAAATTACAGAACATTTTTCAAAATTTGAAAATCAATTTGTCAAAATCCACAATTTTTTTAAAATCTAGCACATTTTTTGAAAATCCAGAACATCATTTTTTTGATATATTTTTTTGAAAATCCCAATTTTTTTAAAAAATCCAGATCATTTTTCGAAACAGAAATAGAAAATAAAAAAAAGAAACAAAAAAGAATAAAAAAGAAAAAGAAAAAAAGAAAAACCGATTCAGGAAACCTTCTAGAAGTTTCCCAAAACAAAAAAAAACGTATCTTTCCCAAAACCGGGGGTGTTGAAACGTTAAATGGGCCGGTGCAAACCCCAACACCGCTTCAGAACGAGTTGCGAATAGGATTTTTACAGATTTGGGACTCCAACATTTGTCGAATGGTCTTTATGGAGGACCCCGTAGCAAACATTTTCGGCCTCCCAGATAGTTCGCCAGGTGGAAAGGCGAGGGCCAACTCTGACTAGGCCCAAGGGCCCAGTTAATTTTTTAGAAGATGATATGAAGAAAAATCCAAAATGAAAAATGATACCAAATTTGGCACCTTTCTAGTCACCATGTTACTGTGTTTTTGAAATTGATAAACTCACATATTAACCTCTTCTAGAAAAATGCCATTTTGATTAAAAAAAGATGGTCCTCTTTAGATGCCATTTCGCTATATAATTCTACAAAGCACCTATACTGTTTGGTCATAATCAAAGCCACGAAGTTTTTGATTTTTTCTTTCTTTGTTTAGAACGACCACACTCAGACAAACAAACATCTCTAGGTGCAAAAGAAGAAGAAAGCGGGCTAGTTATATCAATGTTCCTGAAAAATAAATAAACAAAACACCGTCCTAATTTTTAAAGCAAATCTCCTCACTCTAAATTTGTCGTTCTCCATCTTTTTGGGAAAGTTTCATGTTCTCCATTAAGCAGACAATTGGTTGAATTATCCATACATAGAACAAAATACTACTTTACTCTTATGCTATACTATCATCGGAGGACACAAAATATCAAACAGAAGGCTAGCTTGTTCACGACAAAAAGGATGTCGAAGTGTTAGATACTTGCTCAATGGAGGCCTGTGAGTCTAGGACCATTTGTATTGTGGCTTATACTTGGCGGCATCGGATCAAGCTAGAGGGCGGTTGGAGGGCGTGGGATTTTGGGCGGACTTAGGATTTAAAGGGACAATCATGTAACAATTGTTGTAAACATGGACATGATATTTCTCCAGAAAAAATGAAAATGATAGACGCATGTCTCTAGAAATCCATGCACAATCAAACAAGTATAAAGCACCAAGTATGAAGGACCTCAAACACAATAAAATTATATCGAGGTCCCTAGACCATCAAAGGACTACTGATTGCGTCAGAACGAGCTGTCGATGCATCGTTGCTACCATTCTCATACGAGAGCCAGCCTAAACGCGACCATGACAATCGAGAAGTCTTTGTGCTCGTGCCAGTATGGACCAGTGCTACAGAGTCGCAATCATTCTTGCCAAACCTTTGAATCGGTTCGAAGGGCATAGCACCAAATCTTACGGTCGGATATCTTCTTAAAAAGTGTTCTGATGTGTTTCAAGTCTTTCATAACTTTCAAGTACTTGTTGAACACCAATTTGATTGTAAAATCCTTGTTGTACAATCTGATTGGCGTGGCGAATATGAAAAACTAGATTCCTTTTTCCAGCAAATAGGAATCTCACACGATGTCTCGTGTCCACATGCTCACCAACAGAATGGATTCACTAAACGCAAACATAGACACGTTGTTGAAGTAGGCCTTTCTCTTCTTGTTGCTGCATCTATGCCATTAAAATCTCGGGATGAAGCTTTCCTAACCGCTGTTCGCCTAACCAATGTTCTCCCCACTCGTGTCATCAACAATGAAACTCCCACTGAACGACTCTTAGGCATCAAACTTGTTTATACCCTGCTTCGTGTCTTTTGTTGCGCTTGTTGGCCCAACCTTCGCCCCTAGAATCCACGTAAACTCATGTTTCGCTCCACTCAATGTTTGTTCCTTGGCTATGGTGCAAAAAAATGGGTCAAGTTTCTTGATGTTTCTAGTGGTCGAGTTTATATCTCTTGTGAAGCTGTCTTTGATGAAAATCAATTCCCTTTTGCAAAGCTTCATCCCAACGCCAGAGCCCTACTACAGAAAGAAATCCTCTTGCTACCTCCCCATCTTTATTCCAAGGGTGATAAGAACTATATTGATTAAACTTTTTCTAACTCCTCTAATCCTATGGCTGAGTATGATGTTGCAACAAGCAGGGACGAAAACAACGCTGAACATGGTGAAAATCTGATGGCACGATACTCATATTTCATGTGTCCACGCGCCATCCTACAAAACCTGGGCGAACCTGTAGTGCAAGCTGCACCTGGCCGGACTCCCATGCGATCCACCGCAGGATCAGTGATGCCAGGCAAATCAGGCGGGCCAGGGCGATCTCCCTTGCCCGATGCGCCGCAAGCAAACGTCGTGCCCGTGGGTCATGTGGTGGCGCCTCACTCGCCTACACGCCCCTCCAGGCTCGACATCATGGTTGGGCGTGAACCACCCGCGCACGCGTCCTCACATGCATGCGCAGTTAAGGGCGGATACGCCTTGGGACCAGAGGCACTAGCATCCTCTGCGATAGGATCTGATGTGGCCTCTTCGAGTTCTACCGCGCCACAGTCTCCTGCAGCTACATCTTCACCTCCACCGTCTCCTGCAGCTGCAGCTTCATCTCATCGGACGCGTCTTCAGAGGGGAGTCACCAACCGTATTAATTATAAAAATATTGCTAAGTTTGGTCTAGCATGCTTGTGAGGTGAACCTTGCATTGTTTATGAGGATTTTGGTGATGCTCATTGGAAACATGCAATTGATGAGGAGTTCTGTGCTCTTCAGAGAAACAAGACCTCGCACTTTGTTCCTCCTCTAGCAGGTAAAATTTGATTGACTCCAAATGAGTCTATAGAACTAAATGTAAATCAGATGTTACTATTGATCGCTATAAGGCAAGATTAGTTGCAAAGGGCTTTAAGCAATGCTATGTCATTGATTATGAGGATACTTTTAGTCGTGTTGTTAAATCTTCTTCTATTTGCCTTGTTCTATCCATCGATGTTTCCAAGGGATGGAGTCTTAGATAGCTAGATGTGCAGAATGCGTTCCTTCATGGTATTCTAGAAGAGGAAGTGTACATGAAACAACCTCTTGGGTTTGAGGATAATAATGCACCTTTTCATGTTTACAAACTTGATGAGGCCTTGTATGGATTGAAACACGCTCCTAGAGTTTGGTACTCTCGCCTCAGTACAAAGATGCAACAACTTGGGTTTGTACTCTCGAAATCTGACACATCTCTCTTCATTTACAACAAGTTCAAGACATTCATATTTGTTCTCATATATGTTGATGATATCATTGTGACTAGTTCCTCTAATGATGCAATAACTATTTTACTCAAATATTTAAGTTCAGAATTTGCTCTAAAAGACCTAGGAGAGTTGCATTTCATTCTAGGAATTGAACTTAAGAAAATCAAGGATGGTATTCAACTCTCCGAGGAGAAGTATGCAAATGATTTGTTGAGTAGAGTTGGTATGAAGGATTGTAAGCCTTCTCCCACACCCTTGTCTAGCCCACATTCTTTAACTTTGACCCATGGAGAAAGTCTAAATAAGGAAGATAATACCAGTTATAGAAGCATTGTTGGTGCACTTGGTATGAAACATTAACTTTGACCCATCATCGAGAAGATTCTAGACTTGACAGATTGCTCGTCACTACTGAGAAAGCGCTTATATATGAACACTAATAAGTGGAGGGCACGGTGGGACACCCGCCACTCCAATCTTTCAAGAACAACTATGGTGAGTGCTAACGTCCACCTGCCGCAGCTAAGGACATTCCAGTGGCGGGAAATAGTTCGTGCCCGTCACAGGTAGGCTCTTTCAAAATAAACCACTAGCTCGACGGTACAGTGGTGGGCAGGTTGTGGAGCCCACCATTGGTTCTGTGTTACCTGTGGTGGGTCTCTCTGGTCACGTGCCACAAGTGTAGATTGGCAAACGACACGAGAGACATCCAAATTTTATTAAATCTTGCAGTGGTGGGCGCTCTTCTTCGCTCGCTACAGCTATTCTCCCACATCAATTTTTAGTTCCTCTCCAATTGTGCTTATCGCTCACTCAGTCACTTCCTCTCCCACCTCCCACTCAGTTACTTCCTCCCCCCATCGTTGTGCACCTTGCCCCCTGCCGCTGCCGTGTCTCCGACCCGCACAACCGCTAGATCTGCACACGGGTGACCATGCGGCCTCCCTCCCCACGCGACGGCCCTTCCCCGTCTAGACCGTCCACTACCGTCGCGTGGCCTCGTTGCCTCATGCTGTCGTTGACTCCCTCCGCTGTTCTAAGTCCCCTCACCTATTGGAAATATGCCCTAGAGGCAATAATAAATTAGTTATTATAATATTTTTTTCTTCATGATAATCTTTTATTATTCATGCTATAACTGTATTGATTGGAAACTCAAATACATGTGTGGATACATAGAAAACACACTGTCCCTAGTGAACCTCTAAGGAGTTGCTCGTTGATTAAATATGGTCAAGATTTCCTGGCCATAGACAAGATTTGTCATTTGATAATGGGATCACATCATTAGGAGAATGTTGTGATTGACAGGACCCAAACTATGAACATAGAATATGACCGTATTGACAGGACCCAAACTATGAACATAGAATATGACCGTGTCAGTTTATTGCTATTGTTTTCTGCATGTCAAGTATCTGTTTCCATGACCATGAGATCATGCAACTCCCGGGCACCGCAGGAATGCCTTGTGTGTATCGAACATCACAACGTAACTGGGCGACTATAAAGGTTCTCTACAGGTATCTCCGAAGGTGTTCGTTGGGTTGGCGTGAATCGAGAATGGGATTTTTCACTCCGTATGACGGAGAGGTATCTCTAGGGCCCACTCGGTAATACAACATCACAACAAGTCTTGCAAACAATGTGACTAAGGAGTTAGTCATGGGATCTTGTATTCCGGAACGAGTAAAGAGACTTGCTGATAACGAGATTGAACTACGTATGGAGATACCGAAGATCGAATCTGGGGCAAGTAACATACTGAAGGACAAAGGGAATAATATACGAGATTAACTGAATCCTTGACATAGAGGTTCTACCGATAAAGATCTTCGTAAAATATGTAGGAGCCAATATGGGTATCCAGGTCCCGCTATTGTTTATTGACCGGAGAGTGTCTCGGTCATGTCTGCATAGTTATCGAACCTGCAGGGTCTGTACACTTAAGGTTCAGTGACGTTTCGGTATACTTGAGTTATGTATGTTGGTGACCAAAAGTTGTTTGGAGTCCCGGTTGATATCTCGGAAATCATGAGAAGTTCTGAAATGGTCTGCAGACGAAGATTGATATATAAGAAAGAGGTATTCGGGTTTGGGAAAAGTTTCAAGCATTTCCGGTAGTGTACCAGGAGTGACGAATGGGTTTCGGGGGTTCACCGGGAGGGGCCTACCACCCCGGGGGGCACATAGTCCTAAGAGGTGGCGCCCCAGCCCCTAGTGGGCTGGGCGGCCAGCCTCATGGGCCTATGCATCCAAAATAGTGGAGATTCGTTTGCAGTCTATGTTAAAGGAACTTGGAGTTCCACAAGCTTTGCGTCTACGTCTTTGGTGTGATAATCTTGGTGCTACATATTTGTCTGCTAATCCATTGTTTCATGCAAGACCTAAACACATTGAGATAGATTTTTTACTTTGTCAAAGAACGAGTTGCAAACAAGCAATTAGAAATTAGATTCATTCCCTCCAAGGACCAACTTGCACATGGGCTCACAAAAGCATTGTGGGCAAGAAGCTTGGAAGAGTTCAAGCGTAATCTCAACTTGCGTAGTTGGGATTAAGGGAGGATGTTAAACATAATGTAATCTCATGTAACTTATGGTCGGATGTAGTTATCACGTCCGGTTGTTCCTCTCGCTCACGTAGGCTTGGCTTACAAGTTTTCCATAGAAATAGAGTTTGTTAGAGATAGAAGTTAGCTGTTTAAGATTATACCTCTTCTTCTGTTTCAACAAACTCAATCTTGTAATACCTACGAAAGGTTTTCTCTCTTGATCAATATACACGCTGCAGGCTCTCATTTGGAGGGTCTAGATGCTTCATCATCTTTCATAGCAACCACCTCCCACCCACATAGATAAGACAAAAAATACATCTTTACTGATGTCCGGTCGAATTAATTTTTATCACAATATCATGTGCGTTTTGAATTTGCGAGATAGATACGGGGCATCACTGCGTTAGTTGACTTTGTATATGTCGACTTCAATTTTTGTGTGTGTTAGCTTATGAAACATATAAAATCTTCACTTCTTCCTCAGAAAAGTATAGGTAAACAAGTTCAAACAAAAGTATAGATAAATAAAATTAGTTTGTCTTGTTTATTACAAATCAATGCCAAACAAGTAACAAATGCCGATTCAGCCACAAAACATTTTTTGAGAGAAGCGAGGAGGCACATGATATCGAAGGCCTAGCCACCAACCCCTCTTGCCGCCACCTGCATACGTCACCAGGCAAAGGCTGCACAACATCGACAACGACGAGAGGTCCGGTTCAAGGGCGGTTTACTGGGACAGAGGGCTGCTGCGGTCGGAGAAGGGGATGAGGGATCAAGTGGGGCCTTTGCCACATGGTGCTCAGCAGCGTAGGCATTGGTGAACCCCATGGTGTATTGGCTCACGGCACTGGACGACGGTGAGTTCGATCTCAGATCCGGAGTTGTCATAAAACAGCGGGGGAAATTTGTCTGAGTTTTTCGTTAGAAAGTTTTCATGCTTGGTTTGGGAGGGTACGACGGTGGCATCTTCCGAGTCTAGGAATAATGTCTTCCTCGCTCTATCCTGTTTTGTGTTTTTGTGTCTTCGACGCATTGGTGTGTCCCGGTCTGCATCGACAACTTTCGGGTCACTGCTTCTACATGTTTGTGGGTTTCAAAAAGTTTGATCTGCAAAGCAGAATGCCAAGAGGCAGTATGAAGGTATGCTCATGGCACGCTGCCGATGGATGACACCTAAGGTTTTGAGTGCAATTTTATTTTTTTATATGGACATATTTGTAAGGACACATGGATTTTAATATATGGCCTCATCCCTTTTTGTAAAAAGAAAAAAATCCATGCCAAACGGTTGTATATGATAACATCCACAGAAGTGATATGGGGCAGAAATAAACCTCATTTCATAATTATATTTGCTGATACAATATATGATATATGATCCATCAACCGACAAATTCTTCAAATCTTAAAAGTTGTAACAATGATGGCTCCATTTCATGTTGCAATTCTGGGCAGTACACACGCCACTTTTATCAATCTGCAGCTACAATCACATCCATTCAACATCATACGAACAATCATGGTCGACCAGCTTTTCCTATTTTTATTACATAATAGTACAAGACCAGACTCCTAGTAGCAGCCACGTTCGCATTCCCCGTCTGCAAATTGCAAAATTGTAAGAAGAAGAATACATTGGTTTCATGAAAACAAAGCAAACAAGCGGAAAAAGTTATTGAAATGCGAGAATGAGACGGTTCCATCATCGTCTTACCGGATGGATCCAACTGGCCGCAGATTTTTACTTTCGCACATGCCCCCCTGCACCGGACGCGGTCACTGCCGCCGGTGGCGGCGGCAGCGGCGGCCTCGTTGGGGCTGCACTTGTTGGAGCAGAACGGAACGCAAGCGAATCGCAGGATGTGGTGCCTGCATTGACGGTAGCAGTCCTCGTAGCACTCGCAGAACTTGGACTTGGCAGCCACCTGCCCGGGCAGCACGAGCAAGACCATGCACAAGGCGGCAATGGCGGCCACTCTCAACTTCCTGGCCTCCATCTATCCTGATTCCTCTTGGCAAGCACAAATGAAGAGGAAAAGAAGACGAGTGTTGTGGTGAGAGAGACTAGTGGGTGATGAAAATGTGTGGCATGGGGTTCTCCTATTTATATTGGCAGGCGCATCGCTTGTACTGCAGGGATAGAATGGCAACCCATCAATCACGGGCGGCTAATTGACCTCTATAGAAGTTAAACATGGCAAGGGATCAATTGAGCTAGTTGATCTCTACAAATTTGGAAGTTTGGTAACTCCGTACACGAGATTTAATCACTAACCCCGTAATGGTAATTAGTTCATTTCTCCATGTAAAGTGGCGCCAGTTATGGCTCTCACTAGCCCTGAATAGTGCATCACTCGCTGCCAAATTCACTTTACATGCTGCCATTGAATCTATATGGTTCGTAAGCTGTTTAGAATGTTTGATCATCGTTCTTTTGTAACACAGCATGTTGCTTATCTCTAATTTCACTAGCCTTGTGAACCAGCATATGTGTGATATATTGACAAAAAATTGAATTCAGTTTGACACACCAGGGCATCTTTACCACATCCCCAAAAACTATATTTGAGGGGAAATGTTTTTGTTCAGAGGATTCAACATCACGAGAGACTCTAACTCCTCATATATACCCCTCCCCCCCACACACAAACAAACTACCTCCATACTAACCGAATATGCCCTAGCGTTTTTCCCGGTAAAAATTAGGGATGTGCCGCGATGCTTCTTGCTCGCCCACAGGTTTCTTCACCACTCCTTGCCCCGCCACCGGCCATACACAATCCCGATGTCCACTGGAATGGACATCATGGTCCCTGCCGTACCCCTAGCCACCCTCGCTAGCGCTAGAGACTCACTGCCAGTCGGGAATTGGGCTCAACCAAGGCCCAAACAATGTCGCCTAAGCAAGAATGTCATTCAAAGCTCTCAGTCATTGGATGTCATCGTTGTTTGTTCTACCGCTGCCACCCAATTGCCCTTGGCCCAGCGAACAGGCAAACAGGATTGTCGGCCGTCGGCCAAGGCGACACACAACACAACTGTGGTAGTGAAGAATAAGAAGGTCGTGGTCACCCCAACGCCTTCCTTTTTGTCTCCCGCAAATCGACATCGACTCCTAGGCCCAGTATGGCTTATGTAGTGTGAAATTAAACAATGATGCAAATGATTTCATGGAACAAAATGAACGCAAGGCAAACCGTTGGCCTCAACGACATTACCATGTCCATGTCATATACCCAGAGATGACGAGAGATGTCTAGACTATAGAAGAGGTGGATGGGTGGAACACCGAGGCCACATGGTCTCCTCGTGATTTTTTATCTTCCCAACCCATTTTTATTTTCTTTTATTTTTTCTTGAACTTTTTTTGGGATTTACCTAAAAACAAAAAACAACAAAAAACAAAGAGTTACGGTGAGGCACTAGATTAATATGTTAGTCCAATAAAATTCAATAATAGGTATGACGAAAGCGTATAATTGATAGCAATATAGCAATACAAAAATTATCGGTACCTTCGAGATGTATCAGGTTGTTGGAAATCTGAGCCACTACGCTGACCACTAGGCCCACTAGACTAGGGCACGGTCTAAGCCCCTCACTCACTGGGAGGCCCATCATCCAGAAGATCCTAGACTTGACACATAGCTCATCACTACTAGGAAATTGCTTATAGAAGAACACTAATAAATGGCGGGCACTGTGGGACACCCGCCATTCCAATCTTTCAAGAATAGCTGTGACGAGCGCCAATGTCCACCCGCCATAGCTAAGGACATTACAGTGGCGGGCAATAGTTTGTGCCCGTCACAGGTAGGCTCTTTCAAAATAAACCACTGGCGGGCAGTTTATTGGAGCCCCCCATTAGTTCTCTGTTACTTGTGGTGGGTCTCTCTGGTCGCCCGCCACAAGTGTAGATTGGCAAATGACATGAGAGACATCCAAAGTTTCTTAAAAATTGCGGTGGCGAGCGCTCTTATTCGCTCGCTACAGCTATTGTCCCACATCAATTTTAAGTTCCTCTTCATGTGTGTTTATTGCGCACTCAGCCACTTCCTCTCCCACCTCTCACTCAGTCACTTCCTCCCCCCGTCATTGTGCGCCTTGCCCACTGTTGTCGCCGTGTCTCCGACCCGCACAACCGCTGGATCTACATGCCGGTGACCATGTGGCCTCCCTCCCCATGTGGTGGACCTTCCCCGTCTGGACCGTCCACTACCGCCGCGAGGCCCCATCGCCTCATGATGTCGTTGACCCCCTCCGCTGTTCTAAGTCCCCCCACCCGTTGGACATAAGCCCTAGAGGCAATAATAAATTAGTTATTATTATATTTCCTTGTTCTTGATAATCATTTATTATCCGTGCTATAATTGTATTGATTGGAAACTCAAATACATGTGTGGATACATAGACAAACACTGTCCCTAGTGAGCCTTTAAGGACTTGCTTGTTGATCAAAGATGGTCAAGGTTTCCTGACCATAGACATGAGTTGTCATTTGATAAAGGGATCACATCATTAGGAGAATGTTGTGATGGACAAGACCCAAACTATGAACATAGCATATGACCTTGTGAGTTCATTGCTACTATTTTCTGCATGTCAAGTATTTGTTTCTAGGACCATGATATCATGCAACTCCCGGGCACCGGAGGAATAACTTGTGTGTATCAAACGTCACAAAGTAACTGTGTGACTATAAAGGTGCTCTACAGGTATCTCCGAAGGTGTCTGTTGGGTTAGCGTGAATCGAGAATGGGATTTGTGACTCCGTATGGCGGAGAGGTATCTCTAGGGCCCACTCGGTAATACATCATCACAACAAGCCTTGCAAACAATGTGACTAAGGAGTTAGTCACGTGATCTTGTATTATGGAATGATTAAAGATACTTGCCGGTAACGACATTGAACTAGGTATGGAGATACCGACGATTGAATCTCGGGCAAGTAATATACCGAAGGACAAAGGGAATAATATACGGGATAAACTGAATCCTTGACATAGAGGTTCCACCGATAAAGATCTTTGTAGAATAAGTAGGAGCCAATATGGGCATCCAGGTCCCGCTATTTGTTATTGACCGGAGAGTGTCTCAGTCAAGTCTGCATAGTTCTCGAACCCGTAGGTTCTGCACACTTAAGGTTCGGTGACGTTTCGGTATAATTGAGTTATGTATGTTGGTGACCGAAAGTTTTTCAGAGTCCAGGATGAGATCCCGGATGTCACGAGGAGTTTCAGAATGGTCCAGAGACGAGATTGATATATAGGAAGAGGTATTCGGGTTTCAGAAAAAGTTTTGGGCATGTTTGGTAGTGTACGAGAGTGACGAATGGGTTCCGGGGGTTCACCGGGAGGGGCCAACCCCCCCCCCCCCCCCCCGGGGGGGGGGGCCCTGGCATAGGCCTAAGAGGTGGTGCACCAGCCCCCGCTGGGCTGGGTGGCTAGACTCATGGGCCTTTGCATCCGAAATAGTGGAGAAGGGAAGGAGTTTGAATAGGAGGAGTCCTCCTAGCGCCTCCACCAAACTCGCTTGGAGGAGGACTCCTCCTCTTCGCCGCGGCTGACCAACCCTAGGGGAAACCCTTGGGAGCTACCGCTTCCCCCTCCCTTCTATATATAGTGGAGGGGAGTGAGGGAAGCAATACCTCAATCCAAGGCGCAACCCCCTCTACCTCCCTCTAGTTCGTTCTTCTCTTGATTAGGTTCGGTACTGCATGGTGAAGCCCTGTCGGATCAGCTCCACCACCATCGCCGCCATGCCGTTAGTCTGTCGGAGAACTCAGCTACTCTCCGCCCCTCTTGCTGGATCAAGAAGGCAGAGATCGTCATCGAGATGTATGTGTGCTGAACGTGGAGGTGCCATCCGTTCAGCACTAGATCGGGATGGGATCGCGAGATGGATCGTGATGAGATCACGGGAGAGACTGGGATTTGGATCGCAAAGATGTTCGCTACATCAAACACGTTATATACGCTTCCGCTTAGCGATCTACAAGGGTATGTGGATCCTATCTCTTCTCTGGAAGATGCTCATCACCATGGATAGATCTTATGTGTGCGTAGGATTTTTTTCCCATGCAATGTTCCCCAACAGTGGCATCATGAGCTAGGTCTATGTATAGATGATATCATGAGTAGAACACAAAGGACTTTGTGGGCGTTGATATTCAAATTGCTTCCCTCCTTAGTCTTTTCTTGATTCGGCGGTATTGTTACATAAATATGGCTAGCGGGTGTCTATTTCTCTTACTTTAGTTGAAAACTTGTGCTACTTGTGAATGTGCCTGTGACATTGAATGTCAGTAGGATTTATGATCTTTTGATGTCAGTTTTTCTTGAATAGTTCAACTAGAAATTGGAATATCCTATGCTGAAATGTTAGGGGTCTTAATTTTGGCACTAGGCAAAGGGTAGTGAAGCATACATTGGAAGAAAGTCAAGTGTTGTTGCATGCTTGCTGGAAACTAAGTGCTCTACTTTTTGGAGTAGGCCAATCAAAATTTTCTGTCCAAGGTAGTTTGATTGCTTTGCTTTCTCTCCTTCTATGGGAGCCTCTGGGGGATTATTGTGGTTTGGAATTCTTTAGTTTTTGCTGGAACCTTTTTGGAGGTTAATCTGTTTAATGTGATGGTTAAATTCACTTCTATACAAAATAAGGAGCAATGGCCTCTTGTTTCTATCTATGGAACATGCCAAGGAGAAGCTAGGGACCAGTTTGTGAGCTGGCTTTATAACCTGTAGATACCACTAGGTGAACACTCGCTTTTGGTTGGTGATTTCAATTTTATCAGGTCCATAGATAATAGAAATCTACCTGGAGGTGATTTAAATGATATGTTCATTTTCAATGAAATAGTTGGTCATCTAGGACTTTTGGAACTGCCCTTGAAGGGAAGGTCATTTACTTGGTCAAATATGCAGGACAACCACTAGAGCATCTAGATTGGTTCTTCACTCCCTCTGATTGGATTTCTGCATACCCAATGACAGAAGTTTTGCCATTAGCTAAAACTGCCTCAGATCATGCACCATGCATGATTACAATCAAAACCTCAATTCCAAAGTCAAATATCTTCAGGTTTGAGAATTATTGGTTGGAGTTGGATGGGTTTATGTAGTGTGTGGAGCAATCATGGAAGAGACAGTACGCAAAGGGACATATCACTTCAAGAATTGCTGACAAGCTCAAGAGAATGAGAATGGACCTTAAAAAGTGGAAGATCAGTGTCTCCAAACTTAAATGTTTGGTTGCCAAATGTAACCAGGAAATCCTTCTTTTGGATAATTTGGAGGAGATTAGGCCTTTGTTTAGGCCCGAGTTTAATTTCAGAAAGATTATAAAACTCCATGTGGAAAAGTTGCTGAAATTGTCCATGGCTAGTCTGAAATTGTCAGATGGATGTGTCATCACTGAGCATTCCCAAATGGATGGGAACACTTGGAGTTGTTTTAAGAACAGGATGAGAGTGTCCATGGGCATTGTAATGGGGTTTGATCTGGCATCTTTTCTATCACCCATTGAAGGTCTTGAGGAGTTTATCAAACCTTTTAAGAAAGAGGGAGTGGATGACATTGTCAAACATATGCCCATTGAGAAGGCTCCTGGTCCAGATGGATTCAATGGTCTTTTCTTTAAGAAGTGCTCCCACATCATATGTGATGACTTTTATGAACTAGCTCACTCTTTTTATGATGGTATTGATGTTCTGGGAAACATTAAAGGTTCATACATTACCTGAGTGCCCAAAAAGTTGGTCCTTGAGGGGGTTGGGGATTATAGACCAATCTCCCTCACTGACATGGATTTGAAGTTTTTCTCAAAACTATTGGCAAATAGGTTGCAAATAGTAATTATGGAGTGCATCCATAAGAACCAATATGGCTTCATCAAGACCAAAACTATTCAAGACTGCATTGGATGGGATTTTGAATATTTGCATCAATGTCATCAATCCAAGAGGGCCATTGTAATTCTGAAGTTAGATTTTGAAAAAGCCTTTGATTCTTTGGAGCATGAGGCAATCATGCAAATCTTGAGGTTCAAGGGTTTTAGTGAAAAGTGGATTTCCTGGATGGTCCAACTTTTATCTACTGGTACCTCTTGAGTGTTGCGTAATGGGGTCCCTGGCAGGAAGTTTTTGTGCAAGAAAGGGTCAAGCAAGGAGATCCTGTTTCCCCCTATTGTTTGTGATTTTTGCTGATCTCTTACAAAGAGTGGTTAATGACATGCATGTTAGAGGAGTATTACAGCTGCCAATTCCATGCCATGACCAGGATTATCCTATTGTTCAATATGTTGATGATACTCTGATCATTCTGCCAGCTGATAAGGTGCAATTTCTTTCTCTGAAAGACATGCTCAAGGTTTTTTCATAGTCTATAGGGCTTGATGTTAACTATCATAAGTCCTCTATCATTCCCATCAATGTGGATGATGAAGCCACCAAGGATCTTGTTGAAGCTTTTGCTTGGGAGGTGGGGAAAATGCCTTTTACTTACTTAGGGCATCCACTTGGGACTACTAGGCCAAAAATGGTGGACTTCATGCCCTTGGTTGACTGCATGGAAAGGAGAATATGATTGCCAGTTCTGCCTTCCTTAATTCAGGTTAAAGATTGCAGTTCTTAAACTCAACATTGTCCTCAATGCTAGTGTTCTTTCTAAGTAGCTTAGCTATACCCCCTGGGATACTTAAAAAATTGGAAAGAATCCAGAGACAGTGCCTTTGGAGGAAACATAAGGATGAACCTGCTCCATCCCTGGCTACCTGGGATTTGGTTTGCTGACCAAAAGCTAAGGGAGGACTTGGAATCGTGAATTTTGGAATCATGAATCTTGGAATCTAGAATGTGGCATTACTGTTGAAGCAGGCAAATCACTTAATGAAAAAGAAAGATGTTCCTTGGGTGTCACTAATTTGGAACACTTACTATCATGAGAGAGTCCCACAAGCAACTAGGGATTGTGGTTCTTTCTAGTGGAATGATATTTGTAAAATTATGACTCAGTTCAGGTCCTCAACTTGGGTTACAATAAATGTTGGGGACGCTATCCTTTTATGGTTTGATCATTAGAAAGTTGGTGATGATGTTGCCACTTTGGAATCAAGGTTCCGTAGGATCTTTTCTTATGTTAAAGACCCATGAGGGACTGCCAAGGAAGTCTTCGATATACAACAGTTGGTGGATGTTTTCCATCTACCTTTATCTGAGCAAGCTTATCAAGATCTTTTGGACGTGCAAAACCCGATGGGATCCCGTGAAAGGGATCTAGATCTCAAGTACTCTTGGTGGTTACAGGATTCGTCCAAACAATTTGAGCCCAAGTTATTTTATATGATCTTGCACTCCAAACTTACTTTTAATCCTTTGCTCTCATGGATTTGGAGATCATGTTGCACCATGAAAATAAAGGTCTTTTTATGGATGTTGATTATGGATAGGTTGAATACCAAAGATATGGTTGAAAGGAAGCATTTGTACATGGAGGATGGTGTACAGTGTGTTTTGTGCCCATTGAGTGAAAGAGAAACTAGAGACCATGTTTTTTCCAGTGCAATTGCAATGTCAGAGCCTGGAGTTACTTGCAGATTGATTGGTCACAAGGGAATACTATGGCAGAAACCAACATCAATGCAAGGAGAGATTTTGCAAAGCCTTTCTTATCTCAAGTCGTATTCCTTGCTTGTTGGAATATTTGGATTATTCAGAATGCAAAAGTCTTCATGCATGAATGGCCCAGGTTTAACAGATGGAGAGCAACATTTGTGCATGATATCTTTCTCATGCAACAGAAAATCAAGTCGATCTTTAAAGATAACCTTCTGAGATGGATCTCATACCTACCTCCTTGAGTTTTGATCTGTACATACATGTAAATTTTACTTTTCTTTCTTTCTTCTGTTACCCCTTGTAACACGTGTAATTACCTTTCGTTGCAATACAAATTAAGATTAGTGTCGGGGGTTTTCCCTATAGTTCCGTGTGAAAAAATTCCATCTTGGTTAGCATCCAAAGAGACCTCAAGCTGGAAAATTTGGTGGCTAGCGAAACCACCTAGAGGCCCCTCGCTTTTTGTGAAACACTTAAGGTGCATGACCTGAATTGGCATGGTTCTATGTTTGCATTGGGATCTTGCCTCCCTAGTCATAACAACATGTCTACCAGCCTCCCCTCTGTCATTAACCTAGCCTTGTTAATTTGGGTTTGCAACCAAGCCCCCTAGGACCCCCTGGCATTCTTTCGAACACTTGGCGGGCTTGTCCACAACGCGGTGAGAGAACGCGTTTTGCACGTGCTTCATAGGAGCCGCCGCTCCCACCTTCCCTATTCCAGTAATCCCCTGCAGTGGTAGCCTGGATCCTCCCTCTGCTAGCACTGCTATCCCCCTTGTTGCGCGCCTGAGCCACTACTGCCGTGCTAGCAGCTGATGCCAGCAGCCCCTGCTGCGGCTATGCAGCACTGCCCATGCCACAACGGCTCGCCAGCTCTCTCCCTTCGGACGATGCCCTCTCGTCCGCTAGCCAAACCACCAGCCAGGACTCGTGTGACCGCCTCCTACGT
Source organism: Hordeum vulgare subsp. vulgare (assembly GCF_904849725.1). Classification (NCBI taxonomy): domain Eukaryota; kingdom Viridiplantae; phylum Streptophyta; class Magnoliopsida; order Poales; family Poaceae; genus Hordeum; species Hordeum vulgare. The sequence goes on along the minus strand of NC_058523.1, from coordinate 26,952,018 downwards.
CGCCACGCCCCCCTGCAGCTACAGAGATGGTCGGACAACGATCTTATCGCCACCACCTCAGAACTGACCTCGAGACTCTATAAAAAGGTGCCCCCAAGCTCTACTAGCAACGGGAACCTCTTCTACGCAACCATATGAGACCTCCCCTTCCTCCGATTTTGACTGGGGCCTACATATTCCCCAGCTCCACCTCTTTTAAATCTCCAACAACTTTTTTGTACTGCTTTGGGAATGTGTGTTGATTTGAATATTTTCAAAAATAGGGATTTGAAAAGAGGATAAAAACTTTCAGAAATTTTTGGTGTGCACCTCACCTACCTACACATTGAAGGCAAGCATTCTGAACTTATACATATATATATGCTGTGTGTGATTTGCTTGATGAAGAAAACATTGTTGTTATGTGGAACAAGTTTGATGGTATTTAATGTGGTGGTACAACCATGCACATGGGTACAAGGTGAGAAAATATATGTGTTACATATTGGATGTTTGTGACAGTAGCCACTCCCTTCTGCCACACATGCCTTCCGGATGGGATCCGGGAAGAGTCGGTGTCTCGGGGAGACACGACATCATAGAACTGACATCTTGCGGGACAAGGATGGCCAGCGAGGCATGTTGGGGCATGAAAAGTGGTGATTCTGTCCGAATCGTGAAACAAAATTTTGTTGTGCTAATCATGCAGGGAACAATATAAACCTCCTGAGTCGACCGTAGATCAAGTCTTGGTCCAGTAACCTCCCTTACTTGTGTCATACTGCCGCTTGTGTTGGTGAACATAGCATAAATTCAAAATTTTCCTACACATATTCAGATCTTCCTATGGAGAGACCAGCAACGAGAGAGGGGTAAGAGAATCTTCATACCTTTGAAGATCGCTAAGCAGAAGCGTTGCTAGAACGCGGTTGATGGAGTCGTACTCGCCGCGATTCCGATCTAGTGCCGAACTACGGCACCTCCGCGTTCAACACACGTGCAGCCCGGTGACGTCTCCCGCACCTTGATCAGGCAAGGAGGAGGGAGAGGTTGGGGAAGAACTCCAGAAACACGACGGCGTGGTGTCGATGGAGAGACGAGGTCTCCCGGCAGGGCTTCGCCAAGCACCGGCAGAGAGGAGGAGGAAGAAGAGCAGGGCTGGGCCGAGGGAGAGGGAAAAGTCTGATCTCCAATGGCCAAAAGTGCCCACTATATATAGGGGAAGGGGAGAGGGGGTGCCACCCCTAGGGTTCCCACCCTAGGGGGTGCGCCAGCCCTCCCAGATGGGTGGTGCAACAGCGAGAAGGGGGAGGAGGGGGTGGCGCACCAACTGGTGGGCCTTAGGCCCACCTGGCTTAGGGTTTGCCCCCCCCCTTTTCTCTCCCTTGCGCAATGGGCTGAGTGGGGAGGCGCACCAGCCCACCTAGGGGCTGGTTCCCACCCCCACTTGGCCCACCTTACCTCCCAGGGTCGTTGCCCCCCTTCGGTGGTCCCCCGGGGCCACCTCCGGTGGTCCCGGTGGTCCCCGTACGCTGCCGGTGACGCCCGAAACACTTCCGGTGTCCGAAACCATCCGTCCTATATATCAATCTTTACCTCCGGAGCATTCCGGAGCTCCTCTTGAAGTCCGGGATCTCATCCGTGACTCCGAACAACATTCGGTAACCTCTTATAACAATTCCCTATAACCCTAGCGTCACCGAACCTTAAGTGTGTAGACCCTACGGGTTCGGGAGACAGGCAGACATGACCGAGACACCTCTCTAGCCAATAACCATCAGCGGGGTCTGGATAGCCATGGTGGATCCCACTTGCTCCACGATGATCTCATCGGATGAACCACGATGTCAAGGATTCAATCAATCCCGTATACGATTCCCTTTGTCTGTCGGTATAGAACTTGCCCGAGATTCGATCGTCGGTATACCTATACCTTGTTCAATCTCGTTACCGGTAAGTCTTTTTACTTGTTCCGTAGCACGTCATCGTGTGACTAACTCCTTAGTCACATTGAGCTCATGATGATGTTCTACCGAGTGGGCCCAAAGATACCTCTCCGTCACACGGAGTGACAAATCCCGATCTTGATTCGTACCAACCCAAGAGACACTTTCGGAGGTACCCGTAGTGCACCTTTATAGTCACCCAGTTACGTTGTGACGTTTGATACACCCAAAGCACTCCTACGGTATCCGGGAGTTGCACAATATCACGGTCGAAGGAAAAGATACTTGACATTGGAAAAGCTCTAGCATACGAACAATACGATCTAGTGCTAGGCTTAGGATTGGGTCTTGTCCATCACATCATTCTCCCAATGATGTGATCCCGTTATCAATGACATCCAATGCCCATGATCAGGAAACCATGATCATCTATTGACTAACGAGCTAGCCAACTAGAGGCTTGCTAGGGACACATTGTGATCTATTTATTCACACATGTATTACTGTTTCCTGTTAATACAATTATAGCATGAACAATAGACGATCATCATGAACAAGGAAATATGATAATAACCATTTTATTATTGCCTCTAGGGCATATTTCCAACAGTCTCCCACTTGCACTAGAGCCAATAATCTAGTTACATTGTGATGTATCGAACACCCATAGCATTATGGTGTTGATCATGTTTTGCTCGTGGAAGAGGTTTAGTCAACGGGTCTGCAATATTCAGATCCGTGTGTACTTTACAAATATCTATCACTCCGCTCTGCACATGGTCCTGGATAGAGTTGTAGCAGCATTTGATGTGCTTCATCTTCCGGTGAAACCTGGGCTCCTTGGCTATAGCAATGGCTCCAGTGTTATCAAGGAAGAGTGTCATAGGACCCGACGCGATTGGAATCACTCCAAGGTCGGTGATGAGCTCCTTCATCCAAATTCCTTCATGAGCCGCTTCTGAAGCAGCTATGTACTCCGCCTCACATATAGATGCTGCCACGACTTCTTGCTTGCTGCTGCACCAGCTCACTGCCCCACCATTCAACACATATACGTATCCGGTTTGTGACTTTGAGTCATCCGGATCTGTGTCGAAGCTAGCGTCAACCTAACCCTTTACGACGAGCTCTTCGTCACCTCCATAAACGAGAAACATTTCCTTAGTCCTTTTCAGGTACTTAAGGATATTCTTGACCGCTGTTCAGTGTTCCATACCGGGATCACTTTGTTATCTCCCTACCAAACTTATGGCAAGGTTTATATCAGGTCTGGTACACAGCATGGCATACATTAGAGAGCCCACGGCTGAAGCGTAGGGAACATAACTCATCTTCTCTCTATCTGCTGCCGTGGTCGGCGACTGAGTCTTACTCAATCTCATACCTTGCAAAACTGGCAAGAACCCTTTCTTTGAGTTTTCCATATTGAACCTTTTCAATATCTTGTCAAGGTATGTGCTTTGCGAAAGACCTATGAGGCGTCTTGATCTATCTCTATAGATCTTGATGCCTAATATGTATGCAGCTTCTCCAAGGTCCTTCATTGAAAAACTCTTGTTCAAATAGGCCTTTATGCTCTCCAACATCTCTATATTATTCCCCATCAATAATATGTCATCCACATACAGTATGAGGAAAGCTACAGAGCTCCCACTCAGTTTCTTGTACAGACAGGTTTCTCCGTAAACATGTATGAACCCAAACGCTTTAATCACCTCATTAAAGCAAATGTTCCAACTCCGAGATGCTTGCACCAGCCCATAGATGGAGCGCTGGAGCTTGCACACTTTGTTAGCACCCTTAGGGTCGACAAAACCTTCTGGTTGCATCATATACAACTCTTCCTTAAGGTTCGCGTTTTGACGTCCATTTGCCAAATTTCATAATCATAAAAGGCGGAAATTGCTAACATGATTCGGACTGATTTCAGCTTCGCTACGGGAGAGAAAGTCTCTTCGTAGTCAACTCCTTGAATTTGTCGAAAACCCTTTGCGACAAGTCGAGCTTTGTAAACGGTTACATTACCGTTTGCATCAGTCTTCTTCTTGAAGATCCATTTATTTTCTATGGCTCGCCGGTCATCGGGCAAGTCCACCAAAGTCCATACTTTGTTCTCATACATGGATCCTATCTCGGATTTCATAGCCTCAAGCCATTTGTTGGAATCCAGGCCCGCCATCGCTTCTTCATAGTTCGAAGGTTCACCGTTGTCTAACAACATGATTTCCATTACAGGGTTGCCGTACCACTCTGGTGCGGAGCGTGCCCTTGTGGACCTTCGTGGTTCAGTAGTAACTTGATCCAAAGCTTCATGATCATCATCATTAACTTCCTCTTCAGTCGGTGTAGGCGCCACAGGAACAACTTCCCGCGCTGGGCTACTATCCTGTTCGAGAGGGGGTGCAATTACCTCATCAAGTTCTACCTTCCTCCCACTTACTTATTTCGAGAGAAACTCTTTCTCTAGAAAGGATCCGTTCTTGGCAACAAAGGTTTTACCTTCGGATCTAAGATAGAAGGTATACCCAATAGTTTCCTTAGGGTATCCTATGAATTCGCATTTCTCCGCTTTGGGTTCGAGCTTTTCTGGTTGAAGTTTCTTCACATAAGCATCGCAGCCCCAAACTTTAAGAAACAACAACTTAGGTTTCTTGCCAAACCACAGTTCATACGGTGTCGTCTCAACGGATTTAGACGGTGCCCTATTTAAAGTGAATGCTGCAGTTTCTAATGCGTATCCCCAAAATGATAGCGGTAAGTCGGTGAGAGACATCATAGATCGTACCATATCTAATAAAGTGCGATTACGATGTTCAGACACTCCGTTGCGCTGCGGTGTGCCACGCGGCGTCAGTTGTGAAACGATTCCACACTTCCTTAGGTGTGTGCCAAACTCGTGACTCAAATATTCTCCTCCACGATCAGATCGTAGACATTTAATTTTTCTGTCACGTTGATTCTCAACCTCACTCTGAAATTCCTTGAACTTTTCAAACGTCTCAGATTTGTGCTTCATCAAGTAGATATACCCATACCTACTCAAATCATCAGTGAGGGTGAGAACATAACGATAACCACCGCGAGCTTCAACGTTCATTGGACCACACACATCAGTATGTATTATTTCCAATAAGTCAGTTGCTCTCTCCATTATTCCAGAGAATGGAGTCTTAGTCATCTTGCCCATGAGGCACGGTTCGCATGTGTCAAATGATTCAAAGTCAAGAGATTCTAATAGTCCATCAGTATGGAGCTTCTTCATGCGCTTAACGCCGATATGACCAAGGTGGCAGTGCCACAAGTATGTGGGACTATCTGTGACAGCCCGAGACCGACGTTCCAGAAGCTTCCCCTTTTCTTTCCGTTTTCGTCGTGCGGGTATTTTCAGTTGTCGCATCATCATCGCATCATGCGCATCATCTGCATTGCATCGACATCTCCGTTGCCGCCAGTTTTCAAAACTTGCATTCGTTGTTAGTTGCCGCTTCTCTTCGCGTTCATCGTTGTTCGTTCCGAGTCCGACCACACACGCACGCGCCCGCGGCACCATCGAAACCCTGTTTTTAAAGCGCGTTTAAAACTCTCTCTGATCGAGGTGAAACTTGGCACGCGGTCGCGACCTGTTTTTATCCGCCTGTCGAATTTCGTCGCGATCGGAGACCGTCTGGTACCCGAACGGTCGACCGTAGCGGCACCGTCTTCTGTTATTCGTCGGTCGTCTCTTGGTGTTTTTAAATTCGTGCCGCGCCGCCCATTCTTCCTCTCGTCACCGGATACTCCCTCTACACGGCCGCGTACCCGTCCCCGCGTTCGAAATCTTGCGAATCCGACCTCACGGTTGGATCCGGAGCGCGACTCCGGTTAACCGAGCCCCCCATTTGTCTATAAATAGACCCTCCTCTTATTTTGGGACAGCCTGCCCCTAATCCCTCCTCGTTTTCCACGCCACCCCACCAAACCCTAGCCACTCTCTCTCCCCTGTCTCCCACCTCCAGCCGCCGGGCCCGCCCGAGCCCGGGTCAAGCCCGCCGAAGCCCATCGGGCCCGAGGCAAACCCTAGCCGAGCCCCATGGATCTCCCTGCGCCCGAGCTCCTCTCTCCCTGCCCCGAGCGCCGCCCCTGCCGGAGGTCTGCGCCGCCCCTGCCGGAGGAGCCGGCCCGACCCTGCCTCAGCTCGGCCAGCCCGCGCAGCTTCCCCGCTGCCGCCAGATCCGGCGAAGCAGCGCCGCCGCCGTCAAGGAGTCGCCGCCCCGCGCCCGTTTCGCGTCGCTGTCGCCTGGATCCGGTGCGGGCAGGCCGGAGCTGCCCGTTCCCTGCAGGATCTCGCCGCCCCTCACTGGTGTTCGCCCCGCCTCGCCGTCAGTCTCCTTGCCGGGACCCTGCCGCCGTCCCCAACTCCTCCTGTTCGAGGGACGAGTCGCTCGTTCGAGCGAGCGCTCGTGCGCCTAGGCCTCGCCCGCGTTGACCGCGCCGCCCCCGCTCCGGACAGCTGGGCCCGCTCCAACCGTGACCCCGAATCGGCCTCCTTCGGCCTAGTTCGCCCCCCCCCCCCCTGCCGCTCGCCGCCCAGGCCGGCCCAGCTCGCCCCGAGCCAGGCCACCTTCGGCCGCCCCAGCCTCCAGCTGGGCCAAGGCCCCAAGGTGAGCTCCGCTGCGCCCTTTATTTTTTTTTGTTGTTCGCATGTGCGTATTATTAGTATGTGGTGCCAATGCTTAGTTTCGGCCCGATATCCAGATCTGGCCCGCGTAGGTTTTTATTATTATTTCTGGCTATTTAATCCTTTTTCAGAAAAGGGCATATTTTCAAACGCGTGTAGTTTTAAATCCGTGTGTCGGATCGGAGAGTATTATATATGTAAAACGTGTATTTTCTCGCGTAGAACCCGATTATCCGACATGCATATTTGTTTAACGCTGTTTAGGGTCCCTAATGCTTTGTTTTGCGTGCTGTTACAATAGGTTCCGATCCATAGTTATTTTTCGCGCGTGTCCGGACTGCCCGTATGCCATAGATTTAATGTCCATGTTTTAGGGACCATATTTCTATGTATTTTAGAGCGGTCACTCGTATTTTTCCGTGTAGGGTTTTGCCGGTAGTTTATTTTCCCGTTTAGAGGTATTATCTCGCATTATTGGGTGGCGATATTTTGTGTTGCTAACCCCACATTTTATATATGTTTCCGGGGTAGAAAAATCCCATGGATTTTTCTGTGCAATTAGTTTTAGCTTTTGAGGAAGTTAGTTAGCGAGATATTTTGCCGTGATGCCCTTTTGTTTAATTCGTAGGATTTATTCCGTGCCTCGTTCGAATTAGTTGTCAACTAGGGAGTCGATCTTGGATGTTTTGTTTAGCCCCTGGTATTTTTAGTTGCAATAGAAATGCATGTTTAGGTGTTGCTTGACTGCCCTCAAGTTGCTTGAGTAGTGCTGTTTTAGAGGAGCTGAAATATTTCCAAGTCTGGAGTCTTCTATTATTTTGTTGCTGTCTTGTCTTGCTTGCATCTTGTGATCTGTATATCTTTTGGGGTTGGTCCAATGGAGTTAGTTGTGCCCCTTATGTTTCTCTAGCATGCTGTTAAGTTTCATGCCATTTGGAGACCTGTAGCTATAGGTTTTGCTGCTGCCAATATTGCCTCAGGCTGAAAACTTCACTTTCATGAGGTGTAATTTTCACTAAGTCTGAAATAGTGTGTGAGATGCCATTTTGTGTCTTCTTTTCCTAGTGCTCCTTGCTGCCACGCTAGTTGTTGTTAGATGTTTGCAGTAGTGCGTTTTTCCCTCTTCCCTGCCATGCCTTGCTTGAGCTCATCGGAGTTGTGTAGCCGTAGTTGTGGGGCGTAGAAAGTGCTATGTGGCTGTTTTTGGCAGATTGTAGTGTTTTCTCGTTTTGCTCGTAGTTTTCGAACCGTAGCTCCGTTTTGATCGTGCCCTACATGAAACTTGCTTAGATTCTCGTATAGTTTCTTTTTCTCTTGCTGTTTGTATGTGATGAAGTGTTCGTAGCCGCCGTTGCACACATTTTGCATTCATGCCATCATATCTTGCGGTGCTTGTATCTTCTGATCCGTAGCTCCGTTGGAGATGTTCTTTACGTGTAGATTGCCTGCCTTGACGCGTAGAATCACGTGAACCTATTTGTTTTGCTGCTTAACAACCAATTAAATGCATTAGGTCAGATCTGGACAGAATTGTAAATTAACTAGTGAGGTCGTCTCGGAGATGCTATATGTCATTTCCGACCTCATTTAAATTGCCTAGATAGGTAGTTTAATTTCCGCTTCACCTCTTGCATGTTTGACAACATTAAGATTGCCGTGTAGATAACCGGGAGTGAACTAAATAATTAACGTGGAGTTTAGTCGATATGCAACTTGTGCATATTGAACTTCACTTAATGCGTAGTGTTTGACTGTGTGATTTGTCATGCCGTGACTTCCATGTATTCAGCAGCTCATGCATCATATGTGTTGTGCATCGTGTGGTGAATATCGTGTGTTGATGCTTGTTTCCGGTTTCCCCGTCTCGATAGAGTTCCGCAAGCGTGTCGGATGTGAGGACCCGTTCGGCTACGTCGGTTCGTCTGCTTCACGGAGGCATTCTTCTTCCAAGCGGGATCTCAGGCAAGATGATCATTTCCCCAGATACCATTACTATCGTTGCCATGCTAGTATTAACGCTTCTATCGATTATGTCTCGTTGCCTATCACCTGAAAATGTCAGCCTCTCAACAATACCATGTTAACCCTCAACCTGTTCAACCTAGCAAACCACTGATTGGCTATGTTATTGCTTGCTTAACCCTGTTGTTAGCGTTGCTAGTTGCAGGTGCAGATGCTTCCATGTGATAACATGGGTTCCTTGTCTTATCACCATATATGAATGCTATTTAAATTAAGGCACCTATATACCTGGTAAAAGGTGGAAGGCTCGGCCTTTCTAGCCTGGTGTTTTGTTCCACCTTTGCCCTTTTAGTTACCGGCTACCGGTGTTATGTTCCATAAATGAGCGCTCCTAACACGATCGGGGTTGTTATGGGGACCCCCTTGATAATTCGTTCTCGATTAAGGCTGGTCTGGCAAGGCCCAACTTTGGTACTACATTTGCCTAATCACCTAATAAAATTGCATAGGGACTTTCCGGACCCCGAAGATATTTTAATCAACCCCCGGGCCAGTGCTCCTCATGAGTGTTGGCCCAAACTAGAGCCGTTTGCGGGGCCAACCCGGGGCAACTCGGGAGATTTCTATCAGGCCACCGTACGCTGTGCTTATCCGTCGTGTCCTGAGAACGAGGTACGCGACTCCTATCGGGATCGTCGACACGTCGGGCGGCCTTGCTGGATTAGTTTTACCTTTGACGAGATATCTTGTGCATCGGGATTCCGGTGATGCTTTGGGTAATCTCAGAGTTGAGGTTTTCCACTAGGGAATCCGACGAGATCGCGAGCTTCGTGATTGACGATTTCTATGCGGCTTGTGGTAATTTGTGATGGACTAGTTGGAGCACCCCTGCAGGGTTAAATCTTTCGGAAAGCCGTGCCCGCGGTTATGTGGCAACGTGGATACTTTGTTTAACACTGGTTCTAGATAACTTGAAGTTAACTTAATTAAAATATGCCAACCGTGTGCGTAACCATGACTGTCTCTTTCGTGAGTTCATTCTCCGATCGAGGACACGGTGGGGTTATGTCTGACGTAGCTAGGTGTTCAGGATCATTTATTTGATCATCAGTAGTTCACGTTCGTTATGCGTAGATCTTCCCCCCTCTTATTCTTGTACTCGTAAGTTTAGCCACCAAATATACGCTTAGCCGCTGCTGCAACCTCACCACTTAACCATGCCTCACCCATTAAGCTTTGCTAGTCTTGATACCTTTGGAAATGAGATTGCTGAGTCCCCTGTGGCTCACGGATTACTACAACACCAGTTGCAAGTACAGGTAAGGGTTACTCGATGTGAGCGCGTTGATTGTTCATTTGGAGTTGCTTCTTCATCTTCTTCTTCTTCGATCTAGGACGGGTTCCAAGCCGGCAGCCTGGGAAAGCAAGGATGGACGTCGTTCTCCGTTTGTCGTTTGTTTTCGTCCGTAGTCGGACCCTGCTCTTACTCTTGGTGTTTATGTAATGTACTGATGTGACTCTGATGTAGCTTGTGGCGAGTGTAAGCCAACTCTTTATATAACTCTCCTTTTCAGTACATGTACTTGTAACGATATCCATTCTTGCGACACGACGAGATGCGCTTCTATCCCCGACGAGGCCTTCGTGCCAAATTGAGGATAGGGTCGCATCTTGGGCGTGACAAGTTGGTATCAGAGCAAGGACCGACCTAGGAGCCCCCTTGATTGATCGAACTTGGCCGAGTCGAGTCTAGTGAAAAAATTATTTGAGTCTTAGTTATATATCGGAGAGTAGGATTCTTTTTCTCCTCTTCTATGCTCTGGTGAGGAATCGTGACGTAATAATTTATTCTACTCCTCTTCTCACTCAAAAATTTTAGGATCACGCGGATATTCTTGGGATCTATATGATGCCGATGTGATGGAGTTCTGTCTTGGTGCCTCCTGTCTGACTTGATCTTCTTCCGGGGAGTTGAGCTCCAGGGGATTCTCGAGCACATCGTTATCATTCAGATTTCTTAGTATCTCAGGACGAAGGATGTTCTTAATTGCTTCAATACTAGTAGTGGCGAGATAACCCCGATGTCCCCAGTACTGGTGCAGATTGTTCGGGGGTACTGCCATACTTTGTATCGTTGTGATCACGAGGGTCTGTTGTAGATGAAGGTCCGAGATTCTGGTCGTGTGTTGACGGATGTGATACAAGTGACGGGTTAGTATAGGAGTTGTGTGATATTACTCCTTGTATCCGTGTACCAGATTGCATGACCAGATATTTCGGGAATTCATAGGTGGGAATTCAAGTAGTTTCTTATAGGACAATCTTCCAACAAATGCATGATGTTAGGTCGGGGTTTGACATCTAGTGGATTCGTTTGTTCACGGTCGACTTACAGCGGTACACGTTGTGTCTTAAAGAGTCCTTGTAGGTTGTTACGACTCGGGGACGCTTCGTATGTCAGGTGCACTGCCTTGCACTTGATGGCTTCTGTAAATCGTGCCTGTGCGATCCTGTCCACGAAAATATCAAACGGAAATCTTTCTCATGAGTTTGTTCTGGCTTGTTTCGTAAGCCTCACCCTTTGTTTTGTTTTAATATGGTAATTCAGTTGCTTCGATGTCAAGTGGTGATTTCAGATCTTTCCAAGAGGTGTTCTCATAGTTTTTTATGTGAGAATGCAAATTCTTTTGTTCGTTCAATTCTTATGTCAATTCTTGTCAACCGGAGTTGTTATATCTATTCTTTTCTACCGGCGTGTTTCTCTCCAAGTGGATTCAATCCTCTCTAATTTTTGCAGATCATTCCCTCAATTCTTTCCGGAGTTCATCTCATCTAGCCCAATTTGTCTTTTGTTTTCCCCCACCCTCCCTCCCTTTTTCTTCGGGGATTGGATTTCATCCAAGCGCATTCATTTCATCGTGCTTCCGCTATCTCTTCTTCCTTTCGTAGCCGGTGATTCATCGTGAAGATTCTCAGGAGCTTCGTGTTCATCTTTATTCATTCTTGTCATCTTTTCCGGTGAATTCAATTTAGTTGTCTGTGTCATCATATCCATTCATCCCTCTCTTTTCTTCCGGAGTGTTGAAGATATCTCGGAAGTTTCGTGTTTTCAATTCTTTTAATTATTTCGAGGTGCTCAACCTCATCTAGTTCTCTTCACACCGGTGCTATATCAATCTTTCTAGTAATCTTTTCGACGGTGATTTCATTGAGTGGGCCCATAACCCACAGGTTCTTTCCCAGGATCTTACCTGGCTCTTTTAATCATCTCCGGAGATCTTTAAATTCTTTTCATCTATGACATAAGTATGAATTTCATCAGTCATACCCCTTCTCCAAGGCCTATTCGAATTAATTCTCATATTTGGTTCAACCTTGCATTCTTCTTATTCCGGAGCGTCTCAGCAATTCTTGGTGTTGTTCCTCGTCATCATTCTTAGCTTGCAAATTCGAAGGGGTGTTTCTCTCAGTCTTGTTCCATTCTTGGGAAGATTGTCATCTCAGCTTCGTGTTATTCTCTCATTGTTCCAATCATGAGTAATCCCTTTTCTTGCTATCCGGTGCTTCTCTGAGTGGTTTTTATTTCTCGTTCCTCCGAAGACCATCATTTTAGAAGATTCTTCGTTCTCAGCTTTCAGCTTCATCCTCAATTCTTCTCAATTGTTGTCTCTTCGTTCGTCTCTCAATTATTCTGGTGCCTTGTTCTAGTTTTCTCTCAGCTGGCTCATGATCTCTTCGTTATCTTGCATCTCCATTAATTCGTGGTGTTCCCATTCAGTCGTGAATTCATACGGGTGCTTCCTTCAATCATGTTTCAAATGGTGCTTATCTCTCTGCCTCTTCAAGATTCATTTCTATAAGAATAAGTGGTATGCTAAATCCGTTGCTTGTCATCAATTAAACTTGATGAAGGATGAGCATAACATAATTCTTATTCTTGTTTTTCCTTCTTCCAAAAGATTTCAATTCTTCTTCCGGAGTGGCTCATGATATCAACTCCTTTTTCTCTAGTGTTATTATCTTTTCTTTTCCGGAGTTCCAAGTTTTCTCAAGTGTCTCATCGTGAAGCTTCATCTAAATCATGGCAAGGTCATAATCTTATTCTTTTCTACCTTGATATCTTTGCATCATTCATTCGTATACGGAGGTCCTTCTTGGTGTTCTCTTGCTCTATTTACTTGTTTGTGGTGAATATTGTCTATTTCTTCCACCTTTTCGAATCTTTTGTCCCTGTTTCCTACCAAAGTGCTGCCGAAATTTTCCGTGAATTCTGGCTTCTTTCTCATGTCATTCTTCATCTCCTTGCAACCTTCACGGATCGTTGGTTTCACTCGTCTGTCAAAGAAGCGACTAAGTTTTTACCTCTTGTTCTTTCTCATCCTCTTCCCCTTTCATTCCTGGATCTCGGGGCGAGATCCTCTTGTAGTGTAGGAGTGTTGTGACAGCCCGAGACCGACGTTCCAGAAGCTTCCCCTTTTCTTTCCGTTTTCGTCGTGCGGGTATTTTCAGTTGCCGCATCATCATCGCATCATGCGCATCATCTGCATTGCATCGGCATCTCCGTTGCCGCCAGTTTTCAAAACTTGCATTCGTTGTTAGTTGCCACTTCTCTTCGCGTTCGTCGTTGTTCGTTCCGAGTCCGACCGCACACGCACGCGCCCGCGGCACCGTCGAAACCCTGTTTTTAAAGCGCGTTTAAAACTCTCTCTGATCGAGGTGAAACTTGGCAGGCGGTCGCGATTAGTTATAGCTAGGCCGCCTGTCGAATTTCGTCGCGATCGGAGACCGTCTGGTACCCGAACGGTCGACCATAGCGGCACCGTCTTCGGTTATTCGTCGGTCGTCTGTTGGTGTTTTTAAATTTGTGCCGCACCGCCCGTTCTTCATCTCGTCACCGGATACTCCCTCTACACGGCCGCGTACCCGTCCCCGCGTTCGAAATCGTCCGAATCCGACCCCGCGGTTGGATTCGGAGCGCGATTCCGGTTAACCGAGCCCCCCATTTGTCTATAAATAGACCCTCCTATTATTTTGGGACAGCCTCCCCCTAATCCCTCCTCGTTTTCCGCGCCACCCCACCAAACCCTAGCCACTCTCTCTCCCCTGTCTCCCACCTCCAGCCGCCGGGCCCGTCCGAGCCCGGGTCAAGCCCACCGAAGCCCATCGGGCCAGAGGCAAACCCTAGCCGAGCCCCATGGATCTCCCTGCGCCCGAGCTCCTCTCTCCCTGCCCCGAGCGCCGCCCCTGCCGGAGGTCTGCGCCGCCCCTGCCGGAGGAGCCGGCCCGACCCTGCCTCAGCTCGGCCAGCCCGCGCAGCTTCCCCGCTGCCGCCAGATCCGGCGAAGCAGCGCCGCTGCCGTCAAGGAGTCGCCGCCCCGCGCCCGTTTCGCGTCGCCGTCGCCTGGATCCGGTGCGGGCAGGCCGGAGCTGCCCGTTCCCAGCCGGATCTCGCCGCCCCTCACTGGTGTTCGCCCCGCCTCGCCGCCAGTCTCCTTGCCGGGACCCTGCCGCCGTCCCCAACTCCTCCTGTTCGAGGGACGAGTCGCTCGTTCGAGCGAGCGCTCGTGCGCCTGGGCCTCGCCCGCGTTGACCGCGTCGCCCCCGCGCCGGACAGCTGGGCCCGCTCCAACCGTGACCCCGAATCGGCCTCCTTCGGCCCAGTTCGGCCCCCCCTGCCGCTCGCCGCCTAGGCCGGCCCAGCTCGCCCCGAGACAGGCCACCTTCAGCCGCTCCAGCCTCCAGCTGGGCCAAGGCCCCAAGGTGAGCTCCGCTGCGCCCTTTATTTTTTTTGTTGTTCGCATGTGCGTAGTATTAGTATGTGGTGCCAATGCTTAGTTTCGGCCCGATATCCAGATCTGGCCCGCGTAGGTTTTTTTTATTATTTCTGGCTATTTAATCCTTTTTCAGAAAAGGGCATATTTTCAAACGCGTGTAGTTTTAAATCCGTGTGTCGGATCGGAGAGTATTATATATGTAAAACGTGTATTTTCTCGCGTAGAACCCGATTATCCGACATGCATATTTGTTTAACGCTGTTTAGGGTGCCTAATGCATTGTTTTGCGTGCTGTTACAATAGGTTCCGATCCGTAGTTATTTTTCGCGCGTGTCCGGACTGCCCGTATGCCATAGATTTAATGTCCATGTTTTAGGGACCATATTTCTACGTATTTTAGAGCGGTCACTCGTATTTTTCCGTGTAGGGTTTTGCTGGTAGTTTATTTTCCCGTTTAGAGGTATTATCTCGCATTATTGGGTGGCGATATTTTGTGTTGCAAACCCCACATTTTATATATGTTTCCGGGGTAGAAAAATCCCATGGATTTTTCTGTGCAATTAGTTTTAGCTTTTGAGGAAGTTAGTTCGCGAGATATTTTGCCATGATGCCCTTTTGTTTAATTCGTAGGATTTATTCCGTGCCTCGTTCGAACTAGTTGTCAACTAGGGAGTCGATCTTGGATGTTTTGTTTAGCCCCTGGTATTTTTAGTTGCAATAGAAATGCATGTTTAGGTGTTGTTTGACTGCCCTCAAGTTGCTTGAGTAGTGCTGTTTTAGAGGAGCTCAAATATTTCTAAGTCTGGAGTCTGCTATTATTTTGTTGCTGTCTTGTCTTGCTTGCATCTTGTGATCTGTATATCTTTTGGGGTTGGTCAAATGGAGTTAGTTGTGCCCCTTATGTTTCTCTAGCATGATGTTAAGTTTCATGCCATTTGGAGACCTGTAGCTATAGGTTTTGCTGCTGCCAATATTGCCTCAGGCTGAAAACTGCACTTCCATGAGGTGTAATTTTCACTAAGTCTGAAATAGTGTGTGAGATGCCATTTTGTGTCTTCTTTTCCTAGTGCTCCTTGCTGCCACGCTAGTTGTTGTTAGATGTTTGCAGTAGTGTGTTTTGCTCTCTTCCGTGCCATGCCTTGCTTGAGCTCATCGGAGTTGTGTAGCCGTAGTTGTGGGGCGTAGAAAGTGCTATGTGGCTGTTTTTGGCAGATTGTAGTGTTTTCTCGTTTTGCTCGTAGTTTTCGAACCGTAGCTCCGTTTTGATCGTGCCCTACATGAAACTTGCTTAGATTCTCATATAGATTCTTTTTCTCTTGCTGTTTGTATGTGATGAAGTGTTCGTAGCCGCCGTTGCACACATTTTGCGTTCATGCCATCATATCTTGCGGTGCTTGTATCTTCTGATCCGTAGCTCCGTTGGAGATGTTCTTTACGTGTAGATTGCCTGCCTTGACGCGTAGAATCACGTGAACCTATTTGTTTTTCTGCTTAACAACCAATTAAATGCATTAGGTCAGATCTGGACAGAATTGTAAATTAACTTGTGAGGTCGTCTCGGAGATGCTATATGTCATTTCCGACCTCATTTAAATTGCCTAGATAGGTAGTTTAATTTCCGCTTCACCTCTTGCATGTTTGACAACATTAAGATTGCCGTGTAGATAACCAGGAGTGAACTAAATAATTAACGTGGAGTTTCGTCGATATGCAACTCGTGCATATTGAACTTCACTTAATGTGTAGTGTTTGACTGTGTGATTTGTCATGCCGTGACTTGCATGTATTCAGTAGCTCATGCATCATATGTGTTGTGCATCGTGTGGTTAATATCGTGTGTTGATGCTTGTTTCCGGTTTCCCCGTCTCGATAGAGTTCCGCAAGCGTGTCGGATGTGAGGACCCGTTCGGCTACGTCGGTTCGTCTGCTTCACGGAGGCATTCTTCTTCCAAGCGGGGTCTCAGGCAAGATGATCATTTCCCCAGATACCATTACTATCATTGCCATGCTAGTATTAACGCTTCTATCGATTATGTCTCGTTGCCTATCACCTGAAAATGTCAGCCTCTCAACAATACCATGTTAACCCTCAACCTGTTCAACCTAGCAAACCACTGATTGGCTATGTTACTGCTTGCTTAACCCTGTTGTTAGCGTTGCTAGTTGCAGGTGCAGATGCTTCCATGTGATAACATGGGTTCCTTGTCTTATCACCATATATTAATGCTATTTACTTTAAGGCACCTATATACCTGGTATAAGGTGGAAGGCTCGGCCTTTCTAGCCTGGTGTTTTGTTCCACCTTTGCCCTTTGAGTTACCGGCTACCGGTGTTATGTTCCATA
Organism: Hordeum vulgare subsp. vulgare; assembly: GCF_904849725.1. Lineage (NCBI taxonomy): Eukaryota > Viridiplantae > Streptophyta > Magnoliopsida > Poales > Poaceae > Hordeum > Hordeum vulgare. The sequence continues at coordinate 26,935,356 of NC_058523.1, read as the reverse complement.
AATGAGCGCTCCTAACACGATCGGGGTTGTTATGGGGACCCCCTTGATAATTCGTTTTAGATTAAGGCTGGTCTGGCAAGGCCCAACTTTGGTACTACATTTGCCTAATCACCTAATAAAATTGCATAGGGACTTTCCGGACCCCGAAGATATTTTAATCAACCCCCGGGCCAGTGCTCCTCATGAGTGTTGGCCCAAACTAGAGCCGTTTGCGGGGCCAACCCGGGGCAACTCGGGAGATTTCTATCAGGCCACCGTACGCTGTGCTTATCCGTCGTGTCCTGAGAACGAGGTACGCGACTCCTATCGGGATCGTCGACACGTCGGGCGGCCTTGCTGGATTAGTTTTACCTTTGACGAGATATCTTGTGCATCGGGATTCCGGTGATGCTTTGGGTAATCTCAGAGTTGAGGTTTTCCACTAGGGAATCCGACGAGATCGCGAGCTTCGTGATTGAGGATTTCTATGTGGCTTGTGGTAATTTGTGATGGACTAGTTGGAGCACCCCTGCAGGGTTAAATCTTTCGGAAAGCCGTGCCCGCGGTTATGTGGCAACGTGGATACTTTGTTTAACACTGGTTCTAGATAACTTGAAGTTAACTTAATTAAAATATGCCAACCATGTGCGTAACCGTGACTATCTCTTTCGTGAGTTCCTTCTCCGATCGAGGACACGGTGGGGTTATGTCTGACGTAGGTAGGTGTTCAGGATCATTCATTTGATCATCAGTAGTTCACGTCCGTTATGGGTAGATCTTCCCCCTCTTATTCTTGTACTCGTAAGTTTAGCCACCAAATATACGCTTAGCCGCTGCTGCAACCTCACCACTTAACCATGCCTCACCCATTAAGCTTTGCTAGTCCTGATACCTTTGGAAATGAGATTGCTGAGTCCCCTGTGGCTCACGATTACTACAACACCAGTTGCAGGTACAGGTAAGGGTTACTCGACGTGAGCGCGTTGATTGTTCATTTGGAGTTGCTTCTTCATGTTCTTCTTCTTCTTCGATCTAGGACGAGTTCCAGGCCGGCAGCCTGGGAAAGCAAGGATGGACGTCGTTCTTCGTTTGTCGTTTGTTTTCGTCCGTAGTCGGACCCTGCTCTTACTCTTGGTGTTTATGTAATGTACTGATGTGACTCTGATGTAGCTTGTGGCGAGTGTAAGCCAACTCTTTATATAACTCTCCTTTTCAGTACATGTACTTGTAACGATATCCATTCTTGCGACACGACGAGATGCGCTTCTATCCCCGACGAGGCCTTCGTGCCAAATTGAGGATAGGGTCGCATCTTGGGCGTGACAAGTTGGTATCAGAGCAAGGACCGACCTAGGAGCCCCCTTGATTGATCGAACTTGGCCGAGTCGAGTCTAGTGAAAAAATTATTTGAGTCTTAGTTATATATCAGAGAGTAGGATTCTTTTTCTCCTCTTCTATGCTCTGGTGAGGAATCGTTACGTAATAATTTATTCTACTCCTCTTCTCACTCAAAAATTTTAGGATCACGCGGATATTCTTGGGATCTATATGATGCCGATGTGACGGAGTTCTGTCTTGGCGCCTCCTGTCTGACTTGATCTTCTTCCGGGGAGTTGAGCTCCAGGGGAGTCTCGAGCACATCGTTATCATTCAGATTTCTTAGTATCTCAGGACGAAGGATGTTCGTAATTTCTTCAATACTAGTAGTGGCGAGATAACCCCGATGTCCCCAGTACTGGTGCAGATTGTTCGAGGGTACTGCCATACTTTGTATCGTTGTGATCACGAGGGTCTATTGTAGATGAAGGTCCGAGATTCTGGTCGTGTGTTGACGGATGTGATACAAGTGACGGGTTAGTATAGGAGTTGTGTGATATTACTCCTTGTATCCGTGTACCAGATTGCATGACCAGATATTTCGGGAATTCATAGGTGGGAATTCAAGTAGTTTCTTATAGGACAATCTTCCAACAAATGCATGATGTTAGGTCGGGGTTTGACATCTAGTGGATTCGTTTGTTCACGGTCGACTTACAGCGGTACACGTTGTGTCTTAAAGAGTCCTTGTAGCTTGCTACGACTCGGGGACGCTTCGTATGTCAGGTGCACTGCCTTGCACTTGATGGCTTCTGTAAATCGTGCCTGTGCGATCCTGTCCACGAAAATATCAAACGGAAATCTTTCTCATGAGTTTGTTCTGGCTTGTTTCGTAAGCCTCACCCTTTGTTTTTGTTTTAATATGGTAATTCAGTTGCTTCAATGTCAAGTGGTGATTTCAGATCTTTCCAAGAGGTGTTCTCATAGTTTTTTATGTGAGAATGCAAATTCTTTTGTTCGTTCAATTCTTATGTCAATTCTTGTCAACCGGAGTTGTTATATCTATTCTTTTCAACCGGCGTGTTTCTCTCCAAGTGGATTCAATCCTCTCTAATTTTTGCAGATCATTCCCTCAATTCTTTCCGGAGTTCATCTCATCTAGCCCAATTTGTCTTTTGTTTTCCCCACCCTCCCGCCCTTTTTCTTCGGGGATTGGATTTCATCCAAGCGCATTCATTTCATCGTGCTTCCGCTATCTCTTCTTCCTTTCGTAGCCTGTGATTCATCGTGAAGATTCTCAGGATCTTCATGTTCATCTTTATTCATTCTTGTCATCTTTTTCGGTGAATTCAATTTAGTTGTCTGTGTCATCATATCCATTCATCCCTCTCTTTTCTTCCGGAGTGTTGAAGATATCTCGGAAGTTTCGTGTTTTCAATTCTTTTAATTATTTCGAGGTGCTCAACCTCATCTAGTTCTCTTCACACCGGTGCTATATCAATCTTTCTAGTAATCTTTTCGACGGTGATTTCTTTGAGTGGGCCCATAACCGACAGGTTCTTTCCTAGGATCTTACCTGGCTCTTTTAATCATCTAAGGACTTGCTCGTCGATTAAAGATGGTCAAGGTTTCCTGATCATAGACATGAGTTGTTATTTGATAAAGGGATCACATCATTAGGAGAATGTTGTGATTGACAAGACCCAAACTATGAACATAGCATATGACCGTATCAGTTTATTGCTATTGTTTTCTGCATGTCAAGTATCTGTTTCCATGACCATGAGATCATGCAACTATCGGGCACCGCAGGAATGCCTTGTGTGTATCAAACATCACAACATAACTGGGCGACTATAAAGGTTCTCTACAGGTATCTCCGAAGGTGTTTGTTGGGTTGGCGTGAATTGAGAATGGGATTTGTCACTCTGTATGACGGAGAGGTATCTCTAGGGCTCACTCGGTAATACAACATCACAACAAGCCTTGCAAACAATGTGACTAAGGAGTTAGTCATGGGATCTTGTATTATGGAACGAGTAAAGAGACTTGCCGATAACGAGATTGAACTAGGTATGGAGATACCGACGATCGAATCTCGGGCAAGTAACATACCGAAGGACAAAGGAAATAATATACGAGATTAAGTGAATCCTTGACATAGAGGTTCAACCGATAAAGATCTTCGTAAAATATGTAGGAGCCAATATGGGTATCCAGGTCCCGCTATTGTTTATTGACCGGAGAGTGTCTCGGTCGTGTCTACATAGTTCTCGAACCTGCATGATCTGCACACTTAAGGTTCAGTGACGTTTCGGTATACTTGAGTTATGTATGTTGGTGAACAAAAGTTGTTTGGAGTCCCGGATAAGATCTCGGAAATCACGAGAAGTTCTGAAATGGTCCGGAGACGAAGATTGATATATAAGAAAGAGGTGTACCGATAGTGTACCGGGAGTGATGAATGGGTTTTGGGGGTTCACCGGGAGGGTCCTACCACTTGGGGGGGCACATAGTCCTAAGAGGTTGCGCCCCAGCCCCTGATGGGCTGGGCGGCTAGCGTCATGGGCCTATGCATCCGAAATAGTGGAGATTCGGTTGCAGTCTATGTTAAAGGAACTTGGAGTTCCACATGTTGGGGAACATCGCATGGGAAACAAAAGTTTTCCTACGCGCACGAAGACCTATCATGGTCATGTCCATCTACGAGAGGGGATGGTTGATCTATGTACCCTTGTAGACCGTACAGCAGAAGCGTTAGTGAACGCGGTTGATGTAGTGGAACGTCCTCACGTCCCTCGATCCGCCCCGCGAACCGTCCCGCGATCAGTCCCACGATCTAGTGCCGAACGGACGGCACCTCCGCGTTCAGCACACGTACAACTCGACGATGATCTCGGCCTTCTTGATCCAGCAAGAGAGACGGAGAGGTAGATGAGTTCTCCGGCAGCGTGACGGCGCTCCGGAGGTTGGTGGTGATCTAATCTCAGCAGGGCTCCGCCCGAGCTCTGCAGAAACGCGATCTAGAGGTAAAACCGTGGAGGTATGTGGTCGGCCTGCCGTGGCAAAAGTTGTCTCAAATCATCCCTAAAACCCCACTATATATAGGAGGAGGAGGGGGGAGCCTTGCCTTGGGGTCCAAGGACTCCCAAGGGGGTCGGCCGAACCTAAGGGGGAAGGTCTCCCCCCCAAACCGAGTCCTACTTGGTTTGGAAGGTGTAGTCCTTCTTCCTTTCCCACCTCCTCTTTTTTTTCTTTTCCCTTTGATTTTTCTTCCAATGCGCATAGGGCTCTTTTGGGCTGTCCCACCAGCCCACTAAGGGCTGGTGCGCCACCCTCAATGCCTATGGGCTTCCCCGAGATGGGTTGCCCCCCCCCCCCCCCCCCCCCCCCGGTGAACTCCCGGAACCCATTCGTCATTCCCGGTACATTCCCGGTAACTCCGAAAACCTTCCGGTAATCAAATGAGGTCATCCTATATATCAATCTTTGTTTCCGGACCATTCCGGAAACCCTCGTGACATCCGTGATCTCATTCGGGACTATGAACAACATTCGGTAACAAACCATATAACTCAAATACGCATAAAACAACGTCGAACCTTAAGTGTGCAGACCCTGCGGGTTCGAGAACTATTTAGACATGACCCGAGATACTCCTCGGTCAATATCCAATAGCGGGACCTGGATGCCCATATTGGATCCTACATATTCTACGAAGATCTTATCGTTTGAACCTCAGTGCCAAGGATTCATATAATCCCGTATGTCATTCCCTTTGTCCTTCGGTATGTTACTTGCCCGAGATTTGATCGTTAGTATCCACATACCTATTTCAATCTCGTTTACCGGCAAGTCTCTTTACTCGTTCCGTAATACAAGATCCCGCAACTTACACCGAGTCACATTGCTTGCAAGGCTTGTGTGTGATGTTGTATTACCGAGTGGGCCCCGAGATACCTCTCCGTCATACGGAGTGACAAATCCCAGTATTGATCCATACTAACTCAACGAACACCTTCGGAGATACCTGTAGAGCATCTTTATAGTCACCCAGTTACGTTGCGATGTTTGATACACACAAAGCATTCCTCCGGTGTTAGTGAGTTATATGATCTCATGGTCATAGGAACAAATACTTGACACGCAGAAAACAGTAGCAACAAAATGACACGATCAACATGCTACGTCTATTAGTTTGGGTCTAGTCCATCACATGATTCTCCTAATGATGTGATCCCGTTATCAAGTGAAAACACTTGCCTATGGTCAAGAAACCTTGACCATCCTTGATCAACGAGCTAGTCAACTAGAGGCTTACTAGGGACAGTGTTTTGTCTGTGTATCCACACATGCACTGTGTTTCCAATCAATACAATTATAGCATGGATAATAAACGATTATCATGAACTAAGAAATATAATAATAACTAATTATTATTGCCTCTAGGGCATATTTCCAACACCACAAGCTTTGCGTCTATGTCTTTGGTTGATAATCTTTGTGGTACATATTTGTTTGCTAATCCATTGTTTGATGCAAGACCTAAACACATTGAGATAGATTTTTACTTTATCAGAGAACGAGTTTCAAACAAGCAGTTAGAAATTAGATTCATTCCCTCCAAGGACCAGCTTGCAGATGGGCTCACAAAAGCATTGCGGGCAAGAAGCTTTGAAGAGTTCAAGAATAATCTCAACTTACGCAGTTGTGATAAAGGAGGATGGTAAACATAATGTAATCTCATGTAACATACGGTCGGCTGTAGTAGTCACGTCCGGTTGTTCCTCTCGCTCACATAGGCTTGGCTTACAAGTTTTCCATGGAAATAGAGTTTGTTAGAGATTGAAGTTAGCTGTTTAAGATTATATCTCTTCTTCTGTTTCAACAAACTCAATCTTGTAATACCTACGAAAGGTTTTCTCTCTTGATCAATATACACGCTGCGGGCTCTCATTTGGAGGGTTTAGATGCTTCATCATCTTTCGTAGCATCCACCTCCCACCCTCATAGATAAGACAAAAATACATCTTTACTCATGTCCGGTTGAATTAATTTTTATCACAATATCATGTGCGTTTTGAATTTGCCAGATAGATACGGGGCATCAGTGCGTTAGTTGACTTTGTATATGTCGACTTCAATTTTTGTGTGTGTTAGATTATGAAACATTTAAAATCTTCACTTCTTCCTCAGAAAAGTATAGATAAACAAGTTCAAACAAAAGTATAGATAAATAAAATTAGTTTGTCTTGTTGATTACAAATCAATGCCAAACAAGTAACAAATGCCGATTCAACCACAAAACATTTTTTGAGAGAAGCGAGGAGGCACATGATCTCGAAGCCCTAGCCACCAACCCCTCTTGCCGCCACCTGCATACGTCGCTAGGCAAAGGCTGCACAACATCGCCAACGACGAGAGGTCCGGTTCACGGGCGGTTTGCTGGGAAAGAGGGTTGCTGCGGTCAGAGAAGGGGATGAGGGATCAAGTGGGGAACTTTGCCACATGGTGCTCAACAGCGTTGGCATTGGTGAACCCCATGGTGTATTCGCTCACGACACTGGACGGCGGTGAGTTCGATCTCAGATCCGAAGTTGTCATAAAACAGCAGGGGAAATTTGTCTAAGTTTTTCGTTAGCAAGTTTTCATGCTTGGTTTGGGAGGGTACGGCGGTGGCATCTTCCGAGTTTAGGAATTATGTCTTCCTCGCTCTATCTTGTTTTTTGTTTTTGTGTCTTCGACGCATTGGTGTGTCCCAGTCTGCATCGACAACTTTCGGGTCACTGCTTCTACATGTTTGTGGGTTTCAAAAAGTTTTGAGTACGAAGGTATGCTCATGGCACGCTGCCGATGGATGACACCTAAGGTTTTGAGTGTAATTTTATTTTTCTATATGGACATATTTGTAAGGGCATATGGATTTCAATATATGGCCTCATCCCTTTTTGTAAAAAGAAAAAAAATCCATGCCAAACGGTTGTATATGATAACATCCACAGAAGTGCTATGGGGCAGAAATAAACCTCATTTCATAATTATATTTGCTGATACAATATATGATATATGATCCATCAACCGACAAATTCTTCAAATCTTAAAAGTTGTAACAATGGTGGCTCCATTTCATGTTGCAGTTGTGGGCAGTACACACGCCACTTTTATCAATCTGCAGCTACGATCACATCCATTCAACATCATACGAACAATCATGGTCGACCAGCTCTTCCTATTTTTATTACATAATAGTATAAGACCAGACTCCTAGTAGCGGCCACGTTCGCATTCCCCGTCTGCAAATTGCAAAATTGAAAGAAGAAGAATACATTGGTTTCATGAAAACAAAGAAAACAAGTGGAACAAGTTATTGAATTGCGAGAATGAGACAGTTCCATCATCGTCTTACCGGATGGATCCGACTGGGTGCAGATTTTGACTTTGGCACATGCCTCCTTGCACTGGTCGCGGTCACTGCCACCGCTGGCGGCAGCGGTGGCGGCCTCGTTGGGGCTGCACTTGTTGGAGCAGAACGGAACGCAAGCGAATCGCAGGATGTGGTGCCTGCATTGACGGTAGCAGTCCTCGTAGCACTCGCAGAACTTGGACTTGGCAGCCACCTGCCCGGGCAGCACGAGCAAGAGCACGCACAAGGCGGCAATGGCGGCCACTCTCAACTTCCTGGCCTCCATCTATCCCGATTCCTCTTGGCAAGCACAAATGAAGAGGAAAAGAAGACGAGTGGTGTGGTGAGAGAGACTAGTGGGTGATGAAAATGTGTGGCGTGGGGTTCTCCTATTTATATTGGCAGGCGCATCGCTTGCACTGCAGAGTTGGAATGGCAACACATCAATCACGGGCGGCTAATTGACCTCTATAGAAATTAAACATGGCAAGGGATCAATTGCCGATAGCTAGTTGATCTCTACAAATTTGGCAGTTTGGTAATTACGTACACGAGATTTAATCACTAACCCCGTAATGGTAATTAGTTCATTTCTCCACGTAAAGTGGCGCCACTTATGGCTCTCACTGGCCCTTAATAGTGCATCACTCGCTGCCAAATTCACTTTGCATGCTGCCATTGAATCTATATGGTTCGTAAGCTGTTTAGAATGTTTGATCATCGTTCTTTTGTAACTCAGCATGTTGCTTATCTCTAATTTCACTGGCCTTGTGAAGCAGCATATGTGTGATATATTGACAGAAAATTGAATTCAGTTTGACACACCGGGGCATCTTTACCACATCCCCAAAAACTATATTTGAGGGGAAATGTTTTTGTTTAGAGGATTCAACATCACGAGAGCCTCTAACTCCTCGTATATACCCCTCCCCCCCACACACAAACATACTTCCTCACCACTAACCGAATATGCCCTAGCGTTTTTCCGGTAAAAATTAGGGATGTGCCGCGACGCTTCTTGCTCGCCCGCAGATTTCTTCGCCACTCCTTGCTCCGCCACCGACCATACACAATCCCGATGTCCACTGGAATGGACATCATGGTCCCTGCCGTACCCCTAGCCACCCTGGCTAGCGCTAGAGACTCACCGCCAGCCGGGAATTGGGCTCAACCAAGGCCCAAACAATGTCGCCTAAGAAAGAATGTCATTCAAAGCTCTCAGTCGTTGGATGTCATCGTTGTTTGTTCTACCGTCGTCACCCGATTGCCTTTGGCCCAGCGAACAGGCAAACAGGATTGTCGGTCGGCCGCCAAGGTGACACACAACACAACTATGGTAGTGAAGAATAAGAAGGTTGTGGTCACCCCAACGCCTTCCTTTTTGTCTCCCGCGAATCGACATCGACTCCTAGGCCCAATACGGCTTATGTAGTGAGAAATTAAACAACGATGCAAATGATTTCATGGAACAATTGAACGCAAGGCAAATAGTTGACCTCAACGACATTACCATGTCCATGTCATATACCCCAGAGATGACGAGAGATGTCTAGATTATAGAGGAGGTGGATGGGTGGAACACCGAGGTCACATGGTCTCCTCGTGATTTTTTATCTTCCCGACCCATTTTTATTTTCTTTTATTTTTCCCTGAACTTTTTTTGGGATTTACCTAAAAACATAAAACAACAAAAAACAAAGAGTTACGCTGAGGCACTAGATTAATATGTTAGTCCAATAAAATTCAATAATAGGTATGACGAAAGCGTATAATTGATAGCAATATAGCAATAGAAAAATTATCGGTACCTTCGAGATGTATCAGGTTGTTGAAAATCTGAGCCACTAGGCTGACCACTAGGCCCACTAGACTAGGGCATGGTCTAAGCCCCTCACTCACTGGGAGCCCCATCATCCAGAAAATTCTAGACTTGACACATAGCTCATCACTACTAGGAAATCGCTTATAGATGAACACTATGTTGGAATTATGCCCTAGAGGCAATAATAAATGTATAGTTATTATTATAATTCCTGTATCAAGATAATAGTTTATTATCCATGCTATAATTGTATTGAATGAAGACTCATTTACATGTGTGGATACATAGACAAAACACCGTCCCTAGCATGCCTCTAGTTGGCTAGCCAGTTGATCGATGATAGTCAGTGTCTTCTGATTATGAACAAGGTGTTGTTGCTTGATAACTGGATCACGTCATTGGGAGAATCACGTGATGGACAAGACCCAAACTAATAGACGTAGCATGTTGATCGTGTCATTTTGTTGCTACTGTTTTCTGCGTGTCAAGTATTTATTCCTATGACCATGAGATCATATAACTCACTGACACCGGAGGAATGCTTTGTGTGTATCAAACGTCGCAACGTAACTGGGTGACTATAAAGATGCTCTACAGGTATCTCCGAAGGTGTTAGTTGATTTAGTATGGATCAAGACTGGGATTTGTCACTCCGTGTGACGGAGAGGTATCTCGGGGCCCACTCGGTAATACAACATCACACACAAGCCTTGCAAGCAATGTAACTTAGTGTAAGTTGCGGGATCTTGTATTACGGAACGAGTAAAGAGACTTGCCGGTAAACGAGATTGAAATAGGTATGCGGATACTGACGATCGAATCTCGGGCAAGTAACATACCAAAGGACAAAGGGAATGACATACGGGATTACACGAATCCTTGGCACTGAGGTTCAAACGATAAGATCTTCGTAGAATATGTAGGATCCAATATGGGCATCCAGGTCCCGCTATTGGATATTGACCGAGGAGTCTCTCGGGTCATGTCTACATAGTTCTCGAACCCGCAGGGTCTGCACACTTAAGGTTCGACGTTGTTTTATGCGTATTTGAGTTATATGGTTGGTTACCGAATGTTGTTCGGAGTCCCGGATGAGATCACGGACGTCACGAGGGTTTCCGGAATGGTCCGGAAACGAAGATTGATATATAGGATGACCTCATTTGATTACCGGAAGGTTTTCGGAGTTACCGGGAATGACGAATGGGTTCCGGGAGTTCACGGGGGGGGGGGGGGGGGGGGCAACCCACCCCGGGGAAGCCCATAGGCTTTGGGGAGACACACCAGTCCTTAGTGGGCTGGTGGTACAGCCCCAAGGGGGCCTATGCGCCAAGAGAAGGAAATCAAAGGAAAAGAAAAAAAAAAGAGGGAGGAAGTGGGAAGGGAGGGGGACTCCTCCCACCAAACCAAGTCCAACTCGGTTTGGGGGGGAGTCCTCCCCCCCTTGGCTCGGCCGACCCCTTGAGGGTCCCTTGGACCCCAAGGCAAGGTCCCCCTCCGTCCTCCTATATATATGGGGCTTTTAGGGCAGATTTGAGACGACTTTCTCACGGCTGCCCGACCACATACCTCCATAGTTTTTCCTCTAGATCGCGTTTCTGCGGAGCTCGGGCGGAGCCCTGCTGAGACGAGATCATCACCAACCTCCGGAGCGCCGTCACGCTGCCAGAGAACTCTTCTACCTCTCCGTCTCTCTTGCTGGATCAAGAAGGCCGAGATCATCGTCGAGCTGTACGTGTGCTGAACGCGGAGGTGCCGTCCGTTCGGTACTAGATCGTGGGACTGATCGCGGGATTGTTCGCGGGCGGATCGAGGGACGTGAGGACGTTCCACTACATCAACCGCATTCTCTAACGCTTCTGCTGTACGATCTACAAGGGTACATAGATCACTCATCCCTTCTCGTAGATGGACATCACCATGATAGGTCTTCGTGCGCGTAGGAAAATTTTTGTTTCCCATGCGACGTTCCCCAACAGTGGCATCATGAGCTAGGTTCATGCGTAGATGTATTCTCGAGTAGAACACAAAAGTTTTTGAGGGCGGTGATGTGCGTTTTGCTGCCCTCCTTAGTATTTTCTTGATTCCGCGGTATTGTTGGATTGAAGCGGCTTGGACCGACATTACTCGTACGCTTACGAGAGACTGGTTTCATCGTTACGAGTAACCCCCTTTGCTCACAGATGACTAGCAGGTTACGGTTTCTCCAACTTTAGTTGAATCGGATTTGACCGAGGAGGTCCTTGGATGAGGTTAAATAGCAACTCATATATCTCCGTTGTGGTGTTTGCGTAAGTAAGATGCGATCCTACTAGATACCCTTGGTCACCACGTAAAACATGCAACACCAAAATTAGAGGACGTCTAACTTGTTTTTGCAGGGTATGATTGTGATGTGATATGGCCAACGATGTGATGTGATATATTGGATGTATGAGATGATCATGTTGTAATAGAAATATCGACTTGCACGTCGATGGTACCACAACAGGCAGGAGCCATAGGGTTGTCTTTATACTAACATATGTGCTTGCAGATGCGTTTACTATTTTGCTAGGATGTAGCTTTAGTAGTAATAGCATAAGTAGCACGACAACCACGATGGCAACACGTTGATGGATGATCATGGTGTGGCGCCGGTGACAAGAAGATCGTGCCGGTGCTTTGGTGATGGAGATCAAGAAGCACGTGATGATGGCCATATCATGTCACTTATGAATTGCATGTGATGTTAATCCTTTTATGCACCTTATTTTGCTTAGAACGACGGTAGCATTATGAGGTGATCTCTCACTAAAATTTCAAGACGAAATTGTGTTCTCCCCGACTGTGCACCGTTGCTACAGTTCGTCGTTTCGAGACACCACGTGATGATCGGGTGTCATAGACTCAACGTTCACATACAACGGGTGCAAAACAGTTGGCACGCGGAACACTCGGGTTAAGCTTGACGAGCCTAGCATGTGCAGACATGGCCTCGGAACACATGAGACCGAAAGGTCGATCATGAATCATATAGTTGATATGATTAGCATAGGGATGCTTACCACTGAAACTATACTCAACTCACGTGATGATCGGACTTGGGATAGTGTAAGTGGATCATGAACCACTCAAATGACTAGAGAGATGTACTTTTTGAGTGGGAGTTTAGCATATAATTTGATTAAGTTGAACTCTAATTATCTTGAACATAGTCTAAGTCCACTTTGAATATATTTGTGTTGTAGATCATGGCTCACGCAAGTGTCATCCTGAATTTTAATACGTTCCTAGAGAAAGCTAAGTTGAAAGATGATGGAAGCAACTTTGTAGACTGGGCTCGTAATCTTAAGCTAATCTTACTAGCTGGAAAGAAGGATTATGTCCTTAATGCTGCGCTAGGAGATGAACCATCCGCTACGGCTGATCAGGATGTTAAGAACGCTTGGTTAGCACGTAAGGAGGACTACTCAATAGTTCAATGTGCAGTCTTGTATGGCTTAGAACCGGGACTTCAACGTCGCTTTGAGCGTCATGGAGCATTTGAGATGTTCCAGGAGTTGAAGTTTATCTTTCAGAAGAACGCCCGGATCGAGAGGTATGAGACCTCCGAAAAATCTATGCTTGCAAGATGGAGGAAAACTCGTCTGTCAGTGAACATGTGCTCAAAATGTCTGGGTACTCAAACCGTCTAGCTGAACTGGGGATTGAACTCCCGCAAGAAGCTATCACTGACAGAATCCTTCAATCACTGCCGCCAAGCTATAAAGGCTTTGTGTTGAACTACAACATGCAAGGGATGAACAAGTCTCCCGGCGAGTTGTTTGTGATGCTGAAAGTCGCAGAGTCTGAACTCCTTAAAGAGCATCAAGTGTTGATGGTGAGCAAGACCACTAGTTTCAAGAGAAACGGCAAAGGCAAGAAGGGCAATTCGAAGAAGAGCGGCAAGCCTGTTGCCAATCCGCCGAAGAAACCCAACGCTGGACCTAAGCCTGAAACAGAGTGCTTCTATTGCAAGGGTATGGGTCACTGGAAGCGCAATTGCCCCAAGTATCTGGCAGATAAGAAGGCGGGCAAAGAAAAATCAGGTATATTTGATATACATGTTATTGATGAGTACTTAACCGGCTCTCGTAGTAGTGCCTGGGTATTCGATACCGGTTCTGTTGCTCACATTTGCAACTCGAAGCAGGAACTGCGGAATAGACGGAGGCTGGCGAAAGACGAAGTGACGATGCGCGTAGGAAATGGTTCCAAGTTTGATGCAATCGCCGTCAGCACAGTGTCACTTCAACTACCATCGGGATTAGTGATGAACTTAAATCATTGTTATTTAGTGCCTGCGTTGAGCATGAACATTATATCTGGATCTTGTTTATTGCGAGACGGTTACTCTTTTAAGTCTGAGAATAATGGTTGTTCTATTTCTATGAGTAACATCTTTTATGGTCATGCACCGAATGTGAGAGGATTGTTCATATTGAATCTTGATAGCGATACGCATATACATAAAATTGAGACCAAAAGAGTTAGAGTAAACAATGATAGCGCCATATTTTTGTGGCACTGTCGCTTGGGTCATATTGGTGTAAAGCGCATGAAGAAACTCCATGTTGATGGACTTTTGGAGTCACTTGACTTTGATTCACTTGACACGTGCGAACCATGCCTCATGGGCAAGATGACTAAGACTCCGTTCTCCGGAACAATGGAGCGTGCAAGTGACTTGTTGGAAATCATACATACCGATGTGTGTGGTCCAATGAGCGTGGAGGCACGCGGCGGATATCGTTATTTTCTCACCTTCACTAACGATTTAAGTAGATATGGTTATGTCTACTTGATGAAGCACAAGTCTGGAACATTTGAAAAGTTCAAGCAATTTTAGAGTGAAGTGGAAAATCATCGTAACAAGAAGATCAAGTTCCTACGGTCTGATCGTGGGGGTGAATATCTGAGTTTCGAGTTTGGTACTCACTTAAGACAATGTGGAATTGTTTCGCAGTTAACACCACCTGGAACACCACAGCGTAATGGTGTGTCTGAACGTCGTAATCGTACCTTGTTAGAGATGGTGCGATCTATGATGTCTCTTACTGATTTGCCGTTATTATTTTGGGGTTATGCATTAGAAACAGCTGCATTCACTTTAAATACGGCACCATCGAAATCCGTTGAGACGACACCATACGAACTGTGGTATGGCAAAAGGCCAAAGTTGTCGTTTCTTAAAGTTTGGGGATGTGATGCTTATGTCAAAAAGCTTCAGCCTGAAAAGCTGGAACCCAAAACGGAAAAGTGCGTCTTCATAGGTTACCCAAAATAGACAGTTGGGTACACCTTCTATCTCAAATCCGAGGGCAAAGTGTTTGTTGCTAAGAACGGAACTTTTCTCGAGAAGGAGTTTCTCTCGAGAGAATTGAGTGGGAGGAAGATAGAACTTGACGAGGTTGTCGAACCTCTCATCCCTCTGGATGGTGGCGCAGGGCAAGGGGAAACCTCTGTCGTTGCGACGCCGGTTGAGGAGGAAGTTAATGATGATGATCCTGAAACTCCAGTTCAAGTTTCTGTTGAACCACGCAGGTCGACGAGATCACGCGCTGCTCCAGAGTGGTACGGTAATCCCGTCTTATCAATCATGTTGTTAGACAACAATGAACCTGCAAATTATGAAGAAGCAATGGTGGGCCCAGATTCCAACAAATGGCTAGAAGCCATGAAATCCGAGATAGGATCCATGTATGAGAACAAAGTGTGGACTTTGGAGATACTACCTGAGGGCCGCAAGGCTATTCAGAACAAATGGATCTTTAAGAAGAAGACGGACGCTGACGGTAATGTGACCGTTTATAAAGCTCGACTTGTGGCAAAGGGTTTTTCACAAGTTCCAGGAGTTGACTACGATGAGACCTTCTCACCCGTAGCGATGCTTAAGTCCGTCAGAATCATGTTAGCAATAGCTGCATTTTTCGATTATGAAATCTGGCAGATGGATGTCAAAACGGCGTTCCTTAACGGTTTCCTTAAGGAAGAGTTGTATATGATGCAACCCGAAGGTTTTGTCGATCCTAAAAATGCTGGCAAGGTGTGCAAGCTCCAGCGATCCATTTATGGACTGGTGCAAGCATCTCGGAGTTGGAACAAACGCTTTGATGAGGTGATCAAAGCATTTGGGTTTATACAAGTGGTTGGAGAATCTTGTATTTACAAGAAAGTGAGTGGGAGCTCTGTGGCGTTTCTAATATTATATGTGGATGACATATTACTGATTGGAAACAACGTAGAGTTTTTGGAGAGCATAAAAGGTTACTTGAATAGAGTTTTTGGAGAGCATAAAAGGTTCAAAATGGAACAATCCAAGAAAGGGTTCTTGCCAGTGTTACAAGGTACGAGATTGAGTAAGACTCAGTGCCCAGCAACTGATGAGGATAGAGAGCATATGCGCTCCATCCCCTATGCTTCGGCCATAGGTTCTATCATGTATGCGATGCTGTGCACTAGACCGGATGTTAGCCTGGCCATAAGTATGGCAGGTAGGTTCCAGAGTAATCCAGGAGTGGATAACTGGACAGCGGTCAAGAATATCCTAAAGTATCTGAAAAGGACTAAGGAGATGTTTCTCGTGTATGGAGGTGACGAAGAGCTCGCCGTAAAAGGTTACGTCGATGCAAGCTTTGACACAGATCCGGACGACTCTAAGTCACAAACCGGATACGTATTTATTCTTAATGGGGGTGCAATAAGCTGGTGCATTTCCAAGCAAAGCGTCGTAGCAGATTCTACATGTGAAGCAGAGTACATGGCTGCCTCGGAGGCGGCTAAGGAGGGTGTCTGGATGAAGCAGTTCATGACAGATCTTGGAGTGGTGCCAAGTGCACTGGATCCAATAACCCTGTTCTGTGACAACACTGGTGCCATTGCCTTAGCGAAGGAACCAAGGTTTCACAAGAAGACCAGACACATCAAACGACGCTTCAACCTCATCCGCGACTACGTCGAGGAGGAGGACGTAAATATATGCAAAGTACACACGGATCTGAATGTAGCAGACCCGCTGACTAAACCTCTTCCATGGCTAAAACATGATCGACACCAGAACTGTATGGGTGTTAGATTTATTACAATGTAATTCACATGGTGATGTGAGGGCTAGATTATTGACTCTAGTGCAAGTGGGAGACTGTTGGAATTATGCCCTAGAGGCAATAATAAATGTATAGTTATTATTATAATTCCTGTATCAAGATAATAGTTTATTATCCATGCTATAATTGTATTGAATGAAGACTCATTTACATGTGTGGATACATAGACAAAACACCGTCCCTAGCATGCCTCTAGTTGGCTAGCCAGTTGATCGATGATAGTCAGTGTCTTCTGGTTATGAACAAGGTGTTGTTGCTTGATAACTGGATCACGTCATTGGGAGAATCACGTGATGGACTAGACCCAAACTAATAGACGTAGCATGTTGATCGTGTCATTTTGTTGCTACTGTTTTCTGCGTGTCAAGTATTTATTCCTATGACCATGAGATCATATAACTCACTGACACCGGAGGAATGCTTTGTGTGTATCAAACGTCGCAACGTAACTCGGTGACTATAAAGATGCTCTACAGGTATCTCCGAAGGTGTTAGTTGATTTACTATGGATCAAGACTGGGATTTGTCACTCCGTGTGACGGAGAGGTATCTCGGGGCCCACTCGGTAATACAACATCACACACAAGCCTTGCAAGCAATGTAACTTAGTGTAAGTTGCGGGATCTTGTATTACGGAACGAGTAAAGAGACTTGCCGGTAAACGAGATTGAAATAGGTATGCGGATACTGACGATCGAATCTCGGGCAAGTAACATACCGAAGGACAAAGGGAATGACATACGGGATTATACGAATCCTTGGCACTGAGGTTCAAACGATAAGATCTTCGTAGAATATGTAGGATCCAATATGGGCATCCAGGTCCCGCTATTGGATATTGACCGAGGAGTCTCTCGGGACATGTCTACATAGTTCTCGAACCCGCAGGGTCTGCACACTTAAGGTTCGTCGTTGTTTTATGCGTATTTGAGTTATATGGTTGGTTACCGAATTTTGTTCGGAGTCCCGGATGAGATCACGGACGTCACGAGGGTTTACAGAATGGTCCGGAAACGAAGATTGATATATAGGATGACCTCATTTGATTACCGGAAGGTTTTCGGAGTTACCGGGAATGTACCGGGAATGACGAATGGGTTCCGGGAGTTCACCGGGGGGGCAACCCACCCCGGGGAAGCCCATAGGCTTTGGGGAGACACACCAGTCCTTAGTGGGCTGGTGGGACAGCCCCAAGGGGGCCTATGCGCCAAGAGAAGGAAATCAAAGGAAAAGAAAAAAAAGAGGGAGGAAGTGGGAAGGGAGGGAGACTCCTCCCACCAAACCAAGTCCAACTCGGTTTGGGGGGGGAGTCCTCCCCCCCTTGGCTCGGCCGACCCCTTGAGGGTCCCTTGGACCCCAAGGCAAGGTCCCCCTCCGTCCTCCTATATATATGGGGCTTTTAGGGCAGATTTGAGACGACTTTCTCACGGCTGCCCGACCACATACCTCCATAGTTTTTCCTCTAGATCGCGTTTCTACGGAGCTCGGGCGGAGCCCTGCTGAGACGAGATCATCACCAACCTCCGGAGCGCCGTCAAGCTGTCGGAGAACTCTTCTACCTCTCCGTCGCTCTTGCTGGATCAAGAAGGCCAAGATCATCGTCGAGTTGTACGTGTGCTGAACGCGGAGGTGCCGTCCGTTCGGTACTAGATCGTGGGACTGATCGCGAGATTGTTCGCGGGGCGGATCGAGGGACGTGAGGACGTTCCACTACATCAACCGCGTTCTCTAACGCTTCTGCTGTATGATCTACAAGGGTACGTAGATCACTCATCCTTTCTCGTAGATGGACATCACCATGATAGGTCTTCGTGCGTGTAGGAAAATTTTTGTTTCCCATGCGACGTTCGCCAACACACTAATAAATGGCGGGCACGATGGGACACCTGCCATTCCAATCTTTCAAGAACAGCTGTGACGAGTGCCAACGTCCACCCGCCACAGCTAAGGACAATGCAGTGGCCGGCAATAGTTTGTGCCTGTCACAGGTAGGCTCTTTCAAAACAAACCACTGGCGGGCAGTTTATTGGAGCCCACCATTAGTTCTCTGTTACTTGTGGTGGGTCTCTCTGGTTGCCCGCCACAAGTGTAGGTTGGCAAACGACACGAGAGACATCCAAATTTTCTTAAAAATTGCGGTGGCGAGAGCTCTTATTCGCTTGCTACAGCTATTCTCCCACATCAATTTTAAGTTCCTCTTCATGTGTGTTTATTGTGCACTCAGCCACTTCCTCTCCCACCTCTCACTCAGTCACTTCCTCCCCCCGTCATTGTGCGCCTTGCCCGCCGTTGTCGCCGTGTCTCCGACCCGCACAACCGCTAGATCTACATGCCGGTGACCATGTGGCCTCCCTCCCCACGTGGTAGCCCTTCCCCGTCCGGACCGTCCACTACCGCCGCGAGGCCCCATCGCCTCATGCTATCGTTGACCCCCTCCGCTGTTAAGTCCCCAACCTGTTGGAAATAAGCCCTAGAGACAATTATAAATTAGTTATTATTATATTTCCTTGTTCATGATAATCATTTATTATCCGTGCTATAACTGTATTGATTGGAAACTCAAATACATGTGTCGATACATAGACAAACACTGTCCCTAGTGAGCGTCTAAGGACTTGCTCGTTGATCAAAGATGGTCAAGGTTTCCTGACCATAGACATGAGTTGTCATTTGATAAAAGGTCACATCATTAGGAGAATGTTGTGATGGACAAGACCCAAACTATGAACATAGCATATGACCTTGTGAGTTCATTGCTACTATTTTCTGCATGTCAACTATTTGTTTCTATGACCATGATATCATGCAACTCCCAGGCACCGAAGGAATAACTTGTGTGTATCAAACGTCACAAAGTAACTGGGTGACTATAAAGCTGCTCTACAGGTATCTCCGAAGGTGTCTGTTGGGTTAGCGTGAATCGAGAATGGGATTTGTGACTCCGTATGACGGAGAGGTATCTCTAGGGCCCACTCGGTAATATATCATCACAACAAGCCTTGCAAACAATGTGACTAAGGAGTTAGTCATGAGATCTTGTATTATGGAATGATTAAAATACTTGCCGGTAACGAGATTGAACTAGGTATGGAGATACCGAAGATTGAATCTCGGGCACGTAACATACCAAAGGACAAAGGAAATAATATACGGGATTAACTGAATCCTTGACATAGAGGTTCAACCGATAAAGATCTTTGTAGAATAAGTAGGAGCCAATATGGGCATCCAGGTCCCGCTATTGGTTATTGACCGGAGAGTGTCTCAGTCATGTCTGCATAGTTCTCGAACCCGTAGGGTCTGCACACTTAAGGTTCGGTGATGTTTCAGTATAATTGAGTTATGTATGTTGGTCACCGAAAGTTGTTCAGAGTCCAGGATGAGATCCTGGACGTCACGAGGAGTTCCGGAATGTTCCGGAGACGAAGATTGATATATAGGAAGAGGTATTCGAGTTTCAGAAAAAGTTTCGGGCATGTTTGGTAGTGTACGAGAGTGAGGAATGGGTTTTGGGGGTTCACCGGGAGGGGCCAACCCCCCCGGGGGGTGAGATAGACCTAAGAGGTGGTGCACCAGCCCCCGCTGGGATAGGTGGCTAGCCTCACGGGCCTTTGCATCCGAAATAGTTGAGAAGGGAAGGAGTTTGACTAGGAGGAGGAGTCCTCCTAGCGCCTCTTGCCAAACTCACTTGGAGGAGGACTCCTCCTCTTGGCCGCGGCTGACCAACCCTAGGGGAAACCCTTGGGAGCCACCGCTTCCCCCTCCCTCCTATATATAGTGGAGGGGAGTGAGGGCAGAAGTACCTCAATCCAAGGCGCAACCCCCTCTACCTCCCTCTAGTTCGTTCTTCTCTTGATTAGGTTCGGTACTGCATGGTGAAGCCCTGTGAGATCGGCTCCACCACCATCGCCGCCATGCCGTTAGTCTGTCGGAGAACTCAGCTACTCTCCGCCCCTCTTGCTGGATCAAGAAGGCAGAGATCGTCATCGAGATGTATGTGTGCTGAACGTGGAGGTGCCATCCGTTCAGCACTAGATCGGGATGGGATCGCGAGATGGATCGTGATGAGATCACGGGACAGACTGGGATTTGGATCGCAAAGATGTTCGCTACATCAAACACGTTATATACGCTTCCGCTTAGCGATCTACAAGGGTATGTGGATCCTATTTCTTCTCTCGAAGATGCTCATCACCATGGATAGATCTTATGTGTGCGTAGGATTTTTTTCCCATGCAATGTTCCCCAACAGTGGCATCATGAGCTAGGTCTATGTGTAGATGATATCATGAGTAGAACACAAAGGACTTTGTGGGCGTTGATATTCAAATTGCTTCCCTCCTTAGTCTTTTCTTGATTCGGCGGTATTGTTGGATGAAGCGTCCCGGACCAACCTTAAGTTTGGATGAAGCGTCCCGGACCAATCTTTTGATGTCAGGTTTTCATGAATAGTTCAACTAGAAATTGGAATATCCTATGCTGAAATGTTAGGGGTCTTAATTTTGGCACTAGGCAAAGGGTAGTGAAGCATACATTGGAAGAAAGTAAAGTGTTGTTGCATGCTTGCAGGAAACTAAGTGCTCTACTTTTGGGAGTAGGCAAATCAAAAAATTCTGCCCAAGGTAGTTTGATTGCTTTGCTTTCTCTCCTTCTATGGGAGCCTCTGGGGGATTATTGTGGTATGGAATTCTTTAGTTTTTGCTGGAACCCTTTTGGAGGTTAATCAGTTTAATGTGGTGGTTAAATTCACTTCTATACAAAATAAGGAGCAATGTCCTCTTGTTTCTATCTATGGAACATGCCAAGGAGAAGCTAGGGACCAGTTTGTGAGCTGGCTTTATAACCTGTAGATACCACTAGATGAACACTGGCTTTTGGTTGGTCATTTCAATTTTATCAGGTCCATAGATAATAGAAATCTTCCTGGAGGTGATTTAAATGATATGTTCATTTTCAATGAAATAGTTGGTCATCTAGGACTTTTGGAACTGCCCTTGAAGGGAAGGTCATTTACTTGGTCAAATATGCAGGACAACCACTAGAGCATCTAGATTGGTTCTTCACTTCCTCTGATTGGATTTCTGCATACCCAATGACTGAAGTTTTGCCATTAGCTAAGACTGCCTCAGATCATGCACCATGCATGATTACAATCAAAACCTCAATTCCAAAGTCAAATATCTTCAGGTTTGAGAATTATTGGTTGGAGTTGGATGGGTTTATGCAGTGTGTGGAGCAGTCATTACTCTACGCTTACGAGAGACCTAGAAATTGGAAAAGCTTACCCGCAAAGGGACATATCACTTCAAGAATTGCTGACAAGCTCAAGAGAATGAGAATGGACCTTAAAAAGTGGAAGATCAGTGTCTCCAAACTTAAATGTTTGGTTGCCAAATGTAACCAGGTAATCCTTCTTTTGGATAATTTGGAGGAGATTAGGCCTTTGTTTAGGCCCGAGTTTAATTTTAGAAAGATTGTAAAACTCCATGTGGAAAAGTTGCTGTAATTTTCCATGGCTAGTCTGAAATTGTCAGATGGATCTGTCATCACTGAGTATTCCCAAATGGATGGGAACATTTGGAGTTGTTTTAAGAACAGGATGGGAGTGTCCATGGGCATTGTAATGGGGTTTGATCTGGCATCTTTGCTATCACCCATTGAAGGTCTTGAGGAGTTTATCAAACCCTTTAAGAAAGAGGGAATGGATGACATTATCAAACATATGCCCATTGAGAAGGCTTCTGGTCCACATGGATTCAATGGTCTTTTCTTTAAGAAGTGCTCGTACATCATATGTCATGACATTTATTAACTATCTCACTCTTTTTATGATGGTACTGCTGTTCTGGCAAACATTAATGTTTCATACATTACCTTAGTGCCCAAAAAGTTGGTCCTTGAGGGGGTTCAGGATTATAGACCAATCTCCCTCACTGACATGGATTTGAAGTTTTTCTCAAAACTGTTGGCAAATAGGTTGCAAATAGTATTATGTAGTGCATCCATAAGAATCAATATGGCTTCATCAAGACCAAAACTATTCAAGACTGCATTGGATGGGATTTTGAATATTTGCATCAATGCCATCAATCCAAGAGGGCCATTGTAATTCCGAAGTTAGATTTTGAAAAAGCTTTTGATTCTTTGAAGCATGAGGCAATCATGCAAATCTTGAGGTTCAAGGGTTTTAGTGAAAAGTGGATTTCCTGG
Source organism: Hordeum vulgare subsp. vulgare (assembly GCF_904849725.1). Classification (NCBI taxonomy): domain Eukaryota; kingdom Viridiplantae; phylum Streptophyta; class Magnoliopsida; order Poales; family Poaceae; genus Hordeum; species Hordeum vulgare. Next base: position 26,912,498 of record NC_058523.1, on the reverse strand, counting down.
ATGGTCCAACTTTTATCTACTGGTACCTCTTCAATGTTGCTTAATGGGGTCCCTGGCAGGAAGTTTTTGTGCAAGAAAGGGTCAAGCAAGGAGATCCTGTTTCCCCCATATTATTTGTGATTTCTGCTGATCTCTTACAAAGAGTGGTTAATGACATGCATGTTAGAGGAGTATTACAGCTGCCAATTCCATGCCATGACCAGGATTATCCTATTGTTCAATATGTTGATGATACTCTGATCATTCTGCCAGCTGATATGGAGCAATTTCTTTCTGTGAAAGACATGCTCAAGATTTTTTCATAGTCTATAGGGCTTGATGTTAACAATCATAAGTCCTCTATCATTCCCATCAATGTGGATGATGAAGCCATCAAGGATCTTGTTGAAGATTTTGCTTGTCAGGTGGGCAAAATGCCTTTTACTTACTTAGGGTATCCACTTGGGACTACGAGGCCAAAAATGGTGGACTTCATGCCCTTGGTTGACTGCATGGAAAGGAGAATATGACTGCCAGTTCTGCCTTCCTTAATTCAGGTTAAAGATTGCAGTTGTTAAACTCAACATTGTCCTCAATGCTAGTGTTCTTTATAAGTACCTTCGCTATACCCCGTGTGATACTTAAAAAGTTGGAAAGAATCCAGAGACTGTGCCTTTGGAGGAAACATAAGGATGAACCTGCTCCATCCCTGGCTACCTGGGATTTGGTTTGCTGACCAAAAGCTAAGGGAGGACTTGGAATCATGAATCTTGGAATCCAGAATGTGGCATTACTGCTGAAGCAGGCAAATCACTTCATGAAAAAGAAAGATGTTCCTTGGGTGTCACTGATTTGGAACACTTACTATCATGAGAGAGTCCCACAAGCAACTAGGATTGTGGTTCTTTCTAGTGGAAGGTTATTTGTAAAATTATGACTCAGTTCAGGTCCTCAACTTGGGTTACAATAAATGCTGGGGACGCTATCCTTTTATGGTCTGATCATTAGAAAGTTGGTGATTATGTTGCCACTTTGGAATCAAGGTTCCGTAGGATCTTTTCTTATGTTAAAGACCCATGAGTGACTGCCAAGGAAGTCTTCCATATACAACAGTTGGTGGATCTTTTCCATCTACCTTTATCTGAGCAAGCTTATCAGGACCTTTTGGACGTGCAAAACCCGATGAGATCCCATGAAAGGGATCCATATCTCAAGGACTCTTGGTGGTTACATGATTCGTCCAAACAATTTAAGCCCAAGTTATTTTCTAAGATCTTGCACTCCAATCTTACTTTTAATCCTTTGCTCTCATGGATTTGGAGATCATGTTGCACCATGAAAATAAAGGTCTTTGTGTGGATGTTGATTATGGATAGGTTGAATACCAAAGATATGGTTGAAAGGAAGCATTTGCACTTGAAGGATGGTGTACGATGTGTTTTGTGCCCATTGAGTGAAAGAGAAACCAGAGACCATCTTTTTTCCAGTGCAATTTCAATGTTAGAGCCTGGAATTACTTGCAGATTGATTGGTAACAAGGGAATACTATGGTAGAAACGAACATCAATGCAAGGAGAGATTTTGCAAAGCCTTTCTTATCAGGTCGTATTCCTTGCTTGTTGGAATATTTGGATTATTCAGAATGCAAAAGTCTTCAGGCATGAATGGCCCAGGTTGAACAGATGGAGAGCAACATTTGTGCATGATATCTCTCTCATGCAACACAAAATCAAGTCGATCTTTAAAGATAACCTTCTGAGATGGATCTCATACCTACCTCCTTTAGTTTTGATCTGTACATACATGTAAATTTTACTTTTCTTTCTTTCTTCTGTTACCCCTTGTAACACGTGTAATTACCTTTCGTTGCAATACAAATTAAGATTAGTGTCGGGGGTTTTCCCTACAGTTCCGTGTGAAAAAATTCCATCTTGGTTAGCATCCAAAGAGACCTCAAGCTGGAAAATTTGGTGGCTAGCGAAACCACCTAGAGGCCCCTCGCTTTTTGTGAAACACTTAAGGTGCATGACCTGAATTGGCATGGTTCTATGTTTGCATTGGGATCTTGCCTCCCTAGTCATAACGGCATGTCTACCAGCCTCCCCTCTGTCATTAACCTAGCCTTGTTAATTTGGGTTTGCAACCAAGCCCCCTAGGACCCCGTGGCATTCTTTCGAACACTTGTCAATCTTGTCCACAACGCGGCGAGAGAACGCGTTTTGCACGTGCTTCATAGGAGCCGCCGCTCCCACCTTCCCTATTCCAGTGATCCCCTGCAGTGGTAGCCTGGATCCTCCCTCTGCTAGCACTGCTATCCCCCTTGTTGCACGCCTGAGCCACTGCTGCCGTGCTAGCAGCTGATGCCAGCAGCGCCTGCTGTGGCTATGCAGCACTGCCCATGCCACAACGGCTCGCCAGCTCTCCCCCTTCGGACGATGCCCTCTCGTCCGGTAGCCAAACCACGAGCCAGGACTCGTGTGACCGCCTCCTGCGTCGCCACGCCCCCCTGCAGCTACAGAGATGGTCGGACTACGATCTTATCGCCACCACCTCGGAACTGACCTCGAGACTCTATAAAAAGGTGCCCCCGAGCTCTACTAGCAACGGGAACCTCTTCTACGCAACCATATGAGACCTCCCCTTCCTCCGATTTTGACTGGGGCCTACATATTCCCCAGCTCCACCTCTTTTAAATCTCCAACAACTTTTTTGTACTGCTTTGGGAATGTGTGTTGATTTGAATATTTTCAAAAATAGGGATTTGAAAAGAGGATAAAAACTTTCAGAAAGTTTTGGCGTGCACCTCACCTACCTACACATTGAAGGCAAGCATTCTGAACTTATACATATATATGTTGTGTGTGATTTGCTTGATGAAGAAAACATTGTTGTTATGTGGAACAAGTTTGATGGTATTTAATGTGGTGGTACAACCATGCACATGGGTACAAGGTGAGAAAATATATGTGTTACATATAGGATGTTTGTGACAGTAGCCACTCTCTTCTGCCACACATGCCTTCCGGATGGGATCCGGGAAGAGTCGGTGTCTCGGGGAGACACGACATCATAGAACTAACATCTTGCGGGACAAGGATGGCCAGCGAGGCATGTTGGGGCATGAAAAGTGGTGATTCTGTCCGAATCGTGAAACAAAATTTTGTTGTGCTAATCATGCAGGGAACAATATAAACCTCCTGAGTCGACCATAGATCAAGTCTTGGTCCAGTAACCTCCCTTACTTGTGTCATACTGCCGCTTGTGTTGGTGAACGTAGCATAAATTCAAAATTTTCCTACACATATTCAGATCTTCCTATGGAGAGACCAGCAACGAGAGAGGGGTAAGCGCATCTTCATACCTTTGAAGATTGCTAAGCGTAAGCGTTGCTAGAACGCGGTTGATGGAGTCGTACTCGCAGCGATTCCGATCCAGTGCCGAACTACGACACCTCCGCGTTCAACACACGTGCAGCCCGGTGACATCTCCCGCACCTTGATCCAGCAAGGAGGAGGGAGAGGTTGGGGAAGAACTCCAGCAACACGACGGCGTGGTGTCGATGGAGAGACGAGGTCTCCCGGCAGGGCTTCGCCAAGCACCGGCAAAGAGGAGGAGGAAGAAGAGCAGGGCTGCGCCGAGGGAGAGGGAAAAGTCTGATCTCCAATGGCCAAAAGTGCCCACTATATATAGGGGAAGGGGAGAGGGGGTGCCACCCCTAGGGTTCCCACCCTAGGGGGTGCGGCAGCCCTCCCAGATGGGTGGTGCGGCGGCCAGAAGGGGGAGGAGGGGGGTGGCGCACCAACTGGTGGTCCTTAGGCCCACCTGGCTTAGGGTTTGCCCCCCCCCCCTTTTCTCTCCCTTGCGCAATGGGCTGAGTGGGGAGGCGCACCAGCCCACCTAGGGGCTGGTTCCCACCCCCACTTGTCCCACCTTACCTCCCGGGGTCGTTGCCCCCCTTCGGTGGTCCCCCGGGGCCACCTCCGGTGGTCCCAATGGTCCCGGTACGTTGCCGGTGACGCCCGAAACACTTCCGATGTCAAACCATCCGTCCTATATATCAGTATTTACCTCCGGACCATTCCAGAGCTCCTCGTGACGTTCGGGATCTCATCCGGGACTCCGAACAACTTTCGGTAACCTCGTATAACAATTCCCTATAACCCTAGCATCACCGAACCTTAAGTGTGTAGACCCTATGGGTTCGGGAGACAGGCAGACATGACCGAGACACCTCTCTAGCCAATAACCATCAGCGGGATCTGGATACCCATGGTGGCTCCCACTTGCTCCACGATGATCTCATCGGATGAACCACGATGTCAAGGATTCAATCAATCCCGTATATGATTCCCTTTGTCTGTCGGTATAGAACTTGCCCGAGATTCGATCGTCGGTATACCTATACCTTGTTCAATCTCGTTACCGGTAAGTCTCTTTACTCGTTCCGTAGCACGTCATCGTGTGACTAACTCCTTAGTCACATTGAGCTCATGATGATGTTCTACCGAGTGGGCCCAGAGATACCTCTCCGTCACACGGAGTGACAAATCCCGATCTTGATTCGTACCAACCCAACAGACACTTTCGGAGGTACCCGTAGTGCACCTTTATAGTCACCCAGTTACGTTGTGACGTTTGATACACCCAAAGAACTCCTACGGTATCCGGGAGTTGCACAATCTCACGGTCGAACGAAAAGATACTTGACATTGGAAAAGCTCTAGCATACGAACAATACAATCTAGTGCTAGGCTTAGGATTGGGTCTTGTCCATCACATCATTCTCCCAATGATCTGATCCCGTTATCAATGACATCCAATGCCATTGATCAGGAAACCATGATCATCTATTGACTAACGAGCTAGCCAACTAGAAGCGTGCTAGGGACACATTCTGATCTATTTATTCACACATGTATTACTGTTTCCTGTTAATACAATTATAGCATGAACAATAGACGATTATCATGAACAAGGAAATATGATAATAACCATTTTATTATTGCCTCTGGGGCATATTTCCAACAGTCTCCCACTTGCACTAGAGTCAATAGTCTAGTTACAATGTGATGTATCGAACACCCATAGCATTATGGTGTTGATCATGTTTTGCTCGTGGAAGAGGTTTAGTCAACGGGTCTGCAATATTCAGATTCGTGTGTACTTTACAAATATCTATCACTCCACTCTGGACATGGTCCTGGATGGAGTTGTAGCGGCATTTGATGTGCTTCGTCTTCCGGTGAAACCTGGGCTCCTTGGCTATGGCAATGGCTCGAGTGTTATCACAGAAGAGTGTCATAGGACCCGACGTGCTTGGAACCACTCCAAGGTAGGTGATGAGCTCCTTCATCCAAATTCCTTCATGAGCCGCTTCTGAAGCAGCTATGTACTCCGCCTCACATGTAGATGCTGCCACGACTTCTTGCTTGCTGCTGCACCAGCTCACTGCCCCACCATTCAACACATATACGTATCCGGTTTGTCACTTTGAGTCATCCGGATCTGTGTCGAAGCTAGCGTCAACGTAACCCTTTACGATGAGCTCTTCGTCACCTCCATAAACGAGAAACATTTCCTTAGTCCTTTTCAGGTACTTAAGGATATTCTTGACCGCTGTCCAGTGTTCCATACCGGGATCACTTTTGTACCTCCCTACCAAACTTATGGCAAGGTTTATATCAGGTCTGGTACACAGCATGGCATACATTAGAGAGCCCACGGCTGAAGCGTAGGGAACATAACTCATCTTCTCTCTATCTGTTGCCGTGGTCGGCGACTGAGTCTTACTCAATCTCATACCTTGCAAAACTGGCAAGAACCCTTTATTTGAGTTTTCCATATTGAACCTTTTCAATATCTTGTCAAGGTATGTGCTTTGCGAAAGACCTATGAGGCGTCTTGATCTATCTCTATAGATCTTGATGCCTAATATGTATGCAGCTTCTCCAAGGTCCTTCATTGAAAAACTCTTGTTCAAATAGGCCTTTATGCTCTCCAACATCTCTATATTATTCCCCATCAATAATATGTCATCCACATACAGTATGAGGAAAGCTACAGAGCTCCCACTCAGTTTCTTGTACAGACAGGCTTCTCCGTAAACCTGTATGAACCCAAACACTTTAATCACCCCATTAAAGCGAATGTTCCAACTCCGAGATGCTTGCACCAGCCCATAGATGGAGCGCTGGACCTTGCACACTTTGTTAGCACCCTTAGGGTCGACAAAACCTTCTGGTTGCATCATATACAACTCTTCCTTAAGGTTCCCGTTAAGGAACGCTGTTTTGACGTCCATTTGCCAAATTTCATAATCATAAAAGGCGGCAATTGCTAACATGATTCGGACTGATTTCAGCTTCGCTACGGGAGAGAAAGTCTCTTCGTAGTCAACTCCTGGAATTTGTCAAAAACCCTTTGCGACAAGTCGAGCTTTGTAAACGATTACATTACCGTTTGCATCAGTCTTCTTCTTGAAGATCCATTTATTTTCTATGGCTCGCCGGTCATCGGGCTAGTCCACCAAAGTCCATACTTTGTTCTCATACATGGATCCTATCTCGGATTTCATAGCCTCAAGCCATTTGTTGGAATCCAGGCCCGCCATCGCTTCTTCATAGTTCGAAGGTTCACCGTTGTCTTGATGTTTCCAGTGGTCGAGTTTATATCTCTTGTGAAGCTGTCTTTGATGAAACCCAATTCCCTTTTGCAAAGCTTCATACCAACGCCAGTGCCCTACTACAGAAACAAATCCTCTTGCTACCTCCCCATCTTTATTCCAAGGGTGATAAGAAATGTATTGATTAAACTTTTTCTAACTCCTCTAATCCTATGGTGAGTGTGATGTTGCAACAAGCAGGAACGAAAACAACGTTGAACATGGTGAAAATCTGATGGCACGATACTCATATTTCATGTGTCGACGCGCCATCCTACAAGACCTGGGTGAATCTGTAGTGCAAACTGCACCTGGCCGGACTCCCATGCGATCCACCGCAGGACCGGTGATGCCAGGCAAATCAGGCGGGCCAGGGCGATCTCCCTTGCCCGATGCGCCGCAAGCATACGTCGTGCACGCGGGGCATGTGGTGGCGCCTCACTCGCCTGCACGCCCCTCCAGGCTCGACATCATGGTTGGGCGTGAACCACCCGCGCACGCGTCCTCACACGCATGCGCAGTTAAGGGCGGATATGCCTTGGGACCAGAGGCGCTAGCCTCCTCTGCGATAGGATCTGATGTGGCCTCTTCGAGTTCTACCGCGCCACAGTCTCCTGCAGCTACATCTTTACCTCCACCGTCTCCTGCAGCCACACCTTCATCTCATCGGACACGTCTTCAGAGGGGAGTCACCTACCGTATTAATTATAAAAATATTGCTAAGTTTGGTCTAGCATGCTTGTGACGTGAACCTTGCATTGTTCATGAGGATTTTGGTGATGCTCGTTGGAAACATGCAATTGATGAGGAGTTCTCTCCTCTTCAGAGAAACAAGACCTCGCACTTTGTTCCGCGTCTAGCAGGTAAAAATTTGATTGACTCCAAATGAGTCTATAGAACTAAATGTAAATCAGATGTTACTATTGATCGCTATAAGGCAAGATTAGTTGCAAAGGGCTTTAAGAAATGCTATGTCATTGATTATGAGGATACTTTTAGTCGTGTTGTTAAATCTGCTTCTATTTGCCTTGTTCTATCCATCGATGTTTCCAAGGGATGGAGTCTTAGACAGCTAGATGTCCAGAATGCGTTCCTTCATGGTATTCTGGAAGAGGAAGTGTACATGAAACAACCTCTTGGGTTTGAGGATAAAAATGCACCTTTTCATGTTTAGAAACTTGATGAGGCCTTGTATGGATTGAAACACGCTCCTAGAGTTTGGTACTCTTGCCTCAGTACAAAGAGGCAACAACTTGGGTTTATACTCTCGAAATCTGACACATCTTTGTTCATTTACAACAAGTTCAAGACATTCATATTTGTTCTCATATATGTTCATGATATCATTGTGACTAGTTCCTCTAATGATGCAATAACTGTTTTACTCAAATATTTAAGTTCAGAATTTTCTCTAAAATACCTAGGAGAGTTGCATTTCATTCTAGGAATTGAACTTAAGAAAATCAAGGATGGTATTCAGCTCTCCCAGGAGAAGTATGCAAATGATTTGTTGAGTAGAGTTGGTATGAAGGATTGTAAGCCTTCTCCCACACCCTTGTCTAGCCCACATTCATTAACTTTGAACCAAGGAGAAATTCGAAATAAGGAAGATAATACCAGTTATAGAAGCATTGTTCGTGCACTTGGTATGAAGCATTAACTTTGACCCATCATCGAGAAGATCCTAGACTTGACAGATAGCTCGTCACTACTGAGAAAGCGCTTATATATGAACACTAATAAGTGGAGGGCACGGTGGGACACCCGCCACTCCAATCTTTCAAGAACAACTATGGTGAGTGCCAACGTCCACCTGCCACAGCTAAGGACATTCCAGTGGTGGGAAATAGTTCGTGCCCGTCACAGGTAGGCTCTTTCAAAATAAACCACTAGCTCGACGGTACAGTGGCGGGCAGGTTGTGGAGCCCACCATTGGTTCTCTGTTACCTGTGGTGGGTCTCTCTGGTCGCGTGCCACAAGTGTAGATTGGCAAACCACACGAGAGACATCCAAATTTTCTTAAATCTTGCAGTGGTGGGCGCTCTTGTTCGCTCGCTACAGCTATTCTCCCACATCAATTTTTAGTTCCTCTCCACTTGTGCTTATCGCTCACTCAGTCACTTCCTCTCCCACCTCCCACTCAGTTACTTCCTCCCCCCATCGTTGTGCGCCTTGCCCGCTGCCGCCACCATGTCTCCGACCCGCACAACCGCCGGATCAGCACGCGGGTGACCATGCGGCCTCCCTCCCCACGCGACGGCCCTTCCCCGTCTAGACCGTCCACTACCGTCGCGTGGCCTCGTTGCCTCATGCTGTCGCTGACCCCCTCCGTTGTTCTAAGTCCCCTCACCTATTGGAAATATGCCCTAGAGGCAATAATAAATTAGTTATTATTATATTTTTTTTCTTCATGATAATCTTTTATTATCCATGCTATAACTGTATTGATTGGAAACTCAAATACATGTGTGGATACATAGAAAACACACTGTCCCTAGTGAACCTCTAAGGAGTTTCTCGTTGATTAAAGATGGTCAAGGTTTCCTGGCCATAGACAAGAGTTGTCATTTGATAACGGGATCACATCATTAGGAGAATGTTGTGATTGACAGGACCCAAACTATGAACATAGCATATGACCGTGTCAGTTTATTGCTATTTTTTTCTGCATGTCAAGTATCTGTTTCCATGACCATGAGATCATGCAACTTCTGGGCACCGCAGGAATGCCTTGTGTGTATCAAACATCACAACGTAACTGGACGACTATAAAGGTTCTCTACAGGTATCTCCGAAGGTGTTTGTTGGGTTGGCGTGAATCGAGAATGGGATTTGTCACTCCGCATGACGGAGAGGTATCTCTAGGGCCCACTCGGTAATACAACATCACAACAAGCCTTGCAAACAATGTGACTAAGGAGTTAGTCATGGGATCTTGTATTTTGAAACGAGTAAAGAGACTTGCTGATAACGAGATTGAACTAGGTATGGAGATACCGACGATCGAATCTGGGGCAAGTAACATACCGAAGGACAAAGGGAATAATATACGAGATTAACTGAATCTTTGACATAGAGGTTCAACCGATAAAGATCTTCGTAAAATATGTAGGAGCCAATATGGGTATCCAGGTCCCGCGGTTGTTTATTGACCGGAGAGTGTCTCGGTCATGTCTGCATAGTTCTCAAACCTGCAGGGTCTGCACACTTAAGGTTTAGTGACGTTTCCGTATACTTGAGTTATGTATGTTGGTGACCAAAAATTGTTTGGAGTCCCGGTTGAGATCTCGGAAACCATGAGAAGTTCTGAAATAGTCTGGAGACGAAGATTGATATATAAGAAAGAGGTATTCGGGTTTTGGAAAAGTTTCAAGCATTTCCGATAGTGTACCAGGAGTGACGAATGGGTTTTGGGGGTTCACCGAGAGGGGCCTACCACCCCGGGGGGCACATAGTCCTAAGAGGTGGTGCCCCTGCCCCTGGTGGGCTGGGCAGCCAGCCTCATGGGCCTATGCATCCAAAATAGTGGAGATTCGGTTGCAGTCTACGTTAAAGGAACTTGGAGTTCCACAAGCTTTGCGTCTATGTCTTTGGTGTGATAATCTTGGTGCTACATATTTGTCTGCTACTCCATTGTTTCATGCAAGACCTAAACACATTGAGATAGATTTTTACTTTGTCAGATAACGAGTTGCAAACAAGCAGTTAGATATTAGGTTCATTCCCTCCAAGGACCAGCTTGCAGATGGGCTCACAAAAGCATTGTGGGCAAGAAGCTTGGAAGAGTTCAAGCGTAATCTCAACTTGCGTAGTTGGAATTAAGGGAGGATGTTAAACATAATGTAATCTCATGTAACGTATGGTCGGCTGTAGTTGTCACGTCCGGTTATTCCTCTCGCTCACGTAGGCTTGGCTTACAAGTTTTCCATAGAAATAGAGTTTGTTAGAGATAGAAGTTAGCTGTTTAAGATTATATCTCTTCTTCTGTTTCAACAAACTCAATCTTGTAATACCTACGAAAGGTTTTCTCTCTTGATCAATATACACGCTGCGGGCTCTCATTTGAAGGGTTTAGATGCTTCATCATCTTTCATAGCAACCACCTCCCACCCACATAGATAAGACAAAAAATACATCTTTACTGATGTCCGGTCGAATTAATTTTTATCACAATATCATGTGCGTTTTGAATTTGCGAGATAGATACGGGGCATCACTGCGTTAGTTGACTTTGTATATGTCGACTTCAATTTTTGTGTGTGTTAGCTTATGAAACATATAAAATCTTCACTTCTTCCTCAGAAAAGTATAGATAAACAAGTTCAAACAAAAGTATAGATAAATAAAATTAGTTTGTCTTGTTTATTACAAATCAATGCCAAACAAGTAACAAATGCCGATTCAGCCACAAAACATTTTTTGAGAGAAGCGAGGAGGCACAGGATCTCGAAGCCCTAGCCACCAACCCCTCTTGCCGCCACCTGCATACGTCGCCAGGCAAAGGCTGCACAACGTCGACAACGACGAGAGGTCCGGTTCAAGGGAGGTTTGCTGGGAAAGAGGGTTGCTGTGGTCGGAGAAGGGGATGAGGGATCAAGTGGGGGCCTTTGCCACATGGTGCTCAGCAGCGTAGGCATTGGTGAACCCCATGGTGTATTGGCTCACGGCACTGGACGACGGTGAGTTCGATCTCAGGTCCCGAGTTGTCATAAAACAGCGGGGGAAATTTGTCTGAGTTTTTCGTTAGCAAGTTTCCATGCTTGGTTTGGGAGGGTACGGCGGTGGCATCTTCCGAGTCTAGGAATAGTGTCTTCCTCGCTCTATCATGTTTTGTGTTTTTGTGCCTTCGACGCATTGGTGTGTCCTGGTCTGCATCGACAACTTTCGGGTCACTGCTTCTACATGTTTGTGGGGTTCAAAAAGTTTGATCTGCAAAGCAGAAAGCCAAGAGGCAGTATGAAGGTATGCTCATGGCACGCTGCCGATGGATGACACCTAAGGTTTTGAGTGTAATTTTATTTTTCTATATGGACATATATGTAAGGACACATGGATTTTAATATATGGCCTCATCCCTTTTTGTAAAAAGAAAAAAATCCATGCCAAACCGTTGTATATGATAACATCCACAGAAGTGCTATGGGGCAGAAATAAACCTCATTTCATAATTATATTTGTTGATACAATATATGATATATGATCCATCAACCGACAAATTCTTCAAATCTTAAAAGTTGTAACAATGATGGCTCCATTTCATGTTGTAGTTCTGGGCAATACACACGCCACTTTTATCAATCTGCAGCTACAATCACATCCATTCAACATCCTACGAACAATCATGGTCGACCAGCTTTTCCTATTTTTATTACATAATAGTATAAGACCAGACTCCTAGTAGCAGCCACGTTCGCATTCCCCGTCTGCAAATTGCAAAATTCTAAGAAGAAGAATACATTGGTTTCATGAAGACAAAGCAAACAAGCAGAACAAGTTATTGAAATGCGAGAATGAGATGGTTCCATCATCGTCTTACCGGATGGATCCAACTGGCCGCAGATTTTGACTTTCGCACATGCCTCCCTGCACCGGTCGCGGTCACTGCCGCCGGAGGCGGCGGCAGCGGCGGCCTCGTTGGGGCTGCACTTGTTGGAGCAGAATGGAACGCAAGCGAATCGCAGGATGTGGTGCCTGCATTGACGGTAGCAGTCCTCGTAGCACTCGCAGAATTTGGACTTGGCAGCCACCTGCTCGGGCAGCACGAGCAAGACCATGCACAAGGCGGCAATGGCGGCCCCTCTCAACTTCCTGGCCTCCATCTATCCTGATTCCTCTTGGCAAGCACAAATGAAGAGGAAAAGAAGACGAGTGCTGTGGTGAGAGAGACTAGTGGGTGATGAAAATGTGTGGCGTGGGGTTCTCCTATTTATATTGGCACGCGCATCGCTTGTACTACAGGGATAGAATGGCAACCCATCAATCACGGGCGGCTAATTGACCTCTATAGAAATTAAACATGGCAAGGGATCAATTGAGCTAGTTGATCTCTACAAATTTGGAAGTTTGGTAACTCCGTACACGAGATTTAATCACTAACCCCGTAATGGTAATTAGTTCATTTCTCCACGTAAAGTGGCGCCAGTTATGGCTCTCACTAGCCCTTAATAGTGCATCACTCGCTGCCAAATTCACTTTGCATGCTGCCATTGAATCTATATGGTTCGTAAGCTGTTTAGAATGTTTGATCATCGTTCTTTTGTAACTCAGCATGTTGCTTATCTCTAATTTCACTGGCCTTGTGAACCAGCATATGTGTGATATATTGACAAAAAATTGAATTCAGTTTGACACACCAGGGCATCTTTACCACATCCCCAAAAACTATATTTGAGGGGAAATGTTTTTGTTTAGAGGATTCAACATCACGAGAGCCTCTAACTCCTCGTATATACCCCTCCCCCCCCCACACACAAACAAACTACCTCCCTACTAACCGAATATGCCCTAGCGTTTTTCCCGATAAAAATTAGGGATGTGCCGCGATGCTTCTTGCTCGCCCGCAGGTTTCTTCGCCACTCCTTGCCCCGCCACCGGCCATACACAATCCCGATGTCCACTGGAATGGACATCATGGTCCCTGCCGTACCCCTAGCCGCCCTCGCTAGCACTAGAGACTCACCGCCAGTCGGGAATTGGGCTCAACCAAGGCCCAAACAATGTCGCCTAAGCAAGAATGTCATTCAAAGCTCTCAGTCGTTGGATGTCATCGTTGTTTGTTCTACCGCCGCCACCCGATTGCCCTTGGCCCAGCGAACAGGCAAACAGGATTGTCGGCCGTCGGCCAAGGCGACACACAACACAACTGTGGTAGTGAAGAATAAGAAGGTTGTGGTCACCCCAACGCCTTCCTTTTTGTCTCCCGCAAATCGACATCGACTGCTTGGCCCAGTATGGCTTATGTAGTGAGAAATTAAACAACTAAGCAAATGATTTCATGGAACAATTGAACGCAAGGCAAACCATTGGCCTCAACGACATTACCATGTCCATGTCATATACCCCAGAGATGAAGAGAGATGTCTAGATTATAGAGGAGGTGGATGGGTGGAACACCGAGGCCACATGGTCTCCTCGTGATTTTTTATCTTCCCAACCCATTTTTATTTTCTTTTATTTTTGCTTGAACTTGTTTTGGGATTTACCTAAAAACATAAAACAACAAAAAACAAAGAGTTATGCTGAGGCACTAGAATAATATGTTAGTCCAATAAAATTCAATAATAGGTATGACGAAAGCATATAATTGATAGCAATATAGCAATACCAAAATTATTGGTACCTTCGAGATGTATTAGGTTGTTGGAAATCTGAGCCACTACGCTGACCACTAGGCCCACTAGACTAGGGCACAGTCTAAGCCCCTCACTCACTGGGAGGCCCATCATCCAGAAGATCCTAGACTTGAGACATAGCTCATCACTACTAGGAAATCGCTTATAGATGAACACTAATAAATGGCGGGCACGGTGGGACACCCGCCATTCCAATCTTTGCAGAACAGCTGTGACGAGTGCCAATGTCCACCCGCCACAGCTAAGGACATTGCAGTGGTGGGCAATAGTTTGTGCCCGTCACAGGTAGGCTCTTTCAAAATAAACCACTAGCGGGCAGTTTATTGGAGCCCCCCATTAGTTCTATGTTACTTGTGGTGGGTCTCTCTGGTCGCCCGCCACAAGTGTAGATTGGCAAACGACATGAGAGACATCCAAATTTTCTTAAAAATTGCGGTGGCGTGCGCTCTTATTCGCTCGCTGCAGCTATTCTCCCACATTAATTTTAAGTTCCTCTTCATGTGTGTTTATTGCGCACTCAGCCACTTCCTCTCCCACCTCTCACTCAGTCACTCCCCCCCCCCCCCCCGTCATTGTGCGCCTTGCCCACCGTTGTCGCCGTGTCTCCGACACGCACAACCGCTGGATCTACATGCCGGTGACCATGTGGCCTCCCTCCCCATGTGGTGGCCCTTCCCCGTCTGGACCATCCACTACCGCCGCGAGGCCCCATCGCCTCATGTTGTCGTTGACCCCCTCCGCTGTTCTAAGTCCCCCCACCTGTTGGACATAAGCCCTAGAGGCAATAATAAATTAGTTATTATTATATTTCCTTGTTCATGATAATCATTTATTATCCGTGCTATAATTGTATTGATTGGAAACTCAAATACATGTGTGGATACATAGACAAACACTGTCCCTAGTGAGCCTCTAAGGACTTGCTCGTTGATCAAAGATGGTCAAGGTTTCCTGACCATGGACATGAGTTGTCATTTGATAAAGGGATCACATAATTAGGAGAATGTTGTGATGGACAAGACCCAAACTATGAACATAGCATATGACCTTGTGAGTTCATTTCTACTATTTTCTGCATGTCAAGTATTTGTTTCTATGACCATGATATCATGCACCTCCCGGGCACCGGAGGAATAACTTGTGTGTATCAAACGTCACAAAGTAACTGTGTGACTATAAAGGTGATCTACAGGTATCTCCGAAAGTGTCTGTTGGGTTAGCATGAATCGAGAATGGAATTTGTGACTCCGTATGGCGGAGAGGTATCTCTAGGGTCCACTCGGTAATACATCATCACAACAAGCCTTGCAAACAATGTGACTAAGGAGTTAGTCACGTGATCTTGTATTATGGAATGATTAAAGATACTTGCCGGTAACGAGATTGAACTAGGTATGGAGATACCGACGATTGAATCTCGGGCAAGTAACATACCGAAGGACCAAGGGAATAATCTACGGGATTAACTAAAGCCTTGACATAGAGGTTCCACCGATAAAGTTCTTTGTAGAATAAGTAGGAGCCAATATGGGCATCCAGGTCCCGCTATTTGTTATTGACCGAAGAGTGTATCAGTCAAGTCTGCATAGTTCTCGAACCCGTAGGTTCTGCACACTTAAGGTTCGATGACGTTTCAATATAATTGAGTTATGTATGTTGGTGACCGAAAGTTGTTCAGAGTCGAGGATGAGATCCCGGATGTCACGAGGAGTTTCGGAATGGTCCGGAGACGAAGATTGATATATAGGAAGAGGTACTCGGGTTTCGGAAAAAGTTTCGGGCATGTTTGGTAGTGTACGAGAGTGACGAATGGGTTCCGGGGGTTCACCAGGAGGGGCCAACCCCCCCCCCCCTCCGGGGGGGGGGGGGGCTGATATAGGCCTAAGTGGTGGTGCACCAGCCCCCGCTGGGCTGGGTGGCTAGACTCATGGCCCTTTGCATCCGTAATAGTGGAGAAGGGAAGGAGTTTGACTAGGAGGAGTCCCCCTAGCGCCTCCACCAAACTCGCTTGGAGGAGGACTCCTCCTCTTGGCCGCGGCTGACCAACCCTAGGGGAAACCCTTGGGAGCTACCGCTTCCCCCTCCCTTCTATATATAGTGGAGGGGAGTGAGGGCAGCAGTACCTCAATCCAAGGCGCAACTCCCTCTACCTCCCTCTAGTTCGTTCTTCTCTAGATTAGGTTCGGTACTGCATGGTGAAGCCCTATCGGATCGGCTCCACCACCATCGCCGCCATGCCGTTAGTCTGTCGGAGAACTCAGCTACCTCTCCGCCCACTCTTGCTGGATCAAGAAGGCAGAGATCGTCATCGAGCTCTATGTGTGCTGAACGTGGAGGTGCCATCCGTTCAGCACTAGATCGGGATGGGATCGCGAGATGGATCATGATGAGATCACGGGACAGACTGGGATTTGGATCGCAAAGATGTTCGCTACATCAAACACGTTATATACGCTTCCGCTTAGCGATCTACAAGGGTATGTGGATCCTATCTCTTCTCTCGAAGATGCTCATCACCATGGATAGATCTTATGTGTGTGTAGGATTTTTTTTCCCATGCAATGTTCCCCAACAGTGGCATCATGAGCTAGGTCTATGTGTAGATGACATCATGAGTAGAACATGAAGGACTTTGTGGGCGTTGATATTCAAATTGCTTCCCTCCTTAGAATTTTCTTGATTCGGCGGTATTGTTGGATGAAGCGTCCCGGACCAACCTTACTCTACGCTTACGAGAGACCAGTTTCATCGACTGACATGCAACTTATTGTTACATAAATATGGCTGGCGGGTGTCTGTTTCTCTTACTTTAGTTGAAAACTTGTGCTACTTGTGAATGTGCCTGTGACATTGAATGTCAGTAGGATTTATGATCTTTTGATGTCAAGTTTTCTTGAATAGTTCAACTAGAAATTGGAATATCCTATGCTGAAATGTTAGGGGTCTTAATTTTGGCACTAGGCAAAGTGTAGTGAAGCATACATTGGAAGAAAGTCAAGTGTTGTTGCATGCTTGCAGGAAACTAAGTGCTCTACTTTTCGGAGTAGGCCAATCAAAATTTTCTACCCAAGGTAGTTTGATTGCTTTGCTTTCTCTCCTTCTATGGGAGCCTCTGGGGGATTATTGTGGTCTGGAATTCTTTAGTTTTTGTTGGAACCTTTTTGGAGGTTAATCAGTTTAATGTGATGGTTAAATTCACTTCTATACAAAATAAGGAGCAATGGCCTCTTGTTTCTATCTATGGAACATGCCAAGGAGAAGCTAGGGACCTGTTTGTGAGCTGGCTTTATAACCTGTAGATACCACTAGGTGAACACTCGCTTTTGGTTGGTGATTTCAATTTTATCAGGTCCATAGATAATAGAAATCTGCCTGGAGGTGATTTAAATGATATGTTCATTTTCAATGAAATAGTTGGTCATCTAGGACTTTTGGAACTGCCCTTGAAGGGAAGGTCATTTACTTGGTCAAATATGCAGGACAACCACTAGAGCATCTAGATTGGTTCTTCACTTCCTCTGATTGGATTTCTGCATACCCAATGACTGAAGTTTTTCCATTAGCTAAGACTGCCTCAGATCATGCACCATGCATGATTACAATCAAAACCTCAATTCCAAAGTCAAATATCTTCAGGTTTGAGAATTATTGGTTGGAGTTGGATGGGTTTATGCAATGTGTGGAGCAATCATGGAAGAGACAGTACGCAAAGGGACATATCACTTCAAGAATTGCTGACAAGCTCAAGAGAATGAGAATGGACCTTAAAAAGTGGAAGATCAGTGTCTCCAAACTTAAATGTTTGGTTTCCAAATGTAACCAGGCAATCCTTCTTTTGGATAATTTGGAGGAGATTAGGCCTTTGTTTAGGCCCGAGTTTAATTTTAGAAAGATTGTAAAACTCCATGTGGAAAAGTTGCTGTAATTGTCCATGGCTAGTTTGAAATTGTCAGATGGATCTGTCATCACTGAGCATTCCCAAATGGATGGGAACATTTGGAGTTGTTTTAAGAACGGGATGGGAGTGTCCACGGGCATTGTAATGGGGTTTGATCTGGCAT
Organism: Hordeum vulgare subsp. vulgare; assembly: GCF_904849725.1. Classification (NCBI taxonomy): domain Eukaryota; kingdom Viridiplantae; phylum Streptophyta; class Magnoliopsida; order Poales; family Poaceae; genus Hordeum; species Hordeum vulgare. The sequence continues at coordinate 26,894,445 of NC_058523.1, read as the reverse complement.
CTTTGCTATCACCCATTGAAGGTCTTGAGGAGTTTATCAAACCTTTTAAGAAAGAGGGAGTGGGTGACATTGTCAAACATATGCCTATTGAGAAGGCTCCTAGTCCAGATGGATTCAATGGTCTTTTCTTTAAGAAGTGCTCCCACATCATATGTGATGACTTTTATGAACTAGCTCACTCTTTTTATGATGGTATTGCTGTTCTGGGAAACATTAAAGGTTCATACATTACCTTAGTGCCCAAAAAGTTGGTCCTTGAGGGGGTTGGGGATTATAGACCAATCTCCCTCACTGACATGGGTTTGAAGTTTTTCTCAAAACTGTTGGCAAATAGGTTGCAAATAGTAATTATGGAGTGCATCCATAAGAACCAATATGGCTTCATCAAGACCAAAACTATTCAAGACTGCATTGGATGTGATTTTGAATATTTGCATCAATGTCATCAATCCAAGAGGGCCATTGTAATTCTGAAGTTAGATTTTGAAAAAGCTTTTGATTTTTTCGAGCATGAGGCAATCATGCAAATCTTGAGGTTCAAGGGTTTTAGTGAAAAGTGGATTTCCTGGATGGTCCAACTTTTATCTACTGGTACCTCTTGAGTGTTGCTTAATGGGGTCCCTAGCAGGAAGTTTTTGTGCAAGAAAGGGTCAAGCAAGGAGATCCTCTTTCCCCCTATTGTTTGTGATTTTTGCTGATCTCTTACAAAGAGTGGTTAATGACATGCATGTTAGAGGAGTATTACAGCTGCCAATTCCATGCCATGACCAGGATTATCCTATTGTTCAATATGTTGATGATACTCTGATCATTCTGCCAGCTAATAAGGTGCAATTTCTTTCTCTGAAAGACATGCTCAAGGTTTTTTCATAGTCTATAGGGCTTTATGTTAACTATCATAAGTCCTCTATCATTCCCATCAATGTGGATGATGAAGCCATCAAGGATCTTGTTGAAGATTTTGCTTGTCAGGTCGGGAAAATGCCTTTTACTTACTTAGGGCATCCACTTGGGACTACTAGGCCAAAAATGGTGGACTTCATGCCCTTGGTTGACTGCATGGAAAGGAGAATATGACTGCCAGTTCTGCCTTCCTTAATTCAGGTTAAAGATTGCAGTTCTTAAACTCAACATTGTCCTCAATGCCAGTGTTCTTTCTAAGTAGCTTAGCTATACCCTATGGGATACTTAAAAAATGGAAAGAATCCAGAGACAGTGCCTTTGGAGGAAACATAAGGATGAACCTGCTCCATCCCTGGCTACCTGGGATTTGGTTTGCTGACCAAAAGCTAAGGGAGGACTTGGAATCGTGAATTTTGGAATCGTGAATCTTGGAATCCAGAATGTGGCATTACTGCTGAAGCAGGCAAATCACTTAATGAAAAAGAAAGATGTTCCTTGGGTGTCACTGATTTGGAACACTTACTATCATGAGAGAGTCCCACAAGCAACTAGGGATTGTGGTTCTTTTTAGTGGAATGATATTTGTAAAATTATGACTCAGTTCAGGTCCTCAACTTGGGTTACAATAAATGTTGGGGACGCTATCCTTTTACGGTTTGATCATTAGAAAGTTGGTGATGATGTTGCCACTTTGGAATCAAGGTTCCGTAGGATCTTTTCTTATGTTAAAGACCCATGAGGGACTGCCAAGGAAGTCTTTGATATACAACAGTTGGTGGATCTTTTCCATCTACCTTTATCTGAGCAAGCTTATCAAGACCTTTTGGACGTGCAAAACGCGATGGGATCCCGTAAAGGGATCTAGATCTCAAGGACTCTTGGTGGTTACAGGATTCGTCCAAACAATTTAAGCCCAAGTTATTTTATATGATCTTGCACTCCAAACTTACTTCATTTGCTCTCATGGATTTGGACATCATGTTGCACCATGAAAATAAAGGTCTTTTTATGGATGTTGATTATGGATAGGTTGAATACCAAAGATATGGTTGAAAGGAAGCATTTGCACATGGAGGATGGTGTACAGTGTGTTTTGTGCCCATTGAGTGAAAGAGAAACCAGAGACCATCTTTTTTCCAGTGCAATTGCAATGTCAGAGCCTGGAATTACTTGCAGATTGATTGGTCACAAGGGAATACTATGGCAGAAACCAACATCAATGCAAGGAGAGATTTTGCAAAGCCTTTCTTATCTCAAGTCGTATTCCTTGCTTGTTGGAATATTTGGATTATTCAGAATGCAAAAGTCTTCAGGCATGAATGGCCCAGGTTTAACAGATGGAGAGCAACATTTGTGCATGATATCTCTCTCATGCAACACAAAATCAAGTCGATCTTTAAAGATAACCTTCTGAGACGGATCTCATACCTACCTCCTTGAGTTTTGATCTATACATACATGTAAATTTTACTTTTCTTTCTTCTGTTACCCCTTGTAACACGTGTAATTACCTTTCGTTGCAATACAAATTAAGATTTGTGTGGGGGGTTTTCCCTACAGTTCCGTGTGAAAAAATTCCATCTTGGTTAGCATCCAGAAAGACCTCAAGCTGGAAAATTTGGTGGCTAGCGAACCACCTAGAGGCCCCTCGCTTTTTGTGAAACACTTAAGGTGCATGACCTGAATTGGCATGGTTCTATGTTTGCATTGGGATCTTGCCTCCCTAGCCATAACATCATGTCTGTGAGCCTCCCCTCTGTCATAAACCTAGCCTTGTTAATTTGGGTTTGCAACCAAGCCCCCTAGGACCCCCTGGCATTCTTTCGAACACTCGGCGGGCTTGTCCACAGCGCGGCGAGAGAACGCGTTTTGCACGTGCTGCATAGGAGCCGCCGCTCCCACCTTCCCTATTCCAGTGATGCCCTGCAGTGGTAGCCTGGATCCTCCCTCTGCTAGCACTGCTATCCCCCCTTGTTGCGTGCCTGAGCCACTGCTGCCGTGCTAGCCGCTGATGCCAGTAGCGCCTGCTGCGGCTATGCAGCACTGCCCATGCCACAACGGCTCGCCAGCTCTCCCCCTTCGGACGATGCCCTCTCGTCCGCTAGCCAAACCACCAGCCAGGACTCGTGTGACCGCCTCTTGCGTCGCCACGCCCCCCCTGCAGCTACAGAGATGATCGGACTACGATCTTATCGCCACCACCTTGGAACTGACCTCCAGACTCTATAAAAAGGTGCCCCCGAGCTCTACTAGCAACGGAACCTCTTCTACGCAACCATATGAGACCTCCCCTTCCTCCGATTTTGACTGGGGCCTACATATTCCCCAGCTCCACCTCTTTTAAATCTCCAACAACTTTTTTGTACTGCTTTGGAAATGTGTGTTGATTTGAATATTTTCAAAAATAGGGATTTGAAAAGAGGATAAAAACTTTCAGAAAGTTTTGGTGTGCACCTCACCTACCTACACATTGAAGGCAAGCATTCTGAACTTATACATATATATATGCTGTGTGTGATTTGCTTGATGAAGAAAACAGTGTTGTTATGTGGAACAAGTTTGATGGTATTTAATGTGGTGGTACAACCATGCACATGGGTACAAGGTGAGAAAATATATGTGTTACATATTGGATGTTTGTGACAGTAGCCACTCCCTTCTGCCACACATGCCTTCCGGATGGGATCCGGGAAGAGTCGGTGTCTCGGGGAGACACGACATCATAGAACTGACATCTTGCGGGATGAGGATGGTCAGCGAGGCATGTTGGGGCATGAAAAGTGGTGATTCTGTCCGAATCATGAAACAAAATTTTGTTGTGCTAATCATGCAGGGAACAATATAAACCTCCTGAGTCGACCGTAGATCAAGTCTTGGTCCAGTAACCTCCCTTACTTGTGTCATACTGCCGCTTGTGCCTGTCTAAAGCAGGGTACGGTTGAGTAAGTCGTTAACCCCGTTCTTGGCACACACCGTACAGGAGAGGCCATAGTGAAAGATACCACTAGCTCCTGGTGGGCATGTCATTTGGTCCGGGGCATGGGTGTTTCGGTCTCGGACCGAAGGGATTAGCTCCCCCGTGTGCGCGCGATATAAATGTTGTGATCCCAGTGCCAGTGGAGATTGGAGTCTTCCCCCACTCAGATTTTTTACTTTGCGAGTGTTGTGGGTGACCCTAGGCATCGGAAGTAGGAACTGGTGTGTACAAGTTCGGTGTGTTTTCAACTCAAAGACCGTAATCAGAATTAGTCAACAACTCTGGTTGGCTAAAGAAATCCTTTACTCGTCGGTAAAGAGTACACCCTCTGCATAGTTTTACATCTATTCGGATAGTCGTGTCCGCGGTTAAGGAGTACAGTCTGGGATAGGTCAAGTGTCGGTCTGCGCATCGGTCTTCGGAGGAAGTTAACATAATTGGAAGAATGACCGTGAGATATGGTGGATGATCAAAACCATTATTTTTACTATGGAATAACCCCTGTGACATATGAATGTTGAATATCCCATGGATGGTTCTACCTCCTGGATATTCATTGTTATTATTTCATATAACCCCTTTATGTGGTGTCGCTCAGATGCATGACTGCGACATATTTGTTCTTATTTCATACGAGCCCTTTATGTGGTGTCGCTCAGACGCCCGACTGTGGCAGGCTTGTTATTATTTCATATACGCCCTTTATGTGGTGTCGCTAAGATGCCCGACTGAGGCATGTCTTATATCGCATCCTTGAATTTCCTTTCGTTGATTGCTTAATAAAATTCTCAGTACAGTTAAATTGCTTGATTTCTAGTGCTTGAGCATTTGTATTATGATTGATACAATTTCGTTGAATTATTGCAAGTGCACATTAACCACCTTCTATTTTATGTCTACTTTCATGATGTTTGCGAGTACATTCAAAGTACTCACTGGCTTGTCCCTGGCTATTGTCTTGGCCAGATTGCGTGCTTGGAGAGGAGGATCCCAACGATATCCGAGGAACCTAGACACCAAAGACAGCAGACTCATGAGATAGGATTTATCCACGTAAGCTCTTCCTATGGGAAATGGAGTCCCATAGACGTTGGAGATTTTTGTACCGCTTCCGCCATCAACGAGTTGAAATCTTTTGATGTACTCCATAGACCAGCTTGGCCTTGTACCTCAAATTTGTAATTTTCTTGAACATTTTTATCAAGGAATCGTGTACCAGCTAACAGTATTCCTGGGGCTGGTATGCACAAGGGCCATTTCAAAGGGAAGTTAAAATACCAGAAAAACCGGTCCTGAAAACCGTCTCATGCCGCTGCATCTTCACCTCCACCGTCTCATGCAGCTGCATCTTCACCTCCACCGTCTCATGCAACTGCACCTTCATTTCCTTGGACACGTCTTCATTGGGGAGTCACCAACCGTATTAATTACAAAAATATTGCTAAGTTTGGTATGGCATGCTTGTCAGGTGAACCTCGCACTGTTCATGAGGCTTTTGGTGATGCTCGTTGGAAACATGCAATGGATGAGGAGTTGTCTGCTCTTCAGAGAAACAAGACCTGACACTTGGTTCCTCTCGAGCAGGTAAAAATGTGATTGAGTGCAAATGGGTCTATAGAACTAAACACAAATCATATGGTACTATTGATTGGTATAAGGCAAGATTAGTTGCAAAGGGCTTTAAGCTAGGCTATGCCATTTTTTATGATGATACTTTTACTCCTGTTGTTAAAGTTGCTTCTAGTCGCCTTGCTCTATCCATCATTGTTTCCAAGGGGTGGATTCTTCGACAAATAAATGTGCAGAATCCGTTCCTTTATGGTATTTTGAAAGAGGAAGTGTACATGAAACAACCTCCTGATTTTGAGGATAAAAATGCACCTTTTCATGTTTGCAAACTTGATAAGGCCTTGTATGGATTGAAACAGGCTCCTAGAGCTTGGTACTCTCGCCTCAGTACAAAGATGCAACAACTTGGGTTTGTACCCTCGAAATGTGACACATCTCTATTCATTTACAACCAGTTCAAGACATTCATATTTTTTCTCAATTATGTTGATGATGTCATTGTGACTAGTTCCTCTAATGATGCAATAACTGGTTTACTCAAATATTTAAGTTCAGAATTTTCTCTGAAAGACCTAGGAGAACTGCATTTCTTTCTAGGAATTGAACTTAAGAAAATCATGGATGGTATTCAGCTCTCCGAGGAGAATTATGCAAATGACTTGTTGAGTAGAGTTGGTTTGAAGGATTGCAAGCCTTCTCCCACACTCTTTGTCTAACTTAGATACATTAACTTTGACCCAAAACGAACTTCTAAATCAGGAATATAATACCAGTTATAGTAGCATTGTTGGTGCACTTGAGTACTTGACTTTAACTTGGCCTGATATATCATTTGTAGTAAATAAATTTTGTCAATTTTTGCATGCACCCACCAGTGTGCATTGGACAACAACAAAACATATTCTAAGGTATGTGAAGGATACATCAAATCTTGGTTTGAATTTGAGAAAATCTTCATCTACTCCCATTAGTGCCTTTTTCGATGCGGATTGGGCCGGATGCCTTGATGATAGAAAAGATCAACTGTTGGATTTGCAACTTTCTATGGACGAAACTTAATTTCATGGTGGGCCAATAAGCAAGCAAATGTTTCCACATCAAGTACTGAAGCAGAATACAAGGCACGAGCTAATGCAACAGCTGAGGTGATTTGGTTGCAGTCTATGTTAAAGGAAATTGGAGTTCCACAAGCTTTGCATCCATGGCTTTGGTGTGATAATCTTGGTGCTACATACTTGTTTGCTAATCGAGTGTTTCATGCAAGAACTAAAGATGTTGAGTTACATTTTCACTTTGTTAGAGAATGAGTTGCAAAACAAGCAGTTAGAAATCAGATTCATTCCCACCAAGGACCAGCTTGCAGATGGGTTCACAAAAGCATTGCGGGCAAGAAGCTTTGAAGACTTCAAGCATAATCTCAACTTGCGCAGTTGTGATTAAGGGAGGATGTTAAACATAATGTAATCTCATATAACGTACGGTCGGCTGTAGTTGTCACGACCGGTTGTTCCTTTCCCTCAGATAGGCTTGGCTTACAAGTTTTCCATAGAGATAGATTTTGTTAAAGATAGAAGTTAGCTGTTTAAGATTATATCTCTTCTTCTCTTTCAACAAAGTCAATCTTGTAATAGCTACGAAAGGTTTTCTCTCTCGATCAATATAAACGCTGTGGGCTCTCCTTTGGAGGGTTGAGACGCTTCATCATCTTTCATAGCAATCACCTCCCACCCTCATAGATACGACAAAAAAGATATTTTTAATGATGATTGGTAGAATTAATTTTTATCGCAATATCATGTGCGTTTTGAATTTGCTAGATAAATACAGGGCATCACTGCAGCACCTGACGGCCGCCAACGATGCTTTACTACACGACGAGGGAGGGGAAGGGGGAGATAGTCTCGGGAAAATGGCGACGGTCGGGTTCGCTTCGTCCAGGTGGTCTAGATCAAAGGAGAGACGAGTGAGAGAGAGAGAGAGAGTCGGTTTTTGGGAAAGAGAAATCCAACGTGGTACAGAGGTAGTAGTATATTCAGGGAGCACCTACTAACAAATGTGATTCGAACACGCAAATCCAACGTGGTTGTCTCAGCACAAGAACCACTATACTATGACAACTTAGTTGTATAGATTACGTAAGTAACGTTACGTAATTCTTCTTTCAGTAATAGTTCTGTTGAGACAAACATACCAGCATGGTAAAAAGTTTGTAAAGGTTCATTGAATTCGAAGATTTAAGAAAAGTTCTCAAAATTTGAAACAAAAATAACGAATTTGAAAAATAAGGTTCATGAATTTGACAAAAGTTAAGTGATTACGAAAAAAGTTCATCGATTTTGAAGAAAAGTTCATCTACTTTGGAAAAAATGTTCATCAATTTTTGAAAATAATTCACGAACTTTGTATAAAGTTCACTGATTTTGAGATCAGTTCAATGACTATCAAAAAACGTTCACCACGCCGCAGGCATTTCCTGATTTAAAACAGTTGAGGAACATTAGAAATATTTCATATTTTTTCAAAAAAGTTCATCAATTTTCATAAATAAATCACGAATTTTGAAAAAAGTTCACTGATTTTGATACAGTTCATCGGACTTGGAAAGAGTTCATTGAAATTTAAAAAGAATTCAACGATTTTGAAATAATTCATCAAATCTGAAAAAACGTTCATAAAAATCCAGTTATTTTTTCACAATATTAGAAAAAAAGAAAAGCAAAAGCAAAACGAAAAAGGGAAACGAAAGAATAAACAATAAAAAAGAAACAAGAAAAAAGAACTAAAGAAGAAAACTGGAAAGAAGTTGTTGAATGAAACTCTGCATTGCGGTATCGAATCCAGTAGTTATGCTTTTTTGCGTCTATCACACACAGACCATAGGGAGCACCTATATGGCGCGACAGGGAACAGTTTGTGATTTGAAAAAAGTTCTTCATTTTGAAAGAGAAGTTCACAACCCTGAAAAAATTTCATCCATTCTCAAAAACCAAGTTCATCAAATTGCAAAAATGTTCACAGATTTTGAAAATAAAAAATAATCAAATTCGAAAAATGTTCATCAAATTTGAGAAAGGTTCAAAAATTTTGATAAAAAGTTCAGTGATTTTGAAAAACGCTCATCAAATTTTAAAAACAAGTTAACCTTTCTTCAAAAAATGTTCATCAAATGTGAAAAAAGTTCATCAATTTTACACAAATGTTCGTTGTTTTAGGAAAAGTTCATTGATTTTTTTTAAAAATCATATAATGCAATAAAGTTTCACTGGTTTTGAAAAAACTTTAACAATTTTAAAAAACAATTCATCGAATTTGAAAAAAGTTCATCTAATAGGAAAAAGAGTTCAGAGGGTTTGAAATAATTCATCGATCTTGAAAAAAAGTTCACTGATTTTGAAGACATTCCATCTAATTAAAAAAAGTTAACCGGTTTAGAAAAAGTTCACCAATTTTCAAAAAGCGCGCACTAAAGAACAAAAAATAGCTTGAGAAAAGAAGAAAGAAAAAAAAGAAGAGTACAATATAAAAGAGAAAACAATGATGACCTGGTGGTTAGTGCGTACTTGTTCGCAGCGAAGGGCCGGAACAGTTTGGGGTGTTGCAGGCGCTGGTTTGCAAAAATGCATTCTAACGAACAACTGCAGCGCAGACGTCACAAACCAGAAAAGTTTTTCGGCCAGCCCACCGGGCGGTGCTACACTCGCTCGTTTACTTGCACTATAACGGGCGCCTGTGGCGATAAGTAGTAATTTACGTATATTCAAGTGGGGAGTCCAATCTGTTGAGCAGAAAATAATATAACTGATAAGAGGGCTCACGGGCCGCATCAACTTTTTTTCCTCAAAATATATAACATTTTTTTTCTGTTTACTTTTTTATTTTCTATTTATTTCCTTCCTTTTTTATTTTCTTGTTTGTTTTTTTATTTTCTATTCGTATTCGAAGCAAAAACATTTTTCATATTTGAAAAACATTCTTTGAAAATCCGAAATTATTTTTGAAGTTATGGACAAAGTTTGAAAAATGATAAAATTTAAGAACATATTATAAAATTAAGAACAGTTTTCGAAATTTCAAAATAATTTTCAAAATTTGAGAACAGTTTTGGAACAAAAAGTTAGTTAAGAAATATAACAAAATTTTGATATTTCGAACAGTTCATAAAAACACAAAATTTGTTTTGAAAATAGAAAACTTTTTTTGAGAATACTAAACATTTTTTTGAAATACCATACATTTTTGTAAAATACTGAACTTTTTTTGAAGTTATGAATGTTGTTGAAAAGGGGAAACTATTTCAAATTTAGAACAGTTTTTAAGAAGAAAGAACATTTTCTTAATTTGAAGAACAATCTTTGATAATCCTGAACATTTTTGGAAAATACTGAACATTTTCCAAAATTCCAGAACATTTTTCAGAAAAACAAACACATTTTTCGAATTTGAAAATCAATTTGTTAAAATCCATTTTTTTTAAAAATCTAGCACATTTTTTGAAAATCCAGAACATCATTTGAAATTCCAGAATATGTTGTCAAAATCAAGAACAATATTATGAAAATCAGAAACATTTTCGAATTTGATTTTTTTTTTAAATCCCTATTTTTTAAAAAAAATCCAGAACATTTTTCGAAACAGAAACAGAAAAGAATAAAAAAGAAAACAAAAAAAAGAAAAACCGGTTCAGGAAAGCTTCTAGAAGTTTCCCAAAATCATAAAAAACCGGAACTTTCCCAAAACCGGAGGTGTTGCAACGTTAAATTGGCCGGTGCAAACCCCAACACCGCTTTGCAACGAGTTGCGAATATGATTTTTACATGTTTGGGACTCCAACATTTCTCGAATGGTCTTTGTGGAGGACCCCGTAGCAAACATTTTCGGCCTCCCAAATAGTTTGCCAGGTGGAAAGGCCAGGGCCAACTCTGACTAGGCCCAAGGGCCTAGTTATTTTTTTAGAAGATGGTATGAACAAAAATCCAAAATGAAAAATGATACCAAATTTGGCACCTTTCTAGTCACCATGCAAAACCTTGTGTGCAAAAAAAACCAGAGACAGTACAAAAATAAAAATACCATCTCTTAATAATACAAATTCATCTCTTAATAAACTAAAAATGCCACCACTTAATAACAAAAATACTGTTGGAATTATGCCCTAGAGGCAATAATAAATATAGTTATTATTATGATTCCTGTATCAAGATAATCGTTTATTATCCATGCTATAATTGTATTGAATGAAGACTCATTTACATGTGTGGATACATAGACAAAACACCGTCCCTAGCAAGCCTCTAGTTGGCTAGCCAGTTGATCAAAGATAGTCAGTGTCTTCTGATTCTGAACAAGGTGTTGTTGCCTGATAACTGGATCACGTCATTAGGAGAATCACGTGATGGACTAGACCCAAACTAATAGACGTAGCATGTTGATCGTGTCATTTTGTTGGTACTGTTTTCTGCGTGTCAAGTATTTATTCCTATGACCATGAGATCATATAACTCACTGACACCGGAGGAATACTTTGTGTGTATCAAACGTCGCAACGTAACTGGGTGACTATAAAGATGCTCTACAGGTATCTCCGAAGGTGTTAGTTGAGTTAGTATGGATCAAGACTGGGATTTGTCACTCCGTGTGACGGAGAGGTATCTCGGGGCCCACTCGGTAATACAACATCAGACACAAGCCTTGTAAGCAATGTGACTTAGTGTAAGTTGCGGGATCTTGTATTACGGAACGAGTAAAGAGACTTGCTAATAAACGAGATTGAAATAGGTATGCGGATACTCACGATCGAATCTCGGGCAAGTAACATACCGAAGGACAAAGGGAATGACATACGGGATTATATGAATCCTTGGCACTGAGGTTCAAACGATAAGATCTTCGTAGAATATGTAGGATCCAATATGGGCATCCAGGTCCCGCTATTGGATATTGACCGAGGAGTCTCTCGGGTCATGTCTACATAGTTCTCGAACCCGCAGGGTCTGCACACTTAAGGTTCGACGTTGTTTTATGCGTATTTGAGTTATATGGTTGGTTACCGAATGTTGTTCGGAGTCCCAGATGAGATCACGGACATCACGAGGGTTTCCGGAATGGTCCGGAAACGAAGATTGATATATAGGATGACCTCATTTGATTACCGGAAGGTTTTTGGAGTTACCGGGAATGTACAGGGAATGACGAGTGGGTTCCGGGAGCTCACCGGGGGAGGGCAACCCACCCCGGGGAAGCCCATAGGCCATAAGGGTGGCGCATCAGCCCTTAATGGGCTGGTGGGACAGCCCAAAAGGGCCCTATGCGCCATACAAAGAAAAATCAAAGAGAAAGAAAACAAAAGGGAGGTGGGAAGGAAGGGAAGGACTCCCACCCACCAAACCAAGTCCAACTCGGTTTGGGGGGGGGGGGGAGCCTTCCCCCCTTGACTCGGCCGACCCCCTTGGGGCTCCTTGAGCCCCAAGGCAAGGTCCCCTCCCTCCCACCTATATATACGGAGGTTTTAGGGCTGATTTGAGACGACTTTTCCACGGCAGCCCGACCACATACCTCCACGGTTTTTCCTCTAGATCGCGTTTTTGCGGAGCTCGGGCGGAGCCCTGCTGAGACAAGGTCATCACCAACCTCCGGAGTGCCGTCACGCTGCCGGAGAACTCTTCTACCTCTCCGTCTCTCTTGCTGGATCAAGAAGGCCGAGATCATCGTCGAGCTATACGTGTGCTGAACGCGGAGGTGCCGTCCGTTCAGTACTAGATCGTGGGACCGATCGCGGGATTGTTCGCGGGGCGGATCGAGGGACGTGAGGACGTTCCACTACATCAACCGCGTTCACTAACGCTTCTGCTGTACGATCTACAAGGGTACGTAGATCACTCATCCCCTCTCATAGATGGACATCACCATGATAGGTCTTCGTGCGCGTAGGAAAATTTTTGTTTCCCATGCGACGTTCCCCAACAGTGGCATCATGAGCTAGGTTCATGCGTAGATGTCTTCTCGAGTAGAACACAAAAGTTTTTGTGGACGGTGATGTGCGTTTTGCTGCCCTCCTTAGTCTTTTCTTGATTCCGCGGTATTGTTGGATTGAAGCGGCTTGGACCGACATTACTCGTACGATTACGAGAGACTGGTTTCATCGTTACGAGTAACCCCGTTGCTCAAAGATGACTGACAAGTGTCGGTTTCTCCAACTTTAGTTGAATCGGATTTGACCGAGGAGGTCCTTGGATGAGGTTAAATAGCAACTCATATATCTCCGTTGTGGTGTTTGCGTAAGTAAGATGCGATCCTACTAGATACCCATGGTCACCACGTAAAACATGCAACAACAAAATTAGAGGACGTCTAACTTGTTTTTGCAGGGTATGCTTGTGATGTGATATGGCCAACGATGTGATGTGATATATTGGATGTATGAGATGATCATGTTGTAATAGAAAATATCGACTTGCACGTCGATGGTACGGCAACCGGCAGGAGCCATAGGGTTGTCTTTATACTAACGTTTGTGCTTGCAGATGCGTTTACTATTTTGCTAGGATGTAGCTTTAGTAGTAATAGCATGAGTAGCACGACAACCCTGATGGCAACACGTTGATGGAGATCATGGTGAGGCGCCGGTGACAAGAAGATCGTGCCGGTGCTTTGGTGATGGAGATCAAGAAGCACGTGATGATGGCCATATCATGTCACTTACGAATTGCATGTGATGTTAATCCTTTTATGCACCTTATTTTGCTTAGAACGACGGTAGCATTATGAGGTGATCTCTCACTAAAATTTCAAGACGAAATTGTGTTCTCCCCGACTGTGCACCGTTGCTACAGTTCGTCGTTTCGAGACACCACGTGATGATCGGGTGTGATAGACTCAACGTTCACATACAACGGGTGCAAAACAGTTGCGCACGCAGAACACTCGGGTTAAGCTTGACGAGCCTAGCATGTGCAGACATGGCCTCGGAACACATGAGACAGAAAGGTCGATCATGAATCATATAGATGATATGATTAGCATAGGTATTCTTACCACTGAAACTATACTCGACTCACGTGATGATCGGACTTGAGCTAGTGTAAGTGGATCATGAACCACTCAAATGACTAGAGAGATGTACTTTTTGAGTGGGAGTTTAGCGAATAATTTGATTAAGTCAAACTCTAATTGTCTTGAACATAGTCTAAGTCCACTTTGAATATATTTGTGTTGTAGATCATGGCTCACGCTACAGTCATCCTGAATTTTAATACGTTCCTAGAGAAAGCTAAGTTGAAAGATGATGGAAGCAACTTTGTAGACTGGGCTCGTAATCTTAAGCTAATCTTACAAGCTGGGAAGAAGGATTATGTCCTTAATGCTGCGCTAGGAGATGAACCACCCGCTACGGCTGATCAGGATGTTAAGAACGCTTGGTTAGCACGTAAGGAGGACTACTCAATAGTTCAATGTGCAGTCTTGTATGGCTTAGAACTGGGACTTCAACGTCGCTTTGAGCGTCATGGAGCATTTGAGATGTTCCAGGAGTTGAAGTTTATCTTTTAGAAGAACGCCCGGATCGAGAGGTATGAGACCTCCGATAAATTCTATGCTTGCAAGATGGAGGAAAACTCGTCTGTCAGTGAACATGTGCTCAAAATGTCTGGGTACTCAAACCGTCTAGCTGAGCTGGGGATTGAACTCCCGCAAGAGGCTATCACTGACAGAATCCTTCAATCACTGCCGCCAAGCTATAAAGGCTTTGTGTTGAACTACAACATGCAAGGGATGAACAAGTCTCCTGGCGAGTTGTTTGCGATGCTGAAAGTCGCAGAGTCTGAAGTCCGCAAAGAGCATCAAGTGTTGATGGTGAATAAGACCACTAGTTTCAAGAGAAACGGCAAAGGCAAGAAGGGTAATTTGAAGAAGAGCGGCAAGCCTGTTGCCAATCCGACGAAGAAGCCCAAAGCTGGACCTAAGCCTGAAACGGAGTGTTACTATTGCAAGGGTATGGGTCACTGGAAGCGCAATTGCCCCAAGTATCTGGCAGATAAGAAGGCGGCCAAAGAAAAATCAGGTATATTTGATATACATGTTATTGATGTGTACTTAACCGGCTCTCGTAGTAGTGCCTGGGTATTCGATACCGGTTCTGTTGCTCATATTTGCAACTCAAAATAGGAACTGCGGAATAGACGAAGGCTGGCGAAAGATGAAGTGACGATGCGCGTAGGAAATGGTTCCAAGGTTGATGCAATCGCCGTCGGCACAGTTTCACTTCAGTTACCATCAGGATTGGTGATGAACTTAAATCATTGTTATTTACTGCCTGCGTTGAGCATGAACATTATATCTGGATCTTGTTTATTGCGAGACGGTTACTCTTTTAAGTCAGAGAATAATGGTTGTTCTATTTCTATGAGTAACATCTTTTATGGTCATGCAGCCAATGTGAGAGGATTGTTCATATTGAATCTTGATAGCGATACGCATATACATAACATTGAGACCAAAAGAGTTAGAGTTAACAATGATAGCGCCATATTTTTGTGGCACTGCCGCTTAGGTCATATTGGTGTAAAACGCATGAAGAAACTCCATGCTGATGGACTTTTGGAGTCACTTGACTTTGATTCACTTGACACGTGCGAACCATGCCTCATGGGCAAGATGACTAAGACTCCGTTCTCCGGAACAATGGAGCGTGCAAGTGACTTGTTGGAAATCATACATACCGATGTGTGTGGTCCGATGAGCGTGGAGGCACGCGGAGGATATCGTTATTTTCTCACCTTCACTGACGACTTGAGTAGATATGGTTATGTCTACTTGATGAAACACAAGTCTGAAACATTTGAAAAGTTCAAGCAATTTCAGAGTGAAGTGGAAAATCATCGTAACAAGAAGATCAAGTTCCTACGGTCTGATCGTGGGGGTGAATATCTGAGTTTCGAGTTTGGTACTCACTTAAGACAATGTGGAATTGTTTCACAGTTAACACCGCCTGGAACACCACAGCGTAATGGTGTGTCCGAACGTCGTAATCGTACTCTATTAGAGATGATGCGATCTATGATGTCTCTTACTTATTTCCCGTTATCGTTTTGGGGTTATGCATTAGAAACAGCTGCATTCACTTTAAATAGGGCACCATCAAAATCCGTTGAGACGACACCATACGAACTGTGGTATGGCAAAAGGCCAAAGTTGTCGTTTCTTAAAGTTTGGGGATGTGATGCTTATGTCAAAAAGCTTCAGCCTGAAAAGCTGGAACCCAAAGCGGAAAAGTGCGTCTTCATAGGTTACCCAAAAGAGACAGTTGGGTACACCTTCTATCTCAAATCCGAGGGCAAAGTGTTTGTTGCTAAAAATGGAGCTTTTCTCGAGAAGGAGTTTCTCTCGAGAGAATTGAGTGGGAGGAAGATAGAACTTGACGAGGTTGTCGAACCTCTCATCCATCTGGATGGTGGCGCAGGGCAAGGGGAAACCTCTGTCGTTGCGACGTCGGTTGAGGAGGAAGTTGATGATGATGATCATGAAACTCCAGTTCAAGTTTCTGTCGAACCACGCAGGTCGACGAGACCACTTGCTGCTCCAGAGTGGTACGGTAATCCCGTCTTATCAATCATGTTGTTAGACAACAATGAACCTGCAAATTATGAAGAAGCAATGGTGGGCCCAGATTCCAACAAATGGCTAGAAGCCATGAAGTCCGAGATAGGATCCATGTATGAGAACAAAGTGTGGACTTTGGAGGTACTACTTGAGGGCCGCAAGGCTATTCAGAACAAATGGATCTTTAAGAGGAAGACGGACGCTGACGGCAATGTGACCGTTTATAAAGCTCGACTTGTGGCAAAGGGTTTTTCACAAGTTCAAGGAGTTGACTACGATGAGACATTCTCACCCGTAGCGATGCTTAAGTCCGTCAGAATCATGTTAGCAATAGCTGCATTTTTCGATTATGAAATCTGGTAGATGGATGTCAAAACGGCGTTCCTTAACGGTTTCCTTAAGGAAGAGTTGTATATGATACAACCCAAAGGTTTTGTCGATCCTAAGAATGCTAACAAGGTGTGCAAGCTCCAGGGATCCATTTATGGACTGGTGCAAGCATCTCGGAGTTGGAACAAACGCTTTGATGAGGTGATCAAAGCATTTGGGTTTATACAAGTGGTTGAAGAATCTTGTATTTACAAGAAAGTGAGTGGCAGCTCTGTGGCGTTTCTAATATTATATGTGGATGACATATTGCTAATTGGAAACAACGTGGAGTTTTTAGAGAGCATAAAGGATTACTTGAATAAGAGTTTCTCTATGAAGGACCTAGGAGAAGCTGCTTACATTCTAGGCATTAAGATCTATAGGGATAGATCAAAACGCCTGATAGGACTTTCACAAAGCACATACCTTGATAAAGTTTTGAAGAGGTTCAAAATGGAACAGTCCAAGAAAGGGTTCTTGCCAGTTTTACAAGGTACGAGATTGAGTAAGACTCAGTGCCCAGCAACTGATGAAGATAGAGAGCATATGCGCTCCGTCCCCTATGCTTCAGCCATAGGTTCTATCATGTATGCAATGCTGTGCACTAGACCGGATGTTAGCCTGGCCATAAGTATGGCAGGTAGGTTCCAGAGTAATCCAGGAGTGGATCACTAGACAGCGGTCAAGAATATCCTAAAGTACCTGAAAAGGACTAAGGAGATGTTTCTCGTGTATGGAGGTGACGAAGAGCTCGCCGTAAAAGGTTACGTCGATGCAAGCTTTGACACAGATCCGGACGACTCTAAGTCGCAAACCGGATACGTATTTATTCTTAATGGGGGTGCGCTAAGCTGGTGTAGTTCCAAGCAAAGCGTCGTAGCAGATTCTACATGTGAAGCGGAGTACATGGCTGCCTCGGAGGCGGCTAAAGAGGGTGTCTGGATGAAGCAGTTCATGACGTATCTTGGAGTGGTGCCAAGCGCACTGAATCCAATAACCTTGTTCTGTGACAACACGGGTGCCATTGCCTTAGCAAAGGAACCACGGTTTCACAAGAAGACCAGACACATCAAACGACGCTTCAACCTCATCCGCGACTACGTCGAGGGAGAGGACGTAAATATATGCAAAGTGCACACAGATCTGAATGTAGCAGACCCGCTGACTAAACCTCTTCCACGGCCAAAGCATGATCAACACCAGAACTGTATGGGTGTTTGATTTATTACAATGTAATTCACATGATGATGTGAGGGCTAGATTATTGACTCTAGTGCAAGTGGGAGACTGTTGGAATTATGCCCTAGAGGCAATAATAAATATAGTTATTATTATGATTCCTGTATCAAGATAATCGTTTATTTTCCATGCTATAATTGTATTGAATGAAGACTCATTTACATGTGTGGATACATAGACAAAACACCGTCCCTAGCAAGCCTCTAGTTGGCTAGCCAGTTGATCAAAGAAAGTCAGTCTCTTCTGATTCTGAACAAGGTGTTGTTGCTTGATAACGGGATCACGTCATTAGGAGAATCACGTGATGGACTAGACCCAAACTAATAGACGTAGCATGTTGATCGTGTCATTTTGTTGCTACTGTTTTCTGCGTGTCAAGTATTTATTCCTATGACCATGAGATCATATAACTCACTGACACCGAAGGAATACTTTGTGTGTATCAAACGTCGCAACGTAACTGGGTGACTATAAAGATGCTCTACAGGTATCTCCGAAGGTGTTAGTTGAGTTAGTATGGATCAAGACTGGGATTTGTCACTCCGTGTGACGGAGAGGTATCTCGGGGCCCACTCGGTAATACAACATCACACACAAGCCTTGCAAGCAATGTGACTTAGTGTAAGTTGCGGGATCTTGTATTACGGAACGAGTAAACAGACTTGCTAATAAACGAGATGGAAATAGGTATGCGGATACTGACGATCGAATCTCGGGCAAGTAACATACCGAAGGACAAAGGGAATGACATACGGGATTATATGAATCCTTGGCACTGAGGTTCAAACGATAAGATCTTCGTAGAATATGTAGGATCCAATATGGGCATACCGGTCCCGCTATTGGATATGGACCGAGGAGTCTCTTGGGTCATGACTACGTAGTTCTCGAACCCGCAGGGTCTGCACACTTAAGGTTCGGCGTTGTTTTATGCGTATTTGAGTTATATGGTTGGTTACAGAATATTGTTCGGAGTCCCGGATGAGATCACGGACGTCGCGAGGGTTTCCGGAATGGTCCGGAAACGAAGATTGATATATAGGATGACCTCATTTGATTACCGGAAGGTTTTCGGAGTTACCGGGAATGTACCGGGAATGACGAATGGGTTCCGGGAGTTCACCGGGGGAGGGCAACCCACCTCGGGGAAGCCCATAGGCCATAAGGGTGGCGCATCAGCCCTTAGTGGGCTGGTGGGACAGCCCAAAAGGAACCTATGCGCCATACAAAGAAAAATCAAAGAGAAAAAAAAGGGAGGTGGGAAGGAAGGGAAGGACTCCCACCCACCAAACCAAGTCCAACTCGGTTTGGGGGGGGAGCCTTCCCCCCTTGGCTCGGCCGACCCCCTTGGGGCTCCTTGAGCCCCAAGGCAAGGTCCCCTCCCTCCCACCTATATATACGGAGGTTTTAGGGCTGATTTGAGACGACTTTTCCACGGCAGCCCGAAACATACCTCCACGGTTTTTCCTCTAGATCGCGGTTTTGCGGAGCTCGGGCGGAGCCCTGCTGAGACAAGGTCATCACCAACCTCCGGAGCGCCGTCACGCTGCCGGAGAACTCTTCTACCTCTCCGTCTCTCTTTCTGGATCAAGAAGGCCGAGATCATCGTCGAGCTATACGTGTGCTGAACGCGGAGGTGCCGTCCGTTCGGTACTAGATCGTGGGACCGATCGCGGGATTGTTCGCGGGGCGGATCGAGGGACGTGAGGACGTTCCACTACATCAACCGCGTTCACTAACGCTTCTGCTGTACGATCTACAAAGGTACGTAGATCACTCATCCCCTCTCGTAGATGGACATCACCATGATAGGTCTTCGTGCGGGTAGGAAATTTTTTGTTTCCCATGCGACGTTCCCCAACAAATACCATCTATTAATAAACTAAAAATATCACCATTTAATAATAAAAATACCATTTCTTATTATAAAAATGACATCTTTTAATAATAAAAATGATATCTCCTAATATAAATAATATGTGACTGTATTTTTGAAATTGATAAACTCACATATTAACTTTTTCTAGAAAAATGCCATTTTGATTAAAAAAAGATGGCCCTCTTAAGATGTCATTTCGCTATATAATTCTGCAAAACACCTACACTGTTTGGTCATAATCAAAGCCACCAAGTTTCTTAATTTTTCTTGCTTTGTTTATAACGACCACACTCAGACAAACAAACATCTCTAAGGGTGAGGCGTTTTGGCTCTTGGCTCTCGGGTGCAGCATCTGCACCCGGGCCGATGAAAAAAATTAAAACAAATACAAAAGAAATTCAAACAAATCCAATCTTTTTATGTGGTGGATAATTAGATGCGCGAGGCCCGCTCCAATTTTGAGTTCATTTGGGGATCTGAGGCGCTCTCAACAAAAAGGAAAAAATCTGGGTCTGTGAAAAAGGTTAACTGTTTACAATTTTTTTGACCCAATTTGTGTTTTTTGCTGAGAGATACTCGAATGTCCAAATGATATTAAATTTGGAGCGGACCTTGCGCATCAAATTGTCTACTACTCCATCTCTAGGCGCATCAAATTTGGAGCGGATTTTTTTAGTATTTCTTTTTATTTTTTTTGTCAACGGGAGCATCTGAGCCCGTGCTCAGAAGCGAATTACTCCATCTCTAGGTGCAAAAAGAAGAAGAACGCGGGCTAGTTATCCATACATAGAACGAAAGACTACTTTGTTCTTATGCTATACTATCATCGGATGACACAAAATATCAAACAGAAGGCTAGCTTGTTCAGGACAAAAAGAATGTCGAAGTGTTAGATACTTGCTCAATGGAGGCCTGCGAGTGTAGAACCATTTGTATTGTGGCTTATACTTGGCGGCATCGGATCAAGCTAGAGGGCGGTTGGAGGGCGTGGGATTTTGGGCGGACTTAGGATTTAAAGGGACAATCATGTAACAATTGTTGTAAACATGGACATGATATTTCTCTAGAAAAAATGAACATGATAGACGCATGTCTGTAGCAATCCATGCACAATCAAACAAGTATAAAGCACCAAGTATGAAGGACCTCAAACACAATAAAATTATATCGAGGTCCCTAGACCATCAAAGGACTACTGATTGCGTCAGAACGAGCTGCCGATGCATCGTTGCTACCATTCTCATACGAGAGCCAGCCTAACCGCGACCATAACAATCGAGAAGTCTTTGTGCTCGTGCCAGTATGGACCAGTGCTACAGAGTCGCAATCATTCTTGCTAAACCTTTGAATCGGTTCGAAGGGCATAACACCAAATCTTATGGTCGGATATCTTCTTAAAAAGTGTTCTGATGTGTTTCAAGTCTTCCATAACTTTCAAGCAGTTGTTGAACACCAATTTAATTGTAAAATCCTTGCTGTACAATCTGATTGGCGTGGCGAATATGAAAAACTAGATTCCTTTTTCCAGCAAATAGGAATCTCACACGATGTCTCGTGTCCACATGCTCACCAACAGAATGGATTCACTGAACGCAAACATAGACACATTGTTGAAGTAGGCCTTGCTCTTCTTGCTGCTACATCTATGCCATTAAAATTTTGGGATGAAGCTTTCCTAACCGTTGTTCGCCTAACCAATATTCTCCCCACTCGTGTCATCAACAATGAAACTCCCACTGAACGACTCTTAGGCATCAAACTTGTTTATACCCTGCTTCGTGTCTTTGGTTGCGCTTGTTGGCCCAACCTTCGCCCCTATAATCCACGTAAACTCATGTTTCGCTCCACTCAATGTTTGTTCCTTGGCTATAGTGCAAAAAAGGGGTCAAGTTTCTTGATGTTTCTAGTGGTCGAGTTTATACCTCTTGTGAAGCTGTCTTTGATGAAACCCAATTCTCTTTTGCAAAGCTTCATCCCAACGCCAGAGCCCTACTACAGAAAAAAATCCTCTTGCTACCTCCCCATCTTTATTCCAAGGGTGATAAGAACTATATTGATTAAACTTTTTCTAACTCCTCTAATCCTATGGCCGAGTGTGATGTTGCAACAAGCAGGGACGAAAACAACGCTGAACATGGTGAAAATCTGATGGCACGATACTCATATTTCATGTGTCCGCGCGCCATCCTACAAAACCTGGGCGAACCTGTAGTGCAAACTGCACCTGGCGGGACTCCCATGCGATCCACCCCAAGATCGATGATGCCAGGCAAATCAGGCGGGCCAGGGTGATCTCCCTTGCCCGATGCGCCGCAAGCAGACGTCGTGCCCGCGGGGCATGTGGTGGCACCTCACTCGCCTGCACGCCCCTCCAGGCTCGACATCTTGGTTGGGCGTGGACCACCCGCGCACGCGCCCTCACGCGCGTGCGCAGTTAAGGGCGGATACGCCTTGGGTCCAGAGGCGCTAGCGTCCTCTGCGATAGGATCTGATGCGTCCTCTTCGAGTTCGACCGCGCCACAGTCTCCTGCAGCTACATCTCCACCTCCACCATCTCATGCAGCCACACCTTCATCTCATCGGACACGTCTTCAGAGGGGAGTCACCAACCGTATTAATTACAAAAATATTGCTAAGTTTGGTCTAGCATGCTTGTGAGGTGAACCTTGCATTGTTTATGAGGATTTTGGTGATGCTCGTTGGAAACATGAAATTGATGAGGAGTTCTCTGCTCTTCAGAGAAACAAGACCTCACACTTGGTTCCTCATCTAGCAGGTAAAAATTTGATTGACTGCAAATGGGTCTATAGAACTAAATGCAAATCAGAGGGTACTATTGATCGCTATAAGGCAAGATCAGTTGCAAAGGGATTTAAGCAATGCTATGTCATTGATTATGAGGATACTTTTAGTCATGTTGTTAAATCTGCTTCTATTTGCCTTGTTCTATCCATCGATGTTTCCAAGGGATGGAGTCTTAGACAGCTAGATGTGCAGAATGCGTTCCTTCATGGTATTCTGGAAGAGGAAGTGTACATGAAACAACCTCTTGCGTTTGAGGATAAAAATGCACCTTTTCATGTTTACAAACTTGATGAAGCCTTGTATGGATTGAAACAGGCTCCTAGAGTTTGGTACTCTCGCCTCAGTACAAAGATGCAACAACTTGGGTTTGTACCCTCGAAATCTGACACATCTCTGTTCATTTACAACAAGTTCAAGACATTCATATTTGTTCTCATATATGTTGATGATATCATTGTGACTAGTTCCTCTAATGATGCAATAACTGTTTTACTCAAATATTTAAGTTCAGAAATTGCTCTAAAAGACCTAGGAGAGTTGGATTCCATTCTAGGAATTGAACTTAAGAAAATCAAGGATGGTATTCAGCTGTCCCAGGAGAAGTACGCAAATGATTATTTAGTAGAGTTGGTATGAAGGATTGTAAGACTTCTCCCACACCCTTGTCTAGCCCACATTCATTAACTTTGACCCAAGGAGAAATTCTAAATAAGGAAGATAATACCAGTTATAGAAGCATTGTTGGTGGACCTGGTATGAAGCATTAACTTTCACCCATCATCGAGAAGATTCTAGACTTGACAGATAGCTCGTCACTACTGAGAAAACGCTTATATATGAACACTAATAAGTGGCGGGAACGGTGGGACACCCGCCACTCCAATCTATCAAGAACAACTATGGTGAGTGCCAACGTCCACCTGCCACGGGTAAGGACATTCCAGTGGCGGGAAAGAGTTCGTGCCCGTCACAGGTAGGCTCTTTCAAAATAAACCACTGGCTCGACGGTGCAGTGGCGGGCAGGTTGTGGAGCCCGCCATTGGTTCTCTGTTACCTGTGATGGGTCTCTCTGGTCGCGTGCCACAAGTGTAGATTGGTAAACGACACGAGAGACATCCAAATTTTCTTAAACCTTGCAGTGGCGGGCGCTCTTCTTCGCTCGCTACAGCTATTCTCCCACATCAATTTTTAGTTCCTCTCCACTTGTGCTTATCGCTCACTGAGTCACTTCCTCTCCCACCTCCCACTCAGTTACTTCCTCCCCCCATCGTTGTGCGCCTTGCTCGCCGCCGCCGCTGTGTCTCCGACCCGCACAACCGCTGGATCTGCACGCGGGTGACCATGCGGCCTCCCTCCCCATGCGACGGCCCTTCCCCGTCTAGACCGTCCACTGCCGTCGCGTGGCCTCGTTGCCTCATGCTGTCGTTGACCCCCTCCGCTATTCTAAGTCCCCTCACCTATTGGAAATATGCCCTAGAGGCAATAATAAATTAGTTATTATTATATTTTTTTTCTTCATGATAATCTTTTATTATCCATGCTATAACTGTATTGATTGGAAACTCAAATACATGTGTGGATACATAGAAAACACACTGTCCCTAGTGAACCTCTAAGGACTTGCTCGTTGATTAAAGATGGTCAAGTTTTCCTCACCATAGACATGAGTTGTCATTTGACAAAGGGATCACATCATTAGGAGAATGTTGTGACTGACAAGACCCAAACTATGAACATTGCATATGACCGTGTCAGTTTATTGCTGTTGTTTTCTACATGTGAAGTATCTGTTTCCATGACCATGAGATCATGCAACTCCCGGGCACCGCAGGAATGCCTTGTGTGTATCAAACATCACAACGTAACTGGGCGACTATAAAGGTTCTCTACAGGTATCTCCGAAGGTGTTTGTTGGGTTGGCGTGAATCGAGAATGGGATTTTTCACTCCGTATAACGGAGAGGTATCTCTTGGGCCTACTCGGTAATACAACATCACAACAAGCCTTGCAAATAATGTGACTAAGGAGTTAGTGATGGGATCTTGTATTACAGAACGAGTAAAGAGACTTGCCGATAACGAGATTGAACTAGGTATGGAGATACCAACGATCGAATCTCGGGCAAGTTACATACCGAAGGACAAAGGGAATAATATACGAGATTAACTGAATCCTTGACATAAAGGTACAACCGATAAAGATCTTCGTAAAATATGTAGGAGCCAATATGGGTATCCAGGTCCCGCTATTGTTTATTGACCGGAGAGTGTCTCGGTCATGTCTGCATACTTCTCGAATCTGCAGGGTCGGCACACTTAAGGTTCAGTGACGTTTCGGTATACTTGAGTTATGTATGTTGGTGACCAAAAGTTGTTTGGAGTCCCGGATGAGATCTCGGAAATCACAAGAAGTTCTGAAATGGTCCGGAGACAAAGATTGATATATAAGAAAGAGGTATTCGGGTTTTGGAAAAGTTTCAGGCATTTCCGATAGTGTACCGGGAGTGACGAATGGGTTTCGGGGTTCACCGGGAGGGGCCTACCACCCTGGGGGGCACATAGTCCTAAGAGGTGGCGCCCCAGCCCCTGGTGGGCTGGGCGGCCAGCCTCATGGGCCTATGCATCCAAAATAGTGGACATTCGGTTGCAGTATATGTTAAAGGAACTTGGAGTTTCACAAGCTTTGCGTCTATGTCTTTGGTGTGATAATCTTGGTGCTACATATTTGTCTGCTAATCCATTGTTTCATGCAAGACCTAAACACATTGAGATAGATTTTTACTTTGTCAGAGAACGAGTTGCAAACAAGCAGTTAGAAATTAGATTCATTCCCTCCAAGGACCAGCTTGCAGATGGGCTCACAAAAGCATTGCGGGCAAGAAGGTTTGAAGAGTTGAAGCGCAATCTCAACTTGCGCAGTTGTGATTAAGGGAGGATGTTAACCATAATGTAATCTCATGTAACATACGGTTGGCTGTAGTTGTCACGTCCGGTTGTTCCTCTCGCTCACGTAGGCTTGGTTACAAGTTTTCCATAGAAATAGAGTTTGTTAGAGATAGAAGTTAGCTGTTTAAGATTATATCTCTTCTTCTTTTTCAACAAACTCAATCTTGTAATACCTACGAAAGGTTTTCTCTCTTGATCAATATACACGCTGCGGGCTCTCATTTGGATGGTTTAGATGCTTTATCATCTATCATAGCAAATTTACCACCCTCATAGATAAGATAAAAAATACATCTTTACTGATGTCTGGTCAAATTAATTTTTATCACAATATCACGTGTGTTTTGAATTTCCCAAATAGATACGGGGCATCACTGCGTTAGTTGACTTTGTATATGTCGACTTCAATTTTTGTGTGTGTTAGCTTATGAAACATATAAAATCTTCACTTCTTCCTCAGAAAAGTATAGATAAACAAGTTCAAACAAAAGTATAGATAAATAAAATTAGTTTGTCTTGTTTATTACAAATCAATGCCAAACAAGTAACAAATGCCGATTCAGCCACAAAACATTTTTTGGGAGAAGCGAGGAGGCACATGATCTCGAAGCCCTAGCCACCAACCCCTCTTGCCGCCACCTGCATACGTCGCAAGGCAAAGGCTGCACAACATCGACAACGAGGAGAGGTCCGGTTCAAGGGCGGTTTGCTGGGAAAGAGGGCTGCTGCGGTCGGAGAAGGGGATGAGGGATCAAGTGGGGGCCTTTGCCACATGGTGCTCAGCAGCGTAGGCATTGGTGAACCCCATGGTGTATTGGCTCACGGCACTGGAAGACGGTGAGTTCGATCTCAGATCCAGAGTTGTTATAAAACAGCAGTGGAAATTTGTCTGAGTTTTTCGTTAGCAAGTTTTCATGCTTGGTTTGGGAGGGTACGGCGGTGGCATCGTCCGAGTTTAGGAATAATGTCTTCCTCGCTCTATCCTGTTTTGTGTTTTTGTGTCTTCGACGCATTGGTGTTTCCCGGTATGCATCGACAACTTTCGGGTCACTCCTTCTACATGTTTGTGGGTTTCAAAAAGTTTGATCTGCAAGGCAGAAGGGCAGAGACAGTATGAAGGTATGCTCATGGCACACTGCCGATGGATGACACCTAAGGTTTTGAGTGTAATTTTATTTTTCTATATGGACATATTTGTAATGACACATGGATTTTAATATATGGCCTCATCCCTTTTTATAAAAAGAAAAAAAATCCATGCCAAACGGTTGTATATGATAACATCCACATAAGTGCTATGGGCAGAAATAAACCTCATTTCATAATTATATTTGCTGATACAACATATGATATATGATCCATCAACCGACAAATTCTTCAAATCTTAAAAGTTGTAACATTGATGGCTCCATTTCATGTCGCAGTTCTGGGCAGTACACACGCCACTTTTATCAATCTGCAGCTACGATCACATCCATTCAACATCATACGAACAATCATGGTCGACCAGCTCTTCCTATATTTATTACATAATTGAATAAGACCAGACTCCTAGTAGCAGCCACGTTCGCATTCCCTGTCTGCAAATTGCAAAATCGTAAGAAGAAGAATACATTGGTTTCATGAAAACAAAGCAAACAAGCGGAACAAGTTATTGAAATGTGAGGATGAGACGGTTCCATCATCGTCTTACCGGATGGATCCGACTGGCCGCATATTTTGACTTTGGCACAGGCCTCCCTGCAACCGTCGCGGTCACTGCCGCCGCTAGCGGCGGCGGCGGCGGTCTCGTTGGGGCTGCACTTGTTGGAGCAGAACGGAACGCAAGCGAATCGCAGGATGTGGTGCCTGCATTGACGGTAGCAGTCCTCGTAGCACTCGCAGAACTTGGACTTGGCAGCCACCTGCCCGGGCAGCACGAGCAAGAGCACGCACAAGGCGGCAATGGCGACCACTCTCAACTTCCTGGCCTCCATCTATCCTGATTCCTCTTGGCAAGCACAAATGAAGAGGAAAAGAAGACGAGTGCTGTGGTGAGAGAGACTAGTGGATGATGAAAATGTGTGGCGTGGGGTTCTCCTATTTATATTGGCAGGTGCATCGCTTGCGCTGCATGGTTAGAATGGCAACCCATCAATCACGGGCGGCTAATTGACCTCTATAGAAATTAAACATAGCAAGGGATCAATTGCAGACAACTAGTTGATCTCTACAAATTTGGCAGTTTGGTAACTACGTACACGAGATTTAATCACTAACTCCGTAATGGTAATTAGTTCATTTCTCCACGTAAAGTGGCGCCACTTATGGCTCTCACTGGACCTTAATAGTGCATCACTCACTGCTAAATTCACTTTGCATGCCGCCATTGAATCTATATGGTTTGTAAGCTGTTTAGAATGTTTGATCATCGTTCTTTTGTAACTCAGCATGTTGCTTATCTCTAATTTCACTGGCCTTGTGAAGCAACATATGTGTGATATGTTGACAGAAAATTGAATTCAGTTTCACACACGGGGGCATCTTTACCACATCCCCAAAAACTATATTTGAGGGGAAATGTTTTTGTTTAGAGGATTCAACATCACGAGAGCCTCTAACTCCTCGTATATACCCCCTCCCCCCACACACAAACAAACTTCCTCCCTACTAACCGAATATGCCCTAGCGTTTTTCCCGGTAAAATTAGGGATGTGCCGCGATGCTTCTTGCTCGTCCGCAGATTTATTCGCCACTCCTTGCCCCGCCACCGGCCATACACAATCCCGATGTCCACTGGAATGGACATCATGGTCCCTGGCGTACCCCTAGACACCCTCGCTAGCGCTAGAGACTCACCGCCAGCCGGGAATTGGGCTCAACCAAGGCCCAAACAATGTCGCCTAACCAAGAATGTCATTCAAAGCTCTCAGTCGTTGGATGTCATCGTTGTTTGTTCTACCGCCGCCACCCGATTGCCCTTGGCCCAGCGAAAAGGCAAACAGGATTGTCGGCCGTCGGCCAAGGCGACACACAACACAACTGTGGTAGTGAAGAATAAGAAGGTTGTGGTCACCCCAACGCCTTCCTTTTTGTCTCCCGCAAATCGACATCGACTCCTAGGCCCAGTATATGGCTTATGTAGTGAGAAATTAAACAACGATGCAAATGATTTCATGGAACAATTCAACGCAAGGCAAACAGTTGGCCTCAACGACATTACCATGTCCATGTCATATACCCCAGAGATGACGAGAGATGTCTAGATTATAGAGGAGGTGGATGGGTGGAACACCGAGGCCACATGGTCTCCTCGTGATTATTTATCTTTCCGACCCATTTTTATTTTCTTTTATTTTTCCTTGAACTTTTTTTGGGATTTATCTAAAAACATAAAACAACAAAAAAAATAAAATTATCGGTACTAAATTAATATGTTAGTCCAAAAAAAATTCAATAATAGGTATGATGAAAGCATATAATTGATAGCAATATAGCAATACAAAAATTATCGGTACCTTCGAGATGTATCAGGTTGTTGGAAATCTGAGTCACTACGCTGACCACTAGGCCCACTAGACTAGGGCACGGTCTGAGCCACTACGCTGACCAGTAGGCCCACTAGACTAGGGAACAGTCTAAGCCCCTTACTCAGTGGGAGGCCCATCATCCAGAAGATCCTAGAGTTGACACATAGCTCATCACTACTAGGAAACCGCTTATAGATGAACACTAATAAATGGCGGGCACGGTGGGACACCCGCCATTGCAATCTTTCGAGAACAGCTGTGACGAGTGCCAATGTCCACCCGCCACAGCTAAGGACATTGCAGTGGCGGGCAATAGTTTGTGCCCGTCATAGGTAGGCTCTTTCAAAATAAACCACTGGCGGGCAGTTCATTGGAGCCCACCATTAGTTGTATGTTACTTGTGGTGGGTCTATCTGGTCGCCCGCCACAAGTGTAGATTGGCAAACAACACGAGAGACATTCAAATTTTCTTAAAAATTGCGGTGGCCAGCGCACTTATTCGCTCGCTACAGCTATTCTCCCACATCAATTTTAAGTTCCTCTTCATGTGTGTTTATTGCGCACTCAGCCACTTCCTCTCCCACCTTTCACTCAGTCACTTCCTCCCCCCGTCATTGTGCGCCTTGCCCGCCACTGTCACCGTGTCTCCGACTCGCACAACCGCTGGATGTACATGCCGGTGACCATGTGGCCTCCCTCCCCACGTGGTGGCCCTTCCCCGTCCGGACCGTCCACTACCGCCGCGAGGCCCCATCGCCTCATGCTGTCGTTGACCCCCTCCGCTGTTCTAAGTTACCCCCACCTGTTGGAAATAAGCCCTAGAGGCAATAATAAATTAGTTATTATTATATTTCCTTGTTCATGATAATCATTTATTATCCGTGCGATAATTGTGTTGATTGGAAACTCAAATACATGTGTGGATACATAGACAAACACTGTCCCTAGTGAGCCTCTAAGATCTTGCTCGTTGATCAAAGATGGTTAAGGTTTCCTGACCATAGACATGAGTTGTCATTTGATAAAGGGATCACATCATTAGGAGAATGTTGTGATGGACAAGACCCAAACTATGAACATAGCATATGACCTTGTGAGTTCATTGCTACTATTTTCTGCATGTCAAGTATTTGTTTCTATGACCATGATATCATGCAACTCCCAGGCACCGGAGGAATAACTTGTGTGTATCAAACGTGACAAAGTAACTGGGTGACTATAAAGGTGCTCTACAGGTATCTCCAAAGGTGTGTGTTGGGTTAGCGTGAATCGAGAATGAGATATGTGACTCCGTATCACGGAGAGGTATCTCTAGGGCCCACTCGGTAATACATCATCACAACAAGCCTTGCAAACAATGTGACTAAGGAGTTAGTCACGTGATCTTGTATTATGGAATGATTAAAGATACTTGCCAGTAATGAGATTGAACTAGGTATGGAGATACCGACGATTTAATCTCGGGCAAGTAACATACCAAAGGACAAAGGGAATAATATACGGGATTAACTGAATCCTTGACATAGAAGTTCAACCGATAAAGATCTTTTTAGAATAAGTAGGAGCCAATATGGGCATCCACGTCCCGCTATTGGTTATTAACCGGAGAGTGTCTCAGTCATGTCTGCATAGTTCTCGAACCCGTACGGTCTGCACACTTAAGGTTCGGTGACGTTTCTGTATAATTGAGTTATGTATGTTGGTCACCGAAAGTTGTTCAGAGTCCAGGATGAGATCTCGGACGTCACGAGGAGTTCCGGAATGGTCCGGAGACGAAGATTGATATATACGAATAGGTATTCAGGTTTCAGAAAAAGTTTCGGGCATATTTGGTAGTGTACGAGAGTGACGAATGGGTTCCGGGGGTTCACCGAGAGGGGCCACCCCCCCTCCGGGGGTGACATAGGACTAAGAGGTGGTGCACCAGCCCCCGCTGGGCTGGGTTGCATGCCTCATGGGCCTTTGCATCCGAAATAGTGGAGAAGGGAAGGAGTTTGACTAGGAGGAGGAGTCCTCCTAGCGCCTCCACCAAACTCACTTGGAGGAGGACTCCTTCTCTTGGCCGCGGCTGACCAACCCTAGGGGAAATACTTGGGAGCCACCGCTTCCGCCTCCCTCCTATATATAGTGGAGGGGAGTGAGGGCAGCAGTACCTCAATCCAAGGCGCAACCCCCTCTACCTCCCTCTAGTTTGTCCTTCTCCAGATTAGGTTCAGAACTGCACAGTGAAGCCCTGTCAGATCGGCTCCACCACCATCTCCGCCATGCCGTTAGTCTGTCGGAGAACTCATCTACCTCACCGACCCCTCTTGCTGGATCAAGAAGGCGGAGATCGTCATCGAGCTGTACGTGTGTTGAACGTGGAGGTGCCATCCGTTCGGCACTAGATCGGGATAGGATTGCGAGATGGATCTTGATGAGATCACTGGACAGACTGGGATTTGGATCGCAAAGATGTTCGCTACATCAAACACGTTATATACGCTTCCGCTTAGCGATCTACAAGGGCAGGTGGATCCTATCTCTGCTCTCGAAGATGCTCATCACCATGGATAGATCTTATGTGTGCGTCGGAATTTTTTTGTTTCCCATGCAATGTTCCCCAACAGTGGCATCATGAGCTAGGTCTATGTGTAGATGACATCATGAATAGAACACAAAGGAGTTTGTGGGCGTTGATATTCAAATTGCTTCCCTCCTTAGTATTTTCTTGATTTGGCGGTATTGTTGGATGAAGCATCCCGGACCAACCTTACTCGTACGCTTACGAGAGACCAGTTTCATCGACTGTCATGCAACTTATTGTTACGTAAATATGGCTGGCGGGTGTCTGTTTCTCTTACTTTAGTTGAAAACTTGTGCTACTTGTGAATGTGCCTGTGACATTGAATATCAGTAGGATTTATGATCTTTTGATGTCAGGTTTTCATGAATAGTTCAACTAGAAATTGGAATATCCTATGCTGAAATGTTAGGGGTCTTAAGTTTGGCACTAGGCAAAGGGTAGTGAAGCATACATTGGAAGAAAGTCAAGTGTTGTTGCATGCTTGCAGGAAACTAAGTGCTCTACTTTTGGGAGTAGGCAAATCAAAATTTTCTGCCCAAGGTAGTTTTATTGCTTTGCTTTCTCTCCTTCTATGGGATCCTGTGGGGGATTATTGTGGTCTGGAATTCTTTCGTTTTTGCTGGAACCTTTTTGGAGGTTAATCAGTTTAATGTGGTGGTTAAATTCACTTCTATACAAAATAAGGAGCAATGGCCTCTTGTTTCTATCTATGGACCATGCCAAGGAGAAGCTAGGGACCAGTTTGTGAGCTGGCTTTATAACCTGTAGACACCACTAGGTGAACACTGGCTTTTGGTTGGTGATTTCAATTTTATCAGGTCCATAGATAATAGAAATCTGCCTGGAGGTGATTTAAATGATATGTTCATTTTCAATGAAATAGTTGGTCATCTAGGACTTTTGGAACTGCCCTTGAAGGGAAGGTCATTTACTTGGTCAAATATGCAGGACAACCACTAGAGCATCTAGATTGGTTCTTCACTTCCTTTGATTGGATTTCTGCATACCCAATGACTGAAGTTTTGCCATTAGCTAAGACTACCTCAGATCATGCACCATGCATGATTACAATCAAAACCTCAATTCCAAAGTCAAATATCTTCAGGTTTGAGAATTATTGGTTGGAGTTGGATGGGTTTATGCAGTGTGTGGAGCAATCATGGAAGAGACAGTCCGCAAAGGGACATATCACTTCAAGAATTGCTGACAAGCTCAAGAGAATGAGAATGGACCTTAAAAAGTGGAATATCAGTGTCTCCAAAATTAAATGTTTGGTTGCCAAATGTAACCAGGTAATCCTTCTTTTGGGTAATTTGGAGGAGATTAGGCCTTTGTTTAGGCCCTGTCGGATCGGCTCCACCACCATCGCCGCCATGCCGTTAGTCTGTCGGAGAATTCAGCTACCTCTCCGCCCCCTCTTGCTGGATCAAGAAGGCGGAGATCGTCATCGAGCTGTACGTGTGCTGAACGTGGAGGTGCCATCCGTTCGACACTAGATCGTGATGGGATCGCGAGATGGATCGTGATGAGATCACGGGACGGACTGGGATTTGGACCGCAAAGATGTTCACTACATAAAACACATTATATACGCTTCCGCTTAGCGATCTACAAGGGTATGCGGATCCTATCTCGGCCCTCGAAGATGCTCATCACCATGGATAGATCTTATGTGTGCGTAGGAATTTTTTTGTTTCCCATGCAATGTTCCCCAACAAGTGGCATCATGAGCTAGGTCTATGTGTAGATGACATCATGAGTAGAACACAAAGGAGTTTGTGGGCGTTGATATTCAAATTGCTTCCCTCCTTAGTCTTTTCTTGATTCGTCGGTATTGTTGGATGAAGCATCCCAGACCAACCTTACTCGTATGCTTACGAGAGACCGGTTTCATCGACTGACATGCAACTTTTTGTTACATAAATATGGCTGGCGCGTGTCTGTTTCTCTTACTTTAGTTGAATCGAATTTGACAAAGGTGGTACTTGGAGAAGTATAAAGCACCAAGTATGAATAACCTCAAACACAATAAAATTATATCAAGGTCCCTAGACCATCAAAGGACTACTGATTGCATCAGAATGAGTTGCCGATGCATCCTTGCTACCATTCTCATACCAGAGCCGGCCTGACTGCGGCCATGACAATTGAGAAATATTTTTGCTCGTGCCACTATGGACCGGTGCTACAGAGTCACAATCATCATTGCTAAACCTTTGAATCGGTTCGAAGGACATTACACAAAATCTTACGGTCGGATATCTCCTTAAAAAGTGTTCTGATGTGTTTCAAGTTTTCATAACTTTGAGGCACTTTTGGAACACCAATTTGATTGTAAAATCCTTGAAGCACAATATGATTGGCGTGGCGAATATGAAAAACTAGATTCATTTTTCCAGCAAATAGGAATCTCACACTGTCGGATTTCGGGCTCCGCAAAACCCTAAAGATTCGAACTCAGGAGAGTGTACAAAGATCTCTCACGGGCTCTCCTCACCAAACTTGCTACTCGCTGGGGATGGAAGAGAACTCACTCGACGGTGAGGAAGACACAAAACACGGCAGTTTACCTAGGTTCGGGCCCCTGAGAAGCGTAATATCCTACTCCTGCTTTGGTGGATTGCCTCTCGTGGAGGGTGGTGGATGAACTAGTACAATGTTCGAGGGCCTCCGGAGGCTGGGTGGCCTTTGTGTGGTGCATGTGGGCGGAATGAATGAATCGGATCCCCTATGAAGTAACCAACTCTTTATATATATAGTGGCGTCCCCGGTCCTCTTCCCTTATCGTTTGGCGGGAAGGGATCCCACAACGACCAATTTTGAAGGGGAAGAGGGGAACATGCTCCCCTGCCCAAAGGTACTCTACCCCTGCAAAGTGGCTGCCAGCGTTGCAGGGACGGGTCCAAGGATGACGTATGTCCTGCTGGCATGCGGCGATGGCCTTGTTGCACCAGAAAGGAAACCTTTGGAAGATGCCTTGGGAACCCCAGTTCGTCCTTGCCCCCTTTGTAGTAAAGGGGAAACTGCTACGTCCTGTTGTCTGCTGCTCGTCTGTCCTTCCTCCGCGTCATCCTTGACTCGTGAGGCTGAGTCTCGCCTTGAAATATCCGCCCCTCCGGAGGGGTCCTAATGAGGCCCCCTGCGGGTCCTGATGCTGTTCCTCCTAGCAAGGCTTGGCCCCTCGCGAGGACCTTGCCTTGAGTGGTGTCGCACCCGATTATGCTTGCTTGATGAAGTGGGCCAGCCCTGGGCCACACGTAGGCAAGTCTAGGTACCCCATTCCAAAAACGCCAACACACACCATGTCTCCTGTCCACATGCTCACCAACAGAATGAATTCGCTGAACGCAAACATAGACACATTGTTGAAGTAGGCCTTGCTCTTCTTGCTGCTGCCTCTATGCCATTAAAATTTTCGGATAAAGCTTTCCTCACCGTTGTTCGCCTAATCAATATTCTCCCCACTTGTGTCATCAACAATGAAACTCCCAGTGAACGACTCTTAGGCATCAAACCTGTTTATACCTCACTTCGTGTCTCTGGTTGTGCTTTTTGGCCCAACCTTCGCCCCTATAATCCATGTAAACTCATGTTTCGCTCCACTCAATGTGTGTTCCTTGTCTATAGTGCAAAAAACAAAGGGGTCAAGTGTCTTGATGTTTCTAGTGGTCGAGTCTATATCTCTTGTGAAGCTGTCTTTGATGAAACCCAATTCCCTTTTGCAAAGCTTCATCCCAACGCCAGAGCCCTAGTTAAGTAAGAAATCCTCTTGCTACGTCCCCATATTTATTCCAAGGGTGATAAGAACTGTATTGATTCAACGTTTTCTAACTCCTCTAAATCTATGGCTGAATGTGATGTTGCAACAAGTAGGGACGAAAACAACGCTGAACATGGTGAAAATCTGATGGCACGAGACTCATATTTTATGAGTCCATGCGCCGCCCTATACAACCCGTGCGAACTTGTAGTGCAAACTGCACCGGGCCGGACTCCCATGCGATCCACCCCAGGATCGGTGATGCCAGGCGAATCAGGCGGGCTAGGGAAATCTCCCTTGCCTGATGCGCCGCAACCAGACGTCGTGCCCGTCCACTCATCACCTCCACCTGCGGGGCATGTGGTGGATCCTCACTCACTTGCACGCCCCTCCAGGCTCGACATCATGGTTGAGCATGAACCACCCGTGCATGCGTCCTCAGGCGCATGCGTGGTCAAGGGAGGATCTGCTTTGGGACTAGAGGCGCCAGCACCCTCTCGATAGGATCTGATGTGGCCTCTCCGAGTTCTACCGCACCATCGTCTCCTGCAGCTACATCTTCACCTCCACCATCTCCTTCAGTTGCACCTTCTTCTCATCGGATACGTCTTCAGCAGGGAGTCACCAACCGTATTAATTACAAAAATATTGCTAAGTTTGGTCTAGCATGCTTGGGAGGTGAACCTCGCATTGTTTATGAGGCTTTTGGTGATGCTCGTTGGAAACATGCAAAGGATGAGGAGTTCTCTGCTCTTCAGAGAAACAAGATGTGGCACTTAGTGTTGGGGAACGTTTCATGGGAAACAAAAATTTTCCTACGCACACGAAGACCTGTCATGGTGACGTCCATCTACGAGAGGAGATTTGGATCTATGTACCCTTGTAGATCGCATAGCAAGAAGCGTTAAGAAACGCGGTTGATGTAGTGGAATGTCTTCACGTCCCTCGAACCGTCCCACGAACCATCCCACAATTCGTCCCATGATCCGTTCCGATCTAGCGCCGAACGGACGACACCTCCGTGTTCAGCACACGTGCAGCTCGACGATGATCTCGGCCTTCTTGATCCAGCAAGCAATATGGAGAAGTAGATTAGTTCTCCGACAGCATGACGGCATTCCGGTGGTGGTGATGATCTACTCCTACAGGGCTCCGCCCGAGCACCGCATAAATCCGATCTAGAGGTAGAACTATGTGTTCTAGGGTTGAGTTGCACGTGGCAAAAGTTGTCTCAAATCAGCCCTAAAATACCACTATATATAGGAGGGAGGGGGAGGGCTAGCCTTGAGGGGCAAGACCTCAAGGTGCGCCGGCCAAGGGGAGGAGGAGGACTCATCCTCCAATTCGGTTTGGGAAGGAGGAGTCCACCTCTTCCTTCCCACCTCCCCTTTTCCCTTTTTCCTTTTATTTTCTTTTGGTATTTCTTTATGTGGCGCCATGGACCCTTGGGCTGACTGCACCAGCCCACTAAGGACTTGTGTCACCACCCTAGTGCCTTGGGCTCACTCCCGGGTGGGTGGGCCCCTCCCGATGAACTCCCGGAACCCATTCGTCACTCCTAGTACACTCCCGGAATTGACCGAAACTTTCCGGTGACCAAATGAAACCATCCTATAAATCAATCTTCGTTTTTGGACCATTCCGGAAATCCTCGTGACGTCCGTGATCTCATCCGGGACTCCGAACAACATTCGGTAACCACACATATAACTCAACTATACTAAAACATCATCGAACCTTAAGTGTGCATACCCTGCGGGTTCGAGAACTATGTAGACATGCCACGAGGCACTCCTCGGTCAATATCCAATAGAGGGACCTGGATGCCCATATTGGATCCTACATATTCTACTAAGATCTTATCGGTTAAACCTCAGTGTCAAGGATTCATATAATCCAGTATGTCATTCCCTTTGTCCTTCGGTATGTTACTTGCCCGAGATTCGATCATCGGTATCCGCATACCTATTTCAATCTCGTTACCGGCAAGTCTCTTTACTCGTTCTGTAATACAAGATCCCGTGACTTACACTCAGTCACATTGCTTGCAAGGATTGTTTGTGATGTTGTATTACCGAGTGGGCCTCGAGATACCTCTCCGTCACACGGAGTGACAAATCCCAGTCTCGATCCATACTAACTCAACGGACACCTTCGGAGATACATGTAGAACACCTTTATAGTCAACCAGGTATTCCTTCGGTGCCAGTGAGTTATATGATCTCATGGTCATAGGAATAAATACTTGACACGCAGAAAAGAATATCAATAAAACGAGACGATCAATATGCAATGTTCATAGTTTGGGTCTAGTCCATCACATGATTATCCTAATGATGTGATCCAGTTATCAAGTGACAACACTTGCATATAGCCAGAAAACCTTGACTATCATTGACCAACTGGCTAGCCAACTAGAGGCTTGCTAGGGACATTGTTTTGTCTATGTATCCACACATGTATCTACGTTTTCATTCAATACAATTATAGCATGGATAATAAACGATTATCTTTAAATGGGAAATATAATAATAACTATTTATCATTGCCTATAGGGCATATTTCCAACAGTCTCCCACTTGCACTAGAGTCAATAATCTAACCCTCACATCGCCATGCGATTTACATTGTAATGAAATCAAACACCCATACAGTTCTGGTGTTGATCATGTTTTGCCCGTGGAAGAGGTTTAGTCAACGGGTCTGCTACATTCCGATCCATGTGCACTTTGCAAATATTCACTTCCTCTCCTTCGACGTAGTCGCGGACGAGGTTGAAGCGTCGTTTGATGTGTCTGGTCTTCTTGTGAAGCCTTGGTTCCTTTGCTAAGGCAATGGCAGCAATGTTGTCACATAACAGAGTTATTGGATTTAGTGTGCTCGACACAACTCCAACATCTGTCATGAACTGCTTCATCCAGACACCCTCCTTTGTTGCCTCCGAGGCAGCCATGTACTCTGCTTCACATGTAGAATCTGCTACGACGCTCTGCTTGAAACTGCACTAGCTTACTGCACCCCCCATTAAGAATAAATACGTATCTAGTTTGCGACATAGAGTCACCCGGATTGGTGTCAAAACTTGCGTTGACGTAAACTTTTACGATGAGCTCTTTGTCACCTCCATTTATGAGAAACATTTCCTTAGTCCTTTTCAGGTACTTCAGAATATTCTTGACCGCTGTCCAGTGATCCACTCCTGGATTACTCTGAAACCTGCCTGCCAAACTTATGGCCAAGCTGACGTCTGGTCTAGTGCACAACATTGCATACATGATAGAACCTACGGCTGAAGCGTAGGGGACGACACTCATTTGTTCTCTATCTTCCGCAGTTGCTACGCACTGAGTCTTACTCAATTTTATACCTTGTAATACTGGCAACAACCCTTTCTTGGACTGATCCATTTTGAACTTCTTCAAAACTTTATCAAGGTATGTGCTTTGTGAAAGTCCTATCACTCGTCTCGATCTATCCCTGTAGATCTTAATGCCTAGAATGTAAGCAGCTTCTCCTAGGTCCTTCATAGAGAAACTTTTATTCAAGTAATCCTTTATGCTCTCCAAAAGCTCCACGTTGTTTCCAATCAGCAATATGTCATCCACATATAATATTATAAATGCCACAGAGCTCCCACTCACTTTCTTGTAAATACAAGATTCTCCAACCACTTGTATAAACCCAAATGCTTTGATCACCTCATCAAAGCGCTTATTCCAACTCCGAGATGCTTGCACCAGTCTATAAATGGATGGCTGGAGCTTGCATACTTTGTTAGCATTCTTTGGATCGACAAAACCTTCGGGTTGAATCATTTACAACTATTCCTTAAGAAAACCATTACAGAATGCCGTTTTGACATCCATCTGCCAGATTTCATAATCGAAAAATGCAGCTATTGCTAACATGATTCGGACGGACTTAAGCATCGCTACCGGTGAGAAGGTCTCATCGTTGTCAACTCCTTGAACTTGTGAAAAACCTTTTGCCACAAGTCGAGCTTTATAAACGGTCACATTACCGTCTGCGTCTGTTTTCTTCTTAAAGATCTATTTGTTCTGAATAGCCTTGCGGCCTTCAGGTAGTACTTCCAAAGTCCACACTTTGTTCTCGTACATGGATCCTATCTCGGACTTTATGGCCTCCAGCCATTTGTTGGAATCCGGCCCCACCATTGCTTCTTCATAATTCGTAGGTTCATTGTTGTCTACCAACATAATTGATAAGACAGGATTACCGTACCACTCACGAGCAGTACGTGATCTTGTCGACCTGCGAGGTTCGATAGGAACTTGATCCGAAGTTTCATGATCATCATCATCAACTTCCTCCTCAACTGGCGTCGCAATGACATGGGTTTCCCCTTGCCGTGCGCCACCATCTAGAGGGATTAGAGGTTCGACAACCTCATCAAGTTCTATCTTCCTCCCACTCAATTCTTTCGACAGAAACTCCTTCTCAAGAAAAGCTCCGTTTTTAGCAACAAACACTTTTCCCTCGGATTTAAGATAGAAGGTATACCCAACTGTCTCTTTTGGGTAACCTATGAAGACACACTTTTCCGCTTTGGGTTCCAACTTTTCAGGCTGAATGGTCTTTTGCCATACCACAGTTCGTATGGTGTCATCTCAACGGATTTTGATGGTGCCCTATTTAAAGTGAATGCAGCTGTCTCTAATGCATAACACCAAAACGATAACGGCAAATCGGTAAGAGACATCATAGATCACACCATCTCTAATAAAGTACGATTACGACGTTCGAACACACCATTACTCCGTGGTGTTCCACGCGGTGTCAATTCTGAAACAATTCCACATTGTCTTAAGTGAGCACCAAACTCGAAACTCAGATATTCACCCCCACGATCAGACCGTGGGAACTTGATCTTCTTGTTACGATGATTTTCAACTTTACTCTGAAATTGCTTGAACTTCTCAAACGTTTCAGACTTGTGCTTCATCAAGTAGACATAACCATATCTACTAAATCGTCAGTGAAGGTGAGAAAATAACGATATCCGCCGCGCGCCTCCACACACATCGGACGGCACACATCGGTATGTATGATCTCCAACAAGTGACTTGCATGCTCCATTGTTCCGGAGAACGGAGTCTTAGTCATCTTGGCCATGAGGCATGGTTCGCACGTGTCAAGTGAATCAAAGTCAAGTGACTCCAAAAGTCCATCGGAATGGAGTTTCTTCATGCGCTTTACACCAATATGACCTAAGCGGCAGTGCCATAAAAACATTTTTCAAAACTGAAACAGAAAATAAAAAAAGAAACAGAAAAAAAAAATGAAAAAAGAAAAACCGGTTCAGGAAACCTTCTAGAAGTTTCCCAAAACCACAAAAAACTGGAACTTTCCCAAAACTAGGGGTGTTGAAACGTTAAATGGGTCGGTGCAAACCCCAACACCGCTTCGCAACGAGCTGATAATAGGATTTTTACAGGTTTGGGACTCCAACATTTGTCGAACGGTCTTTGTGGAGGACCCCATAGCAAACATTTTCGGTCTCCCACATAGTTCGCCAAGTGGAAAGGCAAGGGCCAACTCTGACTAGGCCCAAGGGCCCAGTTATTTTTTAGAAGATGATATGAACAAAAATCTGAAATGAAAAAAGATACCAAATTTGGCACCTTTCTAGTTACCATGCAAAATCTTGTGTGCAAAAAAAAAACAGTAATACTACAAAAATAAGAATACCATCTCTTAATAATACAAATTCATCTCTTAATAAACTAAAAATGCCACGTCTTAATAACAAAAATACCATCTCTTAATAGACTAAAAATATCACCATTTAATAATAAAAAATACCATTTCTTCTTATAAAAATGACATCTCCTAATATAAATAATTGCTATGTGACTGTGTTTTTGAAATTTATAAACTCACATATTAACTTTTTCTAGAAAAATGCCATTTTGATTAAAAAAGAAGGCAACAATATCATTATGGTTAAAAAAAGAAGGTCGGGGATTCAAATTAAGGTGTTCCATGTGCAAGACCACACACACTACACAGTATGGTGCACGGGTTTATTTGGAAAAGTGAAACGTACGTTCTCTAGGTTTTATTATCATGGCGTATCAATTCAGAATCTAACGTGGCACCAACCTAGTGTTGAGATCCATGGTATGGTAGGGAGGGCAATCACCGGATGTAGCCAAATATCTGACAGACGACAGATAACATTTTCGAAATTTTGTACATCATAAAGCGGAATTCAACAAAATTGGTCCTCTTTAGAAGTCATTTCGCTATATAATTCTGCAAAGCACCTACACTGTTTGGTCATAATCAAAGCCACCAAGTTTCTGAATTTTTCTTGCTTTGTTTAGAATGACCACACTCAGACAAACAAACATCTCTAGGTGCAAAAGAAGAAGAACGCGGGCTAGTTGTATCAATGTTCCTGAAAAAATAAATAAACAAAACACCGTCCTAATTTTCAAAGCAAATCTCCTCACTCTAAATTTGTCGGTCTCCATCTTTTTGGGAAAGTTTCCTGTTCTCCATTAAGCAGGCAATTGGTTGAATTATCCATACAAGAACGAAACACTACTTTGTTCTTATGCTATACTATCATCGGATGACACAAAATATCAAACAGAAGGCAAGCTTGTTCAAGACAAAAAGAATGTTGAAGTGTTAGATACTTGCTCAATGGAGGCCTGCGAGTGTAGGACCATTTGTATTGTGGCTTATACTTGGCGGCATCGGATCAAGCTAGAGGGCGGTTGGAGGGCGTGGGATTTTGGGCGGACTTAGGATTTAAAGGGGCAATCATGTAACAATTGTTGTAAACATGGACATGATATTTCTCCAGAAAAAAATGAACATGATAGACGCATGTCTCTAGCAATCCATGCACAATCAAACAAGTATAAAGCACCAAGTATGAAGGACCTCAAACACAATAAAATTATATCGAGGTCCCTAGAGCATCAAAGGACTACTGATTGCGTCAGAACAAGCTGTCGATGCATCGTTGCTACCATTCTCATACGAGAGCCAGCCTAACCGCGACCATGACAATCGAGAAGTCTTTGTGCTCGTGCCAGTATGGACCAGTGCTACACAGTCGCAATCATTCTTGCTAAAGCTTTGAATCGGTTCGTAGGGCATAACACCAAATCTTACGGTCGTATATCTTCTTAAAAAGTGTTCTGATGTGTTTCAAGTCTTTCATAACTTTCAAATACTTGTTGAACACCAATTTGATTGTAAAATCCTTGCTGTACAATCTGATTGGCATGGCGAATATGAAAAACTTGATTCCTTTTTCCAGCAAATAGGAATCTCACATGATGTCTCGTGTCCACATGCTCACCAACAGAATGGATTCACTGAACGCAAACATAGACACATTGTTGAAGTAGGCCTTGCTCTTCTTGCTGCTGCATCTATGCCATTAAAATTTTGGGATGAAGCTTTCCTAACCGCTGTTCGTCTAACCAATATTCTCCCCACTCATGTCATCAACAATGAAACTCCAACTGAACGACTCTTAGGCATCAAACTTGTTTATACCCTGCTTCGTGTATTTCGTTGCGCTTGTTTGCCCAACCTTCGCCCCTATAATCCACGTAAAC
Organism: Hordeum vulgare subsp. vulgare; assembly: GCF_904849725.1. Lineage (NCBI taxonomy): Eukaryota > Viridiplantae > Streptophyta > Magnoliopsida > Poales > Poaceae > Hordeum > Hordeum vulgare. The sequence continues at coordinate 26,851,730 of NC_058523.1, read as the reverse complement.
TCATGTTTCGCTCCACTCAATGTTTGTTCCTTGGTTATAGTGCAAAAAACAAATGGGTCAAGTGTCTTGATATTTCTAGTGGTCGAGTTTATATCTCGTAAAGCTGTCTTTGATGAAACCCAATTCCCTTTTGCAAAGTTTCATCCGAACGCTAGAGCGCTACTACAGAAAGAAATCCTCTTGCTACCTCCCCATCTTTATTCCAAGGGTGATAAGAACTGTATTGATTAAACTTTTTCTAACTCCTCTAATCCTATGGCTGAGTGTGATGTTGCAACAAGCAGGGACGAAAACAACGCTGAACATCGTGAAAATCTGATGGCACGATACTCATATTTCATGTGTCCACCCGCCATCCTACAAAACCTGGGTGAACCTGTAGTGCAAACTGCACCGGGCCGGACTCCTATGCGATCCACCCCAGGATCGGTGATGCCAGGCAAATCAGACAGGCGAGGGCGATCTCCCTTGCCCGATGCGCCGCAAGCAGACGTCTTGCCCGCGGGGCATGTGGTGGCGCCTCATCATGGTTGGGCGTGAACCACCCACGCACGCGTCCTCACCCGCATGCGTAGTTAAGAGCGGATACGCCTTGGGACCAGAGGTGCTAGCGTTCTCTGCGATAGGATCTGATGCGGCCTCTTCGAGTTCTATCGCGCCACCATCTCCTGCAACTACATCTTCACCTCCACCGTCTCCTGCAGCCGCACCTTCATGTCATCAGACATGTCTTCAGAGGGGAGTCACCAACCGTATTAATTACAAAAATATTGCTAAGTTTGGTCTAGCATGCTTGTGAGGTGAACCTTGCATTGTTTATGACGATTTTGGTGATGCTCGTTGGAAACATGCAATTGATGAGGAGTTCTCTGCTGTTCAGAGAAACAAGACCTCGCACTTGGTTCCTTGTCTAGCAGGTTAAAATTTGATTGACTGCAAATGGGTCTATAGAACTAAACGCAAATCAATCAGATGGTACTAGTGATCGCTATAAGGCAAGATTAGTTGCAAAGGGCTTTAAACAACGCTATGTCATTGATTATGAGGATACTATTAGTCCTGTTGTTAAATCTTCTTCTATTTTCCTTGTTCTATCCATCGATGTTTCCAAGGGATGGAGTCTTAGACAGCTAGATGTGCAGAATGTGTTCCTTCATGGTATTCTGGAAGAGGAAGTGTACATGAAACAACCTCTTGGGTTTGAGGATAAAAATGCACCTTTTCATGTTTACAAACTTGATGAGGCATTGTATGGATTGAAACAGGCTCCTAGAGTTTGGTACTCTCGCCTCAGTACAAAGATGCAACAACTTGGGTTTGTACCCTCGAAATCTGACAGATCTCTGTTCATTTACGAGAAGTTCAAGACATTCATATTTGTTCTCATATATGTTGATGATATCATTGTAACTAGTTCCTCTAATGATGCATCAACTGTTTTACTCAAATATTTAAGTTCAGAAATTGCTCTAAAAGACCTAGGAGAGTTGCATTTCATTCTAGGAATTGAACTTAAGAAAATCAAGGATGGTATTCAGCTCTCCCAAGAGAAGTATGCAAAGGATTTGTTGAGTAGAGTTGGTATGAAGAATTTTAAGACTTCTCCCACACCCTTGTCTAGCCCACATTCATTAACTTTGACCGAAGGAGAAATTCTAAATAAGAAAGATAATACCAGTGGCGGGAAATAGTTCGTGCCCGTCACAGGTAGGCTCTTTCAAAATAAACCACTGGCTCAACGGTGCAGTGGCAGGCAGGTTGTGGAGCCCGCCATTGGCTCTTTGTTACCAGTGGTGGGTCTCTCTGGTCGCGTGCCACAAGTGTAGATTGGCAAACGACACGAGAGACATCCAAATTTTCTTATAACTTGAAGTGGCGGGCGCTCTTGTTCGCTCGCTACAGCTATTCTCCCACATCAATTTTTAGTTCCTCTCCACTTGTGCTTATCGCTCATTCAGTCACTGCCTCTCCCACCTCCCACTCAGTTACTTCCTCCCCCCATCGTTGTGCGCCTTGCCCCCCTCCGACCTGCACAACCGCTAGATCTGCACGCGGGTGACCATGCGGCCTCCCTCCCCACGCGATGGCCCTTCCCCATCTAGACCGTCCACTACCGTCGCATGGCCTCGTTGCCTCATGCTGTCGTTGACCCCCTCCACTGTTCTAAGTCCCCTCACCTATTTGAAATATGCCCTGGAGGCAATAATAAATTAGTTATTATTATATTTTTTTTCTTCATGCTATAATTATATTGATTGAAAACTCAAATACATGTGTGGATACATAGAAAACATACTGTCCATAGTGAACCTCTAAGGACTTGCTCGTTGATCAAAGATGGTCATGGTTTCCTGACCATAGACATGAGTTGTCATTTGATAAAGGGATCACATCATTAGGAGAATGTTGTGATCGACAAGACCCAAACTATGAACATTGCATATGACCGTGTCAGTTTATTGCTATTATTTTCTGCATGTCAAGTATCTGTTTCCATGACCAGGAGATCATGCAACTCCCGGGCACCGCAGGAATGCCTTGTGTGTATCAAACATCACAACGTAACTGGGCGACTATAAAGGTTCTCTACAGGTATCTCCGAAGGTGTTTGTTGGGTTGGCGTGAATCGATAATGGGATTTCTCACTGTGTATGACGGAGAGGTATCTCTAGGGCCCACTCGGTAATACAACATCACAACAAGCCTTGCAAACAATGTGACTAAGGAGTTAGTCATGGGATCTTGTTTACGGAACGAGTAAAGAGACTTGCCGATAACGAGATTGAACTAGGTATGGAGATACCGACGATCGAATCTCGGGCAAGTAACATACCGAAGGACAAAGGGAATAATATACGAGATTAACTGAATCCTTGACATAGAGGTTGAACCGATAAAGATCTTCATAAAATATGTAGGAGCCAATATGGGTATCTAGGTCCCGCTATTGGTTTTTGACCGGAGAGTGTCTCGGTCATGTCTGCATAGTTCTCGAACCTGCAGGATCTGCACACTTAAGGTTTAGTTACGTTTTGGTATACTTGAGTTATGTATGTTGGTGACCAAAAGTTGTTTGGAGTCCCGGATGAGATCTCGGAAATCACGAGAAGTTCTGAAATGGTCCGGAGACGAAGATTGATATATAAGAAAGAGGAATTCGGGTTTTGAAAAAGTTTCAGGCATTTTCGGTAGTGTACCGGGAGTGACGAATGGTTTTTGGGGGTTCACAGGGAGGGGCCTACCACCCCGGGGGGCACATAGACCTAAGAGGTGGCGCTCGAGCCCCTCAAGGGCTGGGCGGCCAGCCTCATGGGCCTATGCATCCGACATAGTGGAGATTAGGTTGCAGTCTATGTTAAAGGAACTTGGAGTTCCACAAGCTTTGCGTCTATGTCTTTGGTGTGATAATCTTGGTGCTACATATTTGTCTGCTAATCCATTGTTTCATGCAAGACCTAAACATATTGAGATAGATTTTTACTTTGTGAGAGAACGAGTTGCAAACAAGCAGTTAGAAATTAGATTCATTCCCTCCAAGGACCATCTTAAAGATGGGGTCACAAAAGCATTGCCGGCAAGAAGCTTTTAAGAGTTCAAGCGTAATCTCAACTTGCGCAGTTGTGATTAAGGGAGGATCTTACACATAATGTAATCTCATGTAACTTACGGTCGGCTGTAGTTGTCACGTCCGGTTGTTCCTCTCGCTCATGTAGGCTTGGCTTACAAGTTTTCCATAGAAATAGAATTTGTTATAGATATAAGTTAGCTGTTTAAGATTATATCTCTTCTTCTGTTTCAACAAACTTAATCTTGTAATACCTATGAAAGGTTTTCTCTCTTGATCAATATACACGCTGCGGGCTCTCCTTTGGAGGGTTTAGATGCTTCATCATCTTTCATAGCAACCACCTCCCACCCTCATAGATAAGACAAAAAAATACATCTTTACTCATGTCCGACCGAATTAATTTTTATCACAATATCATGTGCGTTTTGAATTTTCCAGTAGATACGGGGCATCACTGCGTTAGTTGACTTTGTATATGTCAACTTCAATTTTTTTGTGTGTTAGCTTATGAAACATATAAAATCTTCACTTCTCTCTCAGAAAAGTATAGATAAACAAGTTCAAACTAAAGTATAGATAAATAAAATTAGTTTGTCTTGTTTATTACAAATCAATGCCAAACAAGTAACAAATGCCGATTCAGCCACAAAACATTTTTTGAGAGAAGCGAGGAGGCACATGATCTCAAAGCCCTAGCCACCAACCCCTCTTGCTGCCACCTGCATACGTCGCCCGGCAAGGGCTGCACAACGTCGACAACGATGAGAGGTCCGGTTCAAGGGCGGTTTGCTGGGAAAGAGGGCTGCTGCGGTCGGAGAAGGGGACGAGGGATCAAGTGGGGGCCTTTGCCACATGGTGCTCAGCAGCGTAGGCATTGGTGAACCCCATGGTGTATTGGCTCATGACACTGGACGACGGTGAGTTTGATCTCAGATCCGGAGTTGTCATAAAACAGCGGGGGAAATTTGTCTCAGTTTTTCGTTAGCAAGTTTTCATGCTTGGTTTGGGAGGGTACGCCGGTGGCATCTTCCGAGTTTTGTATTTTTGTGTCTTCGACGCATTGGTGTGTCCCGGTCTGCATCGACAACTTTCGGGTCACTGCTTCTACATGTTTGTGGGTTTCACAAAGTTTAATCTGCAAGGCAGAAGCCCAGAGGCAGTATGAAGGTATGCTCATGGCACGCTGCCGATGGATGACACCTAAGGTTTTGAGTGTAATTTTATTTTTCTATATGGACATATTTGTAAGGACACATGGATTTTAATATATGGCCTCGTCCCTTTTTGTAAAAAGAAAAAAAATCGATGCCAAACGGTTGTATATGATAACATCCACAGATGTGCTATGAGGCAGAAATAAACCTCATTTCATAATTATATTTGCTGATACAATATATGATATATGATCCATCAACCGATAAATTCTTCAAATCTTAAAAGTTGTAACAATGATGGCTCCATTTCATGTTGCAGTTATGGGCAGTACACACGCCACTTTTATCAATCTGCAGCTACGATCACATCCATTCAACATCATACGAACAATCATGGTCGACCAGATCTTCCTATTTTTATTACATAATAGTATAAGACCAGACTCCGAGTAGCAGCCACGTTCGCATTCCCCGTCTGCAAATTGCAAAATCGTAAGAAGAAGAATACATTGGTTTCATGAAAACAAAGCAAACAAGCGGAACAAGTTATTGAAATGCGACAATGAGACGGTACCATCATCGTCTTACCAGATGGATCCGACTGGCCGCAGATTTTGACTTTGACACAGGCCTCCCTGCACCGGTCGCGGTCACTGCCGCCGCTGGCGGCAGTGGCGGCGGCCTCGTTGAGGCTGCACTTGTTGGAGCAGAACGGAACGCAAGCGAATCGTAGAATGTGGTGCCTGCATTGACGGTAGCAGTCCTCGTAGCACTCACAGAACTTGGACTTGGCAGCCACCTGCCCGGGCAACACGAGCAAGAGCACGCACAAGGAGGCAATGGCGGCCACTCTCAACTTCCTAGCCTCCATCTATCTGAATCCTGTTGGCAAGCACAAATGAAGAGGAAAAGAAGACGAGTGCTGTGGTGAGAGAGACTAGTGGGTGATGAAAATGTGTGGCATGGGGTTCTCCTATTTATATTGACAGACGCATCGCTTGCAGTGCAGGGTTAGAATGGCAACCCATCAATCACGGGCGGCTAATTGACCTCTATACAAATTAAACATGGCAAGGGATCAATTGCCGACAGCTAGTTGATCTCTACAAATTTGGCAGTTTGGTAACTACGTACACGAGATTTAATCACTAACCCCGTAATGGTAATTAGTTCATTTCTCCACGTAAAGTGGCGCCACTTATGGCTCTCACTGGCCCTTAATAGTGCATCACTCGCTGCCAAATTCACTTTGCATGCTCCCATTGAATCTATATGGTTCGTAAGCTGTTTAGAATGTTTGATCGTCGTTCTTTTGTAACTCAGCATGTTGCTTATCTCTAATCTCACTGGCCTTGTGAAGCAGCATATGTGTTGATATATTGACAGAAAATTGAATTCAGTTTGACACACCGGGCATCTTTACCACATCCCCAAAAACTATAGGGAAATGTTTTTGTTTAGAGGATTCAACATCATGAGAGCCTCTAACTCCTCATATATACCCCCACACACACAGACACAAACAAACTTCCTCCCTACTAACCGAATATGCCCTAGCGTTTTTCCTGGTAAAAATTAGGGATGTGCTGCGATGCTTCTTGCTCGCCCGCAGATTTCTTCACCACTCCTTCCCCGCCACCGGCCATACACAATCCCAATGTCCACTGGAATGGACATCATGGTCCCTGCCGTACCCCTAGCCACCCTCGCTAGCGCTAGAGACTCACCGCCAGCCGGGAATTTGGCTCAACCAAGGCCCAAACAATGTCTCCTAAGCAAGAATGTCATTGAAAACCCTCAGTCGTTGGATGTCATCGTTGTTTGCTCTACCGCCGCCACCCGATTGCCCTTGGCCCAGCGAACAGGCAAACAGGATTGTCGGCCGTCGGCCAAGGCGACACACAACACAACTATGGTAGTGAAGAATAAGAAGGTTGTGGTCACCCCAACGCCTTCATTTTTGTCTCCCGCGAATCGACATCGACTCCTAGGCCCAGTATGGCTTATGTAGTGAGAAATTTAACAACGATGCAAATGATTTCATGGAACAATTGAACACAAGGCAAACACTTGGCCTCAACGACATTACCATGTCCATGTCATATACCCGAGAGATGACAAGAGATGTCTAGATTATAGAGGAGGTGGATGGGTGGAAAACTCAGGCCAGATGGTTTCCTCGTGATTATTTATCTTCCCGACCCATTTTTATTTTCTTTTATTTTTCCTTGAACTTTTTTTGGATTTACCTAAAAACATAAAACAACAAAAAACAAAGAGTTACGCTAAGGTACTAGATTAATATGTTAGTGCAATAAAATTCAATAATAGGTATGACGAAAGCGTATAATTGATAGCAATATAGCAATACAAAAATTATCGGTACCTTCGAGATGTATCAGGTTGTTGGAAATCTGAGCCACTACGCTGACCACTAGGCCCACTAGACTAGGGCACGGTCTAAGCCCATCACTCAGTGGGAGGCCCATCATCCAGAAGATCCTAGACTTGACACATAGCTCATCACTACTAGGAAATCGCTTATAGACGAACAATAATAAATGGCAGGCACGGTGGAACACCCGTCATTTTAATCTTTCAAGAACAGCTGTGACGAGTGCCAATGTCCACCCGCCACAGCTAAGGACATTGCAGTGGTGGGCAATAGTTTGTGCCCGTCACAGTTAGACTCTTTCATAATAAACCACTGGCGGGCAGTTTATTGGAGCCCACCATTAGTTCTCTGTTACTTGTGGTGGGTCTCTCTGGTCGCCCGCCATAAGTGTAGATTGGCAAACGACACGAGAGACATCCAAATTTTCTTAAAAATTGCGGTGGCCAGCGCTCTTATTCGCTCGCTACAGCTATTCTCCCACATCAATTTTAAGTTGCTCTTCATGTGTGTTTATTGTGCACTCAGCCACTTCCTCTCCCACCTCTCACTCAGTCACTTCCTCCCCCCGTCATTGTGCGCCTTGCCCGCCGCTGTCATCGTGTCTCCGACCCGCACAACCGCTGGATCTGCATGCCGGTGACCATGTGGCCTCCCTCCCCACGTGGTGGCCCATCCCCGTCCGGACCGTCCACTACCGTCGTGAGGCCCCATCGCCTCATGCTATCGTTGACCCCCTCCGCTGTTCTATGTCCCCGCACCTGTTGGAAATATGCCCTAGAGGCAATAATAAATTAGTTATTATTACGTTTCCTTGTTCAAGATAATCATTTATTATTTGTGCTATAATTGTATTCATTGGAAACTCAAATACATGTGTGGATACATAGACAAACAGTGTCCCTAGTGAGCCTCTAAGGACTTGCTCGTTCATCAAAGATGGTCAAGGTTTCCTAACCATAGATATGAGTTGTTATTTGATAAAGGGATCACATCATTAGGAGAATGTTGTGATGGACAAGACCCAAACTATGAACATAGCATATGACCTTGTGAGCTCATTGCTACTATTTTCTGCATGTCAAGTATTTGTTTCGATGACCATGATATCATGCAACTCCCGGGCACCGGAGGAATAACTTGTGTGTATCAAACGTCACAAAGTAACTGGGTGACTATAAAGGTGCTCTAATGGTAGCTCCGAAGGTGTCTGTTGGGTTAGCGTGAATCGAGAATGGGATTTGTGTCACCGTATGACGGAGAAGTATCTCTAGGGCCCACTCGGTAATACAACATCACAACAAGCATTGCAAACAATGTGACTAAGGAGTTAGTCATGTGATCTTGTATTATGGAATGATTAAAGATACTTGCCGGTAACGAGATTGAACTAGGTATGGAGATACTGACGGTTGAATCTTGGGCAAGTAACATACCAAAGTACAAAGGGAATAATATACGGGATTAACTGAATCCTTGACATAGAGGTTCAACCGATAAAGATATTTGTAGAATAAGTAGGAGCCTATATGGGCATCCAGGTCTCGCTATTGGTTATTGATCGGAGAGTGTCTCAGTCATGTCTGCATAGTTCTCGAACCCGTAGGGTCTGCACACTTAAAGTTAGGTGACGTTTCGGTATAATTGAGTTATGTATGTTGGTGACCGAAAGTTGTTCAGAGTCCAGGATGAGATCTCGGATGTCATGAGGAGTTCTGGAATGGTCCGGAGACGAAGATTGATATATAGGAAGAGGTATTCGGGTTTCAGAAAAAGTTTCCGGCATGTTTGGTAGTGTACGAGAGTGACGAATGGGTTCCGGGGGTTCACCGGGAGGGGCCAACCCCCCCCCCCCGGGGGGGTGACATAGGCCTAAGAGGTGGTGCACCAGCCCCCGCTGGGCTGGGCGGCTAGCCTCATGGGCCTTTCCATCCGAAATGGTGGAGAAGGGAAGGAGTTTGACTAGGAGGAGGAGTCCTCCTAGCCTCTCGACCAAACTCACTTGGAGGAGGACTCCTCCTCTTGCTGCAGCTGACCAACCCTAGTGGAAACCCTTGGGAGCCACCGCTTCCCCCTCCCTCCTATATATAGTGGAGGGGAGTGAGGGAAGCAGTAACTCAATCCAAGGCGCAACCCCCTCTACCACCCTCTAGTTCGTTCTTCTCCAGATTAGGCTCGGAACTGCACGGTGAAGCCCTGTCGGATCGGCTCCACCACCATCGCCGCCATGCCGTTAGTCTGTCGGAGAACTCAGCTACCTCTCCGCCCCCTCTTGCTGGATCATGAAGGAGGAGATCGTCATCGAGTTGTACGTGTGCTGAACGTGGAGGTGCCATCCGTTCGACACTAGATCGGGATGGGATCGCGAGATGGATCGTGATGAGATCACGGGACAGACTGGGATTTGGATCGCAAAGATGTTCGCTACATAAAACACGTTATATACGCTTTCGCTTAGCGATCTACAAGGGTATGTGGATCCTATCTCTGCCCTCGAAGATTCTCATCACCATGGATAGATCTTATGTGTGCGTAGGATTATTTTTGTTTCCCATGCAATGTTCGCCAACAGTGGCATCATGAGCTAGGTCTATGTGTAGATGACATCATGAGTAGAACACAAAGGAGTTTGTGGCGTTGATATTCAAATTGCTTCCCTCCTTAGTCTTTTCTTGATTCGGCGTATTGTTGGATGAAGCGTCCCGGACCAACCTTACTCGTACGCTTACGAGAGACCGGTTTCATCGACTGACATGCAACTTATTGTTACATAAATATGGCTGGCGGGTGTCTATTTCTCTTACTTTAGTTGAATCGAATTGGACAAAGGTGGTACTTGGAGAAGTATAAAGCACCAAGTATGAATAATCTCAAACACAATAAGATTATATCAAGGTCCCTAGACCATCAAAGGACTACTGATTGCATCAGAATGAGTTGCCGATGCATCCTTGCTACCATTCTCATACCAGAGCCGGCCTGACTGCGACCATGAAAATCGAGAAATATTTTTGCTCGTGCCACTATGGACCAGTGCTACAGAGTCACAATCATCATTGCTAAACCTTTGAATCGGTTCGAAGGACATAACACAAAATCTTACGGTCGAATATCTTCTTAAAAAGTGTTCTGATGTGTTTCAAGTTTTTCATAACTTTGAGGCACTTTTGGAACACCAATTTGATTGTAAAATCCTTGATGCACAATATGATTGGCGTGGCGAATATGAAAAACTAGATTCTTTTTTCTAGCAAATAGTAATCTCACACTCTCGGATTTCGGGCTCCGGTAAACCCTAAAGATTCGAACTCACGAGAGTGTACGAAGATCTCTCGTGGGCTCGCCTCACCTAACTCGCTACTCGCTGGGGATAGCAGAGAACTCACTCGACGGTGAGGAAGACACAAAACACGGCAGTTTACCCAGGTTCGGGCCCCTGAGAAGCGTAATACCCTACTATTGCTTTGGTGGATTGCCTCTCATGGAGGGTGGTGGATGAACTAGTACAGTGTTCGAGGGCCTCCGGAGGCTGGGTGGCCTTTGTGTGGTGCAGGTGGGCGGAATGAATGAATCGGATCCCCTATGAAGTAACCAACTCTCTCTATATATAGTGGCGGCCCCGGTCCTCTTCCCTTATCGTTTTGGCGGGAAGGGGTCCCACAACGACCAATTTTAAAGGGGAAGAGGGGAACATGCTCCCCTACCCAAAGGTACTCTACCCCTGCAAAGTGGCCGCCAGCGTTGCAGGGACGGGTCCAAGGATGACGTATGTCGTGCTGGCGGGCGGCGATGGCCTTGTTGCACCAGAAAGGAAACGTTTGGAAGATGCCTTGGGAACCCCGGTTCGTCCTTGCCCCCTTTGAAGTAAAGGGGAAACTGCTCTGTCCTGTTGTCTACTGCTCGCCCGTCCTTCCTCCACGTCATCCTTGACTCGTGAGGCCGTGTCTCGCCTTGAAATATCCTCCCCTCTGGAGGGGTCCTAATGAGCCCCCCTGCGGGTCCTAATGCTGTTCCTCCTAGCGAGGCTTGGCCCCTCGCGAGGACCTTGCCTTGAGTGGTGTCGCACCTGATTGTGCTTGCTTGATGAAGTGGGCCAACCTGGGCCACAAGCAGGCAAGTCTGGGTACCCCATTCCCAAAACGCCTACAGACACCATGTCTCGTGTCCACATGCTCACCAACAGAATGGATTCGCTGAACGCAAACATAGACACATTGTTGAAGTAGGCCTTTCTCTTCTTGCTGCTGCATCTATGCCATTAAAATTTTGGGATGAAGCTTTCCTCACCGCTGTTCGCCTAATCAATATTTTCCCCACTCATGTCATCAACAATGAAACTCCCACTGAACGACTCTTAGGCATCAAACCTGTTTATACCTCACTTCGTGTCTCTGGTTGTGCTTTTTGGCCCAACCTTCGCCCCTATAATCCATGTAAACTCATGTTTCGCTCCACTCAATGTGTGTTCATTCGCTATAGTGAAAAAAACAAAGGGGTCAAGTGTCTTGATGTTTCTAGTGGTCGAGTCTATATATCTTGTGAAGTTTTCTTTGATGAAACACAATTCCCTTTTGCAAAGCTTCATCCCAACGCCAGAGCCCTACTTAAGTAAGAAATGCTCTTGCTACGTCCCCATCTTTATTCCAAGGGTGATAAGAACTGTATTGATTCAACGTTTTCTAACTCCTCTAATTCTATGGGTGAGTGTGATGTTGCAACAAGTAGGGACGAAAACAACGCTGAACATGGTGAAAATCTGATGGCACGAGACTCATATCTCATGAGTCCACACGCCTCCCTACAAAACCCGTGCGAACCTGTAGTGCAAACTGCATCGGGCCGGACTCTGATGCGATCCACCCCAGGATCGGTGATGCCAGACGAATCAGGCGGGCTAGGGCGATAGCCCTTGCCTGATGCGCCGCAACCAGATGCCGTGCCCGTCCACTCATCACCTCCACCTACGAGGCATGTGGTGGCTCCGCACTCACCTGCACGCCCCTCCAGGCTCGACATCATGGTTGAGCATGAACCACCCGCGCATGCGTCCTCAGGCGCATGCGAGGTCAAGGGAGCATCCGCCTTGGGACCAGAGGTGCAAGCGCCCTCTACGATAGGATCAGCTGCGGCCTCTTCGAGTTTTACCGCACCATCATCTCCTGCGGCTACATCTTCACCTCCACCATCTCCTTCAGCTGCACCTTCATCTCATCGGATACGTCTTCAGAGGGGAGTCACCAACCATAGTAATTACAAAAATATTGCTAAGTTTGGTCTAGCATGCTTGTGAGGTGAACCTCACATTGTTTATGAGGCTTTTGGTGATGCTCGTTGGAAAGATGCAACGGATGAGGAGTTCTCTACTCTTTAGAGAAACAAGACGTGGCACTTGGTGTTGGGGAATGTTGCATGGGAAACAAAAAAATTCCTATGCACACGAAGACCTATCATGGTGATGTCCATCTACGACAGGAGATTTGGATCTACGTACCCTTGTAGATCGCATAGCAGGAAGCGTTAAGAAAGGTTGACGTAGTGGAACGTCTTCACGTCCCTCGAACCGTCCAGCAATCCGTCCCACGATCTGTTCCGATCTAGTGTCGAATGGACGGCTCCTCCGCGTTCAGAACACGTACAACTCGACGATGATCTCGGCCTTCTTGATCCTGCAAGCAAGATGGAGAAGTAGATGAGTTCTCCGGCAGCATGACGGCGTTCCGGTGGTGGTGATGATCTACTCCTGCAGGGCTCCGCCCGAACTCCGCAGAAATCCCATCTATAGGTAGAACTATGTGGTCTAGGGTTGAGTTGCACGTGGCAAAAGTTATCTCAAATCAGCCCTAAAATACCACTGTATATAGGAGGGAGGGGGAGGGCTAACCTTGAGGGGCAAGACCTCAAGGTGAACCGGCCAAGGGGAGGAGGAGGACTCCTCCTCCAATTCGGTTTGGGAAGGAGGAGTCCTCCTCTTCATTCCCACCTCCCCTTTTCCCTTTTTCCTTTTATTTTCTTTTGGTATTTCTTTAGGTGGCGCCATGGGCCCCTTGGGCTGAGTCTACCAGCCCAATAAGGACTTGTGTCGCCACCCTAGTGCCTTGGGCTCACTCCCGGGTGGGTGGGCCCCTCCCGATGAACTCGCGGAACCAATTCGTCACTCCCGGTACACTCCCGGAATTGCCCGAAACTTTCCCGTGACCAAATGAAATGATCCTATATATCAATCTTTGTTTCCGGACCATTTCGGAAACTCTCGTGACGTCCGTGATCTCATCCGGGACTACGAACAACATTCGGTAACCACACATATAACTCAACTATATTAAAACATCATCGAAACTTAAGTGTGCAGACCCTGCGGGTTCGAGAACTATGTAGACATGCCATGAGGCACTCCTCGGTCAATATCCAATAGCGGGACCTGGCTGCCCATATTGGATCCTACATATTCTCCGAAGATCTTATCGGTTGAACCTCAGTGTCAAGGATTCATATAATCCCGTATATCATTCCCTTTGTCCTTTGGTATGTTACTTGCCCAAGATTCGATCATCGGTATCCGCATACCTATTTCAATCTTGTTACCGACAAGTCTCTTTACTCGTTCCGTAATACAAGATCTCGTGAATTACACTTAGTCACATTGCTTGCAAGGATTGTGTGTGATGTTGTATTGCCGAGTGGGCCCCGAGATACCTCTCCGTCACACGGAGTGACAAATCCCAGTCTCGATCCATACTAACTCAACAGACACCTTCGGAGATACATGTAGAACACCTTTATAGTCACCCAGTTACGTTGTGACGTTTGATGCACACAAGGTATTCCTTTGGTGCCAGTGAGTTATATGATCTCATGGTCATAGAAATAAATACTTGACACGCAGAAAAGAATAGCAATAAAACGACACGATCAATATGCTACGTTCATAGTTTGGGTCTAGTCCATCACATGATTCTCCTAATGATGTGATCAAGTTATCAAGTGACAACACTTGCATATAGCCAGAAAACCTTGAATATCATTGATCAACTCGCTAGCCAACTAGAGGCTTGCTAGGGACATTGTTTTGTGTATGTATCCACACATGTATCTATGTTTTCATTCAATACAATTATAGCATGGATAATAAACGATTATCTTTAAACAGGAAATATAATAATAACTATTTATCATTGTCTCTAGGGCATATTTCCAACAGTCTCCCACTTGCACTAGAGTCAATAATCTAGTCCTCACATCGCCATGCAATTTACATTGTAATAAATCGAACACCCATACAGTTCTGGTGTTGATCATGTTTTGCCCGTGGAAGAGGTTTAGTCAGCGGGTCTGCTACATTCAGATATGTGTGCACTTTGCAAATATTCACGTCCTCTCCTTCGACGTAGTCGCGGATGAGGTTGAAGCGTCGTTTGATGTGTCTGGTCTTCTTGTGAAACCATGATTCCTTTGCTAAGGCAATCGCACCAATGTTGTCACATAACGGAGTTATTGGATTTAGTGCGCTCGGTACAACTCCAAGATTTGTCATGAACTGCTTCATCCAGACACCCTCCTTTGTTGCCTCCGAGGCAGCCATGTACTCCGCTTCACATGTAGAATCTGCTACGACGCTCTGCTTGGAACTGCACCAGCTTACTACATCCCCATTAAGAATAAATACGTATCTGGTTTGCGACTTAGAGTCATCCAGATTGGTGTCAAAACTTGCGTCGATGTAACCTTTTACGATGAGCTTTTTGTCACCTCCATAAACGAGAAACATTTCCTTAGTCCTTTTCAGGTACTTCATAATATTCTTGACCGTCATCCAGTGATCCACTCTTGGATTACTCTGAAACCTGTCTGCCATACTTATGGACAAGCCGACGTCTGGTCTAGTGCACAACATTGCATACATGATAGAACCTACGGCTGAAGCGTAGGGGACGACACTCATTTGTTCTCTATCTTCCGCAGTTGCTGGGCACTGAGTCTTACTCAATTTTTTACCTTGTAATACTGGCAAGAACCCTTTCTTGGACTGATCCATTTTGAACTTCTTCAAAACTTTATCAAGGTATGTGCTTTGTGAAAGTCCTATCAGGCGTCTCGATCTATCCCTATAGATCTTAATGCCTAGAATGTAAGCAGCTTCTCCTAGGTCCTTCATAGAGAAACTTTTATTCAAGTAATCCTTTATGCTCTCCAAAAGCTCCATGTTGTTTCCAATCAACAATATGTCATCCACATATAATATTATAAAGCCACAGAGCTCCCATTCACTTTCTTGTAAATACAAGATTCTCCAACCACTTGTATAAACCCAAATGCTTTTATCACCTCATCAAAGCGCTTATTCCAACGCTGAGATGCTTGCACCAGTCCATAAATGGATCGTTGGAGCTTGCATACTTTGTTAGCATTCTTTGGATCGACAAAACCTTCGGGTTGCATCATATACAACTCTTCCATAAGAAAACCATTAAGGAACGCCGTTTTGACATACATCTCCCAGATTTCATAATCGAAAAATGCAGCTATTGCTAACATGATTCGGACGGACTTAAGCATCGCTACCGGTGAGAACGTCTCATCGTAGTCAACTCCTTGAACTTGTGAAAAACCTTTTGCCACAAGTCGAGCTTTCTAAACGGTCACATTACCGTCTGTGTCCGTCTTCTTCTTAAATATCCATTTATTCGGAATAGCCTTGAGGCCTTCAGGTAGTACTTCCAAAGTCCACACTTTGTTCTCGTACATGGATCCTATCTCGGACTTCATGGCCTCCAGCCATTTGTTGGAATCCGGCCCCACCATTGCTTCTTCATATTTTACAGGTTCATTGTTGTCTAACAACATAATTGATAAGACATGATTACCGTACCACTCAGGAGCAGTACGTGATCTTGTCGACCTGCGAGGTTCGATAGGAACTTGATCCGAAGTTTCATGATCATCATCATCAACTTCCTCCTCAACCGACATCGCAATGACATGGGTTTCCCCTTGCCCTGCGCCACCATCTAGAGGGATTAGAGGTTCGACAATCTCATCAAGTTCTATCTTCCTCCCACTCAATTCTTTCGAGAGAAACTCCTTCTCAAGAAAAGCTCCATTTTTAGCAACAAACACTTTGCCCTCGGATTTGAGATAGAAGGTATACCCAACTGTCTCTTTTGGGTAACCTATGAAGACACACTTTTCCGCTTTGGGTTCCAACTTTCCAGGCTGAAGCTTTCTGTCATAAGCATCACATCCCCAAACTTTAAGAAATGACAGCTTTGGTCTTTTGCCATACCACAGTTTGTATGGTGTCGTGTCAACGGATTTTGATGGTGCCCTATTTAAAGTGAATGCAACTGTCTCTAATGCATAACCCCAAAACGTTAACGGCAAATTGGTAAGAGACATCATAGATCGCACCATCTCTAATAAAGTACGATTACGACATTCGGACACACCATTACGCTGTGGTGTTCCAGGCGGTTTTAATTGTGAAACAATTCCACATTGTCTTAAGTGAGCACCAAACTCGAAACTCAGATATTCACCCCCACGATCACACCGTAGGAACTTGATCTTCTTGTTACGATGATTTTCAACTTTACTCTGAAATTGCTTGAACTTCTCAAATGTTTCAGACTTGTGCTTCATCAAGTAGACATAACCATATCTACTCAAATCGTCAGTGAAGGTGAGAAAATAACGATATCCGTCGCAAGCCTCCACACTCATCGGACCGCACGCATCGGTATGTATGATCTCCAACAAGTCACTTGCATGCTCCATTGTTCCAGAGAACGAAGTCTTAGTCATCTTGCCAATGAGGCATGGTTCGCACGTGTCAAGTGAATCAAAGTCAAGTGACTCCAAAAGTCCATCGGAATGGAGTTTCTTCATGCGTTTTACACCAATATGACCTAAGCGGCAGTGCCATAAAAACATTTTTCGAAACAGAAACAGAAAATAAAAAAGAAACAGAAAAAAATAAAAAATAAAAAGAAAAAAGAACAACTGGTTCAGGAAACCTTCTAGAAGTTTCCCAAAACCAGAAAAAACCGGAAATTTCCCAAAACCGAGGGTGTTGAAACGTTAAATGGGCCGGTGCAAATCCGAACACCGCTTCGCAACGAGCTGCGAATAGGATTTTTACAGGTTTGGGACTCCAACATTTGTCGAATGGTCTTTCTGGAGGACCCCATAGCAAACATTTTCGGCCTCCCAGATAGTTCGCCAAGTGGAAAGGCCAGGGCCAACTCTGACTAGGGCCCAACAGGGCCGAGTTATTTTTTTTAGAAGATGATATGAACAGAAATCCGAAATGAAAAATGATACCAAATTTGGCATCTTTCTAGTCACCGTGCAAAACCTTGTGTGCAAAATAAAACAGTAACAGTACAAAAATAAAAATACCATATCTTAATAATACAAATTCATCTCTTAATAAACTAAAAATGCCACCTCTTAATAACAAAAATACCATCTATTAAAAAACTAAAAATATCACACATTTAATAATAAAAATACCATCTCTTAATAATAAAAATGACATCTCCTAATATAAATAATTGCTATGTGACTGTGTTTTTGAAATTTATAAAGTCACATATTAACTTTTGTAGAAAAATACCATTTTGATTAAAAAAGAAGGCAAAAATGTAATTATGGTTAAAAAAGAAGGTCGGGGATTCAAATTAAGGTGTTCCATGTGCAAGACCACACACACTACACAGTATGGTGCGCGGGTTTATTTGGAAACGTGAAATGTTCTCTAGGTTTCATTATCATGACGTATCAATTCAGAATCTAACGTGGCACCTTCCTAGTGTTGAGATCCATGGTATAGTAGGGAGGGCAATCACCGGATGTAGCCAAACATCTCACAGACGAGAGATAACATTTTCGAAATTTTGTACATCATTAAGCGGAATACAACAAAATTGGTCCTCTTTAGATGTCATTTCGCTATGTAATTCTGCAAAGCACCTACACTGTTTGGTCATAATCAAAGCTACGAAGTTTCTGAATTTTTCTTGCTTTGTTTAGAACGACCATACTCAGACAGACAAACATCTCTAGGTGCAAAAGAAGAAGAACGCGGGCTAGTTATATCAATGTTCCTGAAAAAATAAATAAACAAAACACCGTCCTAATTTTCAAAGCAAATCTCCTCACTCTAAATTTGTCGTTCTCCATCTTTTTGGGAAAGTTTCCTGTTATCCATTAAGCAGGCAATTGGTTGAATTATCCATACATACAACGAAACACTACTTTGTTCTTATGCTATACTATCATCGGATGACACAAAATATCAAACAGAAGGCTAGCTTGTTCAGGACAAAATGAATGTCGAAAGTGTTAGATACTTGCTCAATGGAGGCCTACGAGTGTAGGACCATTTGTATTGTGGCTTATACTTGGCAGCATCAGATCAAGGTAGAGGGCGGTTGGAGGGCGTGGGATTTTGGGCGGACTTAGGATTTAAAGGGACAATCATGTAACAATTGTTGTAAACATGGACATGATATTTCTCCAGAAAAAAATGAACATGATATACGCATGTCTCTAGCAATCCATGCACCATCAAACAAGTATAAAGCACCAAGTATGAAGGACCTCAAACACAGTAAAATTATATCAAGGTCCCAAGACCATCAAAGGACTATTGATTGCGTCAGAACGAGCTGCCGATGCATCGTTGCTACCATTCTCATATGAGAGCGAGCCTAACCGCGACCATGACAATCGAGAAGTCTTTGTGCTCGTGCCAGTATGGACCAGTGCTACAGAGTCGCAATTATTCTTGCTAAACCTTTGAATCGGTTCGAAGGGCATAGCACAAAATCTTACGGTCGGATATCTTCTTAAAAAGTGTTCTGATGTGTTTCAAGTCTTTCATAACTTTCAAACACTTGTTGAACACCAATTTGATTGTAAAATCCTTGCTGTACAATCTGATTGGCATGGCGAATATGAAAAACTAGATTCCTTTTTCCAGCAAATAGGAATCTCACACGATGTCTCGTGTTCACATGCTCACCAACAGAATGGATTCATTGAACACAAACATAGACACATTGTTGAAGTAGGCCTTGCTCTTCTTGCTGGTTCATCTATGCCATTAAAATTTTCGGATGAAGCTTTCCTAACCGCTGTTCGCCTAACCAATATTCTCCGCACTCGTGTCATCAACAATGAAACTCCCACTGAACGACTCTTAGGCATCAAACTTTTTATACCCTGCTTCGTGTCTTTGATTGCGCTTGTTGGCCCAACCTTCGCCCCTATAATCCACGTAAACTCATGTTTCGCTCCAGTCAATGTTTGTTCCTTGGCTATAGTTTAAAAAATAAATGGGTCAAGTGTCTTGATGTTTCTAGTGGTCGAGTTTATATCTCTTGTGAAGCTCTCTTTGATGAAACCCAATTCCCGTTTGCAAAGCTTCATCCCAACATCAGAGCCCTACTATAGAAATAAATCCTCTTGCTACCTCCCCATATTTATTCGAAGGGTGATAAGAACTGTATTGATTAAACTTTTTCTAACTCCTCTAATCCTGTGGCTGAGTGTGATGTTGCAACAAGCAGGGACGAAAACAACGCTGAACATGGTGAAAATCTGATGGCATGATACTCATATTTCATGTGTCCACGCGCCATCCTACGAAACCTGGGCGAACCTGTAGTGCAAACTGCACCGGGCCGGACTCCCATGCGATCCACCCCAGGATCGGTGATGCCAGGAAAATCAGGCGGGCTAGGGCGATCTCCCTTTCCCGATGCGCCGCAAGCAGACGTCGTGCCCGCGGGGCCTGTTGTGGCGCCTCACTCGCCTGCACGCCCCTCCAGTCTCGACATCATGGTTGGGCGTGAACCACCCGCGCACGCGTCCTCACGCGCATGCGCAGTTAAGGGCAGATACGCCTTGGGACCAGAGGCGCTAGCGTCCTCTGTGATAGGATCTGATGTGGCCTCTTCGAGTTCTACCGCACCACAGTCTCCTGCAGCTACATCTTCACCTCTAACGTCTCCTGCAGCCGCACCTTCATCTCATCGGACACGTCTTCAGAGGGGAGTCACCAACCGTATTAATTACAAAATATTGCTAAGTTTGGTCTAGCATGCTTGTGAGGTGAACCTTGCATTGTTTATGAGGATTTTGGTGATGCTCGTTGATAACATGCAATTGATGAGGAGTTCTCTGCTCTTCAGAGAAACAAGACCTCGCACTTGGTTCCTCGTCTAGCAGGTAAAAATTTGATTGACTCCAAATGGGTCTATAGAACTAAACGCAAATCAGATGGTACTATTGATCATTATAAGGCAAGATTAGTTGCAAAGGGCTTTAAGCAACACTATGTCATTGATTATGATGATACTTTTAGTCCTGTTGTTAAAGCTGCTTCTATTTTCCTTGTTCTATCCATTGATGTTTCCAAGGGATGGAGTCTTAGACAGCTAGATGTGCAGAATGCATTCCTTCATGGTATTCTGGAAGAGGAAGTGTACATGAAACAACCTCTTGGGTATGAGGATAAAAATGCACCTTTTCATGTTTACAAACTTGATGAGGCCTAGTATGGATTGAAACAGGCTCCTAGAGTTTGGTACTCTCGCCTCAGTACAAAGATGCAACAACTTGGGTTTGTACCCTCAAAATCTGACACATCTCTGTTCATTTACAACAAGTTCAGTACATTCATATTTGTTCTCATATATGTTGATGATATCATTGTGACTAGTCCCTCTAATGATACAATAACTGTTTAACTCAAATATTTAGGTTCATAAATTGCTCTTAAAGACCTAGGAGAGTTGCATTTCATTCTAGGAATTGAACTTAAGAAAATCAAGGATGGTATTCAGCTCTCCCAGGAGAAGTATGCAAATGATTTGTTGAGTAGAGTTGGTATGAAGGATTGTAAGCCTTCTCCCACACCCTTGTATAGCCCACATTCATTAACTTTGACCCAAGGGGAAATTCTAAATCAAGAAGATAATACCAGTTATAGAAGCATTGTTGGTGCACTTGGTATGAAGCATTAACTTTGACCCATCATCGAGAAGATTCTAGACTTGACAGATAGCTCCTCACTACTAGGAAAGCGCTTATATATGAACACTAATAAGTGGCAGGCACGGTGGGACATCCGCCACTCCAATCTTTCAAGAACAGCTATGGTGAGTGCCAACGTCCACCTCCACAACTAAGGACATTCCAGTGGCGGGAAATAGTTCGTGACCGTCACAGGTAGGCTCTTTCAAAATAAACCACTGGCTCGATGGTGCAGTGGCGGGCAGGTTGTGGAGCCCGCCATTGGTTCTCTGTTACCTGTGGTGGGTCTCTCTGGTCGCGTGCCACAAGTGTAGATTGGCAAATGACACGAGAGACATCCAAATTTTCTTAAACCTTGCAGTGGTGGGCGCTCTTGTTCGCTCGCTACAGCTATTCTCCCACATAAATTTTGAGCCTCTCTCCACTTGTGCTTATCGCTTACTCGGTCACTTCCTCTCCCACCTCCCACTCAGTTACTTCCTCCCCCCATCGTTGTGCGCCTTGCCCGCCGCCGCCGCCGTGTCTCCGACCCGCACAACCGCTGGATCTGCACGCGGGTGACCATGCGGCCCCCCTCCCCACGCGACGGCCCTTCCCCGTCTAGACCGCCCACTACCGTCACGTGGCCTCGTTGCCTCATGCTGTCGTTGACCCCCTCCGCTGTTCTAAGTCTCCTCACCTATTGGAAATATGCCCTAGTGGCAATAATAAATTAGTTATTTTTATATGTTTTTCTTCATGATAATCATTTATTATCCGTTCTATAATTGTATTGATTCGAAACTCAAATACATGTGTGGATACATAGACAAACACTGTCCCTAGTGAGCCTCTAAGGACTTGCTCGTTGATCAAAGATGGTCAAGGTTTCCTGACCATAGACATGAGTTGTCATTTGATAAAGGGATCACATCATTAGGACAATGTTGTGATGGACAAGACCCAAACTATGAACATAGCATATGACCTTGTGAGTTCATTGCTACTATTTTCTGCATGTCAAGTATTTGTTTCTATGACCATGGTATCATGCAACTCCCAGGCACCGGAGGAATAACTTGTGTGTATCAAATGTCACAAAGTAATTGGGTGACTATAAAGGTGCTTTACAGGTATCTCCGAACGTGTCTGTTGGGTTAGCGTGAATCGAGAATGGGATTTGTGACTCCGTATGACGGAGAGGTATCTCTAGGGCCCTCTCGGTAATACAACATCACAACAAGCCTTGCAAACAATGTGACTAAGGAGTTAGTCACGTGATCTTGTATTATGGAATGATTAAAGGTACTTGCTGGTAACGAGATTGAACTAGGTGTGGAGATATCGACGGTTTAATCTCGGGCAAGTAACATACCAAAGGACAAAGGAAACAATATACGTGATTAACTGAATCATTGACATAGAGCTTCAACCGATAAAGACCTTCGTAGAATAAGTAGGAGCCAATATGGGCATCCAGATCCCGCTATTGGTTCTTGACCGGAGAGTGTCTCAGTCATGTCTACATAGTTCTCGAACCCCTAGGGTCTACACACTTAAGGTTCGGTGACATTTCGGTATAATTGAGTCCCGGATGAGATCCCGGACGTTAGAGGAGTTTCGGAATGGTCCGGAGACGATGATTGATATATAGGAAGAGGTATTTGGGTTTCAGAAAAGTTTCGGGCATGTTTGGTAGTGTACGAGAGTGACGAATGGGTTCCGGGGGTTCACCGGGAGGGTCAACCCCCCCCCCCCCCGGGGTGCGGGGGTGACATAGGCCTAAGAGATGGTGCACTAGCCCCCGCTGGGCTGGACGGCTAGCCTCATGGGCCTATGCATCTGAAATAGTGGAGAAGGGAAGGAGTTTGACTAGGAGGAGTCCTCCTAGCGCCTCCACCAAACCCACTTGGAGGAGGACTCCTCCTCTTGGTCGCGGCTGACCAACACTAGGGGAAACCCTTGGGAGCCACCGCTTCCCCCTCCCTCGTATATATAGTGGAGGGGAGTGAGGGAAGCAGTACCTTAATCCAAGGCGCAACACCCTCTACCTCCCTCTACTTCGTTCTTCTCCAGATTAGGTTCGGAACTGCACGGTGAAGCCCTGTTGGATCGGCTCCACCACCATCGCCTCCATACCATTAGTCTGTCGGAGAACTCAGCTACCTCTCCGCCCCCTCTTGCTGGATCAAGAAGGCGGAGGTCGTCATCGAGCTGTACGTGTGCTGAACGTGGAGGTGCCATCTGTTCGGCACTAGATCGGGATGGGATCGCGAGATGGATCGTGATGAGATCACGGGACAAACTGGGATTTGGATCGTGAAGATGTTCGCTACATCAAACACGTTATATACGCTTCCGCTTAGCAATCTACAAGGGTATGTGGATCCTATCTCTGCTCTCGAAGATGCTCATCACCGTGGATAGATCTTATGTGTGCGTAGGAATTTTTTTGTTTCCCATGCAATGCTCCCCAACAGTGGCATAAGGAGCTAGGTCTATGTGTAGATGACATCATGAGTAGAACACAAAGGAGTTTGTGGGAGTTGATATTCAAATTGCTTCCCTCCTTAGTCTTTTCTTGATTCGACGGTATTGTTGGATGAAGCGTCTCATACGTCTTCGTAGTATCTATAATTTTTGATTGATTCATGCCAATATTCTACAACTTTCATATACTTTTGGCAACTTTTTATACTATTTTTGGGACTAACATATTGATATAGTGCCCAGTGCTAGTTCCTGTTTGTTGCATGTTTTTTGTTTCGTAGATTATCCATACCAAACGAAGTCCAAACGCAATAGAAAACCTACGGGGATTTTTTTTGGAATATTTAGGATTTTTGGGAAGAGGAATCTACGTGAAACGATGCCCGAGGAGGTCACAAGCCCAGGAGGCGCAGCCCCCCCCCCCAGGGCGCGGCTGGCCGGCTTGTGACCAATCCCTAAGGAGGTTGTGGCCCTTCTTTCGCCGCAAGAATGATAATATCCGGAAGAAAATCGTGCTAAAGTTAAGCCCAATCGGAGTTACGGATCTCCGGGAATTTAAGAAACGGTGAAAGGCAGAATCTGGGAGCGTAGAAACAGAAGGACACAGAGAGAGAGATCCAATCTCGGAGGGGCTCTCGCCCCTCTGCCGCCATGGAGACCATGGACTAGAGGGGAAACCCTTCTCCCATCTAGGGAGGAGGTCACGGAAGAAGAAGAAGAAGGGGGACTCCCTCGCCCTCTCTCCCGGCCGCGCCGGAACGCCGCCCGGGACATCATTGTGTGACGGCGATCTACACCAACACCTCCGTCATCTTCAGCAACACCTCCATCACCTTCCCCCGTCTATATTCAGCGGTCCACTCTCCCGCAACCCGCTGTACCCTCTACTTGAACATGGTGCTTTATGCTTCATATTATTATCCAATGATGTGTTGCCATCCTATGATCTTTGAATAGATTTTCGTTGTCCTATCGGTGATTGACGAATTGCTATGATTGGTTTAATTTGCTTGTGGTTATGTTGCTATCCTTTGGTGCCCATTATATGAGCGCACGCGTGGATCACACATAGGGTCATTAGTATGTTGATAGGACTATGTATTGGAGGGCAAGGGTGACAGAAGTTCCAGCCTAGCATAGAAATTGATGCATATGGGATTGAAGGGGGGCCAATATATCTTATTGCTATGGCTGGGTTTTACCTTAATGAACATTAGTAGTTGCGTATGCTTGCTAATAGTTCCAATCATAAGTGCATAGAATTCCAAGTAAGGGATGACATGCTAGCAGTGGCCTCTCCCACATAAAACTTGCTATCGGTCTAGTAACGTAGTCAATTGCTTAGGGACAATTCCGCAACTCCTACCACCACTTTTCCACACTTGTTAGACTAACGTAATTGTTTCTTTATCTAACCAGCCCCTAGTTTTTGTTTATGTGTTTTTTCTTTTCTTTCAAGCTTTCCTATCACTCCTACAAAGTACTTCTAGTTTCATACTTGTTCTAGGTAAAGCGAACGTAAAGTGTGCGTAGGGTTGTATCGGTGATTGATAGAACTTGAGGGAATATTTGTCCTACCTTTAGCTCCTCGTTGGGTTCGAAACTCTTACTTATCGAGAAAGGCTACAATTGATCCCCTATACTTGTGGGTTATCCAGACCTTTTTCTGGCGCCGTTGCCGGGGAACAATAGCATGGGGTGAATATTCTCGTGTGTGCTTGTTTGCTTTATCACTAAGTACATTTATTTGCTGTTCTAAGTTGTTCTCTATCTTTAGTTATGGATATGGAACACGAAATACCAAAAATATTAGGTGTACTTGCTACTCATGGAGATGGGGAACCTACTAAAACCCTCGATGCTCGTTATGTGGAAAATATTATGCACTTCTTTAATAATCCTGAGAAAACCCCATTAAATTATATAATGGGATACACGTTGGATCAACTTGAATACTTTAGGTATTATCGCTTGACTCAAAAAGGGAAACTATTATGGGATCAAGTTCATATGTTGAAATGGTATGTTTGGGAGCTATGCTCGAGATATGATATTACTTGTTTCTCTAGGATGATGGCTAAAAACCTTCCCTTTTCTTGTAAATTTAATGCCAATGAAACCTTGGCTTCTTATGCTAATGGTATATATGATTACTATGATGTGGAACAAATAGAAGAGTTTGTTGCTTTTATGGGTGCTTATGAAATTGAAGCTCTATTTAAAGGGTGTGATGATAATGATGATGCTGCTTACCGATCTAAAAATTTGGTTATGCTTAGTTATTGTTATATTAATTATGAATATAATGACCATATTTATCGATTTATGGAGAAACTCTACGCTGGCCAAGAAGAGACTAATATTTTGCAGGAAACTATGGAAGAAGAAAATGCTGAAACTGTGAGCTCATTAGATGAAAGAGATGACGAGGAGAGCAAAGAACAAAAGGAGGAAGAACGGACTAGCTACCCGTGCCCACCTTCTAATGAGAGTAACTCTTCAACTCATACATTGTTTAATTTCCCTTCGTTCTTACCGAAGGATGAATGCTATGTTGATTGCTATGATCCCTTGGATTCGTTTGAAATATCCATTTTGATGAACTTGATGCTTGTTATGCTTGTGGCCATGATGCCAATATGAATGATGCTTATGAAGATGAACTTGTTATAGTTCCTTATGTTAAACATGAAATTGTTGCTATCGCACCCACTTATGATAGTCCTATTATCTTTTTGAACTCTGCCAACTACACTATATCGGAGAAGTTTGCTCTTATTAGGGATTACATAGATGGGTTGCCTTCTACTATTACACATGATGAATTTATGAATATAATATGCATGTGGTTGCTGCTCCTACTTGCAATTATTATGAGAGAGGAACTACATCTCCACCTCTCTATGTTTCCAATACGATAAAATTGCAAGAAACTGCTTATGCTCTGTATTGGCCTTTACTTGATGTGCATGAATTGTTCTTTTATGACATGCCAATGCATAGAAAGAGAGTTAGACTTCGTCATTGCATGATATATGTTACCTTGTGCTCACTACTAAATTACAAATCATTGTTAATTAAAATTGGCTTTGATATACCTTGGGATCCGGGTGGATCCATTACTTGAGCACTTTATGCCTAGCTTAATGGCTTTAAAGAAAGCGCTGCCTGGGAGACAACCGGAAGTTTTAGAGAGTCATTTATTTCTGTTGGGTTCTTTTATTTAGTTTAAAAACAAAAAAATATACAGGGGAACTTAAAACTTTTTCAAAAAGAGAAGCGATTGAAAGGTGATGCATTGCGGAAATGAGGGTCGACCTTGAACACTTGCGTTCATGCTCATGAAAACAATGTAGAATTTTTCATGGAAGTTACTCGCAAAAATAATTATCCCCTTGTACAATTGCATTGTATTATAAAAATAATGTGACAAGTAAAAAGCCTTTATGATTAGTTTGGGTGATAGTTGTTTGATCATGCTGAAAAAGACAGAAACTTTGTGCTCACGAAAGTAACTTTAATTCTTATCCAGAAAGAGATTTTGAGTTGATTCTTTTTTATGATGATTTGTATGCAAATTTCCCTAATTTTAATAATTTTTCAGAATTTTTGGAGTATCAGAAGTATGGTAAATGTTCATATTACTACAGACTGTTTTGTTTTTGACAGATTTTGTTTTCTATGCATTGCTCTCTTATTTTGATGAATTTATGGGTAGTATCGGGGGGTATGAACCATGGTGAAGTTGGATTACAGTAGATATAATGCTAATATAAATTTGGAATGAGTTCACAACAATACTTAAAGTGGTGATTTACTTTATTATACTAACGGATCTCACGAAGGTTTTGTTGAGTTTTGTGTGATTGAAGTTTTCAAGTTTTGGGTGAGACCACGATGGATGAAGGAATAAGGAGAGGCAAGAGCCTAAGCTTGGGGATGCCCAAGGCACCCCAAGGTAATATTCAAGGGAAGACTCAAGCATCTAAGCTTGGGGGGATGCCCCGGAAGGCATCCCCTCTTTCGTCTACAATCTATCGGTAATTTTACTCAGAACTATATTTTTATTCGTCACATGATATGTGCAAATGCTTGGAGCGTCTTTTGTGTTTATTTTCCCTTTTTATTTTATGCACAATGCTGGTATGAGATAGTCCTTTGTGGTTTATAGAATGCTTCATGCGCTTCACTTATATCATTTGAAGTTCTGATTGCTTGTTTCCCTACACATAGAAAACCGCCATTTGTAGAATGCTCTTTTGCTTCACTTATATTTGTTAGAGCGGGGCATATCTTTTGTAGAAAGAACTAAACTCTCATGCTTCACTTATACCTATTTAGAGAGTTAACAGGAGTTGGTCATTCACATGGTTAGTCATAAAATCCTACATAAAACTTGTAGATCACTGAATATGATATGTTTGATTCCTTACAATAGTTTTGCGACATGAAGATGTGATATTAGAGTCATGCTTGTGAGTAATAATGTATTCATAGAAATACTTGTGTTAATGTTTGTGATTCCCGTAGCACGCACGTATGGTGAACCGTTATGTGGCGAAGTCGGAGCATAATTTATTTATTGATTGTCATCCTTTGTGTGGAAGTCGGGATCACGCGATGGTTAACTCCTACCAACCCTTCCCTTAGGAGCATGCGTGTAGTACCTTGTTTTGATGACTAATAGATTTTTGCAATAAGTATGTGAATTCTTTATGACTAATGTTGAGTCCATGGATTATACGCACCCTCACCCTTCCACCATTGCTAGCCTCTCTAGTACCGCGCAACTTTCGTCGGTGCATTACACCCACCATATACCCTTCCTCAAAATAGCCACGGTAGCTACCTATTATGACATTTCCATAGCCACTCCGAGATATATTGCCATGCAACTTCCATCGTTCCGTTTATTATGACACGCACCATCATTGTCATATTGCTTTTGCATGATCGTAAGATAGCTAGCATGATGTTTTCATGGCTTGTCCGTTTTTTGATGTCATTGCTACACTAGATCATTGCACATCCTGGTACACCGCCGGAGACATTCGTATAGAGTCATATTTTGTTCTAAATATCGAGTTGTAAGTAAATAAAAGTGTGATGATCATCATTATTAGAGCATTGTCCCATGTGAGAAAAAATAGAGGCCAATGAAGCCCAAATAAAAAAACAGGCCAAAGAAGCCCACCAAAAAAAGAAGAAAAATAATAAAAAAAATGAGAGAAAAGAGAGAAGGGACGATGCTACTATCCTTTACCACACTTGTGCTTCAAAGAAGCACGGTGAGCTTCATGATAGAGAGTCTCCTATGTTGTCACTTTCATATACTAGTGGGAATTTTTGTTATAGAACTTGGCTTGTATATTCCAATGATGGGCATCCTCAATTGCCCTAGGTCTTCGTGAGCAAGCGAGTTGGATGCACACCCACTTAGTTTATTTTTGAGCTTTCATAATCTTTTAGCTCTTGTGCATCTGTTGCATGGCAATCCCTACTCACTCACATTGATATCTATTGATGAGCATCTCCATAGCCCGTTGATACGCCTAGTTGATGTGAGACTATCTCCTCCTTTTTGTCTTCTCCACAACCACCATATTCTATTCCACCTATAGTGCTATGTCCATGGGTCACGCTCATATATTGCATGAAAGTTGAAAAGGTTTGAGAACACTAAAGTATGAAACAATTGCTTGGCTAAAAAAGGGGTTGTGCATGATTTAAATACATTGTGTGGGAAAGATGGAGCATAGCCAGACTATATGTTTTTGTTGGGATAACTTTCTTTGGCCATGATATTTTGAGAAGACATGATTGCTTTGTTAGTATGCTTGAAATATTATTGTCTTTATGTCAAATGATAGACTATTGCTTCGAATCACTTGTGTTTTAGTATTCATGCCATGATTAGATTATATGATCAAGATTATGCTAGGTAGCATTCCACATCAAAAAATTATCTTCTTATCATTTACCTACTCGAGGACGAGCAGGAATTAAGCTTGGGGATGCTGATACGTCTCCGTCGTACCTATTATTTTTGATTGTTTCATGCCAATATTCTACAACTTTCATATACTTCTGGCAACTTTTTATACTATTTTTGGGACTAACATATTGATCCAGTGTCGAGTGCCAGTTCCTGTTTGTTGCATGTTTTTTGTTTCGTAGATTATTCATAGCAAACGAAGTCCAAACGCAATATAAAACCTACAGGGATTTTTTTTGGAATATTTATGATTTTTGGGAAGAAGAATCTACGTGAAACGATGCCCGAGGTGGTCACAAGCCCAGGAGGCGCGCCCCCTAGGGCGCGGCTGGCAGACTTCTGACCAATCCCTAAGGCGGTTGGAGACCTTCTTTCGCCGCAAGAAAGATAATATCCGGAAGAAAATCGTGTGATAATTTCAGCCCAATTAGAGTTACTGATCTCCGTGAATTTAAGAAACGGTGAAAGGAAGAATTTGGGAGCGTAGAAACAAAAGGACACAGAGAGAGAGATCCAATACCGGAGGGGCTCTCGCCCCTCCGCCACAATGGAGACCATGGACCAGAGGGGAAACCCTTCTCCCATCTAGGGAGGAGGTCAAGGAAGAAGAAGAAGAAAGGGGGCTCTCTCCCCCTCTCTCCCGGCAGCGCCGGAACACCGCCCGGGACATCATCGTGTGACGACGATCTACACCAACACCTCCGTCATCTTCACCAACATCTCCATCACCTTCCCCCATCTATATTCAGCGGTCCACTCTCCCGCAACCCGTTGTACCCTCTACTTGAACATGGTGCTTTATGCTTCATATGATTATCCAATGATGTGTTGCCATCCTATGATCTCTGAGTAGATTTTCGTTGTCCTATCGGTGATTGATGAATTACTATGGTTGGTTTAATTTGCTTGTGGTTATGTTGCTGTCCTTTGGTGCCCATCATATGAGCGCGCGCGTGGATCACACCATAGGGTTAGTAGTATGTTGATAGGACTATGTATTGGAGGGCAAGGGTGACAGAAGCTTCAGCCTAGCATAGAAATTGATGCATATGAGATTGAAGGGGGACCAATATATCTTATTGCTATGGTTGGGTTATACCTTAATGAACGTTAGTAGTTGCGGATGCTTGCTAATAGTTCCAATCATAAGTGCATAGAATTCCAAGTAAGGGATGACATGCTAGCAGTGGCCTCTCCCACATAAAACTTGCTATCGGGCTAGTAACGTAGTCAATTGCTTAGGGACAATTCCGCAACTCCTATCACCACTTTTCCACACTCGTTAGACTAAAGTAATTGTTTCTTTATCTAACCAGCCCCTAGTTTTTATTTACGTGTTCTTTCTTTTCTTTCAAGCCTTTCCTATCACTCCTACAAAGTACTTCTAGTTTCATACTTGTTCTAGGTAAAGCGAGCGTAAAGTGTGCGTAGAGTTGCATCTGTTATCGATAGAACTTGAGGGAATATTTGTCCTACCTTTAGCTCCTCGTTGGGTTCGACACTCTTACTTATCGAGAAAGGCTACAATTGATCTGCTATACTTGTGGGTTATCAAGACCTTTTTCTGACGCCGTTGCCGGGGAGCAATAGCGTGGGGGTGAATATTCTCGTGTGTGCTTGTTTGCTTTATCACTAAGTAGATTTATTTGTTGTTCTAAGTTGTTCTCTATCTTTAGTTATGGATATCGAACACGAAATACCAAAAAAATTAGGTGTACTTGCTACTCGTGGAGATGGGGAACCTCCTAAAACCCTCGATGCTCGTTATGTGGAAAATATTATGCACTTCTCTAATAATCCCGAGAAAACCCCATTATATTATGCACCTCGTCCAGCAGGTAAAAATTTGATTGAGTGCAAATGGGTCTATAGAACTAAACACAAATCATATGGTACTATTGATTGGTATAAGGCAAGATTAGTTGCAAAGGGCTTTAAGCAAGGCTATGTCATTTTTTATGAGTATACTTTTACTCCTATTGTTAAAGTTGCTTCTAGTCGCCTTGTTCTATCCATCATTGTTTCCAAGGGGTGGAGTCTTAGACAACTAAATGTGCAGAATCTGTTCCTTTGTGGTATTTTGAAAGAGGAAGTGTACATGAAACAACCTCCTGAGTTCGAGGATAAAAATGCACCTTTTCATGTTTGCAAACTTGATAAGGCCTTGTATGTATTGAAAGAGGCTCCTAGAGCTTGGTACTCTCGCCTCAGTACAAAGATGCAACAACTTGGGTTTGTACCCTCGAAATGTGACACATCTCTATTCATTTACAACCAGTTCAAGACATTCATATTTTTTCTCATATATGTTGATGATGTCATTGTGACTAGTTCCTCTAATGATGCAATAACTGGTTTACTCAAAGATTTAAGTTCAGAATTTTCTCTCAAAGACCTAGGAGAAATGCATTTCTTTCTAGGAATTGAACTTAAGAAAATCAGGGATGGTATTAAGCTCTGTGAGGAGAATTATGCAAATGATTTGTTGAGTAGAGTTGGTTTGAAGGATTGCAAGCCTTCTCCCACACTCTTTGTCTAACTGAGATTCATTAACTTTGACCCAAGAGGAACTTCTAAATCAGGAAGATAATACCAGTTATAGAAGCATTGTTGGTGCACTTGAGTACTTGACTTTAACTGAGTTCATCAACCGTGAAAAAATGATTTTGCAACAAAGTTCATCAAAAACCAAGTTCATTTGCACAGTTTGGAGTGTTGCAGGCGCTGGTTTGCAAAAATGCATTCTAACGAACAACTGGAGCGCTAAATAGGGATTGCCGAGACCTCACAAACCAGAAAGTTATTTGGGCCAACCGAGCGGGCGGCGCTACACTCGCTCCTTTACTTGCACTGTAACAGGCGCCTGTGGCAATAAATAGGATTTTACGTATATTCAAGTGGGGAGTCCAATCTGTGGAGCAGAAAATAATATAACTGATAAGAGGGCTCACGGGCCGCATCAACTTTTTTTCCTCAAAATATATTATATTTTTTTCTGTTTCCTTTTTTCTTTTCTATTTATTTCCTTCCTTTTTTTAATTTTCTTGTTTGTTTTTTTATTTTCTATTCGTATTTGAAGCAAAAACATTTTTCATATTTGAAAAAAAATTCTTTGAAAATCCGAAATTATTTTTGAAGTTATGGACAAAGTTTGAAAAATGATAAAACTTTTGAACATTTCATAAAATTAAGAACATTTTTTGAAATTTCAAAATAATTTTCAAAATTTGAGAACAGTTTTGAGAACAGTTTGAGAAAATTTAAGAAATATTACAAAATTTTGATATTTCGAACAGTTCATAAAAACACCAATTTTTTTTTGAAAATAGAAAACTTTTTTGATAATACTAAACATTTTTTTGAAATACCATACATTTTTGTAAAATACTGAACTTTTTTTGAAGTTATGAATGTTGTTGAAAACGGGAAACTATTTCAAATTTAGAACAGTTTTTAAAATGCAAAAACATCTAAACTTATACTAATTTGAGACTCTCAAGAAATTACCACATTAATTAGATTTTACGAGCCGTCAATCTGGTGGGGCCGAATTATTACGGTGTAGATCGACTCACCGAAATAAAACACATATCTCTCTCCCATGATCGAGTCACACACAAAAAAACAGGTGTCTCTCTCTCATGTACCTCTCTCAATCATAAAAACAATGTCAGCCCGAGCCGCCGGACGAAGCAGCATGCGATCCCTCCTCTTCCCCATGTGTACAGCGTTGGTTGCTCCCCCAAATTGCTTCTCCTCTATTCGTCTTGATCTCCTGCGTGTGTACCAGTGCATCCAGGCGATCGGTTTTCAGCATCATAAGTAGTAAAAAGAAATGTCAACCCTAGCCGTCGGACGAAGCAGAGCATGCGATCCCTCCTCTTCCCCCTGTGTACAGCGTTACTTGCTCCCCCAAATTGCTTCTCCTCTATCCATCTCGATCTGCTGCGTGTGTACCAGTGCATCCAAGCGATCAATTTTCAGCATCATAAGTAGGCATACTTCGTGCAGAGGCCAGCATGTCCATGCGACTGCATACATATAAGTGGTAGATGTTGTTTAGCCGCGGCATGTATGATGGTAACATACTAACATGGCAGCCGGTGACACCGGTGGGACGACCCTTTGCCCATGAACCTTCAAAGAACTGGTGGCACAAAGATTTACCTGTTTGATGTCGTCAAGTTGGTCCTCGGTTGTCTCTTTCAATCTCCACAGGCCCTCATTTTTTTAATTCCCTGATTTATTTCGAGTCAGTTGGCCTCATGAGAAATCCATTTTTTTTCTTTATACTTAGCGTTTGATTAAAAATAAATTCACCATGTACATGCCCGTCCAATTCAGCATGTCTAGACTTGATTATGTTGTATGGTTAGGATCAGATTCAGTAAGTGGTGGAGCCAGGGTCGAAACAATGGGTGTACAGAGCTCACCAAATATTTGTCAAAAAATTCTACTAATTTGATTTATTTCTTTATTCTGCAGTGTATTATCTCCTAATAATCTTCAGACAATGCAACGAAGGAGGATGTGTCTGTTCTTTCTCTAACAGTGAGGTTGTCCAGTGAACGAACTGCGGACTGGTGACACAGTGATCCCGGCTCTATTGTCGATTCTTCAAATTAATTAAATCCATCACGGAAAAAAGAACCATGCAATCGGCATAATCTGTAACATAATCAGCTGATGTTGTTTAGAAGATTTGAATGCTTTATAGGTTTCGTTCAAGTATGTGCTAAAGCTCCGATTATGTGCCCGTACATCTCTAATTATCCTTCATGACAGAATTACGTGAAGGTATGATGATTAGGGTTCGAACATTCTCCATATATTAAACAGCCAGATTGTATACTTATTATTAGATTACGTATAGATTTTAAACCAACTGGTCATAGATGTAGCTCAAGTACTATTTGAGCTGCACATGTTTCTTAGTTGCATGGCTCTGTGATGTATGAAACTAAGGATTTATAATTTGGTGATTAAATAGGACAGCAAACATGAATGTTTTTCTTTCATATTTCTATACTGGGGAACCATGTTTTTTTTTGTAGTAATGAACCACGTTTCTGTATTGCAGCACTGAATTTTGTTTCGATGATGTCGCAGCTTTTCTGTGGTTCACTATACAATTTTTTTTGGATGATGTTGCAGCTATACTTTTTCTTAATTTTTGGGTAGATGTTGGATGAAATTCCTGCAAGTCAAAATAATTTATTTCATTACCAGAGATACAAGTGAAAGTCTAAGGAGAATCTATGACCGACCATCAGGTTCTATGGTAAATTTGTTTGTTGAAGAGAATGGTGTGCAGTCTACAGTAACAAGACCTGATCACCAGGTCTGCGAGATGCATGAGTATATGGTATGGACTACTCTGCAAGAAAATGTAAAGTACATCGCCTATTTATGTTGAATGTCAAAATAACTGATTAATAATTTATTTCATTACCAGAGATACAAGTGAAAGTCTAAGGAGAATCTATGACCGACCATCAGGTTCTATGGTAAATTTGTTTGTGGGAGAGAATGGTGTGCAGTCAACAGTAACCAGACCTGATCAGCAGGTCTGCGAGATGCATGAGTATATGGTATGGACTACTCTGCAAGCAAATGTAAAGTACATCGCCTATTTATGTTGAATGTCAAAATAACTGATTATTATATGTACTGGACATGTTAGTGGTTATTTTTTACAGTAAAGCAACTGTTGTTCTGATAAAGGTGGTGGCGCCAAACCTCTACCGAACTAGAATTAAGGATTGGAGGCAATATTATTTTTTTGCACTTCCTAATATGGTAATCTGCATGTATGATTAGTGAATTGGTCTCTTTAGTATCTATGGTCAGCAGGAAAAAGATTTGAGTGGAATTATGTTCACAAGGATTTCTACATTCATTTGCGTTTAAATTGTTATTTAGACGATTGTCTTTATGTCATGCAATAGACTGACAAGGTCACTCTTCATATCCATAACGAGGTTAAAAAGAGTAGTACTGCCATATATTTAAGGAATTTTCTGGATGTATTATTATGAACTACAAAAAAGTTTACATCATAAGACAGGTATCTATAGTACACAAGGTTATAATATCACGGGTCTTATTATCAGCCAATTACATGGGAGTAATCATTTTTATCATATCTCAAGTTGTTACTGTGATCCATATATATAACATTGGAGAAGGGACAGAGATCCATTATATATGTGAAGATGCATGTATGATCATTCTTTTCTATACGTTATATATGCTTGGTTTTATGCTATTTACCATAATTTGTTTTTGTTAGATTTTTTTCAGGCACAAATGGTATAGATCAGTGCATCATGAAATACCAAGAAGTGAAATATACATACTTGGCTACACCCAGAAGGAAAAATATTACAGATTTATGCATAGGTAAGATATGCCCACATTTCAATTATTCTGTTTCATAATTTGAGTTTGAAATTTCTCAAACTGACATGCCATGATGTCCATGTTATTTTTTATTGGACTTTATCACGCCTGAGCATGTTATTATAAGGTTTTCAAGCTTCCATTTATGGTTAAGTGGAAGTATTACCATTAAAACCATGACAACAAGGCACATGATATGTGATATCGACAAATAAAATAAGAGCCCAGGTACATGGAGCCTGATAAAAAAGAGAGAACAAAAACAGTATTTTGAAACCTCAAAAATCAAACAATTATACATGTAAGAATAATGTGTAGTAGTATGTGCGTACAAAGTTTTATTAATATACCTTTGCATCTGTGGTGTATGCAATAGAAGGGCAAATATATGGATCCATCTAGAGTCACCTTTTTCATTTTTGGAGCCGCAAATTTTCCCTTTTCTGTAGCTTACAAATTACCGTATTTATAAGAAAAAAAAAACTAAGATGCAGAAACATCAATAAATTTCCGTGCATTTTTCAGCACCAATCCTTTATAAGTGCATGCTTATGTTTCAAAATTACTTCATGAATTCCATTAGTGCTTCATAGTATATCTAGACCTAGACCGTGCGAATGCACGGGTTGACAACTAGTTTTCTTAATTTGAAGAACAATCTTTGATAATCCTGAACATTTTTGGAAAATCCTGAACATTTTCCGAAATTGCAGAACATTTTTCAAAAAAACAAACACATTTCTCGAATTTGAAAATCAATTTGTCAAAATCCATCAATTTTTTTAAAATCTAGCACATTTTTTGAAAATCAAGAACATCATTTGAAATTCCAGAATATGTTTTCAAAATCAAGAACATTATTATGAAAATCAGAAACATTTTAGAATTTGAATATATTTTTTTGAAAATCCCAATTTTTTTTAAAAAATCCAAAACATTTTTAGAGACAGAAATAGAAAATAAAAAAAGAAACAGAAAAGAATAAAAAAGAAAAAGAAAAAAAAGAAAAACCGGTTCAGGAAACCTTCTAGAAGTTTCCCAAAATCAAAAAAACGAATCTTTCCCAAAACCGGGGTTGTTGAAACGTTAAATGGGCCGGTGCAAACCCCAACATTTGTCGAATGGTCTTTACGGAGGACCCCGTAGCAAACATTTTCGGCCTCCCAGATAGTTCGCCAGGTGGAAAGGCCAGGGCCAACTCTGACTAGGCCCAAGGTCCCAGTTATTTTTTTAGAAGATGATATGAACAAAAATCCAAAATGAAAAATGATACCAAATTTGGCACCTTTCTAGTCACCATGTGACTGTGTTTTTGAAATTGATGAACTCACATATTAACTTTTTCTAGAAAAATGCCATTTTGATTAAAAAAAGATGGTCCTCTTTAGATGTCATTTCGCTATATAATTCTGCAAAGCACCTACACTGTTTGGTCATAATCAAAGCCACGAAGTTTCTGAATTTTTCTTGCTTTGTTTAGAACGACCACACTCAGAGAAACAAACATCTCTAGGTGCAAAAAAAGAAGAAAGCGGGCTAGTTATATCAATGTTCCTGAAAAAATAAATAAACAAAACACCGTCCTAATTTTCAAAGCAAATCTCCTCACTCTAAA
This sequence comes from Hordeum vulgare subsp. vulgare, assembly GCF_904849725.1. Taxonomy (NCBI): domain Eukaryota; kingdom Viridiplantae; phylum Streptophyta; class Magnoliopsida; order Poales; family Poaceae; genus Hordeum; species Hordeum vulgare. The sequence continues at coordinate 26,814,098 of NC_058523.1, read as the reverse complement.
TTTGTCGTTCTCCATCTTTTTGGGAAAGTTTCATGTTCTCCATTAAGCAGACAATTGGTTGAATTATCCATACATAGAACGAAAGACTACTTTATTCTTATGCTATACTATCATCGGATGACACAAAATATCAAACAGAAGGCTAGCTTGTTCAGGACAAAAAGAATGTCGAAGTGTTAGATACTTGCTCAATGGAGGCCTGCGAGTGTAGGACCATTTGTATTGTGGCTTATACTTGGCGGCATCGGATCAAGCTAGAGGGCGGTTGGAGGGCGTGGGATTTTGGGCGGACTTAGGATTTAATGGGACAATCATGTAACAATTGTTGTAAACATGGACATGATATTTCTCCAGAAAAAAATGAAAATGATAGACGCATGTCTTTAGCAATCCATGCACAATCAAACAAGTATAAAGCATCAAGTATGAAGGACCTCAAACACAATAAAATTATATCGAGGTCCCTAGACCATCAAAGGACTACTGATTGCGTCAGAACGAGTTGTCGATCCATCGTTGCTACCATTCTCATACGAGAGCCAGCCTAACCGCGACCATGACAATCGAGAAGTCTTTGTGCTCGTGCCAGTATGGACCAGTGCTACAGAGTCGCAATCATTCTTGCTAAACCGTTGAATCGGTTCGAAGGGCATAACACAAAATCTTACGGTCGGATATCTTCTTAAAAAGTGTTCTGATGTGTTTCAACTCTTTCATAACTTTCAAGCAGTTGTTGAACACCAATTTGATTGTAAAATCCTTGCTGTACAATCTAATTGGCGTGGCGAATATGAAAAACTAGATTCCTTTTTCCAGCAAATAGGAATCTCACACGATGTCTCGTGTCCACATGCTCACCAACAGAATGGATTCACTAAACGCAAACATAGACACATTGTTGAAGTAGGCCTTTCTCTTCTTGCTGCTGCATCTATGCCATTAAAATTTTGGGATGAAGCTTTCCTAACCGCTGTTCGCCTAACCAATATTCTCCCCACTCGTGTCATCAACAATGAAACTCCCACTGAACGACTCCACATAAGGGGCTTTAGTCCCGGTTCCGGGACTAAAGGGGCGGGACTAAAGGCCTAACCTTTAGTCCCGGCCCTGTTACAAGCCGGGACTAAACGTGCTCCACGTGGGCGCCTCGTAGCGCCCAGGGGCAGGACCTTTAGTCCCGGTTCGTTACACGGATTTTGCTTATTTTTGGGGTTTTTTTTGAATGAAATTATTTTTGGGTTTTAGGGATTTAGGGTTTAGGTGTTCGGGAGATTAACGTGATGCCTCGTTTGGTGTTCGGGAATTAGTTTTCATATAATTTAAATAGAAATAATTATGCATATATATATATATATATATATATATATATATATATATATATATATAAGATTAACTTATCTTACAAGCGAGCATATATATACAATTATATGGAGATCTGAATTATCGGGACTAGAGCCCGTCTATTCGATTACATGGACGAAGATCGGTAATGGCCCCTAGCTACACTAAATCGTCCTTCGTCATCTATAGCTTCCGTCCTCAGAAAGGTCGCAAGCTCCTCTGCAACAGCAATCGCGCGTTGCTCTGGTAGGACCTTCGTCCTCATGGCCGTGTACTATATAAGAAGAGGGGATGAATATGAATATCAATCATGATAACAAAGAATGACGGGTAAAAATAGAGGTGTGAATGTTCATTGCTTACGTCGAATCTGTGATCCTTGTGCTCAGAGGTAAATGTGTGAATGGTCTCGCAAACATAGTATCCGCATAGATGCGTCCCCCGTGGCTGCTGGTCGCACTTTACGAGAATAGAATATATATAATAAAAATAATAATCTAGCATCATAAATGTATTGAAAATAGAAGTATATCATACTACTTCTTACCTGAGCCGCTCTAAAGGTCAGCTTCTCAGGAAAGTTACCGGGAGTCACGCACTTGAACTGCTTCCAAACCCTTCCCGACAAGGATAATGATTTGCTAAGTTTTTCATTAATTGATATATCAGAAAATCATCGAAAGAGACCGATAGAGCGCAACAATGATTGAAATTACCCTTGGAGCATGTCCTGCAGGCTTTGGAACTGTCAAGGGTCTCGATAATGGGTCGAAGGCATCAACTCTTCCCTTATCAATTTGAATGTCCAACAGAATCCAATGGAAGCTGCACATGTATATATATATATATGTGTGTGTGTGTGTGTGTGTGTGTGTGTCAGTAACTTATCAATTACACTTATAAGTGAATGGACACAACAGAGTAAAGACCCTCACCAGAAGTTGTATGGAAACAGTATGTGGTCACAGAAATTTTGATCTGTTAGAAACCTTAGAAGGTTTTCCTCCGTCTCCTTGGGTTTATCAGTTAGCGTCACTATATGTATTTTATCTGGATCAATAAACCCAATATTTAGGATGTTCTTACTTTTACAATCCAGAATCTTCATTCTGCATAATAGAGTACAAGTTATATATAGACAACGAATTCATATAACTAAACAAGTTATTTGTAGACAATGAATTGAAAAACTTACAGACAATAGCAACTCATAAGCGATTTGTCGAGGGCGTCGCCATTGTACATCTGGAAGAGTTCATCAAAGTCGATATGGATTTCTTCGGGGCGGCCGTAGTACTCCCGTGGGACACTCACCACGATCATCGTTCTCCCATTCTTTGATTCACTTAAGTACCATGTATACAAGTAACGCATATTTGTTGGGACATCATCTTTGCTGACCAAAGGCTCTCCCATGACAAACTGTGGCTTAGGGGCTACCATAGCCTTGGGTAACCTATCGTCTTGGGAAGCCAGAACATCTTCAACCGAGACACCCCATTCAGCCGCCCACTTCTTTGCTATTTCAAAAGCTTGCCCCTGCACCGGAGGGGGAAGATTCTCGGTTAACACCATGAGGGGTGGGATCGACTGTTTGGCCTGTTGTCCAAGCTGAGGAACGTCTGATTTTTTCTTGCTTGTAGTTGAACTTGATTTGCTCCCACTTGCACTTGCACGTGATCTGCTCTTTTTCACTTCCTTCTGCAATGTGCGTGTATCGTCATTAGGCTTATGGTGTAAGTCATACTGTGATGGAAGGGTCGTGAAGTATTTTGCAAATGCTATTTGCTTCTCGGTGTATTCCGGCCGGGCTCGGGTTCCTTCTTTTTCATCTGCGCATCATGATGTTCCTTTGCTATCCTGGCGTTTTCCTCGGGGGTACGATCATAAGGTCTAATAGGAAGATTAGCATGAGGTACCTTTGGGAGGGACGACCGTTTGCGCTTTGGGGGGCTCCGTCGCTTAGAAATCATCGGCGGAGCGTTCTTGGTGGCACGCTTCCGCTTAGTATCCTGTGCGGGCGGCGGCGGAGACGGACGACCCAAGTCCGGCGACGGTGATCGAGATGGACTCGTGTTGTGCTGGCCGACGTCATGTGGAGGGCTTGGAAGTAATGGAGGTGTAGGTGACCTGCGACGACTCGGAGGCGGTGTTGTCCTTGGGGCCGAGCCTGGAAGCTTGATGTAGTTCTTGTCCCATAGGATGACTCCACCCAGTACTTCTCCGAGTGTCCTCTCATCTTCGGGTCCAACTATGTCGAGCTCCATATCATGAAACCCCGCCATGATTTCATCCACCCCGACTTTAGCAAAGCCAGCTAGAATCTCACGGCCATGCCAGCGTGCATCAGGGCCAGAAGGTAAAGCTTGTCCGACGGCCACCTTCATGGATATGTTCTTGAATTTCTGATGGAGTTCAAATGATGTTGACTCCTTGATTCCATCCACGGGGTAGACGGGACCATCCTCTATCATTCTTCGTGCATCGTCGGGCGGGGCCTCAGATTCAGCCACGCTGCTTTTCCGCTTAGATGGTGCGCCGGTAATATCAAGTGCAGGATCTTCCTGGCGCGCTACTCCTCTAAGCTCATCAATCTGCTTCTGTTGCTCGTTAATCCTGGCAAGCAACTAGTTGAACTTGTCATTCTCCTCATCCTACTGCCGCTTCTTTGCTCTCTCTCGGCTTCTGTAAGTGTCTTGGTCTCTGGCAAACCCAAGCCACCACGGGTAAGAAGGACCGAAGCCTCGCGTTCGTCCTCCATGTTCGTCATTGCCGAGGACCAGTGTGAGCAAATCTTTCTCTCTATCTGCAGTGAACTTTCTTTTTCCCTCCTTAATTTCTTTCACTATCCTTTTCCAATTCTCCCTGGGTATCCTAAGCCCGTCAATGCAGATGAGGTCCCCTGTTTTTTCGTCGTACGACCCACCATGCGCAAGGAACCAATTTCTTGCTCTCAATTCCTTTATCTAGCAGATCTTGCTCTTTCTTATCCCACTTTGGGATGGCAGTCTCATAGCCCCCTGGCCCCAGCTTGTGGTGATATTTCTTCTTGTCGGCATTTATCTTTTTCTTTTCTGATATTGCCCGGGCATCTTCTGACTCCTTGTACTCTTGAAATGCCTTCCAGTGATTCGCCTGCTTGGCTAGATACCCCTCGAATACTGGCACTTTCTTTGTCTTCAGATAGTTTTTCCATAGCTTCTTCTTCCAGCTACGAAACAGTTCGGCTATCTTCTTTAGAGTCCACTGCTTGACTTTGGCCCTCAGTTTGTCTGCGGCGTCTTCATTCTCACATTCTAGCAGGTTGAAATGTGACATGAGATCATTCCAAAGATCTTTGTACCTTTCGGCGACATAGTCACTATCGGCTGCCCCTTTGCGCTTGTTCCACTCCCGAACGCTGATCGGAACGTGATCCCTAACGAGAACTCCGCATTGCTTCTTGAATGTGTCAGCAACATTCTTAGGAAGCTTGGGTTCGCCCGTAGGCAATATCACCTCAAAGGTGTAATGCGTCTGTGCATCCAACTTTCTAGTCGGGCCTCGTTTCATAGCTTTGCTCGATGTGGAGGCCTAAGAGGGAGAAACATTCGTCAAATGAATGTATATGTATACAATATAGAGCTATCTCCAATATTTTTCACATATTACAAGTGATTGTCGAACTTCATATGTATACCTCGCCGGACTTTATTATTTCTTCACCGGCTTCTCCACCGGCTTCTCCATCAGTGGAGCTATCACCTTCTCCGTCATTGGACTTATCTCCTGCCCCATCAGCTTCATCTTCGTGTCGCTCGACCTCCATTCCATATCATGAGGGGTTTAGATATGACGACAGAGATTCAGCTGGTTCAACGTCGGGGCCGTCTTTGATTATATCTTCGAGAAGTTCTTCCTCTTCGAGGTTCCTGATATGTGGATCCATAGTTCTGCAAAAAACGGATTCTCTTAACCTTTGTACCAAAAAAGAATTATTCTATCAGGAACTCCGTTCTAAAACAACTTTAGTCCCGGGTCGTGGCTCCACCCGGGACTCCTAGATTTCTGCATAGTATTCAAAGTAGGAGTACTTTTCCAATTTGAGCATTCAATAAGCAAAACCAAATCATAAAATAAAGTAGTATTCAAATTAGCATGCATTCAATTATAAGCAAATACATCATCTCTTTTGTTCGTACATCGTCGAATATTATCACTAATACTCCTCTAATACTATCATACATATAGCATCACTGATACATCTAGAACCGTAGCGCCCGACGGGTATCGGCGCGGGCGGTGGACACCCAAAGAGAAGGAACCATCACAGGATCATAGCTCCAGTGAGATCCCCGAAGAACCTGCAAGGTATGCTCGAACCTGCCCTCCAACGCAACCATGTAGCGACGGACGTGCTCATCCTCCTCGCTGACACGGTGACGTACCACCTCCGCGGTGTCCGGAAGCCTCGGCACCCTCACTGGGCCACGCAACCGCCACCAAACAAGGATCGGGTCGACGACGGGCTGGCTCCTCACCAACCTACGCCCCCCGGAAGGTAGCACCTCCCAATACCAGCCGGGCGGAGCCCAGTCCCGGATAGGGCCCCTCTGATCAAGCAGGTGTCCTCCGCCGAGTCGACGACGAGGATGCGGGATAGACATCGTAAAATGAACTAAAAAAAGAAACTAGTTCTATTAATTTTCTTGCTAAAAATAAACTATTAACACTTAAGCATATACAATAGCAAAATTAAACTATTAACACTTAAGCATATACAATAGAAAAATTAAGCAATAATCTAAGAAACACTATTAACACTCAAGCATATACACTATACAGTATTTCTTCTTCTTGTAACCCTAAACTATTTTTTCCTCTTCTTCTATTTCTCCTCTTCTTCTACTTCTTCTTCTACTTCTACTTCTCCTCTTCTTCTACTACTTCTCGTCTTCTCTTCTTCGACTTCTCCTCTCCTCCTCTTCTAATTTTTTATCTTCTTCTACTTCTCCTCTTCTTCTATTTTTCCTCTTCTTGTCCTCCTCTTCTAATTTTTCCTCTTCTTGTCCTCCTCCTCTCCTCCTCTTCTTATTCTCCTTTTTCTTCTTTTCTTCTCCTCCTCTTCTTATTTTCCTTTTTCCTAATTCTAAATATTACTAACCCTAATAATCTAGCACAAACCTAATAACAATAGGAATTAAATGACAAAAAAATCTTTTTCTTCTTTTCTTCTCCTTTTTCTTCCTTTCTTCTCCTTTTTCTTCCTTTCTTCTCCTTTTTCTTCTTTTCTTCTCCTTTTTCTTCTTTTCTTCTACTGGCCGGAGTGTTGGGGAGGAGGGGGCGGGGGGATTACCGGCCGGAGGTGTCGACAGCGCGCGGCGAGGAGGACGACGGCGACGGCGAGGAGGACGGCAGGCGGCGGCGAGCAGGACGGCGGGCAGCCTGACGGCGTCGTCGAGTTCGTCGTTGTGCCGCGCCGGGCAGGAGAACGAGAGGAAGAAGAAGAGAAATGGACGATTTGGGTTGGAATTTTTCGGAGTCCCGCTTACATAGGTGGATCTTTAGTCCCGGTGCGTGGCTCGATCCGGGACTAAAGACCCCCTTTAGTCCCGGGTGGAGCCACGACCCGGGACTAAATCCCCTTTTTCGGCAGATCAGAAGGCGGGAAGCAGGGGCCTTTAGTCCCGGTGCGGAGCTCCAACCGGGACTAAAGGGGGTCCTTAGTCCCGGGGCGTGGCTCCACCCGGGACTAAAGCCGCTCCTCGGCTGCACGATAAGTTTAGTCCTACCTCGCCCAGCGAGGGGGACTAACACTTGTTTATAAGCCCCGTCGCAGCTTCTCCATCGAGCTCCTCTCTAAAGGAGGCTTACGAGCCTAAACTCACTCAAAGTTAAAACTATATTCCAAATTATGGAGAAAATTCAACCTGAATTCAATGTGAGTTCACTTTGAATTTAGATTCAATTTTCTCTATAAATTCTCATATAGTTTCAATTTTTTTCTATTTTCATAATTAATAATTTTGACTATCCAAACTATTATCTATTTTGTTATTTTCAATTAAAAACTATGTTTATTAACAATTCTTTTTGCATATTTCAGAATTTGACAAAACTATGATAATGAAAAGTGTTTGAAATTGAATAAATAAAGCAAAACTATTTTCTATTTTCAAAAGTAATTATTTTGACTATCCAAACTATTATCTATTTTGTTATTTTCAATTAAAAACTATGTTTATTAAAAATTCTTTTTGCATATTTGAGAATTTGACAAAACTATGATAATGAAAAGTGTTTGAAATTGAATAAATAATGCAAAACTATTTTCTATTTTCAAAAGTAATTATTTTGACTATCCAAACTATTAACTATTTTGTTATTTTCAATTAAAAACTATGTTTATTAAAAATTCTGTTTGCATATTTGAGAATTTGACAAAACTATGATAATGAAAAGTGTTTGAAATTGAATAAATAATGCAAAACTATTTTCTATTTTCAAAAGTAATTATTTTGACTATCCAAACTATTAACTATTTTGTTTTTTTCAATTAAAAACTACGTTTATTAAAATTCTTTTTGCATATTTGAGAATTGGACAAAACTATGATAATGAAAATTGTTTGAAATTGAATAAATAATGCAAAACTATTTTCTATTTTCAAAAGTAATTATTTTGACTATCCAAACTATTAACTTATTTTTTTTTTGAGCTAGTTGACCCTGAAATTGAAAAGCACTACAAATGAACTCTGAAAATGTTGAAATTTGGCATGCTATCATCATTTCACCCAGATAGCATGTGTTAAAAAGTTGAGAGGGCTACGACAAAAACTGGATGCACTTCGTGTACAAAACAGACAATCTCTCTCGAAGTATCAGCGTTTCGAACGAGAACTCATCTCTTACAAAGGGATTTCATTTTTTTGAACTTATTTGAACTCCATACTTTTTGTGTGTTCAAAATGCACCATTCAAAGGCACATCACAAAATTTAAATAATTTCTGACTTCATTTGGTATTCTTCGTGCATTTACTTATTTTTTTTGAGCTAGTTGACCCTGAAATTGAAAAGCACTACAAATGAACTCTGAAAATGTTGAAAGCTGGCATGCTATCATCATTTCACCCACATAGCATGTGTTAAAAAGTTGAGAGGGCTACGACAAAAACTGGATGCACTTCGTGTACAAAACGGACAATCTCTCTCGAAGTATCAGCGTTTTGAACGAGAACTCATCTCTTACAAAGGGATTTCATTTTTTTGAACTTATTTGAACTCCATACTTTTTGTGTGTTCAAAATGCACCATTCAAAGGCACATCACAAAATTTCAACAATTTTATATATGGTGGACACTAGCTCACCTATGGTATATGGTGGACATTCTTCTTCTCTCATATATGGTGGACACTAGCTCACCTGATTTTTCAACCGTCGATGATGGTCGCTACTCCTACTTCTCCTAGTGCATAACCAATATCTAGCACAAGGAGAAGAAGGAGAAACGACCCCCCACAGCAACAGTCGACATTCTTCTTCTCTCATGTATGGTGGACACTCCCTCACCTGATTTTTTCGACCGTCGATGATGGTCGCTACTCCTTCTTCCCCTAGTGCACAACAAATATCTAGCACAAAGAGAAGAAGGAGAAGCAACCCCACAACAACAGTCGGCATTCTTCTTCTCTCATGTATGGTGGACACTCCCTCACCTGATTTTTTGACCGTCGATGATGGTCGCTATTCCTTCTTTCCCTAATGCATAACAAATATCTAGCACAAGGAGAAGAAGGAAAAGCGACCCCCACAACAAAAGTGGTTCCGCGGCACGCCACGTGGTTCCGCTGCACGCCACGTGGGACTAATGGTCTTTCATTTTTAAATGACTGTTTTAATCAAAAACAGATCTGTTACAAAAGGGATTTCATTTTTTGAACTTATTTGAACTGAAGAATTTTTGTATATATATGTGGTCGAAATGCATGATACCATGAAGTTAGAAAGGGCTAAACCATTCAAAAGTAGCAAATGAAGTTAGAAAGGGCTAAACCATTCAAATTTGGAAACTACAATGACACAAACAGAAACTAGACATATATAAATTGGTCCAAGCAGTACATGATAGTAGTCCAAACAGTACATAATAATAGCTATCATAGATATATATATATTCGAGGTGACGCTGGCCATAGTTGACGACTCGAATTAGAATGTCCACCTTATTCGAGGTGACGCTGGCCATAGTTGACGACTCGAATCTTACGGTACAACTCGTATGAAACGTATGCATCTTTTGTTGCATACTCAATGTTGATACGATCAAGTGGGGCCTTCTCCCAAAGTTCGTGCTGAGACTTTGGGAAATTGGTCTTCATATCACCATATTCCTCGTCGATCAAGGCAACTTCCATATGAGCCATCGAAGTCCTAACATGTCGAAGCCTGAATACCGTTTGGAGATCAATGAGGCAACCAGTTGGTATCTCAATACCGAAGCTGTACCTAATCTTCAGCTTGTCGTTCGTTATGTCAACGGTAGCAAAAGTGATGCCGCTGCGAAGGAAGTCCATGAGTTCTGGAAATGCTTGTCACTATTGCAACAGAAACAAATTAAAATGGAACAAATGTTACATACTGCTGCAATAAGGAAACATGTTTCACTACAACTAAAGAGAATATTATCTTTAGGATTCAAATAGAAGATATGCAATGGAACCTAGAGAGATCACTATAGCTATTCAATGGAACCTAGAGAGATCACTAGCTATATCCAATTTTCATGACTATGACATATCATATTGCTATCCAATGGAACCTAGAGAGATCACTAGCTATATGCAATTTTCATAACCTTGGATCAAATAACACCACATAAAATTGTAACACTACAACTATGATTTCAATGGAACATATTGAACCAATCAGATTTTTCAGATTGTGGAACACTATTCCAATCAGATTGTATTCCCTTCAACTAATCAAAATTGTTTCACTACAACTATTTGAAGCGAACCAACTATGATTCCAATGGAACATATTAAACACTAGTTGATTCTAATACGATTTTTCAGATTATGGAACACTATTCCAATCAGATTGTGTTCCCCTTCAACTAATCAAAATTGTTTCACTACAACTATTTGAAGGGAACCAACTATGATTGAAACAAATAAACTTACAATGTCATTACCTTGGATCAAAGAAAGCCTCAAAACTTACCTCGCCCATTAGAAGATCAAGACATGGTGTGCAAAGCATAGTTGGATGACGGCAACACCGCGTTGATCGGCCGTGTACTCCAGATCAAGCCCCAAGAACTTCTCATGATCCATTGCAGCGTCAACCATCGTTCCTTCAACTGTTCAAGAAAATACGGCATCTCCCTGCTCTCGTTCGTGTACATGACATCGAGCATGGTCTTGCCATGTGCGAGCACCTCTCCAAAGCGAGTTGGCATGGTGGAAGAAGAGAAGGGAAGAAGAGAGGAGAAGAACAGAGAGCGAGAGCGAGAGAGAAGAAGAAACAGAGAAATGGCGACTCTGCTTCGGTTCGTGCTTTTTATCGCCCGAAACGATGCGGGATGCAAACCGTTTGGGCCTTTAGTCCCGGGTTGAGCCACCAACCGGGACTAAAGAGGTATACCAACGGTTGCCACCACTACGGCAGGCCACGAGTTAGGCCTTTAGTCCCGGGTTGAGCCACCAACCGGGACTAAAGGGGGATACGAACGGTTGCCACCACCACTGCCCACCGCGTAGCCCTTTAGTCCCGGTTTGGGACACGAACCGGGACTAAAGCCACCTTACGGGCCGGGACTAAAGCCTCGAGGGAGGCATTGAGAATTGGGGCGACGTGGCCGGGCCTTTAGTCCCGGCCCAGAGGCAGGCCGGGGCTAAAGGGTCCCGGCCAAAGGCCCGTTTTCCACTAGTGCTCTTAGGCATCAAACTTGTTTATACCCTGCTTCGTGTCTTTTGTTGCGCTTGTTGGCCCAACCTTCGCCCCTATAATCCACGTAAACTCATGTTTCGCTCCACTGAATGTTTGTTCCTTGGCTATAGTGCAAAAAAAATGGGTCAAGTTTCTTGATATTTCTAGTGGTCGAGTTTATATCTCTTGTGAAGCTGTCTTTGATGAATCCCAATTCCCTTTTGCAAAGCTTCATCCCAACGCCAGAGCCCTACTACAGAAAGAAACCCTCTTGCTACCTCCCAATCTTTATTCCAAGGGTGATAAGAACTGTATTGATTAAACTTTTTCTAAATCCTCTAATCCTATGGCTGAGTGTGATGTTGCAACAAGCAGGGACGAAAACAACGCTGAACATGGTGAAAATCTGATGGCACGATACTCATATTTCATGTGTCCACGCGCCATCCTACAAAACCTGGGCGAACCTGTAGTGCAAACTGCACCTGGCCGGACTCCCATGCGATCCACCCCACGATCGGTGATGCCAGGAAAATCAGGCAGGCCAGGGCAATCTGCCTTGCCCGATGCGCCGCAAGCAGATGTCGTGCCCGCGGGGCATGTGGTGGCGCCTCACTCGCCTGCACGCCCCTCCAAGCTCGACATCATGGTTGGGCGTGAACCACCCGCGAACGCGTCCTCACACGCATGCGCAGTTAAGGGCGGATACGCCTTGGGACCAGAGGCGCTAGCGTCGTCTGCGATAGGATCTGATGTGGCCTCTTCGAGTTCTACCGCACCACAGTCTCCTGCAGCTACATCTTCACCTCCACCGTCTCCTGCAGCCGCACCTTCATCTCATCGGACACGTCTTCAGAGGGGAGTCACCAACCATATTAATTATAAAAATATTGCTAAGTTTGATCTAGCATGCTTGTGAGGTGAACCTTGCATTGTTTATGAGGATTTTGGTGACGCTCACTGGAAACATGCAATTGATGAGGAGTTCCTTGCTCTTCAGAGAAACAAGACCTCGCACTTTGTTCCTCGTCTAGCAGGTAAAAATTTGATTGACTCCAAATGAGTCTATAGAACTAAACGTAAATCAGATGGTACTATTGATCGCTATAAGGCAAGATTAGTTGCAAAGGGCTTTAAGCAATGCTATGTCATTGATTATGAGGATACTTTTAGTCGTGTTGTTAAATCTTCTTCTATTTGCCTTGTTCTATCCATCGATGTTTCCAAGGGATGGAGTCTTAGACAGCTAGATATGCAGAATGCGTTCCTTCATGGTATTCTGGAAGAGGAAGTGTACATGAAACAACCTCTTGGGTTTGAGGATAAAAATGCACCTTTTCATGTTTACAAACTTGATGAGGCCTTGTATGGATTGAAACACGCTCCTAGAGTTTGGTACTCTCACCTTAGTACAAAGATGCAACAACTTGGGTTTGTACCCTCGAAATCTGACACATCTCTGTTCATTTACAACAAGTTCAAGACATTCATATTTGTTCTCATATATATTGATGATATCATTGTGACTAGTTCCTCTAATGATGCAATAACTGTTTTACTCAAATATTTAAGTTCAGAATTTGCTCTAAAAGACCTAGGAGAGTTGCATTTCATTCTAGGAATTGAACTTAAGAAAATCAAGGATGGTATTCAGCTCTCCCAGGAGAAGTATGCAAATGATTTGTTGAGTAGAGTTGGTATGAAGGATTGTAAGCCTTCTCCCACACCCTTTTCTAGCTCACATTCATTAACTTTGACCCAAGAGAAATTCTAAATAAGGAAGATAATACCAGTTATAGAAGAATTGTTGGTGCACTTGGTATGAAGCATTAACTTTGACCCATCATCGAGAAGATTCTAGACTTGACAGATAGCTCGTCACTACTGAGAAAGCGCTTATATATGAACAGTAATAAGTGGCGGGCACGGTGGGACACCCGCCACTCCAATCTTTCAAGAACAACTATGGTGAGTGCCAACGTCCACCTGCCACAGCTAAGGACATTCTAGTGGCGGGAAATAGTTTGTGCTCGTCACACGTAGGCTCTTTCAAAATAAACCACTGGCTCGACGGTACAGTGGCGGGCAGGTTGTGGAGCCCGCCATTGGTTCTCTGTTACCTGTGGTGGGTCTCTCTAGTCGCGTTCCACAAGTGTAGATTGCCAAACGACACGAGAGACATCGAAATTTTCTTAAACCTTGCAGTGGTGGGCGCTCTTGTTCGCTCGCTACAGCTATTCTCCCACATCAATTTTTAGTTCCTCTCCACTTGTGCTTATCGCTCACTCAGTCACTTCCTCTCCCACCTCCCACTCAGTTACTTCCTCCCCCCATCGTTGTGCGCCTTGCCCGCCGCCGCCACCGTGTCTCCGACCCGCACAATCGCTGGATCTGCACGCGGGTGACCATGCGGCCTACCTCCCCACGCGACGGCCCTTCCCCGTATAGACCGTCCACTACCGTCGCGTGGCCTCGTTGCCTCATGCTGTCGTTGACCCCTTCCGTTGTTCTAAGTCCCCTCACCTATTGGAAATATGCCCTAGAGGCAATAATAAATTAGTTATTATTATATTTTTTTCTTCATGATAATCTTTTATTATCGATGCTATAAATGTATTGATTGGAAACTCAAATACATGTGTGGATACATAGAAAACACACTGTCCCTAGTGAACCTCTAAGGAGTTGCTCGTTGATTAAAGATGGTCAAGGTTTCCTGGCCATAGACATGAGTTATCATTTCATAATGAGATCACATCATTAGGAGAATGTTGTGATTGACAAGACCCAAACTATGAACATAGCATATGACCGTGTCAGTCTATTGCTACTGTTTTCTGCATGTCAAGTATCTGTTTCCATGACAATGAGATCATGCAACTCCTGGGCACCGCAGGAATGCCTTGTGTGTATCAAACATCACAACGTAACTGGACGACTATAAAGGTTCTCTACAGGTATCTCCGAAGGTGTTTGTTGGGTTGGCGTGAATCGAGAATGGGATTTGTCACTCTGTATGACGGCGAGGTATCTCTAGGGCTCACACGGTAATACAACATCACAACAAGCCTTGCAAACAATGTGACTATGGAGTTAGTCATGGGATCTTGTATTATGGAACGAGTACAGAGACTTGCCGATAACGAGATTGAACTAGGTATGGAGATACCGACGATCGAATCTCGGGCAAGTAACATACCGAAGGACAAAGGGAATAATATACGAGATTAACTTAATCCTTGACATAGAGGTTCAACCGATAAAGATCTTCGTAAAATATGTAGGATCCAATATGGGTATCCAGGTCCCGTTATTGTTTATTGACCGGAGAGTGTCTCGGTCATGTCTGCATAGTTCTCGAACCTGCAGGGTCTGCACACTTAAGGTTCAGTGACGTTTCGGTATACTTGAGTTATGTATGTTGGTGACCAAAATTTGTTTGGAGTCCCGGTTGAGATCTCGGAAATCATAAGAAGTTTTGAAATGGTCCGGTATTCGGGTTTTGGAAAAGTTTCAGGCATGTCCGGTAGTGTGCCAGGAGTAACGAATGGGTTTTGGGGGTTCACCGGGAGGGGCCTACCACCCCGGGGGTCCACATAGTCCTAAGAGGTGGCGCCCCAGCCCCTGGTGGGCTGGGTGGCCAGCCTCATGGGCCTATGCATCCAAAATAGTGGAGATTCGGTTGCAGTCTATGTTAAAGGAACTTGGAGTTCCACAAGCTTTGCGTCTATGTCTTTGGTGTGATAATCTTGGTGGTACATATTTGTCTGCTAATCCATTGTATCCTGCAAGACCTAAACACATTGAGGTTGATTTTTACTTTGTCAGAGAACGAGTTGCAAACAAGCAGTTAGAAATTAGATTCATTCCCTCCAAGGACCAGCTTGCAGATGGGCTCACAAAAGCATTGCGGGCAAGAAGCTTTGAAGAGTTCACGCGTAATCTCAACTTGCGCAGTTGTGATTAAGGGAGGATGTTAAACATAATGTAATCTCATGTAACGTCCGGTCGGCTGTAGTTGTCACGTCCGGTTGTTCCTCTCGCTCACGTAGGCTTGGCTTACAAGTTTTCCATAGAAATAGAGTTTGTTAGAGATAGAAGTTAGCTGTTTAAGATTATATCTCTTCTTCTGTTTCAACAAACTCAATCTTGTAATACCTACGAAAGGTTTTCTGTCTTGATCAATATACACGCCGGAGGCTCTCATTTGGAGGGTTTAGATGCTTCATCATCTTTCATAGCAACCAGCTCCCACCCTCATAGATAAGACAAAAAATACATCTTTACTCATGTCCGGTCGAATTAATTTTTATGACAATATCATGTGCGTTTTGAATTTGCCAGATAGATACGGGGCATCACTGCGTTAGTTGACTTTGTATATGTCGACTTCAATTTTTGTGTGTGTTAGCTTATGAAACATATAAAATCTTCACTTCTTCCTCAGAAAAGTATAGATAAACAAGTTCAAACAAAAGTATAGATAAATAAAATTAGTTTGTCTTGTTTATTACAAATCAATGCCAAACAAGTAACAAATGCCGATTCAGCCACAAAACATTTTTGAGAGAAGCGAGGAGGCACATGATCTCGAAGCCCTAGCCACCAACCCCTCTTGCCGCCACCTGCATACGTCGCCAGGCAAAGGCTGCACAACGTCGACCACGACGAGAGGTCCGGTTCAATGGTGGTTTGCTGGGAAAGAGGGCTGCTGCGGTTGGAGAACGGGATGAGGGATCAAGTGGGGGCCTTTGCCACATGGTGCTCAGGAGCGTAGGCATTGGTGAACCCCATGGTGTATCGGCTCACGGCACTGGACGACGGTGAGTTCGATCTCAGATCCGGAGTTGTCATAAAACAGCGGGGGAAATTTGTCTGAGTTTTTCGTTAGCAAGTTTTCATGCTTGGTTTGGGAGGGTACGGCGGTGGCATCTTCCGAGTTTAGGAATAATGTCTTCCTCGCTCTATCCTGCTTTGTGTTTTTGTGTCTTCGATGCATTGGTGTGTCCCGGTCTGCATCGACAACTTTTGGGTCACTCCTTCTACATGTTTGTGGGTTTCAAAAAGTTTGATTTGCAAGGCAGAAAGCCAGAGGCAGTATGAAGGTATGCTCATGGCACGCTGCCGATGGATGACACCTAAGGTTTTGAGTGTAATTTTATTTTTCTATATGGACATATCTCTAAGGACACATGCATTTTAATATATGGCCTCATCCCTTTTTGTAAAAAGAAAAAAAATCCATGCCAAACGGTTGTATATGATAACATCCACAGAAGTGCTATGGGGCAGAAATAAACCTCATTTCATAATTATATTTGCTGATACAATATATGATATATGATCCATCAACCGACAAATTCTTCAAATCTTAAAAGTTGTAACAATGATGGCTCCATTTCATATTGCAGTTCTGGGCAGTACACACGCCACTTTTATCAATCTGCAGCTACGATCACATCCATTCAACATCATACGAACAATCATGGTCGACCAACTCTTCCTATTTTTATTACATAATAGTATAAGACCAGACTCCTAGTGGCAGCCACGTTCGCATTCCCCGTCTACAAATTGCAACATTGTAAGAAGAAGAATACATTGGTTTCATGAAAACAAAGCAAACAAGCGGAACAAGTTATTGAAATGCGAGAATGAGACGGTTCCATCATCGTCTTACCGGATGGATCCGACTGGCCGCAGATTTGGACATTCACACAGGTCTCCCTGCACCGGTCGCGGTCACTGCCGCCGCTAGCGGCGGCAGCGGCGGCCTCGTTGGGGCTGCACTTGTTGGAGCAGAACGGAACGCAAGCGAATCGCAGGATGTGGTGCCTGCATTGACGGTAGCAGTCCTCGTAGCACTCGCAGAACTTGGACTTGGCAGCCACCTGCCCGGGCAGCACGAGCAAGAGCACGCACAAGGCGGCAATGGCGGCCACTCTCAACTTCCTGGCCTCCATCTATCCTGATTCCTCTTGGCAAGCACAAATGAAGAGGAAAAGAAGACGAGTGTTGTGGTGAGAGAGACTAGTGGGTGATGAAAATGTGTGGCGTGGGGTTCTTCTATTTATATTGGCACGCGCATCGCTTGCACTGCAGGGTTAGAATGGCAACCCATCAATCACGGACGGCTAATTGACCTCTATAGAAATTAAACATGGCAAGGGATCAATTGCCGACAGCTAGTTGATCTCTACAAATTTGACAGTTTGGTAACTACGTACACGAGATTTAATCACTAACCCCGTAATGGTAATTAGTTCATTTCTCCACGTAAAGTGGCACCAGTTATGGCTCTCACTAGCCCTTAATAGTGCATCACTCGCTGCCAAATTCACTTTGCATGCTGCCATTGAATCTATATGGTTCGTAATCTGTTTAGAATGTTTGATCATCGTTCTTTTGTAACTCGGCATGTTGCTTATCTCTAATTTCACTAGCCTTGTGAAGCAGCATATGTGTGATATATTGACAAAAAAATGAATTCAGTTTGACACACCAGGGCATCTTTACCACATCCCCAAAAACTATATTTGAGGGGAAATGTTTTTGTTTAGAGGATTCAATATCACGAGAGCCTCTAACTCCTCGTATATACCCCTCCCCCCACACACAAACAAACTTCCTCCCTACTCACCGAATATGCCCTAGCGTTTTCCCGGTAAAAATTAGGGATGTGCCGCGATGCTTCTTGCTCGCCCGCAGGTTTCTTCGCCACTCCTTATCCCGCCACTGGCCATACACAATCCCGATGTCCACTGGAATGGACATCATGGTCCCTGCCGTACCCCTAGCCACCCTCGCTAGCGCTAGAGACTCACAGCCAGCCGGGAATTGGGCTCAACCAAGGCCCAAACAATGTCGCCTAAGCAAGAATGTCATTCAAAGCTCCCAGTCGTTGGATGTCATCGTTGTTTGTTCTACCGCCGCCACCCGATTGCCCTTGGCCCAACGAACAGGCAAACAGGATTGTCGGCCGTCGGCCAAGGCGACACACAACACAACTGTGGTAGTGAAGAATAAGAAGGTTGTGGTCACCCCAATGCCTTCCTTTTTGTCTCCCGCAAATCGACATCGACTCCTAGGCCCAGTATGGATTATGTAGTGAGAAATTAAACAACGATGCAAATGATTTCATGGAACAATTGAACGCAAGGCAAATAGTTGGCCTCAATGACATTACCATGTCCATGTCATATACCCCAGAGATGACGAGAGATCACTGGTGGAAAAAGGGCCTTTGGTCGCGGTTCGCAACTGCCATTAGTCGCGGTTGCGCAACCGCGACCAAATAGGCGCGACTAAAGCCCCCCCCCCTGTAGTCGCGGTTGCTTAAGAACCGCAACTAAAGGCCCGTCCACGTGGGCGCCAGGCGGCCGTCGGGGCGGAGGACCTTTAGTCGCGGTTCTTCTGGCCAACCGCGACTAAAGGCCGCCGCAGGTTTAGGGTTTTAGCCCCCCCCCCCAAACTTGTTTTCTGTTTAATTTGTATTGTTTTCTGTTTAATTTGTATTGTTTTATTTCTTTTATGCTTTATTTTAATTTTGAAGGAGTTTCACATATTCTACGGTACTACATACATGCATATGAATGTACAATTTCAAACAAATTTGAAATTAGAACCAAAAAGAATTCAAGAGGAATATACAATATATATTCAATATCATCGGATGACCATATACAATTTTGAACAAGTTTCCATACATAATTTAATGCATATAAAGTTCTACGTCCTCGTAATGGTGTTCTGCTTTAGGATGGAGGACTTCCCTCCTGAACCATCCAGCTAGTTCCTCTTGAAGTGGTCGGAAGCGAGCTTCTGGACTAAGCATCACCCGGAGGTTATTCCTCTGAGCATTGGTATCACTCGGAACCCGCTCAGAGGTGTATCTCCGGATCATCTCACAGACATAGTATCCACATAGATTGGTCCCCGCTGGCTGAATATCCCCACCATTCTTAGCCTTTGACCTTTTGAATTCTAGCTCTTTTTTGAATTCACCGACCTTTGTATCTACGAACCGTCTCCAAACCCTACGAGGCAAAGAAAATTAAATGAACAAGAGAGTTATTAGTTACTTGATATTAGGAAATGAACGAAATAGGCCGATCGATATAGAGCGCAAATGAATGAAAATAATTACTTCTGCAGCATTCTTCTCATGCCGCCCCAAAGCTTTGGATCCATATTCAGAGAGTCGTGGACGAGACATTCTGAGGTGTCAACTTTAATTACTAGCAGAATCCAGTGGAACCTGCGGACACGATACATGCACAGTACGTCATGCATAACTCATCGATTAGCCGGCCACATACCATGCATGGAGTAAACAAAAGAGAATGTGCTCAAGACAGAAACACTCACCCAAAATGGTAAGGAAATAGAATATCACTTTTGAGTTCCTGCTTTGTAAGAAACTGCCACAGGTCTGCCTCCATGTCGGCGGGGTGATGCTCCAACACATATCCATTAACGATGTGTGGGTCAATGAACCCAACATCATGGATGTTCCTTACTCTGCATTCCTTAATCTTCATTCTGCATGTATAATAGCGGACACAACAATATAGTTACGACATATATATAGTGCAGGCAATATGAACGAGATGGGGTAGAAATAAATCACTTACAGAACGTAGCAACTGATGATAGATTTGTCGAGCTCGCGCAGATTGAAAAGCTGGAACAATTCACTCAGATGAATTTGTACATAGTAATGTTTGAAGTGATGCTCATATCTAACTTCCGCATAAATATATTCTTTGGCGTTTTTATTTTTTATGTAACCCTTGTACCATTTCAGCAGACCTTTCATTTGTGGAGGTAGATCCTGTTCCTGCGCAGGCTCGACGAGAGGCCCATTCTTCACATATGTAATTACTACCTCCTTCACTGGCGCCTCATCAAGGCCTAACAGTTCACGAAGAGTAATACCTAAGTTGGCCGCTTGTTCTCTGGCACTCGTTACAGTCAATCCATGTGCTGCCGCAGCTGCTATGATATCGGGGTCATCCGGACCGGCGGCTTTCACTATAAGCGGGGCAATTGATTGTTCACTTTGTTCCCCGAGCTGGGCAACTCGTTTCCCGCTTTTTTTACTTTGTAATTCCGTTTTCTCGGCCTCCTCCAAGGCTTTGTTCTCCTGGTTCTCCGCCCGCTCTTTCTTCTCCTTCAACATGAATGCCTGCCTACGAAGTTCACGTGCATAGTCGTCAGGCAGATTCTTCGCGGCTTGGGACGGTGTGCTCAAAAATGACTTAGCCCACTTCTTTTGCTCATCAGAAAATACTGGCTTGGGCTCGGGCTCTCTTTTCTTCTTGCAGTCCGCCTTCCATTTCTCATGATCAGCAGCCGCGGCCGCGGCAGTTTCCTCGGCACTACGTTCCCAAGGCCTTGTGGGGAGAGGCTTCAGTGATGGCTCCGGTACCTTTGTGGTCTTAGGTACATAAGGGTCCGGGTTAATAATCCAGGACTGCTTCTGCTTCTTTGCCGGAGGTGGATTGGGGGGCGGCGTCTGATCAACCGCCGGACGAGGACTGGGGGGCGGCGTCTGATCACCCGCCGGACGTTGTGGACTGGGGGGCGTCGGCTGACGTGACGGAGGTGTAGGTGAACCGCCACCACCACCACCACCACCACCATCGCCACCGCCACCACCACCACCGTAGGGGAGTGGACTTGTTGTCCTTGGCGCCTCGCCTGGAAACTTGATAAACTTCTTTTGCCATAGAATGAAATGGCGCTTGACATCTCCAAGTCTTTTCTCCCCTTCAGGTGTAGCAATGTCAATCTCCAGGTCCTCAAACCCTTGGACTATGTCCTCCACCGTGACACGAGCATAGCCATCTTGAATGGGGTTGTTGTGGTGGAGTGCTCCAGGTAAACATGGTAAAGCACTGCCGATGGCTACC
This sequence comes from Hordeum vulgare subsp. vulgare, assembly GCF_904849725.1. Lineage (NCBI taxonomy): Eukaryota > Viridiplantae > Streptophyta > Magnoliopsida > Poales > Poaceae > Hordeum > Hordeum vulgare. Next base: position 26,792,929 of record NC_058523.1, on the reverse strand, counting down.
TTCATGGACATGTTCCCGATAGGATAATACAGATGACATTCTTTCATCTCCTTTATATCGTCCACGGGGTAGCGAGGAGGCTCCGGTGCAGTAATTTCGACCACCAGAGGCTCCGGTGCAGTAATTTCGACCACCAGAGGCTCCGGTGCAGTAATTTCGATCGTCGGTGCATCTGCACCAGCCGGTGGGGCCTCCGTGGAAGCCACGCTGCTTCTCCGCTGCTGGCTTCCGAGATCCGCTGGATGATCTTCATGCTGCACCCGAGCTGCATCTCTTTCGGCTACTAGTACACTCATGGTTTTCTTCATCACATCCATTTCCGATGCCAACCGCACCACAACATCTGCTTCCCGATCCATCTTTCTCTTACGGCTTCTGTAACCGCACGGGTCATCGTTCTGGGGGAACCCTATTTTCCACGGAATGTGCCCCATGCCTCGTACACGTCCTCCGTGTTCAGGATTCCCGAGGGCTTTTGTCAGCGCGTCGTTCTCTCTGTTGAACTTGATCTTCCCCTCTTGAGCATCCCTCATTGCGTCAATAAGGGCTTGGGTGGGTTTAATTAATTTGCCCCGGTAAACACACTCCCCTGTCTCCGGGTTCAGCGTTCCCCCGTGCCCGTACCACCAGCTTTTGGCCCTTGGGTCCCATCCCTCCGTACCTGGACGGATTCCTCGCGCCCTCAGCTCGTTCTCCATCTTCTCCAACCTAGGCACCCAAATGCGATACCCTCCTGGCCCCATAATATGATTGTACTCCTTCTTAGCCGCATTTTCCTTATTTTTTCGATATTTGAATGAACTGCTCCAATTTCTTTTGCTTCACAAATTCTGGCCAATCATGTTTCAATTTCTCATATTGTCCTTTGAAATCCGGAGTCTTGTTCTGCTTGACAAAGTCATGGGCTAGATTTTGCTTGAATTTCCGGAATGCGTCGGCCATCTTATGAAGAGCGAACTGTTTGACTAGCCTCCTCCTCTCCTTGTTTTCCTCAATCTTGTTACCCTCCTCATCGAATTTGTTGTATTCCGGAGGTAGAACGAAATGTTCCATAAGCTTCTTGAAGCAATCTTTTTTTGTTCTCTTATCGACAAAAGTGAAACCAGCAATTCGTGCCTTCTTTGGCTCATTCCACTCCTGGACGGTGATCGAGACGTTGTCTCTAACAACGGCTCCGCATTGGCTGACAAACTTGGTGGCGTTCTTGCGGGGCTCCAGCGGCCTGCCGGTTGCACTGTCGACAACCTCGATGGTGCATGTTTCTCCTTGTTTCATCGTCTTGGTTGCGCCACGCTTTGACGACGTACTCGATTGTTTCGACGATCCGGCCGAGGGCTAAAATAAGAAAGAGAGTCGCGCGCGTTAGTACACACATATTTATTCAAATCAGTTAGTTTGTATCACCAGAGGCTCAATGTATATATATACCTCGGCGCCGGAGGTGGTTGCTACTTCCATTTGAAGATCGTCGTTTATCGACGTTTGTTCGGCATCATCTTGCTGACGGCGCCCTTCATCTTCACCGTCAAGGTTCAGATAAGAAGAGATATCATCTTCTTCTTCTCCGGTCGGCACATATAGAATATCGCCGTTTATGATGCCGAACATATGTGCTTCACCGTCCGGATCATAGTTGTCCATAATCGGGTCAGCTCTATCGTCCGCCATTATGTCAGTCCTGAAAACATGTAGTAAAAACAAATTAATTAAGTGAAGAAGGGGGGCGGTGGCGGTGGCGGTGGCGAAAGGGCGGTGGCAAAAGGAGGGGGCGAGGAAGGGGTGGGAGAGGGTGTCGCGGTAGAGCGCGAGACGGGGCGGCAGACGACGGCGTCACGGAGAGGGAGTTATTATACCGTTTTTGTTAAACTAATTCTTACCCTAAGTTATTTTACCGTTTTTGTTAAACTAAGTCATTTTTTATGTAAATTCAAATGATTATACGTTTTAGGCAATTTCTTGTAGACCATACTTTTTTTCTCATCACTGCCGTGTGTACTAACCACACGAGTATGAGACCCGGGACTGTGCAGGTGCATCGAGAAATCATAGGGCTCGACAATATGTTTTCTCTTCGTGGGATGCTAGCGGTCGCATCAACTGAGCGTTTTCTTCCCGACGTCTTCTATTCTCAAGATGAAGTGATGACCTCCCTTTCTTTATTTCTTTTTCTTTGTTCTTGCATAGTGCTTTCCCTCTTTTGCTAACAGGTGGTTTCTCAGATGTGTTAAAACTCAGTGAGTCTGAAGCATGCAGAGAACACGGCATATAAATTGGTGGTAGTGCAGTGTATGGTTGTTGAGGACATTCATTAAAACAAACATGGATTGTGTGAAAGTCTTTAAGGAAGTTTATGTTATTGGAGTTATTGTCCCGATAAAAAAATAAACATCAATGAAAAAACTATACCATATGGGATTTATTCCTACAACTTAAACAATCCATGTCAAGAAAATTTATACTCCATCCATTCCATAATGTAGTATGTATAGATTTTTTTCAAAAGTCAAAAATCACAAACTTTGACCTTGTTTACACACAAATTATGTCCATTAACTTACGAAATGCATGTCATTGGATACACCATCAGTTATATTTTTGTATTGTATATGTTTGGAATTGTATATACAAAGTTTATACTCTGTAAACTCTGTAGAAATTTGCGGCGTTGGGCGGGCGAGCGAGGCGGCGAGGGCGGGCGAGCGAGGCGGCAGTACCGAGGCCGGCCGGCGTCGTTGAGGGCGGGCGAGCGAGGCGGCGCGCGCGCGGTGGGCGAGGGCGACGGCGGGCGGCGTCGAGGGCGAGGGCGACGGCGGCAGGCCTTCGGCGCGCGCGGCAGAGAATCGGAGAAGACGAGAATCGGAGAAGACGGCGGCAGGCCCTTGTATTTATAGCCCCCCCTTTAGTCGCGGTTGGGGAGGCGACCCGCGACTAAAGGTAACCTTTAGTCGCGGGTCGCCTCCCCAACCGCGACTAAAGGGTTTTTGGCGGGTTTTTGCGTTCCCGCGCCCCCCCCCCCTTTAGTCGCGGTTGGGGAGGCGACCCGCGACTAAAGGTAAACTTTAGTCGCGGTTGGCAAAACCAACCGCGACTAAAGGGTTTTTTCGTTCCCGCGCGCAATGACCTTTAGTCGCGGTTGGTCTGGCCAACCGCGACTAAAGGTATTTTTCAAAATACTTTTCTTTTTCAATATCTTAAAAATACAAATAATATATCAAAAAATTCAGAAAAATAAAACTAATTCAATTCAATATGTTAAAAACACAAAAATTATATCAAAAAATTCAGAAAAATAAAACTAATTCAATTCAAAATGTTAAAAATACAAATAATATATCAAAAAATTAAGAAAAATAAAACTAATTCAATTCAAAATGTTAAAAATACAAATAATATATCAAAAAATTCAGAAAAATAAAACTAATTCAATTCAAAATCTTAAAAATACAAATAATATATCAAAAAATTAAGATGACCAGCTCTGGATTCCTCTTCTTCCCGCCATTTCTTCCCTGTCTTCCCGCCTCTTTCTTCCCGCCACTTTCTTCCCGCCTCCTGTCTTCCCGCTCCCATTTTTCCCGCCATTTCTCACTACATATATGTAGCCCGGCTTGGCCAGCATTATCACATCTCTACAATCTCTCATCACTCTCTCATGGCTTCCACCGCACCCACTCTAACCTACCAGCAGGTGGAGGAGCTTTGCGCCTCGAACTACCCTTGTCCACCGGGCTACCGCGTCCCCACCGGCTGGAGCCTAAGCGCCGGCGGCGTGCCGGTCCCTCCCGTCCCTCAGGGTACTGCGCGCCGGGCGGCCATCACGAACCACTACTACCTCGACCTCACGCCGGAGCAGCGGATGAATCCCCGCTGGCATCCCGATAACCAGCATACTTGGGACGCCTTCTTCATCAATCGGCGTGAGAGGGCGCTCGCCAGGTATGAGGAGGACGGTCTGCCTCCTGGGAACTTCCACGAGGCCGGCCGTCGGCTATGGTGGTACGGCCGGACTCTGCAGAGCGTCATGGACTACATCACGGCCGGCGATATCCCCCGCCTGCGCTACCCTCAGTTCGAGCCACGAGCGCCGCCCGACGACAGCGACGACAGCAGCGACGACGACGGCGGCAACTTAGAAGGCGACGACTACCAGTACAACGACGACGGCGGCTATGAAGACTACGAGTATGCATATTATACGCCTAGGCAGGAGTATGACTAAATCACTCCAAATTTCATGTATCATCAGTGGTATCTCGAATCATTCGAAAATGGACACCAAACACATCACGGGTAATATAATTCACATGATCCATTCAACAAAGTTTGGTACAATAAATTATTACACATCATTTCTTCCCTTGTGTCCCTGCTTGCTTACGATTGTGCCGTATCCATGGAGCATCCTCATCATTTAACTTAATGCTTGGGTCGGTGTTCACTTTGAAGGGCGGAATTTCAGCAAACATATTATAATCTTCTGACATGTCTGTCTTGTCCTCCACTCCCACGATGTTTCTTTTCCCTGAAAGAACAATGTGGCGCTTTGGATCATCGCATGATGTACTAATCGTTTTCTTATCTTTCCGTTTCCTCGGTTTGCTACTCATGTCCTTCACATAGAAAACCTGAGCGACATCTTTCGCTAGGACGAATGGTTCGTCAAGGTAACCAAGATTGTTGAAATCCACCATTGTCATTCCGTATTGCTGGTCCACCTTTACCCCACCTCCTGTTAGCTTGAACCATTTGCACCGGAACAAAGGGACCTTAAAGGAGGGTCCATAGTCAAGTTCCCATATCTCCTCTATGTAACCATAATATGTGACCTCTTGCCCATTCTCGGTTGCTGCATCAAAGCGGACACCACTGTTTTGGTTGGTGCTCTTTTTATCTTGGGCGATCGTGTAAAATGTATTCCCATTTATCTCGTACCCTTGGAAAGTCGTTATAGTCGAAGATGGTGTCTTGGCCAACATGTACAGCTGATCTACAACATCATTGTCATTCATTAAATGTTTTCTCAACCAACTGCCGAAAGTCTCCATGTGGGCCTTCCTAATCCAGGATTCAGGCTTCCCCGGGTTGTCCGAGCGTAAAATATTCTTGTGTTTCTCAAAGTACGGAGCCACCAAGCTGGAATTGGTCAGTACAGTGTGGTGTGCTTCAGTCAGAGAATGGCCGTCCATACATATCGTTGATTTCCTTCCGATCGTGCCTTTTCCACTTAGTCTCCCCTCGTGCCGCGATCGAGGAAGACCAATCGGCTTAAGGTCAGGAACAAAGTCAACACAAAACTCAATTACCTCCTCATTTCCATAGCCCTTGGCGATGCTTCCTTCTGGCCTAGCACGGTTACGAACATATTTCTTTAATACTCCCATGAACCTCTCGAAGGGGAACATATTGTGTAGAAATACAGGACCGAGAACGAAAATCTCTTCGACTAGGTGAACCAGGAGGTGCGTCATAATATTGAAGAAGGATGGCGGGAACACCAACTCGAAACTGACAAGACATTGGATCACATCGTTCTGTAACCGTGGTAGAACTTCTGGATTGATTACCTTCTGAGAGATTGCATTGAGGAATGCACATAGCTTCACAATGGCTACTCGAACATTTTGCGGCAGGAGCCCCCTCAAAGCAATCGAAAGCAATTGCGTCATAATCACGTGGCAGTCGTGAGACTTCAGGTTTTGGAACTTTTTCTCCGCCATGTTTATTATTCCCTTTATATTGGACGAGAATCCAGACGGGACCTTCATACTGCTCAGGCATTCAAAAAAGATGACCTTCTCTTCTTTGGTCAGAGCGTAGCTGGCACGACCTTGAAACCATTCCGGATGCCGGTCATCAGGGTCTTTCAAACGTTGCTGGTCCTGCCGTGCTTCCTTTGTATCATTTGTCTTCCCATACACGCCCAAGAAGCTTAGGAGGTTCACGCAAATATTCTTCGTAACGTGCATCACGTCGATTGCAGAGCGGACTTCTAGGACTTTCCAATATTCTAGCTCCCAGAATATAGATTTCTTCTTCCACATGGCTGCGTGCCCGTCAGCTCCCTTCGGAACTGATTGTCCGCCAGGACCCTTTCCAAAGATGACTTTCAAATCCTTGACCATATCAAATACCTCAGCACCAGTGCGTTCTGCAGGCTTCGGCCGGTGATCTGCCTTGCCGTTGTAATGCTTGCCTTTCTTTCTTACTGGATGAATTTTCGGAAGAAATCGACGATGCCCAAGGTACACGTTCTTCTTACAATTTGGCAAATGTACACTTTCAGTCTCATGTAAGCAGTGCGTGCATGCATTGTATCCCTTATTTGACAGTCCCGAAAGGTTACTAAGAGAAGGCCAATCGTTGATGGTTACGAAAAGCACCGCTCGTAGGTCAAATTCCTCTTCTTTGTGCTCATCCCACACACGGACACCAGGTCTGCCCCACAGCTGTAAAAGTTCATCAACTAATGGCCTTAGGTACACATCGATGTCGTTGCCGGGTTGCTTCGGACCTTGGATGAGCACTGGCATCATAATGAACTTCCGCTTCATGCACAACCAAGGAGGAAGGTTGTAGATGCATAGAGTCACGGGCCAGGTGCTATGGCTGGAGCTCTGCTCGCCAAAAGGATTCATGCCATCTGTACTTAGACCAAATCTTATGTTCCTTGCGTCAGCTGCAAAATCTTTGAACTCTCTGTCGATCTTTCTCCATTGCGTTCCATCTGCGGTGTGTCTCAACTCCCCGTCCGACTTACGGTCCTCTTTGTGCCATCGCAACAACTTGGCATGCTCTTTGTTCCTGAACAGACGTTTCAACCGTGGTATTATAGGAGCATACCACATCACCTTGGCGGGAACCCTCTTCCTGGGTTTCTCGCCCTCAACATCGTCACCAGGGTCATCGCCTCTGATCTTATAACGCAATGCAGTGCATACCGGGCATTCATTCAAATTCTCGTATTCACCGCGGTAGAGGATGCAGTCGTTGATGCATGCATGTATCTTCAGAACCTCTAAACCTAGAGGACAGACAACCTTCTTTGCTTCGTACGTACTGGCGGGCAACTCGTTATTCTTTGGAAACATATTCTTCAACATTTTCAGCAAGTTTTCAAATGCCGAGTCAGCTACACCTGCATGTGCCTTCCATTTCAGCAAATCCAGTGTGCAGCCCAGCTTTTTCAGACCATCATCGCATCCGGGGTACAACGACTTTCTGTGATCCTCTAACATGCGATCCAAATTCTCCCTCTCCTTTTCAGTTTCGCAGCGTCTCCGTGCATCAGCAATGGTCCTACCAAGATCATCAACGGTCTCATCACGTGCCTCTTCTTCACCTTCACCTTCCCCTTCACCTTCCCCTTCACCCTCAGCATCCTCCATGAAAGTATCACCGAAATGAGCAAGATAGCTTTCATCGATGAAATCATCCCCTTCTTCATCTTCTTCCATTATAACCCCTCTTTCTCCATGCTTGGTCCAACAATTATAGCTTGGCATGAAACCGTGCCGAAGCAGGTGCAGGTGAACTTCTCTTGAGGAAGAGTAACCCTTCTGATTCTTATAGTCAACACATGGACAGATAACAAAACCCTTCTGCTTGTTCGCATTAGCCACTACGAGGAAATCTTTCAAACCCGTAGTGAACTCGCGGGAGAGTCGGTTACCGTACATCCATTGCCGATTCATCTGCATTATTATAATATAAAATATATAATTAACCATCATGCATTTTTTAAACTAACTAGCTATAAACAATAGAAATTAAACAATGAACAACACACATGCATATTTTATCAATGACACACATGCATGAAAGGTTCAAGTTGCTAACCGCGATCGAGGAGGAAAAAATAAATGAGGAACCTCAAGTGTGGCTCCAACACTTCATATCATGTTTGTTTCACGCTCTTGGGGCATTTCATCAAACACCTTGTGTGCATAAGAGGAACCAAAAGCAAACCTACACCCCCTTGTGAAGCTTGTGAAGAGAAGTGGCACCAAATGGCTAAGTGAGTGTGCTGAACTGGTATATATAGGGGAGGAGCTTTAGTCGCGGTTGGCCGGCCTTTGGGCACCTTTAGTCGCGGTTGGCCTGGCCAACCGCGACTAAAGCCCCTCACGTGCACCAGCTGGCCACCGAGCGTCCTGGCCGAGGCCTTTGGTCGCGGTTCATCTGCTGAACCGCGACTAAAGAATTCATTAGTCGCGGTTCCTACAGTGTCGCGACTTATGGGGCTGGACGGAAGCCTCTTTTTCTACCAGTGGATGTCTAGATTATAGAGGAGGTGGATGGGTGGAACACTGAGGCCACATGGTCTCCTCGTGATTTTTATCTTCCCAGCCCATTTTTATTTTCTTTTATTTTTCCTTGAACTTTTTTTAGGATTTACCTAAAAACAAAAAACAAAGAGTTACGCTGAGGCACTAGATTAATATGTTAGTCCAATAAAATTCAATAATAGGTATGACGAAAGCGTATATTTGATAGGAATATAGCAATACAAAAATTATCGGTACCTTCGAGATGTATTAGGTTGTTGGAAATCTGAGCCACTACCCTGACCACTAGGCCCACTAGACTAGGACACGGTCTAAGCCCCTCACTCACTGGGAGGCCCATCATCCAAAAGATCCTAGACTTGACACATAGCTCATCACCACTAGGAAATCGCTTATAGATGAACACTAATAAATGGCGGGCACGGTGGGACACCCGCCATTCCAATCTTTCAAGAATAGCTGTGATGAGTGTCAATGTTCACCCGCCACAGCTAAGGACATGGCAGTGGCGGGCAATAGTTTGTGCCCGTCACAGGTAGGCTCTTTCAAAATAAACCACTGACGGGCAGTTTATTGGAGCCCACCATTAGTTCTCTGTTACTTGTGGTGGGTCTCTCTGGTCGCCCGGCACAAGTGTAGATTGGCAAACGACATGAGAGACTTCCGAATTTTCTTAAAAATTGTTGTGGCGAGCGCTCTTATTCGCTCGCTACAACTATTGTCCCACATCAATTTTAAGCTCCTCTTCATGTGTGTTTATTGCGCACTCAGCCACTTCCTCTCCCACCTCTCACATAGTCACTTCCTCCCCCCGTCATTGTGCGCCTTGCCCACCGTTGTCGCCGTGTCTCTGACCCGCACAACCGCTGGATCTACATGCCAGTGACCATGTGGCCTCCCTCCCCAAGTGGTGGCCCTTCCCCGTCCGGACCGTCCACTACCGCCGCGAGGCCCCATCGCCTCATGTTGTCGTTGACCCCCTCCGCTGTTCTAAGTCCCCCCTCTTGTTGGAAATAAGCCCTAGAGGCAATAATAAATTAGTTATTATTATATTACCTTGTTCATGATAATCATTTATTATCCATGCTATAATTGTATTGATTGGAAACTCAAATACATGTGTGGATACATAGACAAACACTCTCCCTGGTGAGCCACTAAGGACTTGCTCGTTGATCAAAGATGGTCAAGGTTTCCTGACCATAGACATGAGTTGTCATTTGATAAATGGATCACATCATTAGGAGAATGTTGTGATGGACAAGACCCAAACTATGAACATAGCATATGACCTTGTGAGTTCATTGCTACTATTTTCTACATGTCAAGTATTTGTTTCTATGACCATGATATCATGCAACTCCCGGGCACCGGAGGAATAACTTGTGTGTATCAAACGTCACAAAGTAATTGTGTGACTATAAAGGTGCTCTACAGGTATCTCCGAAGGTGTCTGTTGGGTTAGCGTCAATCGAGAATGGGATTTGTGACTCCATATGGCGGAGAGGTATCTCTAGGGCCCACTCGGTAATACATCATCACAACAAGCCTTGCAAACAATGTGACTAAGTAGTTAGTCACGTGATCTTGTATTATGGAATGATTAAAGATACTTGTCGGTAACGAGATTGAACTAGGTATGGAGATACCGACGATTGAATCTCGGGCAAGTAACATACCAAAGGACAAAGGGAATAATATATGGGATTAACTGAATCCTTGACATAGAGGTTCCACCGATAAAGATCTTTGTAGAATAAGTAGGAGCCAATATGGGCATCCAGGTCCCGCTATTGGTTATTGACCGGAGAGTGTCTCAGTCATGTCTGCATAGTTCTCGAACCCGTAGGGTCTGCACACTTAAGGTTCGGTGACGTTTCGGTATAATTGAGTTATGTATGTTGGTGAACGAAAGTTGTTCAGAGTCCAGGATGAGATCCCGGACGTCACGAGGAGTTCCGGAATGGTCCGGAGACGAAGATTGATATATAGGAAGAGGTATTCGGGTTTCAGAAAAAGTTTCGGGCATGTTTGGTAGCGTACGAGAGTGACGAATGGGTTCCAGGGGTTCACCGGGAGGGGCCACACACCCCCCCCCCCCCGGGGGGGTGGGGATGACATAGGCCTACGAGGTGGTCCACCAGCCCCCACTGGGCTGGGTGGCTAGCCTCATGGGCCTTTGCATCCGAAATAGTGGAGAAGGGAAGGAGTTTGACTAGGAGGAGTCCTCCTAGCGCCTCCACCAAACTCACTTGGTGGAGGACTCCTCCTCTTGGTCGTGGCTGACCAACCCTAGGGAAACCCTTGGGAGCCACTGCTTCCCTCTCCCTCCTATATATAGTGGAGGGGAGTGAGGGCAGCAGTACCTCAATCCAAGGCGCAACCCCCTCTACCTCCCTCTAGTTCGTTCTTCTCCAGATTAGGTTCGAAACTGCACGGTGAAGCCCTGTCGGATCGGCTCCACCACCATCGCCGCCATGCCGTTAGTCTGTCGGAGAACTCAGCTACCTCTCCGCCCCCTCTTGCTGGATCAAGAAGGAGGAGATCGTCATCGAGCTGTACGTGTGCTGAACGTGGAGGTGCCATCCGTTCAGCACTAGATCGGGATGGGATCGCGAGATGGATCGTGATGAGATCACTGGACAGACTGGGATTTGGATCGCAAAGATGTTCGCTACATCAAACACGTTATATATGCTTCCGCTTAGCGATCTACAAGGGTATGTGGATCCTATCTCTGCTCTCGAAGATGCTCATCACCATGGATAGATCTTATGTGTTCGTAGGATTTTTTTTGTTTCCCATGCAATGTTCCCCAACAGTGGCATCATGAGCTAGGTCTATGTGTAGATGACATCATGAGTAGAATACAAAGGACTTTGTGGGCGTTGATATTCAAATTGCTTCCCTCCTTAGTCTTTTCCTGATTCGGCGGTATTGTTGGATGAAGCGTCCCGGACCAACCTTACTCGTACGCTTACGAGAGACCGATTTCATCGACTGACATGCAACTTATTGTTACATAAATATGGCTGGCAGGTGTCTGTTTCTCTTACTTTAGTTGAAAACTTGTGCTACTTGTGAATGTGCGTGTGACACTGAATGTCAATAGGATTTATGATCTTTTGATGTCAGGTTTTCATGAATAGTTCAACTAGAAATTGGAATATCCTATGCTGAAATGTTAGGGGTCTTAATTTTGGCACTAGGCAAAGGGTAGTGAAGCATACATTGGAAGAAAGTCAAGTGTTGTTGCATGCTTGCAGGAAACTAAGTGCTCTACTTCTGGGAGTAGGCAAATCCAAATTTTCTGCCCAAGGTAGTTTGATTGCATTGCTTTCTCTCCTTCTATGGGAGCCTCTGGGGATTATTGTGGTCTGGAATTCTTTAGTTTTTGCTGGAACCTTTTTGGAGGTTAATTAGTTTAATGTGATGGTTAAATTCACTTCTATACAAAATAAGGAGCAATGGCCTCTTGTTTCTATATATGGAACATGCCAAGGAGAAGCTAGGGACCAGTTTGTGAGCTGGCTTTATAACCTGTAGATACCACTAGGTGAGCACTCGCTTTTGGTTGGTGATTTCAATTTTATCAGGTCCATAGATAATAGAAATCTGCCTGGAGGTGATTTAAATGATATGTTCATTTTCAATGAAATAGTTGGTCATCTAGGACTTTTGTAATTGCCCTTGAAGGGAAGGTCATTTACTTGGTCAAATATGCACGACAACCACTAGAGCATCTAGATTGGTTCTTCACTTCCTCTGATTGGATTTCTGCATACCCAGTGACTGAAGTTTTGCCATTAGCTAAGACTGCCTCAGATCATGCACCATGCATGATTACAATCAAAACCTCAATTCCAAAGTCAAATATCTTCAGGTTTGAGAATTATTGGTTGGAGTTGGATGGGTTTATGCAATGTGTGCAGCAATCATGGAAGAGACAGTCTGCAAAGGGCCATATCACTTCAAGAATTGCTGACAAGCTCAAGAGAGTGAGAATGGACCTTAAAAAGTGGAAGATCAGTGTCTCCAAACTTAAATGTTTGGTTGCCAAATGTAACCAGATAATCCTTCTTTTGGATAATTTGGAGGAGATTAGGCCTTTGTTTAGGCCCGAGTTTAATTTTAGAAAGATTGTAAAAATCCATGTGGAAAAGTTGCTGAAATTGTCCATGGCTAGTCTGAAATTGTCAGATGGATCTGTCATCACTGAGCATTCCCAAATGGATGGGAACATTTGGAGTTGTTTTAAGAAAAGGATGGGAGTGTCCACGAGCATTGTAATGGGGTTTGATCTGGCATCTTTGCTATCACCCATTGAAGGTCTTGAGGACTTTATCAAACCCTTTAAGAAAGAGGGAATGGATGACATTGTCAAACATATGCCCATTGAGAAGGCTCCTGGTCCAGATGGATTCAATGGTCTTTTCTTTAAGAAGTGCTCCCACATCATATGTGATGACTTTTATGAACTAGCTCACTCTTTTTATGATGGTATTGCTGTTCTGGGAAACATTAAATGTTCATACATTACCTTAGTGCCCAAAAAGTTGGTCCTTGAGGGGGTTGGGGATTATAGACCAATCGCCCTCACTGACATGGGTTTGAAGTTTTTCTCAAAACTGTTGGCAAATAGGTTGCAAATAGTAATTATGGAGTGCATCCATAAGAACCAATATGGCTTCGTCAAGACCAAAACTATTCAAGACTGCATTGGATGGGATTTTGAATATTTGCATCAATTTCATCAATCCAAGAGGGCCATTGTAATTATGAAGTTAGATTTTGAAAAAGCTTTTGATTCTTTGGAGCATGAGGCAATCATGCAAATCTTGAGGTTCAAGGGTTTTAGTAAAAAGTGGATTTCCTGGATGGTCCAACTTTTATCTACTGGTACCTCTTCAGTGTTGCTTAATGGGGTCCCTGGCGGGAAGTTCTTGTGCAAGAAAGGGTCAAGCAAGGAGATCCTGTTCCCCCCCCCATTGTTTGTGATTTCTGCTGATCTCTTACAAAGAGTGGTTAATGACATGCATGTTAGAGGAGTATTACAGTTGCCAATTCCATGCCATGACCAGGATTATCCTATTGTTCAATATGTTGATGATACTCTGATCATTCTGCCAGCTGATAAGGTGCAATTTCTTTCTATGAAAGACATGCTCAAGGTTTTTTCATAGTCTATAGGGCTTGATGTTAACTATCATAAGTCCTCATCATTCCCATCAATGTGGATGATGAAGCCATCAAGGATCTTGTTGAAACTTTTGCTTGTCAGGTGGGAAAAATGCCTTTTACTTACTTAGGGCATCCAATTGGGACTACTAGGCCAAAAATGGTGGACTTCATGCCCTTGGTTGACTGCATGGAAAGGAGAATTTGACTGCCAGTTCTGCCTTCCTTAATTCAGGTTAAAGATTGTAGTTCTTAAACTCAACATTGTCCTCAATGCCAGTGTTCTTTCTAAGTAGCTTAGCTATACCCCCTGGGATAATTAAAAAATTGGAAAGAATCCAGAGACAGTGCCTTTGGAGGAAACATAAGGATGAACCTGCTCCATCCCTGGCTACCTGGGATTTGGTTTGCTGACCAAAAGCTAAGGGTGGACTTGGAATCATGAATTTTGGAATCATGAATCTTGGAATCCAGAATGTGGCATTACTGCTGAAGCACGCAAATCTCTTCATGAAAAATAAAGATGTTCCTTGGGTGTCACTGATTTGGAACACTTACTATCATGAGAGAGTCCCACAAGCAACTAGGGATTGTGGTTCTTTCTAGTGGAATGATATTTGTAAAATTATGACTCAGTTCAGGTCCTCAACTTGGGTTACAATAAATGTTGGGGACGCTATCCTTTTATGGTCTGATCATTAGAAAGTTGGTGATGATGTTGCTGTTGGGGAACGTCGCATGGGAAACAAAAATTTTCCTACGTGCACGAAGACCTATCATGGTGATGTCCATCTACGAGAGGGGATGAGTGATCTACGTACCCTTGTAGATCGTACAGCAGAAGCGTTAGTGAACACGGTTGATGTAGTGGAATGTCCTCACGTCCCTCGATCCGCCCCGCGAACAATCCCGCGATCAGTCCCACGATCTAGTACCGAACGGACGGCACCTCCGCGTTCAGCACACGTACAGCTCGACGATGATCTCGGCCTTCTTGATCCAGCAAGAGAGACGGAGAGGTAGAAGAGTTCTCCGGCAGCGTGACGGCGCTCCGGAGGTTGGTGATGATCTCGTCTCAGCAGGGCTCCGCCCGAGCTCCGCAGAAACGCGATCTAGAGGAAAAACTATGGAGGTATGTGGTCGGGCAGCCGTGAGAAAATCGTCTCAAATATGCCCTAAAATCCCCATATATATAGGAGGAGGGAGGGGGACCTTGCCTTGGGGTCCAAGGGACTCCCAAGAGGTCGGCCGAGCCAAGGGGGGGAGGACTCCCCCCCCAAACCGAGTTGGACTTGGTTTGGTGGGAGGAGTCCCCCTCCCTTCCCACTTCTTCCCTCTTTTTTTCTCTTTTCCTTTGATTTTCTTCTCTTGGCGCATAGGCCCCCTTGGGGCTGTCCCACCAGCCCACTAAGGGCTGGTGTGTATCCCTAAAGCCTATGGGCTTCCCCGGGGTGGGTTGCCCCCCCCCCGGTGAACTCCCGGAACCCATTCGTCATTCCCGGTACATTCCCGGTAACTCCGAAAACCTTCCGGTAATGAAATGAGGTCATCCTATATATCAATCTTCGTTTCCGGACCATTCCGGAAACCCCCGTGACGTCCGTGATCTCATCCGGGACTCCAAACAACATTCGGTAACCAACCATATAACTCAAATACGCATAAAACAACGTCGAACCTTAAGTGTGCAGACCCTGCGGGTTCGAGAACTATGTAGACATGACCCGAGAGACTCCTCGGTCAATATCCAATAGCGGGACCTGGATGCCCATATTGGATCCTACATATTCTACGAAGATCTTATCGTTTGAACCTAAGTGCCAAGGATTCGTATAATCCCGTATGTCATTCCCTTTGTCCTTCGGTATGTTACTTGCCCGAGATTCGATCGTCGGTATCCGCATACCTATTTCAATCTCGTTTACCCGCAAGTCTCTTTACTCGTTCCGTAATACAAGATCCCGCAACTTACACTAAGTTACATTGCTTGCAAGGCTTATGTGTGATGCTGTATTACCGAGTGGGCCCCGAGATACCTCTCCGTCACACGGAGTGACAAATCCCAGTCTTGATCCATACTAACTCAACTAACACCTTCGGAGATACCTGTAGAGCATCTTTATAGTCACCCAGTTACGTTGCGACGTTTGATACACACAAAGCATTCCTCCGGTGTCAGTGAGTTATATGATCTCATGGTCATAGGAATAAATACTTGACACGCAGAAAACAGTAGCAACAAAATGACACGATCAACATGCTACGTTTATTAGTTTGGGTCTAGTCCATCACGTGATTCTCCTAATGACGTGATCCAGTTATCAAGTGACAACACTTGCCTATGGCCAGGAAACCTTGACCATCTTTGATCAACGAGCTAGTCAACTAGAGGTTTACTAGGGACAGTGTTTTGTCTATGTATCCACACAAGTATTGTGTTTCCAATCAATACAATTATAGCATGGATAATAAACGATTATCATGAACTAAGAAATATAATAATAACTAATTTGTTATTGCCTCTAGGGCATATTTCCAACAGTCTCCCACTTGCACTAGAGTCAATAATCTAGTTCACGTCTCCATGTGATTCCAACGAATCCAACACCCATATTGTTATGGGGTCTGATCACGTCTTGCTCGTGAGAGAGGTTTTAGTCAACGGTTCTGAAACTTTCAGATCCGTGCGTTCTTTACAAATCTTTATGTCATCTTATAGATGCTGCTACTACGTGCTATTCGAAAATGCTCCAAATATCTACTCTACTGTATGAATCCGTTTCACTACCCATAGTTATTCGGATTAGTGTCAAAGCTTGCATCGACGTAACCCTTTACGACGAACTCTTTAACCACCTCCATAATCGAGAAAACATTCCTTAGTCCATTAGTTACTAAGGATAAATTTTGACCGCTGCTAGTGATTCAATCATGGATCACTCTCTGTACCCTCAGCAGACTTGAGTCAAGGCACACATCAGGTGTGGTACACAGCATGGCATACTTTAGATTCTACGGCTAAGGCATAGAAGACGACCTTCGTCTATTCTCTTTATTCTGCCGTGGTCGGGTTTTGAGTCTTACTCAAATTCACACCTTACAACGCAACCAAGAACTCCTTCTTTGCTGATCTATTTTGAACTCCTTCAAAAACTTGTCAAGGCCTGCATCTTATTGAAACTTTCATTAAGCGCTTTTGATCTATCTCCATAGATCTTTGATGCTCAATGTTCCAGTAGCGCAATCCAGGTATTCCTTTGAAAACTCCTTTCAAACAACCTTGTATGCTTTACAGAAATTCTACATCACTTCTGATCCACAATATGTCACCCACATATACTTATCAGAAATTCTATAGTGCTCCCACTCACTTCTTTGGAAATACAAGTTTCTCATAAACCTTGTACAAACCCAAAATCTTTGATCATCTCATCAAAGTATATATTCCAACTCCGAGATGCTTGCACCAGTCCATTGAAGGTTCACTGGAGCTTGCATACTTGCTAGTATCTTTAGGATCGACAAAACCTTCTGGTTGTATCACATACAATGTTTGCTCAAGGAAACCGTCGAGAAAACAATGTTTTGACATCCTACGTGCAATATTTCATAAATAATGCATCAACAACTAACATAATTCTAACAGACCTTTAGCATCGCTACGAGTGAGAAAGTCTCATCATAGTCAACTGTTTGATCTTGTCGAAAACATCTTTGTGACAAGTCGAGCTTTTCTTAATAGTGACTTTTCACCATCATCGTCTGTCTTCTTTCAAAGATCCATTTTTACTCAATAGTCCCATGACCATCAAGTAGTTCTACCAAAGTCTACACTTTGTTTTCACACATGGATCCTCTCTCGGATTTCATGGCTTCCAGCCATTTGTCGGAATCTGGGCCCACCATCGCTTTCTCCATAACTCGTAGGTTCACTGTAGCTCAACAACATGACCTCCAAGACAGGGTTACCATACTACTCTGCAGCAGTACGCGACCTTGTCGACCTACGAGGTTTGCAGTAACTTGATTCGAAGCTCAATGATCACCATCATCAGCTTCCACTTCAATTGGTGTAGGCGCCACAGGAACAACTTCTTGCGCCCTGCTACACACTGGTTGAAGTGATGGTTCAATAACCTCATCAAGTTCTACTACCCTCCCACTCAATTCTTTCGAGAGAAACCTTTCCTCGAGAAAGGATCCGTTTCTAGAAACAAACACTTTGCTTTTGGATCTGAGATAGGAGATGTACCCAACTGTTTTGGATATCCTATGAAGATGCATTTTATCCGCTTTGGGTTCGAGCTTATCAGACTGAAACTTTTTCACATAAGTGTCGAAGCCCCAAACTTTCAAGAAACGACAGTTTAGATTTCTCTAAACCTCAGTCTATACCGTGTCATCTCAACGGAAATACGCGGTGCCCTATTTAAAGTGAATGTGGTTGTCTCTAATGCATAACTCATAAACAATAGTGGTAATTCGATAAGAGACATCATAGTATGCACCATACCAAATAGTGCGTGGCTATGACGTTCAGACACATCATCACACTATGATGTTCCAGGTGGCATGAACTGCGAAACAATCTCCACATTGTCTTAACTACGTACCAAAACTCGTAACTCAGATATTCATTTCCATGATCGTATCGTAGACAGTTTATCCACTTGTTATGACGAACTTCACTCTGAAATGGAATTGAACTTTTCAATATTTCAGACTTGTGATTCATTAAGTAAATACTCCTGTATCTACTCAAATCGTCAGTGAAGTAAGAACATAATGATATCCACTACGTGCCTCAGCACCCATTGGACTGCATACATCAAAATGTATCACTTCCAACAAGTTACTATCTTATTTCATCTCAATGAAAACAAGGCCTTGCTCATGTGGTATGATTTGCATATCACTAGTGATTCGAAATCAGGTGAGTACAAAGATCCATCAGCATGGAGCCTCTTCATGCAATTTATACTAACATGACTCAAGCGGCGGTGCCACAAGTAAGTGGTACTATCATCATTAACTCGTATCTTTTGGCACCAATATCATGAACATGTGCAACACTACGATCGAGATTCAATAAACCATTGAAGGTGAATATTCAAGAAAATAGAGTAACCATTATTCTCCTTAAATGAATAATCGTATTGCAATAAACACGATCCAATCATGTTCATGCTTAACGCAAGCACCAAATAACAATTATTTAGGTTTAACACCAATCCCAATGGTAGAGGGAGCGTGCGACGTTTGATCATATCAACCTTGGAAACACTTCCAACACGTATCGTCACCTCGCCTTTAGCTATTCTCCGTTTATGCCGTAGCTTTCATTTCGTGTTACTAATCACTTAGCAACCGAACCGGTATCCAATACCCTCATGCTACTAGGAGTACGAGTAAAGTACACATCACAATCATGTATATCAAATATACTTCTTTCGACTTTTGCCAGCCTTCTTATCTACCAAGTATCTAGAGTTGCTCCGCCTCAGTGACTGTTCCCCTCATTACAGAAGCACTTAGTCTCAGGTTTGGGTTTAATCTTGGGTCTCTTCATTAGTGCAGCAACTGTTTTGCCGTTTCACGAAGTATCCCTTCTAGCCCTTGCCTTTCTTGAAACTTAGTGGTTTTACAAACCATCAACTATTGATGCTCCTTCTTGATTTCTACTTTCGCAGTGTCAAACATCGCGAATCGCTCAAGGATCATTGTATCTATCCTTGATATGTCATAGTTCATCAGGAAGCTCTCACAGCTTGGTGGCAGTGACTTTGGAGAACTATCACTATCTCATCTGGAAGATTAACTCCCACTTGATTCAAGCGATTGTCGTACTCAGACAATCTGAGCACATGCTCAACGATTGAGCCTTTTCTCCTGTGCTTTGTGGACAAAGAATCCTGTCGGAGGTCTCGTGCCTCTTAACAAGGGCGCAAGCATGAAATCACAATTTCATCTCTTTAGAACATCACTTATGTTCCGTGACGTTTTACAACGTTTTCGGCGCCTTGCTTCTAAGCCATTAAGTATTTTTGTACTGAACTATCGTGTAGTCATCAGAAACGTGTATGTCGGATGTTCACAGCATCCACAGACGACGCTCGAGGTGTAGCACACCGAGTGGTGCATTAAGGACATAAGCCTTCTGTGCAGCAACGAGGACAATCCTCGGTTTTACAGACTCAGTCTGCAAAGTTTGCTACTATCAACTTTCAACTAAATTTTCTCTAGGAACATATAAAATAGTAGAGCTATAGCGCAAGCTACATTGTAATTCGCAAAGACCATTAGACTATGTTCATGACAATTAGTTCAATTAATCATATTACTTAAGAACTCCCACTCAAAAAGTACATCTCTCTAGTCATTTGAGTGGTACATGATCCAAATCCACTATCTCAAGTCCGATCATCACGTGAGTTGAGAATAGTTTCAGTGGTAAGCATCTCTATGCTAATCATATCAACTATACGATTCATGCTCGACCTTTCGGTCTCATGTGTTCCGAGGCCATGTCTGCACATGCTAGGCTCGTCAAGCTTAACCCGAGTGTTCCGCGTGCGCAACTGTTTTGCACCCGTTGTATGTGAACGTTGAGTCTATCACACCCGATCATCACGTGGTGTCTCGAAACGACGAACTGTAGCAACGGTGCACAGTCGGGGAGAACACAATTTCGTCTTGAAATTTTAGTGAGAGATCACCTCATAATGCTACCGTCGTTCTAAGCAAAATAAGGTGCATAAAAGGATTAACATCACATGCAATTTATAAGTGACATGATATGGCCATCATCACGTGCTTCTTGATCTCCATCACCAAAGCACCGTCACGATCTTCTTGTCACCGGCGTCACACCATGATCTCCATCATCATGATCTCCATCAACGTGTCGCCATCGGGGTTGTCGTGCTACTCATGCTATTACTACTAAAGCTACGTCCTAGCAAAATAGTAAACGCATCTGCAAGCACAAACGTTAGTTATAAAGACAACCCTATGGCTCCTGCCGGTTGCCGTACCATCGACGTGCAAGTCGATATTATCTATTACAACATGATCATCTCATACATCCAATATATCACATCACATCGTTGGCCATATCACATCACAAGCATACCCTGCAAAAACAAGTTAGACGTCCTCTAATTTTGTTGTTTCATGTTTTACGTGGTGACCATGGGTATCTAGTAGGATCGCATCTTACTTACGCAAACACCACAACGGAGATATATGAGTTGCTATTTAACCTCATCCAAGGACCTCCTCGGTCAAATCCGATTCAACTAAAGTTGGAGAAACCGTCACTTGCCAGTCATCTTTGAGCAAAGGGGGTTACTCGTAACGATGAAACCAGTCTCTCGTAAGCGTACGAGTAATGTCGGTCCAAGCCGCTTCAATCCAACAATACCGCGGAATTAAGAAAAGACTAAGGAGGGCAGCAAAACGCACATCACCGCCCACAAAAACTTTTGTGTTCTACTCGAGAAGACATCTACGCATGAACCTAGCTCATGATGCCACTGTTGGGGAACGTCGCATGGGAAACAAAACTTTTCCTACGCGCACGAAGACCTATCATGGTGATGTCCATCTACGAGAGGGGATGAGTGATCTACGTACCCTTGTAGATCGTACAGCAGTAGCGTTAGTGAACGCGGTTGATGTAGTGGAACGTCCTCACGTCCCTCGATCCGCCCCGCTAACAATCCCGCGATCAGTCCCACGATCTAGTACCGAACGGACGGCACCTCCGCGTTCAGCACAAGTACAGCTCGACGATGATCTCGGCCTTCTTGATCCAGCAAGAGAGACGGAGAGGTAGAAGAGTTCTCTGGCAGCGTGACGGCGCTCCGGAGGTTGGTGATGATCTCGTCTCAGCAGGGCTCCGCCCGAGCTCCGCAGAAACGCGATCTAGAGGAAAAACTATGGAGGTATGTGATCGGGCAGCCGTGAGAAAATCGTCTCAAATATGCCCTAAAAGCCCCATATATATAGGAGGAGGGAGGGGGACCTTGCCTTGGGGTCCAAGGGACTCCCAAGGGGTCGTCCGAGCCAAGGGGGGAGGACTCCCCCCCCCCCCAAACCGAGTTGGACTTGGTTTGGTGGGAGGAGTCCCCCTCCCTTCCCACTTCTTCCCTCTTTTTTTTTCTTTTCCTTTGATTTTCTTCTCTTGGCGCATAGGCCCCCTTGGGGCTGTCCCACCAGCCCACTAAGGGCTGGTGTGTCTCCCCAAAGCCTATGGGCTTCCCCTGGGTGGGTTGCCCCCCCCCCCCCCGGTGAACTACCGGAACCCATTCGTCATTCCCGGTACATTCCCGGTAACTCCGAAAACCTTCCGGTAATCAAATGAGGTCATCCTACATATCAATCTTCGTTTCCGGACCATTCCGAAAACCCTCATGACATCCGTGATCTCATCCGGGACTCCGAACAACATTCGGTAACCAACCATATAACTCAAATACGCATAAAACAACGTCGAACCTTAAGTGTGCAGACCCTGCGGGTTCGAGAACTATGTAGACATGACCCGAGAGACTCCTCGGTCAATATCCAATAGCGGGACCTGGATGCCCATATTGGATCCTACATATTCTACGAAGATCTTATCGTTTGAACCTCAGTGCCAAGGATTCGTATAATCCCGTATGTCATTCCCTTTGTCCTTCGGCATGTTACTTGCCCGAGATTCGATCGTCGGTATCCGCATACCTATTTCAATCTCGTTTACCGGCAAGTCTCTTTACTCGTTCCGTAATACAAGATCCCGCAACTTACACTAAGTTACATTGCTTGCAAGGCTTATGTGTGATGCTGTATTACCGAGTGGGCCCCGAGATACCTCTCCGTCACACGGAGTGACAAATCCCAGTCTTGATCCATACTAACTCAACTAACACCTTCGGAGATACCTGTAGAGCATCTTTATAGTCACCCAGTTACGTTGCGACGTTTGATACACACAAAGCATTCCTCCGGTGTCAGTGAGTTATATGATCTCATGGTCATAGGAATAAATACTTGACACGCAGAAAACAGTAGCAACAAAATGACACGATCAACATGCTACGTTTATTAGTTTGGGTCTAGTCCATCACGTGATTCTCCTAATGACGTGCTCCAGTTATCAAGTGACAACACTTGCCTATGGCCAGGAAACCTTGACCATCTTTGATCAACGAGCTAGTCAACTAGAGGCTTACTAGGGACAGTGTTTTGTCTATGTATCCACACAAGTATTGTGTATCCAATCAATACAATTATAGCATGGATAATAAACGATTATCGTGAACTAAGAAATATAATAATAACTAATTTATTATTGCCTCTAGGGCATATTTCCAACAGTTGCCACTTTGGAATCAAGGTTCCGTAGGATCTTTTCTTATGTTAAAGACACATGAGTGACTGCCAAGGAAGTCTTCAATATACAACAGTTGGTGGATCTTTTCCATCTACCTTTATCTGAGCAAGCTTATCAGGACCTTTTGGACGTGCAAAACCCGATGGGATCCCATGAAAGGGATCCAGATCTCAAGGACTCTTGGTGGTTACAGGATTCGTCCAAACAATTTAAGCTCAAGTTATTTTATATGATCTTGCACTCCAAACTTACTTTTAATCCTTTTCTCTCATGGATTTGGAGATCATGTTGCACCATGAAAATAAAGGTCTTTTTACGGATGTTGATTATGGATAGGTTGAATACCAAAGATATGGTTGAAAGGAAGCATTTGCACATGGAGGATGGTGTACAGTGTGTTTTGTGCGCAATTGCAATGTCAGAGCCTGGAATTACTTGCAGATTGATTGGTCATAAGGGAATACTATGGCAGAAACCAACATCAATGCAAGGAGAGATTTTGCAAAGCCTTTCTTATCTCAAGTTGTATTCCTTGCTTGTTGGAATATTTGGATTATTCAGAATGCAAAAGTCTTCAGGCATGAATGGCCCAGGTTTAACAGATGGAGAGCAACATTTGTGCATGATATCTCTCTCATGCAACACAAAATCAAGTCGATCTTGAAAGATAACCTTCTGAGATGGATCTCATACCTACCTCCTTGAGTTTTGATCTGTACATACATGTAAATTTTACTTTTCTTTCTTTCTTCTGTTACCCCTTGTAACACGTGTAATTACCTTTCGTTGCAATACAAATTAAGATTAGTGTGGGGGTTTTCCCTACAGTTCCGTGTGAAAAAATTCCATCTTGGTTAGCATCCAAAGAGACCTCAAGCTGGAAAATTTGGTGGCTAGCGAAACCACCTAGAGGCCCCTCGCTTTTTGTGAAACACTTAAGGTGCATGACCTGAATTGGCATGGTTCTAAGTTTGCATTGGGATCTTGCCTCCCTAGCCATAACAGCATGTCTACCAGCCTCCCCTCTGTCATTAACCTAGCCTTGTTAATTTGGGTTTGCAACCAAGCCCCCTAGGACCCCCTGGCATTCTTTCCAACACTTGGCGGGCTTGTCCACAGCGCGGCGAGAGAACGCGTTTTGCACATGCTGCACAGGAGCCGCCGCTCCCACCTTCCCTATTCCAGTGATGCCCTATAGTGGTAGCCTGGATCCTCCCTTTGCTAGCACTGCTGTCCCCCTTGTTGCGCGCCTGAGCCACTGCTGCCGTGCTAGCCGCTGATGCCAGCAGCGCCTGCTGTGGCAATGCAGCACTGCCCATGCCACAGCGGCTCGCCAGCTCTCCCCCTTCGGAAGATGCCCTCTCGTCCGCTAGCCAAACCACCAGCCAGGACTCGTGTGACCGCCTCCTGCGCCGCCACCCCCCTGCAGCTATAGAGATGGTCGGACTACGGTCTTATCGCCACCACCTCGGAACTGACCTCGAGACTCTATAAAAAGGTGCCCCCGAGCTCTACTAGCAATGGGAACCTCTTCTACGCAGCCTTATGAGACCTCCCCTTCCTCCAATTTTGACTTGGGCCTTCATATTCCCCAGCTCCGGTGACTTTGAGCGCCTCCACATTTTGGTCAAATTCGGCCAAGCCAAAGCCCCCTAGCCCCACTCGAGCAACCCCTCGACTCCCTAAGCTCCAAGGAACCCATTCCTTTTCCCCATTGCACCTGATACCACCATAGTCAGAGACTCCATCTTGACTGAAGCTTCCCTCCGCCATGGATGATGGCGTGCTCGCCCTCGAGCTCTGCCGCGCCCCTCAACCCCTCAAGTAGATGCGACTCATCCTCCTGAGCAAGCGAGTAGCCAGAGCGTGTCCTTTGGTGCCCTATGCTACTTGGAATAGCCGCCGGAGTCCACCTCTGTCCCTGCCCAGGCGCGCGGGAGGTGAGGGATGAACCCGACAGGTGGCCCCCCTTGTCGGTGAGTCAGCCTCCCGCTCGCAGGAGTCACGGACCTGGCGAGCCTTCCCCGCGAGGTGTATTCTCTGTGAGTACGTTTTCAACTTTAAGAGGCGCCCTTTCGCCTGAACAGTTTTCTTTTGTGTGATTTTCTTTAAACAGAATTTTGACCCAAGTTTGACTGGCCATAACTTTGAAAATAAAGTCCAATTGACTTGATTCTTTCTGCCACCTCTTTTAAATCTCCAATAACTTTTTTGTACTGCTTTGGGAATGTGTGTTGATTTGAATATTTTCAAAAATAGGGATTTGAAAAGAGGATAAAAACTTTCAGAAAGTTTTGGTGTGCACCTCACCTACCTACACATTGAAGGAAAGCATTCTGAACTT
Source organism: Hordeum vulgare subsp. vulgare (assembly GCF_904849725.1). Lineage (NCBI taxonomy): Eukaryota > Viridiplantae > Streptophyta > Magnoliopsida > Poales > Poaceae > Hordeum > Hordeum vulgare. The sequence goes on along the minus strand of NC_058523.1, from coordinate 26,767,743 downwards.
ATACATATATATATGCTGTGTGTGATTTGCTTGATGAAGAAAACATTGTTGTTATGTGGAATGAGTTTGATTGTATTTAATGTGGTGGTACAACCATGCACATGGGTAAAAGGTGAGAAAATATATGTGTTACATATTGGATGTTTGTGACAGTAGCCACTCCCTTCTGGCACACATGCCTTTCAGATGGGATCCGGGAAGAGTCGGTGTCTCGGGGAGACACGACATCGGAGAACTCACATATTGCGGGACGAGGATGGTCAGCGAGGCATGTTGGGATATGAAAAGTGGTGATTCTGTCAAGAATCGTGAAACAAAGTTTTGTTCTGCTAATCATGCAGGGAACAATATAAACCTCCTGAGTCGACCGTAGATCAAGTCTTGGTCTAGTAACCTCCCTTACTTGTGTCATACTGCCGATTGTCCCTGTCTAAAGATACCACTGACTCCTGGTAGGTACGGTTGAGTAAGTCGTTAACCCCGTTCTTGGAAGACACCGTACAGGAGAGGCCATAGTAAAAGATACCACTGACTCCTGGTAGGCATGTCACTTGGTCCGGGGCATGGGTGTTTCGGTCTCGGACCGAAGGGATTAGCTCCCCTGTGTGCGCGCGATATAAATGTTGTGATCCCAGTGCCAGTGGAGATTGGAGTCTTCCCCCACTCAGGGTTTTACTTGGCGAGTGTTGTGGGTGACCCTAGGCATCGGAAGTAGGAACTGGTGTGTCCAAGTTAGGTATGTTTTCAACTCAAAGACCGTAATCAGAATTAGTCAACAACTCTGGTTGGCTAAAGAAATCCTTTACTCGTGGGTAAAGAGTACATCCTCTGCAGAGTTTTACATCTATTCGGATAGCCGTGTCCGCGGTTAAGGAGTACAGTCTGGGATAGGTCAAGTGTCAGAGTACAGTCTTCGGAGGAAGTTAACATAATTGAAAGAATGGCCGTGAGATATGGTGGATGATCAAACCATTATTTTTACTGTGGACTAACCCATGTGACATATGAATGTTAAACCATTATTTTTACTGTGGACTAACCCGTGTGACATATGGATGCTGAATATCCCTGGGATGCTTCTACCTCTTGTATATTCATTGTTATTATTTCATATAACTCCTTTATGTGGTGTCGCTCAGATGCATGACTGCGACATATTTGTTCTTATTTCATATGAGCCCTTTATGTGGTGTCGCTCAGACGCCCGACTGTGACATGCTTGTTATTATTTAATATATGCCCTTTTATGTGGTGTTGCTAAGATGCCCGACTGAGGCATGCCTTATATCGCATCCTTGAATTTCCTTTCATTGATTGCTTAATAAAATTCTCAGTACAGTTAAATTGCTTGATTTCTAGTGCTTGAGCATTTGTATTATGATTGATACAATTTCGTTGAATTATTGCAAGTCCACATTAACCACCTTCTATTTTATGTCTGCTTTCATGATGTTTGCGAGTACATTCAAAGTACTCACTGGCTTGTCCCTGGCTATTGTCTTGGCTAGATTGCGTGCTTGGGGAGGAGGATCCCAACGATATCCCAGCAACCTAGACACCAAAGACAACAGACTCATGAGATAGGAATTATCCAGGTAAGCTCTTCCTATGGGAAATGGAGTCCCATAGACGCTGGAGATTTTTGTACCGCTTCCGCCATCAACGAGTTGAAATATTTTGATGTACTCCATAGACCAGCTTGGTCTTGTACCTCAAATTTGTAATTTTCTTGAACATTTGTATCAAGGAATCGTGTACCAGCTAACAGTATTCCTGGGGCTGGTATGCATAAGGGCCATTTCAAAGGGAAGTTAAAATCCTAGAAAAAACGGTCCTGAAAACCGTCTCATGCAGCTGCATCTTCACCTCCACCGTCTCATGCAACTGCACCTTCGTCTCCTTGGACACGTCTTCATTGGGGAGTCACCAACCGTGTTAATTACAAAAATATTGCTAAGTTTGGTATGGCATGCTTGTCAGGTGAACCTCACACTGTTCATGAGGCTTTTGGTGATGCTCGTTGGAAACATGCAATGGATGAGGAGTTCTCTGCTCTTCAGAGAAACAAGACCTGGCATTTGGTTCCTCGTCTGGCAGGTAAAAATTTGATTGAGTGCAAATGGGTCTATAGAACTAAACACAAATCATATGGTACTATTGATTGGTATAAGGCAAGATTAGTTGCAAAGGGCTTTAAGCAAGGCTATGCCATTTTTTATGAGGATACTTTTACTCCTGTTGTGAAAGTTGCTTATAGTCGCCTTGCTCTATCCATCATTGTTTCCAAGGGGTGGAGTCTTAGACAACTAAATGTGCAGAATCTGTTCCTTTATGGTATTTTGAAAGAGGAAGTGTACATGAAACAACCTCCTGAGTTTGAGGATAAAAATGCACCTTTTCATGTTTGCAAACTTGATAAGGTCTTGTATGGATTGAAAGAGGCTCCTAGAGCTTGGTACTCTCGCCTCAGTAAAAAGATGCAACAACTTGGGTTTGTACCCTCGAAATGTGACACATCTCTATTCATTTACAACCAGTTCAAGACATTCATATTTTGTCTCATATATGTTGATGTGTCATTGTGACTAGTTCCTCTAATGATGCAATAACTGGTTTACTCAAATATTTAAGTTCAGAATTTTCTCTGAAAGACCTAGGAGAACTGCATTTCTTTCTAGGAATTGAACTTAAGAAAATCAGGGATGGTATTCAGCTCTCCGAGGAGAAGTATGCAAATGATTTGTTGAGTAGAGTTGGTTTGAAGGATTGCAAGCCATCTCCCACACTCTTTGTCTAACTCAGATTCATTAACTTTGACCCAAAAAGAACTTCTAAATCAGGAATATAATACCAGTTATAGAAGCATTGTTGGTGATTTGGTGATTTGGTTGCAGAATACCAGTTATATAATACCAGTTATAGAATATAATACCAGTTATAGAATATAATACCAGTTATAGAAGCATTGTTGGTGATTTGGTGATTTGGTTGCAGAATACCAGTTATATAATACCAGTTATAGAATATAATACTAGTTATATAATACCAGTTATGAAACAGAATACAAGGCACGAGCTAATGCAACAGCTGAGGTGATTTGGTTGCAGTCTATGTTAAAGGAACTTGGAGTTCCACAAGCTTTGCATCGATGGCTTTGGTGTGATAATCTTGGTGCTACATACTTGTTTGCTAATCGACTGTTTCATGCAAGAATTAAAGATGTTGAGATACATTTTCACTTTGTCAGAGAATGAGTTGCAAAACAAGCAGTTAGAAGTCAGATTCATTCCCACCAAGGACCAGCTTGCAGATGGGTTCACAAAAGCATTGCGGGCAAGAAGCTTTGAAGACTTCAAGTGTAATCTCAACTTGCGCAGTTGTGATTAAGGGAGGATGTTAAACATAATGTAATCTCATATAACTTACAGTCGGCTGTAGTTGTACGACCGGTTGTTCATCTCCCTCAGATAGGCTTGGCTTACAAGTTTTCCATAGAGATATATTTTGTTAAAGATAGAAGTTAGGTGTTTAAGATTATATCTCTTCTTCTCTTTCAACAAAGTCAATCTTGTAATAGCTACGAAAAGTTTTCTCTCTCGATCAATATAAACGTTGTGGGCTCTCCTTTGGAGGGTTGAGACGCTTCATCATGTTTCATAGCAACCACCTCCCACCCTCATAGATACGACAAAAAAGATATTTTTAGTGATGACAGGTAGAATTAATTTTTATCGCAATATCATGTGCGTTTTGAATTTGCTAGATAAATACAGGGCATCAGTGCAGCACTTGATGGCCGCCAACGATGCTTTACTACATGACGGGGGAGGGGAAGGGGGAGATAGTCTCGGGAAAATGGCGACGGTCGGGTCCGCTTCGTCCAGGTGGTCTAGATCAAAGGAGAGACGAGTGAGAGAGAGAGAGAGAGTCGGTTTTTGGGAAAGAGAAATCCAACGTGGTACAGAGGTAGTAGTATATTCAGGGAGCACCTACTAACAAATGGGATTCAAACACGCAAATCCAACATGGTTGTCTCAGCACAAGAACTACTACACCGAGGCAACTTAGTTGTCAACTTAGTTGTATAGATTACGTAAGTACTGTTACGTAATTCTTCTTTCAGTAAAACACTAGTTCTGTTGAGACAAACATACCAGCATGGTAAAAAGTTTGTAAAGGTTCATTGATTTCGAAGATTTAAGAAAAGTTCTCAAAATTTCGAAATAAAAATAACGAATTTGAAAAATATGGTTCATGAATTTGACAAAAGTTAAGTGATTACGAAAAAAGTTCATCGATTTTGAAGAAAAGTTCATCTACTTTGGAAAAAAAGTTCATCAATTTTTGAAACAATTCACGAACTTTGTATAAAGTTCACTGATTTTGAGATCAGTTCAATGACTATCAAAAAACGTTCACCGCGCCGCAGGCATTTCCTGATTTAAAACAGTTGAGGAACATTGGAAATATTTCATAATTTTTCAAAAAAGTTCATCAATTTTCGTAAAAAAATCAGGAATTTTGAAAAAAGTTCACTGATTTTGTACAGTTCATCGGACTTGGAAAGAGTTCATTGAAATTTAAAAAGAATTAGACGATATTGAAATAATTCATCAAATTTGAAAAAACGTTCATAAAAATCCAGTTATTTTTTCACAATATTAGAAAAAAATAAAATAAAAAGCAAAACGAAAAAGGGAAACGAAAGAAGAAACAATAAAAAAGAAACAAGAAAAAAGAACTAAAGAAGAAAACTGGAAAGAAGTTATGCTTTTTTGCGTCTATCACACACAGACCATAGGGAGCTCCTGTTTGTGCTCCTAGTGCCTGCAGCGTCCTGTACTAGCCCTGCCACCAAAACATTCGGCCCATTTTGAATTTTCGCGGAAAAAATCATGATTTGAAAAAAGTTCTTCATTTTGAAAGAGAAGTTCACAACCCTGAAAAAATTTCATTGATTCTCAAAGACCAAGTTCATCGATTTTGCAACAAAGTTCATCAAATTGCAAAAATGTTCACAGATTTTGAAAAAAAAATAAAATTCGAAAAATGTTCATCCAATTTGAGAAAGGTTCAAAAATTTTGATAAAAAGTTCAGTGATTTTGAAAAACGCTCATCAAATTTTAAAAACAAGTTAACCGTTCTTCAAAAAATGTTCATCAAATGTGAAAAAAGTTCATCAATTTTACACAAATGTTCGTTGTTTTAGGAAAAGTTCATTGATTTTTTTTTTGAATCATATAATCCAATAAAGTTTCACTGGTTTTGAAAAAAGTTTAACAATTTTAAAAAACAATTCTTCGAATTTGAAAAAAGTTCATCTAATAGGAAAAAAAAGTTCAGAGGGTTCGAAATAATTCATCGATCTTGAAAAAAAGTTCAATGATTTTGAAGACATTCCATCTAATTAAAAAAAGTTAACCGGTTTAGAAAAAGTTCACCAATTTTCAAAAAGCGCGCACTAAAGAATAAAAAATAGCTCGAGAAAAGAAGAAAGAGAAAAAAGAAGAGTACAATATAAAAGAGAAAACAATGATGACCTGGTGGTTAGTGCGTACTTGTTCGCAGCGAAGGGCCAGAACAGTTTGGGGTGTTGCAGGCGCTGGTTTGCAAAAATGCATTCTAACGAACAACTGCAGCGCAGACGTCACAAACCAGAAAAGTTTTTCGGCCAGCCCACCGGGCGGTGCTACACTCGCTCGTTTACTTGCACGGTAACGGGCGCCTGTGGCGATAAGTAGTAATTTACGTATATTCAAGTGGGGAGTCCAATCTGTTGAGCAGAAAATAATATAACTGATAAGAGGGCTCACGGGCCGCATCAACTTTTTTTCCTCAAAATATATAACATTTTTTTTCTGTTTAAATTTTTTTTCTATTTATTTCCTTCCTTTTTTGTTTTCTTGTTTGTTTTTTTATTTTCTATTCGTATTCGAAGCAAAAACATTTTTCATATTTGAAAAACATTATTTGAAAATACGAAATTATTTTTGAAGTTATGGACAAAGTTTGAAAAATGATAAAATTTTAGAACATATTATAAAATGATAAAAACACAAAATTTGTTTTGAAAATAGAAAACTTTTTTTGAGAATACTAAACATTTTTTTGAAATACCATACATTTTTGTAAAATACTGAACTTTTTTTGAAGTTATGAATGTTGTGGAAAAGGGGAAACTATTTCAAATTTAGAACAGTTTTTAAGAAGAAAAGACATTTTATTAATTTGAAAAACAATCTTTGATAATCCTGAACATTTTCTAAAATTCCAGAACATTTTTCAGAAAAACAAACACATTTTTCGAATTTGAAAATCAATTTGTTAAAATCCTTTTTTTTTTAAAATCTAGCACATTTTTTGAAAATGCAGAACATCATTTGAAATTCCAGAATATGTTGTCAAAATCAAGAACATTACTACGAAAATCAGAAACATTTTCGAATTTGATTTTTTTTTGAAAATCCCTATTTTTTAAAAAAAATCCAGAACATTTTTCGAAACAGAAACAGAAAAGAATAAAAAAGAAAACAAAAAAAAGAAAAACCGGTTCAGGAAAGCTTCTAGAAGTTTCCCAAAACCATAAAAAACCGGAACTTTCCCAAACCGGAGGTGTTGCAACGTTAAATTGGCCGGTGCAAACCCCAACACCGCTTTGCAACGAGTTGTGAATATGATTTTTACATGTTTGGGACTCCAACATTTGTCTAATGGTCTTTGTGGAGGACCCCGTAGCAAACATTTTCGGCCTCCCAAATAGTTCGCCAGGTGGAAAGGCCAGGGCCAACTCTGACTAGGCCCAAGGGCCCAGTTATTTTTTTTGAAGATGGTATGAACAAAAATCCAAAATGAAAAATGATACCATATCTGGCACCTTTCTAGTCACCATGCAAACCCTTGTATGCAAAAATAAAAAACAGAGACAGTACAAAAATAAAAATACCATCTCTTAATAATACAAATTCATCTCTTAATACATTAAAAATGTCACATCTTAATAACAAAAATACCATCTCTTAATAAAATAAAAATATCACCATTTAATAATAAAAATACCATTTCTCATTATAAAAATGACATCTCTTAATAATAAAAAATGATATCTCCTAATATAAATAACATGTGACAGTGTTTTTGAAATTGATAAACTCACATATTAACTTTTTCTAGAAAAATGCCATTTTGATTAAAAAAAGATGGTCCTCTTTGGATGTCATTTCGCTATATAATTCTGCAAAGCACCTACACTGTTTGGTCATAATCAAAGCCACGAAGTTTCTGAATTTTTCTTGCTTTGTTTATAACGACCACACTCAGACAAACAAACATCTCTAGGTGCAAAAGAAGAAGAACGCGGGCTAGTTATCCATACATAGAACGAAAGACTACTTTGTTCTTATGCTGTACTATCATCGGATGACACAAAATATCAAACAGAAGGCTAGCTTGTTCAGGACAAAAAGAATGTCGAAGTGTTAGATACTTACTCAATGGAGGCCTACGAGTGTAGGACCATTTGTATTGTGGCTTATACTTGGCGGCATCGTATTAAGCTAGAGGGCGGTTGGAGGGCGTGGGATTTTGGGCGAACTTAGGATTTAAAGGGACAATCATGTAACAATTGTTGTAAACATGGACATGATATTTCTCCAGAAAAAAATGAACATGATAGACGCATGTCTCTAGCAATCCATGCACAATCAAACAAGTATAAAGCACCAAGTATGAAGGACCTCAAACACAATAAAATTATATCGAGGTCCCTAGACCATCAAAGGACTACTGATTGCATCAGAACGAGCTGCCGATGCATCGCTGCTACCATTCTCATACGAGAGCCAGCCTAACCGCGACCATGACAATCGAGAAGTCTTTGGGCTCGTGCCAGTATGGACCAGTGCTACAGAGCCACAATCATTCTTGCTAAACCTTCGAATCGGTTCGAAGGGCATAACACCAAATCTTACGGTCGGATATCTTCTTAAAAAGTGTTCTGATGTGTTTCAAGTCTTCCATAACTTTCAAGCACTTGTTGAACACCAATTTGATTGTAAAATCCTTGATGTACAATATGATTGGCGTGGCGAATATGAAAAACTAGATTCCTTTTTCCAGCAAATAGGAATCTCACACGATGTCTCGTGTCCACATGCTCTCCAACAGAATGGATTCACTGAAGCAAACATAGACACATTGTTGAAGTAGGCCTTGCTCTTCTTGCTGCTAGATCTATGCCATTAAAATTTTGGGATGAAGCTTTCCTAACCGCTGTTCGCCTAACCAATATTCTCCCCACTCGTGTCATCAACAATGAAACTCCCACTGAACGACTCTTATGCATCAAACTTGTTTATACCCTGCTTCGTGTCTTTGGTTGCGCTTGTTGGCCCAACCTTCGCCCCTATAATCCACGTAAACTCATGTTTCGCTCCACTCAATGTTTGTTCCTTGGCTATAGTGAAAAAAGGGGTCAAGTTTCTTGATGTTTCTAGTGGTCGAGTTTATACCTCTTGTGAAGCTGTCTTTGATGAAACCCAATTCCCTTTTGCAAAGCTTCATCCCAATGCCAGAGCCCTACTACAGAAAGAAATCCTCTTGCTACCTCCCCATCTTTATTCCAAGGGTGATAAGAAATGTATTGATTAAACTTTTTCTAACTCCTCTAATCCTATGGCTGAGTGTGATGTTGCAACAAGCAGGGACGAAAACAACACTGAACATGGTGAAAATCTGATGGCACGATACTCATATTTCATGTGCCCACGCGCCATCCTACAAAACCTGGGCGAACCTGTAGTGCAAACTGCACCTGGCCGGACTCCCATGCGATCCACCCTAGGATCGATGATGCCAGGCAAATCAGGCGGGCGAGGGCGATCTCCCTTGCCCGATGCGCCGCAAGCAGACGTCGTGCCCTTGGGGCATGTGGTCGCACCTCACTCGCCTGCACGCCCCTCCAGGCTCGACATCTTGGTTGGGCGTGAACCACCCGCGCACGCATCCTCACGCGCATGCGTAGTTATGGGTGGATACGCCTTGGGACCAGAGGCGCTAGCATCCTCTGCGATAGGATCTGATGCGTCCTCTTCGAGTTCTACCGCGCCACAGTCTCGTGCAGCTACATCTTCACCTCCACCGTCTCCTGCAGCCGCACCTTCATCTCATCGAACATGTCTTCAGAGGGGAGTCACCAACCGTATTAATTACAAAAATATTGCTAAGTTTGGTCTAGCATGCTTGTGAGGTGAACCTTGCATTGTTTATGAGGATTTTGGTGATGCTCGTTGGAAACATGAAATTGATGAGGAGTTCTCTGCTCTTCAGAGAAACAAGACCTCGCACTTGGTTCCTCGTCTAGCAGGTAAAAATTTGATTGACTGCAAATGGGTCTATAGAACTAAACGCAAATCAGAGGGTACTATTGAACGCTATAAGGCAAGATTAGTTGCAAAGGGCTTTAAGCAACGCTATGTCATTGATTATGAGGATACTTTTAGTCCTGTTGTTAAATCTGTGTCTATTTGCCTTGTTCTATCCATCGATGTTTCCAAGGGATGGAGTCTTAGACAGCTATATGTGCAGAATGCGTTCCTTCATGGTATTCCGGAAGAGGAAGTGTACATGAAACAACCTCTTGGGTTTGAGGATAAAAATGCACCTTTTCATGTTTACAAACTTGATGAAGCCTTGTATGGATTGAAACAGTCTCCTATAGTTTGGTACTCTCGCCTCAGTACAAAGATGCAACAACTTGGGTTTGTACCCTCGAATTCTGACACATCTCTGTTCATTTACAACAAGTTCAAGACATTCATATTTGTTCTCACATATGTTGATGATATCATTGTGACTAGTTCCTCTAATGATGCAATAACTGTTTTACTCAAATATTTAAGTTCAGAAATTACTCTAAAAGACCTAGGAGAGTTGTATTTCATTCTAGGAATTGAACTTAAGAAAATCAAGGATGGTATTCAGCTCTCCCAGGAGAAGTACGCAAATGATTTGTTGAGTAGAGTTGGTATGAAGGATTGTAAGACTTCTCCCACACCCTTGTCTAGCCCACATTCATTAACTTTGACCCAAGGAGAAATTCTAAATAAGGAACATAATACCAGTTATAGAAGCATTGTTGGTGCACTTGGTATGAAGCATTAACTTTGACCCATCATCGAGAAGATTTTAGACTTGACGGATAGCTCGTCACTACTGAGAAAGCACTTATATATGAACACTAATAAGTGGCGGGCACGGCGGGACACCCGCCACTCCAATCTTTCAAGAACAACTATGGTGAGTGCCAACGTCCACTTGCCACAGCTAAGGACATTCCAGTGGCGGGAAATAGTTCATGCCCGTCACAGGTAGGCTCTTTCAAAATAAACCACTGGCTCAACGGTGCAGTGGCGGGCAGGTTGTGGAGCCCGCCATTGGTTCTCTGTTACCTGTGGTGGGTCTCTCTGGTCGCGTGCCACAAGTGTAGATTGGCAAACGACACGAGAGACATCCAAATGTTCTTAAACCTTGCAGTGGCGGGCGCTCTTGTTCGCTCGCTACAACTATTCTCCCACATCAATTTTTAGTTCCTCTCCACTTGTGCTTATCGCTCACTCAGTCACTTCCTCTCCCACCTCTCGCTCAGTTACTCCCCCCCCCATCGCTGTGTGCCTTGCCCGCCGCCGCCGCCGTGTCTCCGACCCGCACAACCGCTGGATTTGCACGCGAGTGACCATGCGGCGTCCCTCCCCACGCGACGGCCCTTCCCCGTCTAGACCGTCCACTACCGTCGCGTGGCCTCGTTGCCTCATGCTGTCGTTGACCCCCTCGGCTATTCTAAGTGCCCTCACCTATTGGAAATATGCCCTAGAGGCAATAATAAATTAGTTATTATTATATTTTTTTCTTCATGATAATCTTTTAGCTATAACTGTATTGATTGGAAACTCAAATACATGTGTGGATACATAGAAAAAACAGTGTCCCTAGTGAACCTCTAAGGACTTGCTCGTTGATTAAAGATGGTCAAGGTTTCCTGACCATAGACATGAGTTGTCATTTGATAAAGGGATCACGTCATTAGGAGAATGTTGTGATTGACAAGACCCAAACTATGAACATAGCATATGACCGTGTCAGTTTATTGCTATTGTTTTCTGCATGTCAAGTATTTGTTTCCATGACCATGAGATCATGCAAATCCCGGGCACCGCAGGAATGCCTTGTGTGTATCAAACATCACAACATAACTGGGCGACTATAAAGGTTCTCTGCAGGTATCTCCGAAGGTGTTTGTTGGGTTGGCGTGAATCGAGAATGGGATTTGTCACTCCGTATGACGGAGAGGTATCTGTAGGGCCCACTCGGTAATACAACATCACAACAAGCCTTGCAAAAAATGTGACTAAGGAGTTAGTCATGGGATCTTGTATTACGGACGAGTAAAGAGACTTGCCGATAACGAGATTGAACTAGGTATGGAGATACCGATGATCGAATCTCGGGCAAGTAACATACCGAAGGACAAAGGGAATAATATGCGAGATTAACTGAATCCTTGGCATAGAGGTTCAACCGATAAAGATCTTCGTAAAATATGTAGGAGCCAATATGGGTATCCAGGTCCCGCTATTGTTTATTGACCGGAGAGTGTCTCGGTCATGTGTGCATAGTTCTCGAAGCTGCAGGGTCGGCACACTTAAGGTTCAGTGACGTTTCGGTATACTTGAGTTATGTATGTTGGTGACCAAAAGTTGTTTGGAGTCCCGGATGAGATCTCGGATATCACGAGAAGTTCTGAAATGGTCCGGAGACAAAGATTGATATATAAGAAAGAGGTATTCGGGTTTTGGAAATGTTTCAGGCATTTCCGGTAGTGTACCGGGAGTGACGAATGGGTTTCGGGGGTTCACCGGGAGGGGCCTACCACCCCGGGGGGCACATAGTCCTAAGAGGTGGCGCCCCAGCCCCTGGTGGGCTGGGCGGCCAGCCTCATGGGCCTATGCATCCGGAATAGTGGAGATTCGGTTGCAGTCTATGTTAAAGGAACTTGGAGTTCCACAAGCTTTGCGTCTATTTCTTTGGTGTGATAATCTTGGTGCTACATATTTGTCTGCTAATCCATTGTTTCATGCAAGACCTAAACACATTGAGATAGATTTTTACTTTGTTAGAGAACGAGTTGCAAACAAGCAGTTAGAAATTAGATTCATTCCCTCCAAGGACCAGCTTGCAGATGGGCTCACAAAAGCATTGCGGGCAAGAAGGTTTGAAGAGTTAAGCGTAATCTCAACTTGCGCAGTTGTGATTAAGGGAGGATGTTAAACATAATGTAATCTCTTGTAAAATACAGTCGGCTGTAGTTGTCACGTCCGGTTGTTCCTCTCGCTCACGTAGGCTTGGCTTACAAGTTTTCCATAGAAATAGAGTTTGTCAGAGATAGAAGTTAGCTGTTTAAGATTATATCTCTTCTTCTGTTTCAACAAACTCAATCTTGTAATACCTACGAAAGGTTTTCTCTCTTGATCAATATGCACGCTGCGGGCTCTCATTTGGAGGGTTTATATGCTTCATCATCTTTCATAGCAACCACCTGCCACCTTCATAGCTAATACAAAAAATACATCTTTACTGATGTTCGGTCGAATTAATTTTTATCACAATATCATGTGTGTTTTGAATTTGCCAAATAGATACGGGGCATCACTGCGTTAGTTGACTTTGTATATGTCGACTTCAATTTTTGTGTCTGTTAGCTTATGAAACATATAAAATCGTCACTTCTTCCTCAAAAAAGTATAGATAAACAAGTTCAAACAAAAGTATAGATAAATAAAATTAGTTTGTCTTGTTTATTACAAATCAATGCCAAACAAGTAACAAATGCCGATTCAGCCACAAAACATTTTTTGAGAGAAGCGAGGAGGCACATGATCTCGAAGCCCTAGCCGCCAACCCCTCTTGCCGCCACCTGCATACGTCGCCAGGCAAAGGCTGCACAACATCGACAACGAGGAGAGGTCCGGTTCAAGGGCGGTTTGCTGGGAAAGAGGGCTGCTGCGGTCGGACAAGGGGATGAGGGATCAAGTGGGGGCCTTTGCCACATGGTGCTCAGCAGCGTAGGCATTGGTGAACCCCATGGTGTATTGGCTCACGACACTGGACGACGGTGAGTTCGATCTCAGATCCAGAGTTGTCATAAAACAGCGGGGGAAATTTGTCTGAGTTTTTCGTTAGCAAGTTTTCATGCTTGGTTTGGGAGGGTACGACGGTGGCATCTTCCGAGTTTAGGAATAATGTCTTCCTCGCTCTATCCTGTTTTGTGTTTTTGTGTCTTCGACGCATTGGTGTGTCCCGGTCTGCATCGACAACTTTCGGGTCACTGCTTCTACATGTTTGTGAGTTTCAAAAAGTTTGATCTGCAAGGCAGAAGGACAGAGGCAGTATGAAGGTATGCTCATGGCACGCTGCCGATGGATGACACCTAAGGTTTTGAGTGTAATTTTATTTTTCTACATGGACATATTTGTAAGGACACATGGATTTTAATATATGGCCTCATCCCTTTTTGTAAAAAGAAAAAAAATCCATGCCATACGGTTGTATATGATAACATCCACACAAGTGCTATGGGGCAGAAATAAACCTCATTTCATAATTATATTTGCTGATACAATATATGATATATGATCCATCAACCGACAAATTCTTCAAATCTTAAAAGTTGTAACAATGATGGCTCTATTTCATGTTGCAGTTCTGGGCAGTACACACGCCACTTTTATCAATCTACAGCTACGATCACATCCATTCAACATCATACGAACAATCATGGTTGACCAGATGTTCCTATTTTTATTACATAATAGTATAAGACCAGACTCCTAGTAGCAGCCACGTTCGCATTCCCCGTCTGCAAATTGCAAAATCGTAAGAAGAAGAATACATTGGTGCTGCACTTGTTGGAGCAGAACGGAATGCAAGCGAATCGCAGGATGTGGTGCCTGCATTGACGGTAGCAGTCCTCGTAGCACTCGCAGAACTTGGACTTGGCAGCCACCTGCCCGGGCAGCACGAGCAAGAGCACGCACAAGGCGGCAATGGTGGCCACTCTCAACTTGCTGACCTCCATCTATCCTGATTCCTCTTGGCAAGCACAAATGAAGAGGAAAAGAAGACGAGTGCTGTGGTGAGAGAGACTAGTGGGTGATGAAAATGTGTGGCGTGGGGTTCTCCTATTTATATTGGGAGGCGCATCGCTTGCACTGCATGGTTAGAATGGCAACCCATCAATCACGGGCGGCTAATTGACCTCTATAGAAATTAAACATGGCAAGGGATCAATTGCCGACAACTAGTTGATCTCTACAAATTTGGCAATTTGGTTACTACGTACACGAGATTTAATCACTAACCCCGTAATGGTAATTAGTTCATTTCTCCACGTAAAGTGGCGCCACTTATGGCTCTCACCGGACCTTAATAGTGCATCACTCGCTGCCAAATTCACTTTGCATGCCGGCATTGAATCTATATGGTTCGTAAGCTGTTTAGAATGTTTGATCATCGTTCTTTTGTAACTCAGCATGTTGCTTATCTCTAATTTCACTGGCCTTGTGAAGCAGCATATGTGTGATATATTGACAGAAAATTGAATTCAGTTTGACACACCGGGGCATCTTTACCACATCCCCAAAAACTATATTTGAGGGGAAACGTTTTTGTTTAGAGGATTCAACATCATGAGAGCCTCTAACTCCTCGTATATACCCCCTCCCCCCACACACAAACAAACTTCCTCCCTACTAACCGAATATGCCCTAGCATTTTTCCCGGTAAAAATTAGGGATGTGCCGCGATGCTTCTTGCTCGCCCGCAGATTTCTTCGCCACTCCTTGCCCCGCCACTGGCCATACACAATCCCGATGTCCACTGGAATGGACATCATGGTTCCTGCCTTACCCCTAGACACCCTTGCTAGCACTAGAGACTCACCGCCAGCCAGGAATTGGGCTCAACCAAGGCCCAAACAATGTCGCCTAAGCAAGAATGTCATTCAAAGCTCTCAGTCGTTGGATATCATCGTTGTTTGTTCTACCGCCGCCACCCGATTGCCCTTGGCCTAGCGAACAGGCAAACAGGATTGTCGGCCAAGGCGACACACAACACAACTGTGGTAGTGAAGAATAAGAAGGTTGTGGTCACCCCAACGCCTTCCTTTTTGTCTCCCGCGAATCGACATCGACTCCTAGGCCCAGTATGGCTTATGTAGTGAGAAATTAAACAACGATGCAAATGATTTCATGGAACAATTGAACACAAGGCAAACAGTTGGCCTCAACGACATTACCATGTCCATGGCATATACCCCAGAGATGATGAGAGATGTCTAGATTATAGAGGAGGTGGATGGGTGGAACACTGAGGCCACATGGTCTCCTCATGATTTTTTATCTTTCCGACCCATTTTTATTTTCTTTTATTTTTCCTTGAACTTTTTTTGGGATTTATCTAAAAACATAAAACAACAAAAAACAAAGAGTTACGCTGAGGCACTAAATTAATATGTTAGTCCAATAAAATTCAATAATAGGTATGACGAAAGCGTATAATTGATAGCAATATAGCAATACAAAAATTATAGGTACCTTCGAGATGTATCAGGTTGTTGGAAATCTGAGCCACTACGCTGACCACTAGGCCCACTAGACTAGGGCACGGTATAAGCCCCTCACTCAGTGGGAGGCCCATCATCCAGAAGATCCTAGACTTGACACATAGCTCATCACTACTAGGAAATCGCTTATAGAAGAACACTAATAAATGGCGGGCACGGTGTAGCGACCCGACTCAAGACGAGTCAAGCCTCTGTGTTTCTGTGCCATCCCTGGATCAGTATGCTGGCACACACAGTACATCAATGTATATATCAAAGTGCAATCACATGTAAATAGCGTAAAACTGATATATACCTTAAATATTTCAGCGGAAGCAGTCAAGGGAGTGGAGTCCCAATATACACCAACGGCAAGTTAAGTGTAGACCGTAACCCTGAATCGTACTCTTACTCGTCGAAGAAAAATATCTGCAACATAAGACGTTGCAGCCGTGTAGGTCAGCATATTGAATATGCCGGCAAGTCACATAATAGAGGGGTGAAAAGTAATCATCTATACTATATGCATATATGCCAGGTGGGGCTATAAGTTTTTAGCGAAAAGCAAGTTTTCTCCTACATCAAGAGAGGGCTAAAAGCAAAATGTTACTACATTGTTGGTTGTTAACGAGATGGTTCCGCCAACCAGTTCTCGTACCCGAGTTGTCAATAATTACCCTCATCAATATTATTATTTATGTTGAGAATTTCAGATAACTTCAGTTCCTTTGGCTCAAGTTGTCCATGACCGTGGACACGGCTAATCGATTAGGTTTGAGTACTCTACAGACTTTTGCACACGTTCCCCACAAGATTTGATCGCCTCCGTGTATGTCCTCACATTTCAGGGTGTTTGAAGACCGCATGATCAAAACATGGTCTTTCAACGGGTCCCTCTGAATCCCTGTCGGTGCCCATCCAATCCTACCGTTCTTCTACATCTGCTAGCACCGCCTGTCCAGAGTCGCCGCGTTGTCCAACCAAGCCAGAGCCCATAATGACTTGTGGCTATGCAGGTAAGCCTTGGGTCTTGAAAGTATCCGTCCGTCTCTTTGAGCCTGGGTGAAGCTTTCCGCAGGATGTCATGGCCGTCCCCAGCATCCCGGGCATCCACTGGGTTCTCCAGGGAGCCGATCAACCGTCCTTCACCTAGTGTTGCATTGCATCCGAGGTCTTGAAAATCTTGTCTTAACCGGTCTTGATTATTTAATCAACCTTGCATCACTCGTGTTATGCACTCAACCGAAATCCCGTCTACTCAAGCATAGCAATATGAAAGTTGTCGTCCCGGGGCCAAGTATCGGGGTTGTTGTGTGCCTACCACATGATACTACAATCTATACTAAAATTTCCAAGTACCTAAGCAGCATGCAATTGGGCATAGGATGGTAGAACTATGATGCATAAAACATAGGTGATAGTATGATCAAAGTGACTTGCCTGGTGATGTTGACGAAGAAGAATTTCTCGAGAAAATAACTTGATAGACTACTCGTCACTCTCCGATGAAATCTATATAGCAAACATATCATTCACATAAGCACTCATACTAGCAATCATTCTAGCAATCAAAACAAAAGAGAGAGCGAATAGGAAACTGAAAGAAACTTCACTAAAGCTAGGAGTCTTCTACTATGTCAAACACTAAATAGTTTTTGTCTAACAGAAAATAATAACAAGGAACTAAGATATAAGTCTAACTAAGATAAAATAAAGTATTTTTCACAAAACTTTTTGAAAGTATTCCCAAACGGGATTTGAAACAGTGCGGAAAACAATTGCAAGTTACTAAGGAACTAAAATTGATTTCATGAAAACAAATAAAAATAAAATAAAAACTTGTTGCAAAACTACTGTTTATCTAACAGAAACAAAACATAATATTTCTGAAATAATAAATAAAATATTTTAAAACAAAGCTAGAAAAGGAATTTAGCCGAAATCCTAAAAGAGGTGAAACAGAAATTGTTTCACGTGCAACAGTGAGCTAAAATACTCAAACAAATCTGACATTTTTACCACTGCTAAATAAGATCACTAGTGATCAGTACCAAAATGAATCAAATTAAAAGCTATTTTTAAACTCCTGGAATAGGCAAAACAAGGTTTAAACTAAATCTGATCTAACTTATATTTGAAAATTTCAAACATAGACAAATTATACGTTTTTAAAAACTACAGGAAATTTGTGAGCTACTGGAAAAAGAATCACTATCATTGGACTTCGGGATCAAAGGTTATGGGCAGAACAAAACAGAAACTTTCTGTTTTTGCAATTTAGACAGAAAAACTGAAGTTGACTAGCTAACAAATAGGGGGTAGACGTGGCGTGCTACGATAGGCCGACGGGTGTGTTTGTTGCAACGTTTGGAGCAAACGGCCGAGGCTAACAAAACTTGCTTGTTAAATGGATAAGTGAATTAAAAACCGCCGGTTTTTTTGATCTAAACCGAAGAGGTATGTACTTCCTAATCTACACCGTAGATTATGGATCTAAGGGCTACTACATAAAACAAAAAAGAAACAGGAGGGGGGAGGTTACCTCGGCTGGGAAGCTGATCCCGTGCCGGCTGCTGGTGGCGAGGTGGAGGGGGCTCCGGTGGGGTGGGTCGCCGGTGGGGAGGGGGCACTCCGGCGGGGGTGGGGAAGGGGGCCGAAGGGGTGGGGCGGCTTCAGGGAGGGGGTGGTGGCGAGGTGGATGGGGGGGGGCTGCAGGTGGGGTGGCGAGGTGGGAAAAGCTACTGGTGGTGCTGCATGCTCGCTGGTTTCAAGGGAGGGGAGGAGCAGCAGGGGGCCGAAGGTGGGGTGGGGTGGCAGGGGGCCGAAGGGTGGAGGGAGTGCAGGGGGAGGGGCTCGACAGGGAGGAGTTCCTGGGAGGAGAAGCTCCTGGTCGTGGCGAGGTGGAGTAGTTATCTGGTGCCGACGGGGTGGTGGTGGCGCGCGAGCTAGAGGCGAGGAGAGGGGGTTCTCTCGGGAAAAATGGAGAGAGGGGGACGGTGGGAATTTATAGGCGGTCTCGGATGGCGTCCAGAAGGAAGGAGGAGGGAGATCGGGAAGGAGAGGATTCCTTCCTCCATGGATGGAAAGCTTGCTGTCACGTGGGAGAGAGAGGAGGAAGAAGATCTCATGTTGGGCTAGAATAGGAAAGTGTCTTAATGGGCCAGCTCCTATTTCCTAATAAAGTGATTTCCTTTCCTATTTTCAAAACTAGGAAACTAAAACGATAAAAAGGAAATCAAATCAATTCGAAATAAAGAGTTTTTATATACTAAAATTATCAGAAAAATAAAATATAGAGGATGAGCATTTTTCCACGGCAAAAATAAAAACTTCAGAAAAAATTATTTTCACAAAATTGCCTAAAAGGTTTATTTTCTTTTGCAAATAATTTTCAAATGACCCTCTAAGTTTGAGGGTTCGAATAACTTTCAAAATGCCCGTGGGTTCGAGGGTCATGTTCCTCCGCTCTAGAATGTATTTCCCGGCATTTTGTTGCACGGAGAAAACGAATGGTAACGCAAAAGAATTCAATGCAAATATCTCCGTTCAAATTCTTTATAGTTGAAGAAGTCATGTCATCTTCTCTCTTTGCTTTTAAAAGATTGAATTTGAATTCACCGGAGAAGGGGAAAGTCATTTTATTCCCTCTCATTCAAAAGTTTCGAAAAGGTTTAAATTTCACACAAGTTTCAATCACTCAGCAAACAAACAATCAATCTAATAATTATATTAACATTCCAAAATTTAAAATTTTGGGATGTTACACACGGTGGGACACCCACCATTGCAATCTTTCGAGAACAGCTGTGACGAGTGCCAATGTCCACCCACCACAGCTAAGGACATTGCTGTGGTGGGCAATAGTTTGTGCCCGTCACAGGTAGGCTGTTTCAAAATAATCCACTGGCGGGCAGTACATTGGAACCCACCATTAGTTCTCTGTTACTTGTGGTGGGTCTCTCTGGTCGCCCGCCACATGGGTCGATTGGCAAACGACACGAGAGACATCCAAATTTTCTTAAAAATTGCGGTGGCGAGCGCTCTTATTCGCTCGCTACAACTATTCTCCCACATCAATTTTAAGTTCCTCTTCATGTGTTTTATTGCGCACTCAGCCACTTCCTCTCCCACCTCTCACTCAGTCACTTCCTCCCCCCGTCATTGTGCGCCTTGCCCGCCGCTGTCGCCGTGTCTTCGACCCGCACATCCGCTGGATCTACATGCCGGTGACCATGTCGCCTCCCTCCCCACATGGTGGCCCTTCCCCGTCCGGACCGTCCACTACCGCCGCGAGGCCCCATCGCCTCATGCTGTCGTTGACCCCCTCCACTGTTCTAAGTCCTCCCACCTGTTGGAAATAAGCCCTAGAGGCAATAATAAATTAGTTATTATTATGTTTCCTTGTTCATGATAATCATTTATTATCCGTGCTATAATTGTATTGATTGGAAACTCAAATACATGTGTGGATACATAGACAAACACTGTCCCTAGTGAGCCTCTAAGGACTTGCTCGTTGATCAAAGATGGTCAAGGTTTCCTGACCATGGACATGAGTTGTCATTTGATAAAGGGATCACATCATTAGGAGAATGTTGTGATGGACAAGACCCAAACCATGAACATAGCATATGACCTTGTGAGTTCATTGCTACTTTTTCCGCATGTCAAGTATGTGTTTCTATGACCATGTATCATGAAACTCCCAGGCACCGGAGGAATAACTTGTGTGTATCAAACGTCACAAAGTAACTGGGTGACTATAAAGGTGCTCTACAGGTATCTCCAAAGGTGTCTGTTGGGTTAGCGTGAATCGAGAATGAGATTTGTGACTCCGTATGACGGAGAGGTATCTCTAGGGCCCACTCGGTAATACATCATCACAACAAGCCTTGCAAACAATGTGACTAAGGAGTTAGTCACGTGATCTTGTATTATGGAATGATTAAAGATACTTGCCGGTAATGAGATTGAACTAGGTATGGAGATACCGACGATTGAATCTCGGGCAAGTAACATACCAAAGGACAAATGGAATAATATACGGGATTAACTGAATCCTTGATATAGAGGTTCAACCGATAAATATCTTTTTAGAATAAGTAGGAGCCAATATGGGCATCCAGGTCCCGCTATTGGTTATTAACCGGAGAGTGTCTCAGTCATGTCTGCATAGTTCTCGAACCCGTAGGGTCTGCACACTTAAGGTTCGGTGACGTTTCGGTATAATTGAGTTATGTATGTTGGTCACCAAAAGTTGTTCAGAGTCGAGGATGAGATCCCGGACGTCACGAGGAGTTCGGGAATGGTCCGGAGACGAAGATTGGTATATAGGAAGAGGTATTCAGGTTTCAGAAAATGTTTTGGGCATGTTTCGTAGTGTACGAGAGTGACGAATGGGTTCCGAGGGTTCACCGGGAGGGGCCAACCCCCCACCCCCCCCGGGGGTGACATAGGACTAAGAGGTGGTGCACCAGCCCCCGCTGGGCTGGGTTGCTAGCCTCATGGGCCTTTGCATCCGAAATAGTGGAGAAGGGAAGGAGTTTGACTAGGAGGAGGAGTCCTCCTAGCGCCTCCACCAAACTCACTTGGAGGAGGACTCCTTCTCTTGGCCGCGGCTGACCAACCCTAGGGGAAACCCTTGGGAGCCACTGCTTCCCCCTCCCTCCTATATATAGTGGAGGGGAGTGAGGGCAGCAGTACCTCAATCCAAGGCGCAACCTCCTCTACCTCCCTCTAGTTTGTTCTTCTCCAGATTAGGTTCAGAACTGCACGGTGAAGCCCTGTCGGATCGGCTCCACCACCATCGCCGCCATGCCATTAGTCTGTCGGAGAACTCATCTACCTCACTGGCCCCTCTTGCTGGATCAAGAAGGCAGAGATCGTCATCGAGCTGTACGTGTGCTGAACGTGAGGTGCCATCCGTTCGGCACTAGATCGGGATGGGATCGCGAGATGGATCTTGATGAGATCACGGGACAGACTGGGGTTTCGATCGCAAAGATGTTCGCTACATCAAACATGTTATATACACTTCCGCTTAGCGACCTACAAGGGTATGTGGATCCTATCTCTGCTCTCGAAGATGCTCATCACCATGGATAGATCTTATGTGTGCGTAGGATTTTTTTGTTTCCCATGCAATGTTCCCCAACAGTGGCATCATGAGCTAGGTCTATGTGTAGATGACATCATGAGTAGAACAAAAAGGAGTTTGTGGGCATTGATATTCAAATTGCTTCCCTCCTTAGTCTTTTCTTGATTCGGCGGTATTGTTGGATGAAGCGTCCCGAACCAACCTTACTTATACGCTTACGAGAGACCGGTTTCATCGACTGACATGCAACTTATTGTTACATAAATATGGCTGGCGGGTGTCTGTTTCTCTTACTTTAGTTTAAAACTTGTGCTACTTGTGAATGTGCTTGTGACATTGAATGTCAGTAGGATTTATGATCTTTTGATGTCAGGTTTTCATGAATAGTTCAACTAGAAATTGGAATATCCTATGCTGAAATGTTAGGGGTCTTAATTTTGGCACTAGGCAAAGGGTAGTGAAGCATACATTGGAAGAAAGTCAAGTGTTGTTGCATGCTTGCAGGAAACTAAGTGCTCTACTTTTGGGAGTAGGCAAATCAAAATTTTCTGCCCAAGGTAGTTTTATTGCTTTGCTTTCTCTCCTTCCATGGGAGCCTCTGGGGGATTATTGTGGTCTGGAATTCTTTAGTTTTTGCTGGAACCTTTTTGGAGGTTAATCAGTTTAACGTGGTGGTTAAATTCACTTCTATACAAAATAAGGAGCAATGGCCTCTTGTTTCTATCTATGGACCATGCCAAGGAGAAGCTAGGGACCAGTTTGTGAGCTGGCTTTATAAACTGTAGATACCACTAGGTGAACACTGGCTTTTGGTTGGTGATTTCAATTTTATCAGGTCCATAGATAATAGAAATCTGCCTGGAGGTGATTTAAATGATATGTTCATTTTCAATGAAATAGTTGGTCATCTAGGACTTTTGGAACTGCCCTTGAAGGGAAGGTCATTTACTTGGTCAAATATGCAGGACAACCACTAGAGCATCTAGATTGGTTCTTCACTTCCTCTGATTGGATTTCTGCATACCCAATGACTGAAGTTTTGCCATTAGCTAGGACTGCCTCAGATCATGCACCATGCATGATTACAATCAAAACCTCAATTCCAAAGTCAAATATCTTCAGGTTTGAGAATTATTGGTTGGAGTTGGATGTGTTTATGCAGTGTGTGGAGCAATCATGGAAGAGACAGTCCGCAAAGGGACATATCACTTCAAGAATTGCTGACAAGCTCAAGAGAATGAGAATGGACCTTAAAAAGTGGAAGATCAGTGTCTCCAAACTTAAATGTTTGATTGCCAAATGTAACCAGGTAATCCTTCTTTTGGATAATTTGGAGGAGACTAGGCCTTTGTTTAGGCCCTGTCGGATCGGCTCCACCACCATGGCCGCCATGCCGTTAGTCTGTCGGAGAACTCAGCTACCTCTCCGCCCCCTCTTGCTGGATCAAGATGGCGGAGATCTTCATCGAGCTGTACGTGTGCTGAACGTGGAGGTGCCATCCGTTCGGCACTAGATCGGGATGGGATCGCGAGATGGATCGTGACGAGATCACGGGACGGACTGGGATTTGGATTGCAAAGATGTTCGCTACATAAAACACGTTATATACGCTTCTGCTTAGCGATCTACAAGGGTATGCAGATCCTATCTCTAACCTCGAAGATGCTCATCACCATGGATAGATCTTATGTGTGCGTAGGAATTTTTTTGTTTCCCATGCAATGTTCCCCAACAGTGGCATCATGAGCTAGGTCTATGTGTAGATGACATTATTAGTAGAACACAAAGGAGTTTGTGGGCGTTGATATTCAAATTGCTTCCCTTCTTAGACTTTTCTTGATTCGGCGGTATTGTTGGATGAAGCGTCCCGGACCAACCTTACTCGTACGCTTACGAGAGACCGGTTTCATCGACTGACCTGCAACTTATTGTTACATAAATATGGCTGGCACGTGTCTGTTTCTCTTACTTTAGTTGAATTGGATTTGACAAAGGTGGTACTTGGATACGTATAAAGCACCAAGTATGAATAACCTCAAACACAATAAAATTATATCAAGGTCCCTAGACCATCAAAGGACTACCGATTGCATCAGAATGAGTTGTCGTTGCATCCTTGCTACCATTCTCATACCAGAGCCGGCCTGACTGCGACCATGACAATCGAGAATTTTTTTTGCTCGTGCCACTATGGACCAGTGCTACAGAGTCACAATCATCATTGCTAAACCTTTGAATCGGTTCGAAGGACATAACACAAAATCTTACGGTCGGATATCTTCTTAAAAAGTGTTCTGATGTGTTTCAAGTTTTTCATAACTTTGAGGCACTTTTGGAACACTAGTTTGATTGTAAAATCCTTGATGCACAATCTGATTGGCGTGGCGAATATGAAAAACTAGATTCTTTTTTCCAGCAAATAGGAATCTCACACTGTCGGATTTCGGGCTCCGCAAAACCCTAAAGATTCGAACTCAGGAGAGTGTACGAAGATCTCTCACGGGCTCGCCTCACCTAACTCGGTACTCGCTGGGGATGGAAGAGAACTCACTCGACGGTGAGGAAGACACAAAACCCGGAAGTTTACCCAGGTTCGGGCCCGTGAGAAGCGTAATATCCTACTCCTGCTTTGGTGGATTGCCTCTCGTGGAGGGTGGTGGATGAACTAGTACAATGTTCGAGGGCCTCCGGAGGCTGGGTGGCCTTTGTGTGGTGCATGTGAGCGGAATGAATGAATCGGATCCCCTATGAAGTAACCAATTCTTTATATATATAGTGGCGGCCCCGTTCCTCTTCCCTTATCGTTTTGGCGGGATGGGATCCCACAACGACCAATTTTGAAGGGGAAGAGGGGAACATGCTCCCCTGCCCAAAGGTACTCTACCCCTGCAAAGTGGCTGCCAGCGTTGCAGGGACGGGTCCAAGGATGACGTATGTCCTGCTGGCGGGCGGCGATGGCCTTGTTGCATCAGAAAGGAAACCTTTGGAAGATGCCTTGGGAACCCCGGTTCGTCCTTGCCCCCTTTGCAGTAAAGGGGAAACTGCTCCGTCCTGTTGTCTGCTGCTCGCCTGTCCTTCCTCTACGTCATCCTTGACTCGTGAGGCCGGGTCTCGCCTTGAAATATCCGCCCCTCCGGAGGGGTCCTAGTGAGGCCCCCTGTGGGTCTTGATGTTGTTCCTCCTAGCGAGGCTTGGCCCCTCGCGAGGACCTTGGCTTGAGTGGTGTCGCACCCGATAGTGCTTGCTTGATCAAGTGGGCCAGTCCTGGGCCACACGCAGGCAAGTCTGGGTACCCCATTCCCAAAACGCTGACAAACACCATGTGTCATGTCCACATGCTCACCAACAGAATGGATTCGCCGAACGCAAACATAGACACATTGTTGAAGTAGGCCTTGCTCTTCTTGCTTCTGCATCTATGCCATTAAATTTTTGGTATGAAGCTTTCCTCACCGCTGTTCTCCTAATAAATATTCTCCCCACTCGTGTCTTCAATAATGAAACTCCCACTGAACAACTCTTAGACATCAAACCTGTTTATACCTCACTTCGTGTCTCTGGTTGTGATTTTTGGCCCAACCTTTGCCCCTATAATCCATGTAAACTCATGTTTCGCTCCACTCAATGTGTGTTCCTTGGCTATAGTGCAAAAAACAAAGGGGTCAAGTGTCTTGATGTTTCTAGTGGTCGAGTCTATATCTCTTGTGAAGCTGTCTTTGATGAAACCCAATTTCCTTTTGCAAAGCTTCATCCCAACGCCAGAGCCCTACTTAAGTAAGAAATCCTCTTGCTGCGTCCCCATCTTTATTCCAAGGGTGATAAGAACTGTATTGATTCAACGTTTTCTAACTCCTCTAATTCTATGGCTGAGTGTGATGTTGCAACAAGTAGGGACGAAAACAGCGCCGAAGATGGTGAAAATCTAATGGCACGAGACTCATATTTCATGAGTCCATGCGCCGCTCTACAAAACCCGTGCGAACGTGTAGTGCAAACTGCACCGGGTCGGACTCCCATGCGATCGACCCCAGGATCGGTGATGCCAGGCGAATCAGGTGGGCTAGGACGATCTCCCTTGCCTGATGCGCCGCAACCAGATATCGTGCCCGTCCACTCATCACCTCCACCTGCAGGGCATGTGGTGGATCCTCACTCACTTGCACGCCCCTCCAGGCTCGACATCATGGTTGAGCATGAACCACCCGCGCATGCGTCCTCAGGCGCATGCGTGGTCAAGGAAGGATCCGCTTTGGGACCAGAGGCGCCAGCGCCCTCTGCGATAGGATCTGCTGTGGCCTCTTCGAGTTCTACCGCGCCACCGTCTCCTGCAGCTACATCTTCACCTCCACCATCTCCTTCAGTTGCACCTTCTTCTCATCGGATACGTCTTCAGAGGGGTGTCACCAACCGTATTAATTACAAAAATATTGCTAAGTTTGGTCTAGCATGTTTGTGAGGTGAACCTCGCATTTTTTATGAGGCTTTTGGTGATGCTCGTTGGAAACATGCAAATGATGAGGAGTTCTCTGCTCTTCAGAGAAACAAGAAGTGGCACTTGGTGTTGGGGAACGTTTCATGGGAATCAAAAAATTTCCTACACACACGAAGACCTATCATGGTGATGTCCATCTATGAGAGGAGATTTAGATCTATGTACCCTTGTACATCGCATAGCAGGAAGCATTAAGAAATGTGGTTGATGTAGTGGAACGTCTTCACGTCCCTCGAACCGTCCTATGAACCGTCCCGCGATCCATCCCACGAACTGTTCTGATCTAGCGCCGAACGAACGACACCTCCGTGATCAGCACACGTACAGCTCGACGATGATCTCGGCCTTCTTGATCCAGCAAGCAATATGGAGAAGTAGATGAGTTCTCCGGCAGCATGACGGCATTTCGGTGGTGGTGATGCTCTACTACTGCAGGGCTCCGCCCGAGCTCCACATAAATCCGATCTAGAGGTAGAACTATGTGTTCTAGGGTTGAGTTGCATGTGGCAAAAGTTGTCTCAAATCAGCCCTAAAATACCACTATATATAGGAGGGAGGGGGAGGGCTAGCCTTGAGGGGCAAGACCTCAAGGTGCGCCGACCAAGGGGAGGAGGAGGACTCCTCCTCCAATTCGGTTTGGGAAGGAGGAGTCCACCTCTTCCTTCCCACCTCCCCTTTTCCCTTTTTCCTTTTATTTTCTTTTGGTATTTCTTTATATGGCGCCATGGGCCCCTTGGGCTGACTGCACCAGCCCACTAAGGACTTGTGTCGCCACCCTAGTGCCTTGGGCTCACTCCCGGGTGGGTGGGCCCCTCCCGGTGAACTCCCAGAACCCATTCGTCACTCCCCGTACACTCCCGGAATTGCCCGAAACTTTCCGGTGACCAAATGAAACCATCCTATAAATAAATCTTCGTTTCCAGACCATTCTGGAAATCCTCGTGACGTCCGTGATCTCATCTGGGACTCCAAACAACATTCGGTAACCACACATATAACTCAACTATACTAAAACATCATCGAACCTTAAGTGTGCATACCCTGCGGGTTCGAGAACTATGTAGGCATGCCACGAGGCACTCCTCGGTCAATATCTAATAGGGGGACCTGGATGCCCATATTGGATCCTACATATTCTCTGAAGATCTTATCGGTTAAACCTCAGTGTCAAGGATTCATATAATCCCGTATGTCATTCCCTTTGTCCTTCGGTATGTTACTTGCCCGAGATTCGATCATCGGTATGCGCATACCTATTTCAATCTCGTTACCGACAAGTCCCTTTACTCGTTCCGTAATACAAGATCCCGTGACTTAAACTTAGTCACATTGCTTGCAAGGATTGTGTGTGATGTTGTATTACCGAGTGGGCCCCGAGATACCTCTCCGTCACACGGAGTGACAAATCCCAGTCTCGATCCATACTAACTCAAAGGACACCTTCGGAGATACATGTAGAACACCTTTATAGTCACCCAGGTATTCCTTCGGTGCCAGTGAGTTATATGATCTCATGGTCATAGGAATAAATACTTGACTTGCAGAAAAGAATAGCAATAAAACGACACGATCAATATGCTACATTCATAGTTTGGGTCTAGTCCATCACATGATTCTCTTAATGATGTGATCAAATTATCAAGTGACAACACTTGCATATAGCCAGAAAACCTTGACTATCATTGATCAACTGGCTAGCCAACTAGAGGCTTGCTAGGGACATTGTTATGTCTATGTATCCACACATGTATCTACGTTTTCATTCAATACAATTATAGCATGGATAATAAACGATTATCTTTAAACGGGAAATATAATAATAACTATTTATCATTGCCTCTAGGGCATATTTCCAACAGTCTCCCACTTGCACGAGAGTCAATAATCTAGTCCTCACATCGCCATGCAATTTACATTGTAATAAATCGAACACCCATACAGTTCTGGTGTTGATCATGTTTTGCCCGTGGAAGAGGTTTAGTCAGCGGGTCTGCTACATTCTGATCCGTGTGCACTTTGCAAATATTCACGTCCTCTTCTTCGACGTAGTTGCGGATGAGGTTGAAGCGTCATTTGATGTGTCTGGTCTTGTTGTGAAACCTTGGCTCCTTTGCTAAGGCAATGGCACCAGCGTTGTCACATAACAGAGTTATTGGATTTAGTGCGCTCGACACAACTCCAACTTCTGTCATGAACTGCTTCATCCAGACACCCTCCTTTGCTGCCTCCGAGGCAACCATGTACTCCGCTTCACATGTAGAATCTGCTACGACGCTCTGCTTGGAACTGCACTAGCTTACTGCACCCCCATTAAGAATAAATACGTATCCGGTTTGCGACTTAGAGTCATCCGGATTGGTGTCAAAACTTGCGTCGACGTAACCTTTTCCGATGAGCTCTTTGTAACTTCCATTTATGAGAAACATTTCCTTAGTCCTTTTGAGGTACTTCAGAATATTCTTGACCGCTGTCCAGTGATCCACTCCTGGATTACTCTGAAACCTGCCTGCCATACTTATGGCCAAGCTGACGTCTGGTCTAGTGCACAACATTGCATACATGATAGAACCTACGGCTGAAGCGTAGGGGACGACACTCATCTGTTCTCCATCTTCTGCAGTTGCTAGGCACTGAGACTTACCCAATTTTATACCTTGTAATACTGGCAAGAACGCTTTTTTGGACTGATCCATTTTGGACTTCTTCAAAACTTTATCAAGGTATGTGCTTTGTGAAAGTCCTATCACGCGTCTCGATCTATCCCTATAGATCTTAATGCCTAGAATGTAGGCAGCTTCTCCTTGGTCCTTCATAGAGAAACTTTTATTCAAGTAATCCTTTATGCTCTCCAAAATCTCCACGTTGTTTCCAATCAACAATATGTCATCCACATATAATATTATAAATGCCACAGAGCTCCCACTCACTTTCTTGTAAATACAAGATTCTCCAACCACTTGTATAAACCCAAATGCTTTGATCACCTCATCAAAGCGCTTATTCCAACTCCGAGATGCTTGCACCAGTCCATAAATGGATCGCTGGAGCTTGCATACTTTGGTAGCATTCTTTGGATCGACAAAACCTTCGGGTTGAATCATATACAACTCTTCCTTAAGAAAACCATTACGGAATGCCGTTTTGACATCCATCTGCCAGATTTCATAATCGAAAAATGCAGCTATTGATAACATGATTCGGACGGACTTCAGCATCGCTACCGGTGAGAACGTCTCATCGTAGTCAACTCCTTGAACTTTTGAAAAACCTTTTGCCACAAGTCGAGCTTTATAAACGGTCCCATTAACGTCTGCGTTCGTCTTCTTCTTAAAGATCTATTTGTTCTGAATAGCCTTGCGGCCTTCAGGTAGTACATCCAAAGTCCACACTTTGTTCTCGTACATGGATCCTATCTCGGAGTTCATGGCCTCCAGCCATTTGTTGGAATCCGGCCCCACCATTGCTTCTTCATTATTCGCAGGTTCATTGTTGTCTACCAACATAATTGATAAGACATGATTACCGTACCACTCACGAGCAGTACGTGATCTTGTCGACCTGCGAGGTTCGATAGGAACTTGATCCGAAGTTTCATGATCATCACCATCAAATTCCTCATCAACCGGCATTGCAATGACATGGGTTTCCCCTTGCCCTGCGCCACCACCGAGAGGGATTAGAGGTTCGACAGCCTCATCAAGTTCTATCTTCCTCCCACTCAATTCTTTCGAGAGAAACTCCTTCTCAAGAAAAGCTCCGTTTTTAGCAACAAACACTTTGCCCTCGGATTTGAGATAGATGGTATACCCAACTGTCTCTTTTGGGTAACCTATGAAGACGCACTTTTCCGCTTTGGGTTCCAACTTTTTAGGCTGAAGCTTTTTGACATAAGCATCACATCCCCAAACTTTAAGAAACGACAACTATGGTCTTTTGCCATACCACAGTTCGTATGGTGTAGTCTCAACGGATTTTGATGGTGCCCTATTTAAAGTGAATGCAACTGTCTCTAATGCATAACCCAAAACGATAACGGCAAATCGGTAAGAGACATCATAGATCGCACCATCTCTAATAAAGTACGATTACGACGTTCGGACACACCATTACGCCGTGGTGTTCCAGGCGGTGTCAGTTGTGAAACAATTCCACATTGTCTTAAGTGAGCACCAAACTCGAAACTCAGATATTCACCCCCACGATCAGACCGTGGGAACTTGATATTCTTGTTACGATGATTTTCAACTTTACTCTGAAATTGCTTGAACTTCTCAAATGTACTTCATCAAGTAGACATAACCATATCTACTAAATCGTCAGTGAAGGAAAGAAAATAACGATATCCGCCGCGCGCCTCCACACTCATCGGACCACACACATCGGTATGTATGATCTTCAACAAGTCACTTGCATGCTCCATTGTTCCGGAGAACGGAGTCTTAGTCATCTTGGCCATGAGGCATGGTTCGGACGTGTCAAGTGAATCAAAGTCAAGTGACTCCAAAAGTCCATCGGAATCGAGTTTCTTCATGCGCCTTACACCAATATGACCTAAGCGGCAGTGCCATAAAACATTTTTCGAAACGGAAACAGAAAATAAAAAAAGAAACAGAAAAAAATAAAAAATAAAATGAAAAAAGAAAAACCGGTTCAGGAAACCTTCTAGAAGTTTCCCAAAACCAGAAAAAACCGGAACTTTCCCAAAACTGGGGGTGTTGAAACGTTAAATGGGCCGGTGCAAACCCCAACACCGCTTCGCAATGAGCTGATAATAGGATTTTTACAGGTTTGGGACCAACATTTTTCGAATGGTCTTTGTAGCAAACATTTTCGGTCTCCGAGATAGTTCGCCAAGTGGAAAGGCCAGGGCCAACTCTGACTAGGCCCAAGGGCCCAGTTATTTTTTTTAGAAGATGATATGAACAAAAATCCGAAATGAAAAATGATACCAAATTTGGCACCTTTCTAGTCACCATGCAAAACCTTGTGTGCATAAAAAACAATAACAGTACAAAAATAAAAATACCATCTCTTAATAATACAAATTCATCTCTTAATAAACTAAAAATGCCACCTCTTAATAACAAAAATACCATCTCTTAATAAACTAAAAATATCACCATTTAATAATAAAAAATACCATTTCTTATTATAAAAATGACATCTCTTCATAATAAAAATGACATCTCCTAATATAAATAATTGCTATGTGACTGTGTTTTTGAAATTTATAAACTCACATATTAACTTTTTCTAGAAAAATGCCATTTTGATTAAAAAAGAAGGCAAAAATGTCATTATGGTTAAAAAAAAGAAGGTCGGGGATTCAAATTAAGGTGTTCCATGTGCAAGACCACACACACTACATAGTATGGTGCGCGGGTTTATTTGGAAAAGTGAAACGTTCTCTAGGTTTTATTATCATGGCGTATCAATTCAGAATCTAACGTGGCACCGACCTAGTGTTGAGATCCATGGTATGGTAGGGAGGGCAATCACCGGATGTAGCCAAATATCTGACAGACAACAGATAACATTTTCAAAATTTTGTACATCATTAAGCGGAATACAACAAAATTGGTCCTCTTTAGATGTCATTTCGCTATATAATTCTGCAAAGCACCTACACTGTTTGGTCATAATCAAAGCCACGGAGTTTCTGAATTTTTCTTGCTTTGTTCAGAACGACCACACTCAGACAAACAAACATCTCTAGGTGCAAAAGAAGAAGAATGCGGGCTAGTTATATCAATGTTCCTGAAAAAATAAATAAACAAAACACCGTCCTAATTTTCAAAGAAAATCTCCTCACTCTAAATTTGTCGTTGTCCATCTTTTTGGGAAAGTTTCCTGTTCTCCATTAAGCAGGAAATTTGTTGAATTATCCATACATAGAACGAAACACTACTTTGTTCTTATGCTATACTATCATCGGATGGCACAAAATATCAAACAGAAGGCTAGCTTGTTCAGGACAAAAAGAATGTTGAAGTGTTAGATACTTGCTCAATGGAGGCCTGCGAGTGTAGGACCATTTGTATTGTGGCTTATACTGGGCGGCATCGGATCAAGCTAGAGGGCGGTTGGAGGGCGTGGGATTTTGGGCGGACTTGGGATTTAAAGGGACAATCATGTAACACTTGTTGTAAACATGAACATGATATTTCTCTTGAAAAAAATGAACATGATAGACGCATGTCTCTAGCAATCCATGCACAATCAAACAAGAATAAAGCACCAAGTATGAAGGACCTCAAACACAATAAAATTATATCGAGGTCCCTAGACCATCAAAGGACTACTGATTGCGTTAGAACGAGCTGCCGATGCATGGTTGCTACCATTCTCATACGAGAGCCAGCCTAATCGCAACCATGACAATCGAGAAGTCTTTGTGCTCGTGCCAGTATGGACCAGTGCTACACAGTCGCAATCATTCTGGCTAAAGCTTTGAATCGGTTCATAGGGCATAACACCAAATCTTACGGTCGGATATCTTTTTAAAAAGTGTTCTGATGTGTTTCAAGTCTTTCATAACTTTCAAACACTTGTTGAACACCAATTTGATTATAAAATCCTTGCTGTACAATCTGATTGGCGTGGCGAATATGAAAAACTAGATTCCTTTTTCTAGCAAATAGGAATCTCACATGATGTCTCGTGTCCACATGCTCACCAAGAGAATGGATTCACTGAACACAAACATAGACACATTGTTGAAGTAGGCCTTGCTCTTCTTGCTGCTGCATCTATGCCATTAAAATTTTGGCATGAAGCTTTCCTAACCGTTGTTTGCCTAACCAATATTCTCCCCACTCGTGTCATCTACAATGAAACTCCCACTGAACGACTCTTAGGTATCAAACTTGTTTATACCCTGCTTCGTTTATTTGGTTGCGCTTGTTGGCCCAACCTTCGCCCTTATAATCCACGTAAACTCATGTTTCGCTCCACTCAAAGTTTGTTCCTTGGTTATAGTGCAAAAAACAAATGGGTCAAGTGTCTTGATATTTCTAGTGGTCGAGTTTATATCTCTTGTAAAGCTGTCATTGATGAAACCCAATTCCCTTTTGCAAAGTTTCATCCCAACGTTAGAGCCCTATTACAGAAAGAAATCCTCTTGCTACCTCCCCATCTTTATTCCAAGGGTGATAAGAACTGTATTGATTAAACTTTTTCTAACTCCTCTAATCCTATGGCTGAGTGTGATGTTGCAACAAGCAGGGACGAAAACATCGCTGAACATCGTGAAAATCTGATGGCACGATACTCATATTTCATGTGTCCACGCGCCATCCTACAAAACCTGGGCGAACCTGTAGTGCAAACTGCACTGGGCCGGACTCCCATGCGATCCACCCCAGGATCGGTGATGCCAGGCAAATTAGGCGGGCCAGGGCGATCTCCCTTGCCCGATGCGCCGCAAGCAGACGTCGTGCCCGCGGGGCATCTGGTGGCGCCTCACTCGCCTGCACGCCCCTCCAGGCTCGACATCATGGTTGGGCGTGAACCACCCGGCACGCGTCCTCACACGCATGCGCAGTTAAGGGCGGATACGCCTTGGGACCAGAGGCGCTAGCGTTCTCTGCGATAGGATCTGATGCGGCCTCTTCGAGTTCTACCACACCACCGTCTCCTGCAACTACATCTTCAGCTCCATCGTCTCCTGCAGCCGCAGCTTCATCTCATCAGACACATATTCAGAGGGGAGTCACCAACCGTATTAATTACAAAAATATTGCTAAGTTTGGTCTAGCATGCTTGTGAGGTGAACCTTGCATTGTTTATGAGGATTTTGGTGATGCTCGTTGGAAACACGCAATTGATGAGGAGTTCTCTGCTGTTCAGAGAAACAAGACCTCTCACTTGGTTCCTCGTCTAGCAGGTAAAAATTTGATTGACTGCAAATGGGTTTATAGAACTAAACGCAAATCAGATGGTACTATTGATCGTTATAAGGCGAGATTAGTTGCAAAGGGCTTTAAGCAACGCTATGTCATTGATTATGAGGATACTTTTAGTCCTGTTGTTAAATCTTCTTCTATTTGCCTTGTTCTATGCATCGATGTTTCCAAGGGATGGAGTCTTAGACAACTAGATGTGCAGAATGCGTTTCTTCATGGTATTCTGGAAGAGGAAGTGTACATGAAACAACCTCTTGGGTTTGAGGATAAAAATGCACCTTTTCATGTTTACAAACTTGATGAGGCCTTGTATGGATTGAAACAGGCTCCTAGAGTTTGGTACTCTCGCATCAGTACAAAGATGCAACAACTTGGGTTTGTACCCTCAAAATCTGACACATCTCTATTCATCTACAACAAGTTCAAGACATTCATATTTGTTCTAATATATGTTGATGATATCATTGTGACTAGTTCCTCTAATGATGCATCAACTTTTTTACTCAAATATTTAAGTTCAGAAATTGCTCTAAAAGACCTAGGAGAGTTGCATTTCATTCTAGGAATTGAACTTAAGAAAATCAAGGATGGTATTCAGCTCTCCCAGGAGAAGTATGCAAATGATTTGTTGAGTAGAGTTGGTATGAAGGATTGTAAGCCTTCTCCCACACCCTTGTCTAGCCCACATTCATTAACTTTGACCCAAGGAGAAATTCTAAATAAGGAAGATAATACCAGTGGCGGGAAATAGTTTGTGCCCGTCACAGGTAGGCTCTTTCAAAATAAACCACTGGCTCGACGGTGTAGTGGCAGGCAGGTTGTGGAGCCCGCCATTGGTTCCCTGTTACCTGTGGTGGGTCTCTCTGGTCGCCTGCCACAAGTGTAGATTGGCAAACAACACGAGAGACTTCCAAATTTTCTTAAACCTTGAAGTGGCGGGCGCTCTTGTTCGCTCGCTACAGCTATTCTCCCACATCAATTTTTTGTTCCTCTTCACTTGTGCTTATCGCTCACTCAGTCACTGCCTCTCCCACCTCCCACTCAGTTACTTCCTCCCCCCATCGTTGTGTGCCTTGCCCGCCACCGCCACCGCCACCGCCGTGTCTCCGACCAGCACAACCGCTGGATCTGCACGCAGGTGACCATGCGGCCTCCCTCCCCACGCGACGGCCCTTGCCCGTCTAGACCGTCCACTACCGTCGCTTGGCCTCGTTGCCTCATGCTGTCGTTGACCCCCTCCACTGTTCTAAGTCGCCTCACCTATTGGAAATATTCCCTAGAGGCAATAATAAATTAGTTATTATTTTTTTCTTCATGATAATATTTTATTATCCATGCTATAACTGTATTGATTGGAAACTCAAATACATGTGTGAATACATAGAAAACACACTATCCCTAGTGAACCTCTAAGGACATGCTCGTTGATCAAAGATGGTCAAGGTTTCCTGACCATAGACATGAGTTGTCATTTGATAAAGGGATCACATCATTAGGAGAATGTTGTGATTGACAAGACCCAAACTATGAACATAGCATATGATCGTGTCAGTTTATTGCTATTATTTTCTGCATGTCAAGTATCTGTTTCCATGACCATGAGATCATGCAACTCCCGGGCACCTCAGGAATGCCTTGTGTGTATCAAACATCACAATGTAACTGGGCGACTATAAAGGTTCTCTACAGGTATCTCCGGAGGTGTTTGTTGGGTTGGCGTGAATCGAGAATGGGATTTGTCACTCTGTATGACGGAGAGGTATATCTAGGGCCCACTCGGTAATACAACATCACAACAAGCCTTGCAAACAATGTGACTAAGGAGTTAGTCATGGGATCTTGTATTACGGAATGAGTAAAGAGACTTGCCGATAACGAGATTGAACCAGGTATGGAAATACCGACGATCGAATCTCGGGCAAGTAACATACCGAAGGACAAAGGGAATAATATACGAGATTAACCGAATCCTTGACATAGAGGTTCAACCGATAAAGATCTTCGTAAAATATGTAGGAGCCAATATGGGTATCCAGGTCCCGCTATTGTTTATTGAACGGAGAGTGTCTCGGTCATGTTTGCATAGTTCTCGAACCTGCAGGATCTGCACACTTAAGGTTTAGTGACGTTTCGGTATACTTGAGTTCTGTATGTTGGTGACCAAAAGTTGTTTGGACTCCCGGATGAGATCTCGGAAATCACGAGAAGTTCTGAAATGGTCCGAAGACGAAGATTAATATATAAGAAAGAGGAATTCGGGTTTTGGAAAAGTTTCAGGCATTTCCGGTACTGTACGGGGAGTGACGAATGGGTTTTGGGGGTTCACAGGGAGGGGCCTAACACCCCGGGGGGGGGGCACATAGTCCTAAGAGGTGGCGCCCCAGCCCCTGGTGGGCTGGGCGGCCACCCTCATGGGCCTATTCATCTGAAATGGTGGAGATTCGGTTGCAGTCTATGTTAAAGGAACTTGGAGTTCCACAAGCTTTGCGTCTATGTCTTTGGTGTGATAATCTTGGTGCTACATATTTGTCTGCTAATCCATTGTTTCATGCAAGACCTAAACACATTGAGATAGATTTTTACTTTGTCAGAGAACGAGTTGCGAACAAGCAGTTAGAAATTAGATTCATTCCCTCCAAGGACCAGCTTGCAGATGGGCTCACAAAAGCATTGCGGGCAAAAAGTTTTGAAGAGTTCAAGCATGATCTCAACTTGCGCAGTTGTGATTAAGGGAGGATCTTACACATAATGTAATCTCATGGAACTTACGGTCGGCTGTAGTTGTAATGTCCGGTTGTTCCTCTCGCTCACGTAGGCTTGGCTTACAAGTTTTCCATAGAAATAGAGTTTGTTAGAGATATAAGTTAGCTGTTTAAGATTATATCTCTTCTTCTGTTTCAACAAACTCAATCTTGTAATACCTACGAAAGGTTTTCTCTCTTGATCAATATACACACTGCGGGCTCTCCTTTGGAGGGTTTAGATGCTTCATCATCTTTCATAGCAACCACCTCCCACCCTCATAGATAAGACAAAAAATACATCTTTACTCATGTCCGGCCAAATTTATTTTTATCACAATATCATGTGCGTTTTGAATTTGCCAGTAGATATGGGGCATCACTGCATTAGTTGACTTTGTATATGTCGACTTCAATTTTTGTGTGTGTTAGCTTATGAAACATATAAAATCTTCACTTCTTCCTCAGAAAAGTATAGATAAACAAGTTCAAACAAAAGTATAGATAAATAAAATTAATTTGTGTTGTTTATTACAAATTAATGCCAAACAAGTAACAAATGCCGATTCAGCCACAAAACATTTTTTGAGAGAAGCGAGGAGGCACATGATCTCGAAGCCCTAGCCACCAACCCCTCTTGCTGCCACCTGCATACGTAGCCTGGCAAAGGCTCCACAACGTCGACAACGACGAGAGGTCCGGTTCAAGGGCGGTTTGCTGGGAAAGAGGGCTGCTGCGGTCGGAGAAGGGGACAAGGGATCAAGTCGGGGCCTTTGCCACATGGTGCTCAGCAGCGTAGGCATTGGTGAATCCCATGGTGTATTGGCTCATGACACTGGACGATGGTGGGTTCGATCTCAGATCCAGAGTTGTCATAAAACTGTTGCGGAACGTCGCATGGGAAACAAAAAAATTTCTACGCACACGAAGACCTATCATGGTGATGTGCATCTACGAGAGGGGATGGGTGATCTACGTACCCTTGTAGACCGTACAGCAGAAGTGTTAGTGAACGCGGTTGATGTAGTGGAACGTTCTCACGTCCCTTGATCCGCCCCGCGAACTATCCCGCGATCAGTCCCACGATCTAGTGCCGAACGGATGGCACCTCCGCGTTCAGCACACGTATAGCTCGACGATGATCTCGGCCTTCTTGATCCAGCAAGAGAGACGGAGAGGTAGATGAGTTCTCCGGCAGCGTGACGGCGCTCCGGAGGTTGGTGATGATCTCGTCTCAGCAGGGCTCCGCCCGAGCTCCGCAGAAACGCGATCTAGAGGTAAAACCGTGGAGATATGTGGTCGGGCTGCCGTGGCAAAGTTGTGTCAAATCAGCCCTAAAACCTCCGTATATATAGGGGGAGGAGGGGGAGCCTAGACTTGGGGTCCAAGGACCCCTAAGGGCTTCGGCCGAGCCAATGGGGGGAGATCTCCCCTTCCAAACCGAGTACAACTAGGTTTGGAAGGAGGAATCCTTCCCCCTTTTCCCACCTCCTCTTTTTTTTCTTTTCTCTTTGATTTTCTTCCTATGGCGCATAGGGTCTTCTTGGGCTGTCCCACCAGCCCACTAAGGGCTGGTGCGCCACCCCCAAGGCCTATGGGCTTCCCCGGGGTGGGTTGCCCCCCCGGTGAACTCCCGAAACCCATTCGTCATTCCCGGTAACTCCGAAAACCTTCCGGTAATCAAATGAGGTCATCCTATATATCAATCTTCGTTTCCGGACCATTCCGGAATCCCTCGTGACGTCCGTGATCTCATCCGGGACTCCGAACAACATTCGGTAACCAACCATATAACTCAAATACGCATAAAACAACGTCGAACCTTAAGTGTGCAGACCCTGCGGGTTCGAGAACTATGTAGATATGACCCGAGAGACTCCTCGGTCAATATCCAATAGCGGGACCTGGATGCCCATATTCGATCCTACATATTCTACGAAGATCTTATCGTTTGAACCTCAGTGCCAAGGATTCATATAATCCCGTATGTCATTCCCTTTGTCCTTCGGTATGTTACTTGCCCGAGATTTGATCGTCAGTATCCGCATACCTATTTCAATCTCGTTTACCGGCAAGTCTCTTTTATCGTTCCGTAATACAAGATCCCGCAACTTACACTAAGTCACATTGCTTTCAAGGCTTGTGTGTGATGTTGTATTACCGAGTGGGCCCCGAGATACCTCTCCGTCACATGGAGTGACAAATCCCAGTCTCGATCCATACTAACTCAACGAACACCTTCGGAGATACCCATAGAGCATCTTTATAGTCACCCAGTTACGTTGCGACGTTTCATACACACAAAGTATTCCTTCGGTGTTAGTGAGTTATATGATCTCATGGTCATAGGAACAAATACTTGACACACAGAAAACAGTAGCAATAAAATGACACGATCAACATGCTACGTCTATTAATTTGGGTCTAGTCCATCACGTGATTCTCCTAATGACGTGATCCAGTTATCAAGCAACAACACCTTGTTCATAATCAGAAGACACTGACTATCTTTGATCAACTGGCTAGCCAACTAGAGGCTTGCTAGGGACAGTGTTTTGTCTATGTATCCACACATGTATATAAGTCTTTATTCAATACAATTATAGCATGGATAATAAACGATTATCTTGATACAGGAATTATAATAATAACTATATTTATTATTGCCTCTAGGGCATAATTCCAACAGTCTCCCACTTGCACTAGAGTCAATAATCTAGCCCTCACATCATCATGCGAATTACATTGTAATAAATCTAACACCCATACAGTTCTGGTGTTGATCATGCTTTGCCCGTGGAAGCGGTTTAGTCAGCGGGTCTGCTACATTCAGATCCGTATGCACTTTGCATATATTTACGTCCTCTCCTTTGACGTAGTCGCGGATGAGGTTGAAGCGTCGTTTGATGTGTCTGGACTTCTTGTGAAACCGTGGTTCCTTTGCTAGGGCAATGGCACCCGTGTTGTCACAGATCAAGGTTATTAGATTCAGTGCGCTTGGCACCACTCCAAGATCCGTCATGAACTGCTTCATCCAGATACCCTCTTAGCCGCCTCCGAGGCAGCCATGTACTCCGCTTCACATGTGGAATCTGCTACGACGCTCTGCTTGGAACTGCACCAGCTTACCGCACCCCCATTAAGAATAAATACGTATCTGGTTTGCGACTTAGAGTCGTCCGGGTCTGTGTCAAAGCTTGCATCGACGTAACCTTTTACGGCGAGCTCTTCGTCACCTCCATACACGAGAAACATCTCCTTAGTCCTTTTCAGGTACTTCAGGATATTCTTGACCGCCGTCCAGTGATCCACTCCTGGATTACTCTGGAACCTTCCTGCCATACTTATGGCCAGGCTAACTACCGGTCTAGTGCACAACATTGCATACATGATAGAACCTATGGCTGAAGCATAGGGGACGGAGCGCATATGCTCTCTATCCTCATCAGTTGCTGGGCACTAAGTATGTGCTTTGTAAAACTGGCAAGAACCCTTTCTTGGACTGTTCCATTTTAACCTCTTCAAAACTTTATCAAGGTATGTGCTTTGTGAAAGTCCTATCAGGCATTTTGATCTATCCCTGTAGATCTTAATGCCTAGAATGTAAGCAGCTTCTCCTAGGTCCTTCATAGAGAAACTTTTATTCAAGTAATCCTTTATGCTCTCCAAAAACTCTAGGTTGTTCCCAATCAGCAATATGTCATCCACATATAATATTAGAAATGCCACAGAGTTCCCACTCACTTTCTTGTAAATACAAGATTCTCCAACCACTTGTATAAACTCAAATGCTTTGATCACCTCATCAAACCGTTTGTTCCAACTCCGAGATGCTTGCACCAGTCCATAAATGGATCCCTGGAGCTTGCATACCTTGTTAGCATTGTTAGGATCGACAAAACCTTCGGGTTGCATCATATACAACTCTTCCTTAAGGAAACCGTTAAGGAACGCCGTTTTGACATCCATCTGCCAGATTTCATAATCGAAAAATGCAGCTATTGCTAACATGATTCTGACGGACTTAAGCATCGCTACGGGTGAGAATGTCTCATCGTAGTCAACTCCTTGAACTTGTGAAAAACCCTTTGCCACAAGTCGAACTTTATAAACGGTCACATTGCCGTCAGCGTCCGTCTT
Organism: Hordeum vulgare subsp. vulgare; assembly: GCF_904849725.1. NCBI lineage: Eukaryota > Viridiplantae > Streptophyta > Magnoliopsida > Poales > Poaceae > Hordeum > Hordeum vulgare. The sequence continues at coordinate 26,726,716 of NC_058523.1, read as the reverse complement.
CCTCTTAAAGATTCATTTGTTCTGAATAGCCTTGCGGCCCTCAAGCAGTACTTCCAAAGTCCACACTTTGTTCTCATACATGGATCCTATCTCGGACTTCATGGCTTCTAGACATTTGTTGGAATCTGGGCCCACCATTGCTTCTTCATAATTTGCAGGTTCATTGTTGTCTAACAACATGATTGATAAGACGGGATTACCGTACCACTCTGGAGCAGCACGTGGTCTCGTCGACCACAGAAGGGATTAGCATAATATACCTCCGTCTCATAGCGGAATCGATCCAGCAGGTGTATATTTTCAGCTGCTGTCAACACAAATAGGCTAGGAAATAATCAAGCAAACCTATCAGTAGGTATCTGCTGCAGCTTTTAATCTCCTCCCAACATTGATTGGCAAGGAAGTAATCTAGCTAGCTGCATAAGTCCGCTGTCTTAACCTATCTCTTTCAGCTTGAGATAGATAATGGATTTTTCCCATGGAAGAAGAGATACATGTTGGCGTATTTTTTCATGGGAGAAGAGAGAGTTGATGAGAAAGAATAGATCTTGGAGAATAGTTAGTTAGAAATCATGGAGATTGAGGCCGTAGAGCTCTAGGTAGGTCGAGATCGAGATGTGAATTTTTTCTACTTCTACTGATCCAGACGTGAAAAGAGGCGTGGAGTTGTACATAGATCGGGATTGATTTTTTACTTCTATTTTTTTTACGGATCAAATATTATGGGCCTTGAGTATTTTATGTGGGAGTGTTTTACTTCTATTTTTCAATCAAAAAAGATTACGGGCCTTGATTTTTTACTGAAAGTTTTTATGGTTTTGAGAGAGAGAGAGGTGCGTTATGGGCCTTGACTTTTTTTTCTTGATGATTTTATGGTCTTGAGAGAGAGGGAGAGAGAGGTGCGTGAGAAAGTAATAAAGAAACGTGAGAGTGTAAGCCAGCCAAAGAAAAAAGGGAGATGTGGGAGTCCGTAGGCTTATAACAACCTAGAAAGGAGATGGGGTGATTCTAAAAAAAAGGAGACGGGAAGTTCTACACAGATTGTCGTAGAAGTTATTTAATTCATTTTTTTATCTAACAGATCAAGAATCGATCTACATCATAATAATTCGGTCCCACCAGATTAACGGTTCATAAAATCTAATTAACGTGTGATTTCCTACAGAGCCACAAATTAGTATAAGTATAGATACGGTGCTGAGAATGGATTTTGGTACGGCCGAGGAGGGGACCAGATTCTGTGCTCTAGCGGTGGGTGACCGACTAAATATAGGATTCCACTAGGAGGTGGAGTAAAAAATAAATTACCTCTGTAACCGGATTAAGAGTTCACTTATGTCCCACGAGTAAAACCAAAATTTTACTTCTCTATAGAATTTTAGGGGAACAGCTAGAGTTGCTCTTAGATGTGACATAACTAAATATCATTTAGATGTGAATTGGTAAAACTGAAACGAAATTAGTTTGTCTTGTGGATGCTCGATGTTATAACATCCACATAAGTGATACTTCACTATTATATTGCTATTACAGTCACAATCGTGCAACATAAGATGATCGGTCGACAAACTCTTCAAATCTTGGAAGTTTAACCATGGCTATATTTCATGTTGCGGTAGTGGACACACTTGCGCCACTTTTATCGGTTGGCTGCTATATACAATCATGTCCGTTCAACTTCACATTAACGATCATGATCGACCAGCTCTTGCAATCATTTCCTTCTTTTATTAAGACCAAACTCCTAGTAGCAGCCACGATCGCATTCGTTGTCTGCAAATAGCAAAATCATAAGAAGAAAAAACAGAGGTTGTTCATGATAATCACTAAACAAGCGGAACAAATTAGTGAAATGCGAGAGTGGGATAGTAATCTATCGTCTTACCGGACGGGTCCGACTGGCCGCAGATTTTGACTTTGGCGCAGGCGTCCCTGCACCGGTCGCGGTCACCGCCGGCGGCGGCAGCAGCGGCCTGGTTTGGGCTACACTTATTGGTGCAGAACGGAACGCAGGCGAAACGTAGGATGTGGTGCCTGCATTGACGGTAGCAGTCGTCGTAGCACTCGCAAAACTTGGACTCGGCGGCCACCTGCCCGGGTAGCACGAGGAGGAGCACGCACAGGGCGGCGATGGCGATCGCTCTCGACATCTTCGTCTCCATCTCTCCTGCTTCCTCCTGGCAAGTATTAACGGAGAAGAAAAGAAGATAGGTGTTGTGGTGACAGGGGGAGTCAGTGGGAGATGATGATATGTGGCTTGGGGTTCTCCTATTTATATTGGCAGGCGCATCACTTGCATGGCATGCAGGTTAAAAGGGCAACTTATTAATCTGGCGCGTCTGATTGATCTCTACAACTTTAACATGGTAAGAGATCAGTTACCGACAGCTAATTAATCTCTACAAATTGGGTATGTAGTTCCTGAATACACAAGGTGTATGGATATTTTTGCTGTCACTGGCCCCGAATGGTAACAGATCATTTACTGGCGTAATGTGGATCCACTTATTTCTGCATCTAACACCTAATTACGCATCACTCACTACCAAATAAGCCTTGCAAGTTGTTGGATGACATATAGACTGGCCCTACTCGAGTCGTTAGGTGTCTGCAAGCTGCTAGCATGTTGCTCATCTGTTCTATTTTAACTCAGTGTGTTGCTCATCTTTGTTTGCCTAGCTAGACTCTATTCAATCTTCCCGATAACATCAACACACTACTCAATTCAGTTCGTTGGGATATATAAACGCGATGTATGGATATGAAGAGTTTTTTGAGGTGGTGGGTTCTAACTTTCCATACCCTTCTTTCTTGTATAATATACTATCACATAGGTCCGTGCATTGCAACGAGGATTGTTATTAATCAGATTGGCTGAGTTTAGGATAAGTTCAACGGTTACAAAAATGATGGACCATATATATATATTTTTTTTTGGAAAAGGTGGTTGAACCCCCGGCCTCTGCATCAATCGATGCAAGCAGCTATCTATATTAACTATTCCACAAAGATCTGATAAAAATATACATTAATCCACCCCAAGCAACCACTCACACCTACAAATTCGATAATGTGGAGTCATTACACGTATCTAAAACTGGTGTCTTCGCCAATCCAACCACATAATGTATCTGGACCAACAACCGGTGCAGCCTACAAAACAGTCCTCCTCATCGGACCACTGATCCATCTTCAGGAGAGATATCCGCATCATCCACCGGACATCTGTCGACACCACCACGGTGCCCAACGGCGCCACCGCCCTATGCTCATCCGCGCATACGCGAAGACTCTGGAATATTTGTCGTGCGTGGCACGTACCTACCAGGCATGACTCAGCGTAGCACCTGTTGGCTAGGCATGACTTGACAGCTCCACCGAAGCTTCGTGAAAGACGAAGTCGCACCACCTCTGGCCTCTGTCTTCCATCACTGTTTCACAAACGATGCTCCCAAGATAAAAACAGCACCATAGTACCGTCATGCATCATCCGATCTGGAAGAACAAATCTTAGGGTTTCCCCCGGAGCAGCACGAGTGGGTTGACACTAGTTGCATGACGATGCCTTGATCAAGGCAACGGTGCAAAACTCCGCCATCGCCTGCCAACGGCCCGGTTCTCACCGGTGACTAAATCTTCCCGACTCGTAGCCGGGACTAGATGTCAAATCCCAAGATCCGACCACCCACCTGTAGGCCGACCACCTCTGGTGGAGACCACCGTCGTCGACTACACCGGCCAGATCTGACCGAAGGTAACGCCGACGAGACCACGAGGCCCTCCATGCTGCCGCCACCGATCCAAAGGCATATGGCCCGCCGCCGTCGCCGCCACAGCCACCGTCATTGCCGATCTGATCAAGTGCACTTCCACATGAATAGGGGCCCCACGCAACCCCAGATCCGCGAGAGAGAGGTGATGTCCTCCGCCACAGCCGTCGGCCCCTGGGCTTAGACCGGTGGCGTCCCCCGGCGGTGGCGGAGGGATGGGATGAGGGAGATGCGCCCCAACGACTGGTTTATGGTGCCAGCGGAGTCGCCCTAGGCGTAGATGAAGTTGTGAAGTTTGTCTAGCCAATTGAAGTAAGAGTTTCCTGGTCGCTAGTTCGGGACATGGACAACAAATAGAATTATATATGCCCGTGCATTATGACGAGAGAAACAAAATCTTACAGACATGTTAGAATAAGTATAGCTGATGACCATTCCTAAGTATTTGCATGTCCTTTATTTGAACATAGTGTACTACATGTCCGGTCGCGTATCTTCCTTCCTGTCCCGTCGACAGTGGTCGTGAACTCGTGATGTACACTGAAAGTGGTCGTGGTGTACACCTGATCACAACATATCCGAAAATGGTCAGTTTTAAGGCAATGAACTTGACCATCACACTTATCATTAAGCTGCGCTTGGGAATGCTTAAATCGTGAAAAACTAATCTCAGCCCGGTATGAGTGCCGCCCTCCGTGAGCTACTTTGAAAGAAATGAAGAAAAAAAATACCAACATGTTTCATCCTATATATTACTCATTGCCTACCCACATGATCATTAGCAATACAAATAAGTTCAGCCTTTACGGGTAAATAGCTCCTGTGGGACATCGTTGAGTGGTAATTGATGGACAACGACATCGTTGGCTGAAATGGCTCAAGTGCGACGTTTTTTAGAGCACAAATAGCCCACGTGTGACATGCTGTTTAAATGCAACTGATGTATGATGTTAGGATTATGTGAGATCACAGAACGTTGGACCCATCACCACTTATCCATGTCAGCGATGGACATATCTAACTGGCCGCGTTGGACCCACCTCACCGCAGCTAGACCCACCTGTCAGCGCGGGACCCACCTCACAGCAGCTAGACCCACCACTTATCCATGTGAGCGTGGGACCCACCTCACCGCAGCTATGCCAAAACCGCGCCCGTGCCCGGCCGCCCGCCCCCGTGCCCGGCCGCCCGCCCCCGTGCAATTTCTTCCCCCTTTCCCCTATCTTCCTCTTCTCCGGCGACGAAGCGCAGCAACGAGAGAGAGAGATGTCTACCTCCTCCTCCGCCTCGCAGTCAAGATGGTAATGGTATGGTGCAGTGCCACTGAAAGGTGTCCTGATTACCCATGACTAGATCATCTGAAGCGGTGGGTCAGTAAGACGAATCAGAACGGCAATCTTGGGCGCGATTTTGAGAGATGCTCGAGCAGGACACTCGTAGGACGGGATGGGAAGGTTAGATTTCACTTATTTGGAAGCGATTTGCTCTAGTTTCTCCCCATTTCTGTTTTTGTAGTCGAATTTGGGATTTAGGGTTCGTGTTGCTTTTTCCAGATCCTGAAGAAATGTGACCATTTCGACTGGATGGATGCGTATATTGAGAGGCTTCAATTTGAGGGCTACATTGATTCGAACAAGGCGGCAACCTGGGATCTCAATTTGGGCTTGCCGCCGAATGCTGTGTAGAATTGGGGGGATAGAGCCGTGTCGACGACGATGAATGTGCGCAATGCTGATCTGCCTGCGGAGTCCGAATTGAACGGGGAGGAACTGAAGAAGATCAAGAAACATCTCAAGCAGATGATCGATTTGCAGAAGCAAGCAAATACAATGGCAGGAGGATTTTATGGTTGTATCATTGCTCTGTTTTTTTTACTTATTGTTCATCCGTCGCTAGAAGGGCGTGGATAGAATTTGTAGTCAGCTTGAGGGCAGAGGACCTGATCTGTGCGCCATGCCAAGTTCGTGGATTGATTTTCTATGGCAATTTCTTCAGTCAACTTGTTGCTGTCAGTCTGAAGTCCAACACTTGTATACACTGTTAGTTATTCAGTTAACAACCAACCAAAATTCAGCTCATGTTAAAAAAAACAAAATGGGCTACCCAATAGATTGTTGGGCCGTGACAATGACGTTGAGTAAATGGGCCCCTGAGGAAATAACCCAAAAGAAGCCCACAGGCGTAGGGGCACCCTTTTATATGACAATTCAATATATCCCTGCTTTTTTAACAATTAACCCGTCACCATGTAAAGAGACTAAGCCACTCAACCCTTTTAAACTGAACTTATGGCCCAATTACCACTCTCATGTGCTTTCGGGGCATATACCTTAGACCTTCTACAAAGAAGAAAAATATTGGCACGACTGTGTTTTTTAACGAGAAATATTGGTAAATCATCCCACGTCGCTTTTTGTCATTAGGTTTCACTGATTTATATACGTCAATGATTAGCCTGGAGTAACAACGAGCTGTAGAGATGTGGACGTGTATAAGTACATACACGTGATAGAGGCGCATGTAAATATTTTTCTTTGCATGTGTTTACATAGGTTATGTAAATATTTTTCTTTCCATGTGTTTACATAGATAATGTGTTCACACAGATAATGTGTTCATCATTCAGGAGACACGGTGACGTCCTCATCCAGAAGGAAAAAAGAAAACCCCAAAGGTACTGAATGGAGTTCTACTTGTCGGGCTTGGATTCGTCTCGTTTATCAAAAATTGAAATAATAAATAACAACCCATAAATAAAAGAGAAATTACGATAACAAATCCAAAGTGCAGCCAATTGCTTATAAAAAGAAACCAATCTCCTTTTAAAAGGAAATGTCCAATTAACTTAGAAAAACTACGTTCTAACTTGAGCAGAAAAATTGGTGTCATTTGACATCTAAAGTTTCACCACCCCTACTACTGCCCGAAATCCTGCTTTGGTGAGCTTTCCCCAAGGTGACACCGAAGGTCTACCTCCTTTCGTGGGCCCTTCACCCGAGTTTGTTTTCTCCCGTAGCAACGCACGGTCATTAATTACACGATACATAGATACTAGGTCGAACATAGATAGTAGGTCGACGCACAATACATACATAGTAGGTCGACACACAATACATAGATGGGTACCCATACATAGAATATATTAATATTAGGATGAACATAGTTTTTCATGCATTACACGATAAGGAAAGTACAAAAAAATATGGGGGAACGCCGCCCCTAAACCCTAAACCCCGGCCACCATCGCCTTCTCCGGGCGCCCTGCCTTCTCCTTCTCCGGCATCTTCACTGCTCGTCGAAGTTGTAGGGGAGGGAGTGCATCTGGTTGGGAGCGGGGAAGATGCTCTCGTAGTTTGTGAAGATGTTGTAGGTTGTGAATGCGATGAACTCACATGCACACCAGAAGACTCGCCCGAGGAGCGCATGCGCATCGCGCCCATTCCTGAAGGTGACAGTGAGCATCACCAGGGGATGCCACCATCGGCCGGATTGATGTTGAGGCGGAACATCGGGCACGTGCCGGGTGGGAGGTTGAGGTGGGCGTAGCCGAGGTTGAGGAACTCGCGGGTGAGTTCCACCGGGCACCTCCACCTCGATAGGGCCCACACGTGGAGGGTGTCCTCCACGATCACGCTGGCCGGGTAGCGCCTCTCCCGCTTGGCGGGCGGCGGGTTGAAGGTGACTCCGACGAACTCCATCACGACTAGAGAGGAGAGGAACATGAACTGGAGGGGCGAGAGTTGGTGCTAGAACTGTCGGGCGAGAGGGGGCGCTAGAAATGGATCTGTGGTTTCGGTGGAGAGAGGTGGTGGTAATATAGCTGGTTGGAGAAGATGAAGGCGAAGAGAGGCGTGCGAGTAAACGGCCAACGCGTCGGACCCGTACGCGTGTGTACTTGAAGTTGAATCGAGCGTGCGCGTGCCCTGTTTTTGCCGCCTGTTGCAACCGAGTCTGAACAACGACATTAATTGCTCTGGTGCGACATCCGAGACGAGTCAGCGATGTGGTTTAATTGATGCGGTGCGAAATCCGAATCGATGTACTAGTTCGCATGCGTTCTGACGTGTAAGCAGCCTGGATGCGGGCCACGCATGCATGCAAAAGCGGGCGCCCTGCAAAAGACTACACGGATGCGTTGCACAACGGGCCAACGAGTGTCTTGCGGACCAACCAATCCGAGCACAGAACGAGCGTCTCGCGGATCGATGTGGCTGAGGGGCCGATCGCAACCGTCCAACGCAAGATTCCTTCTACAAGGCCTCGATCCAATAGCCCAGGTCGAATATGGGTCAACATGGTTTTGTGAGGGTTGACCAAGTTTGAAATGACCATACATAATAAAAAAATGAAAAAAATAAAACCGACGCACATAGTACTGTTATGTCATGTCGTAATTAGAAAAAAACATAAACCTGTCTTATAAACAATGAAACGAAAAATCTTCACTGCTATCTGATATCTCGAACATATAGTAGTCCAGATTTTGAAAACTTTGAAAATGAAAATATTCAAAATCTCACAAAAGCTTCATTTTGGAGTGACTAAGAAGGATCCAAGCTTGGTTTGTCATTTTCATGTTTGAAACTTGTTTAAATGTTTGTCAAACTTATGTTTGACCAAGTTTGAAATGAGCATAAAAATAAAATAAAAAATAAAAATATTGGAAAACCAGTGCACATATTCTTACTTTGTCATATACTAACAACTCAAATTGATTTGGTTGTTTTAGACATGGTGGACAAAAAAACTTGTTTAGAAATGGGGTATTTACCCCCTTTGAAGCTAGTTTGAAACTCATGTCTCAAGACAAGTGGTTTTGAATGTTGAACTTCAAACTTTCAATAACCTCACAAAAGCTTCATTTTGGAGTGACTAAGAAGGATCCAGGCTTGGTTTATCATTTTCATGTTTGAAACTTGTTTAAATGTTTGTCAAACATAGGTTTGACCAAGTTTGAAATGAGCAGAAAAAATTTAAAAAAATTAAAATATTGGAAAAGCAGTACACATGTTCTTACTTTGTCATATACTAACAACTCAAATTGATTGAAACAAGTTTTCTATTTTTTTTATTTTTTTTTTGAATTACTTATGCTTAACCCTAACCTTTAAAAACCGTACAACCTCGTTCGTGATAGCCAAATTTGTGAAGGTTTTTTCATGAAAAACCCCATAGTCTAGATTTCTTATTTCTCCTATGGAGTTAGTCACATAGAATGATGATTGGCACCAGTTTTCTATTTTTGATTTTTTTTGAATTACTTATGCTCAACCCTAAACTTTGAAAACCGTATAAACTCGTTCATGATAGCCAAGTTTGTGAAGGTTTTTTCATCAAAAACTTCATAGTCCAGATTTCTTTTTTTCCTAGGAGTTAGTCACATAGAATGAGGATTGCCACAAGTTTCCTATTTTTTAATTTTTTTTGAATTACTTATGCTCAACCCTAACGTTTGAAAACCTCTCAAAACCCCATCAAAACCCCGCACCTGTCCGGACCATTGGATCGCCATGAATGGACGCTCTAGTTCAGGAAGTAGGGCTACGTCAGCGAACCGCGGGCTGTGCTTTCATTGGTCGGCCCAGCTCCACCGAAACGTTACGCTCCTCCACATCAATTAACTGAAGATATGATGCACTTTGTTAACTAAAGAATTGGTGCCCTACCAGAGAGTGCAGCGTTGCCATGGCCAAGGACGCGGACGAGGGGAGGGCTCAAGGACATTGGCACGAAAGCAGGTTTTGAAAACTTTGAAAATGAAAATAGTGAAAACCCCACCAAAGCTTAATTTTGGAGTGACTAAGAAAGATCCAAACTTATTTTTTTTCATTTTAATGTTTTAAACTTGTTTTATTTATGATTTTCGATTAAAACCATTATTATTCAAAAGAAAATAAATAATATTAATATTAATCCAATAAATAGTGAGGCTTCGGAATGACATTATATAGGTCGAATACAAGTCCACGAAATTTATTTGGATGCTTTAGGCAAGGTGGAAAAATATACTTGCTTAGAAAAGGGCCGTTTACCCTACCTTCGGGGCTCATTTGAGGCACATTTTTCACGACTTAGTATAAATGCTCGGATTGATGACGAAGTTAAAACAAAACAAATAAAAACATTGCAAATAGCATCACATCATTAAAACAACAGATTATTACAAATAGCATCACATCATTATTATAAATGTTGGTTCAACTTTCAAATTTTGAATTCAAATAACAAGTCTTCAGTTCAGAACACAATTGCCAATCACATCATTATTACAAATTTTGGATTCAAATAACAAGTCTTCACTTCAAAACACAATTGCCAAATCTATTTATTTTGCCTCTTCTTACCACTAGATTTCTTCGAATTCTCAACTTCTCCGGCGGACAACTTGTTGATGCTCCTGGTTTTCTTGCCACGACCAGTAGGCCTCCCCCGAAACAGCCAAGCACCTCAGCATGCTTCACCTGATGCACCTCCTCAACTTCAGCAACAATTTCACTTTGCACAGCAAGCTCCAGAACAGGTTCACTTTGCACAACAAGCTCGAGAACATGTTCAGTTTGCACAACAAGCTCCAGAACAGGTTCAGTTTGTAGAATTGGTTCTGTGCATCGAAATCAGCTTCACACTGCTCTGGTGCGTCGAAAACATGTTCACACTGCTCCGGGGCATCGAAAACAGGTTTAGTTTGCTCTGCTGCGTCCGGAACATGTTCAGTTTGCTCCGGTGCATCCAAAATAGGTACAGTTACTAGATTAAACCTTCTCTTCTTTGTACATCCATTGAGTCTTGCCTTTTTCACTGGCCAGCAGTGTTCAACAACAAGAGGTGGCATTTTTTCTGCACGCTTTCTCCTGAAAAATCAATCATATCACCTGGTTAGAGACTGAAAAAGCATAAACAACAAGAAACAACATAAACAGTAACATTAACTTAGTTCTTTCTGGAGTGTAACGGCATTTTGGTGAACCAATTCTATGCCCAAGTTCCTCACACAACTTGCTTCTGTTTTTGTTACCTTCTTGAGCCCTTTTTGGCTTCACATCCTTACCTTTTTCCCTTTCTTACTACTCCCACCTCTCTCAACCCATGCTTTGAATCTGCTCTGTTTGGGCCATCCAGCCTTTCTTCTAGTGATGGGTGGACACATGAAAAATTCAAAGTCCACCTCAGGCCAATGTGATTGGTCTGTTAGTGCTGGAATTGGAGTAGCATATGCATCCATAAATCTCTGTACTGAGTAATAGTCATGCAAGTATGGGTGCATATTTAACTTGGGTCTAGATGCTAAAAAGAGTATGGCGTGCTCACATGGTTTCCCACTGTGTTGCCACTCTTGGCAAGTGCATTCATGCAAATCAGTTTTGACAACATGCCTCTTGCCAGTCTTTGTATCTCTAACTTCAGCACCTCAAATGAAGATTTCTCAACAGCTAGATGTGAAAGCTTTCGACTCTTGTTGACCACCTGTTGTACCAGTGTTGGTAGCTTATCCCCTTGTAAAAGCTCACCAATTCTTCTTCTCAATTGCCACATACGCATGATGATGATCTTGATTTGGTCCACCATGTCATGCACAGGCAAATCTTTCAACTCCTTCACCTTCTTGTTGAAACTTTCTGCCAAGTTATTGTTGATATGATCACAATTGATGGCAGTATTAAAACCTGACCTATACCATAAAAGAGAATGGTATGTGTTCAACCATGTAGAAAAATCATTCTCACCACATGCTGCCATTATCTAACCAAGGTGATAGGAATAGGTCTGTGTGGTGTAGGATCTTGCGGCTGGCCACATGCGCCCAAATTCTTCCCCTCTGAATTTTTTGATCAAATTCATCCACATATGGCCAAAGCACTCCCTCTCCTCAGCATGGGGGAAAACAATCTTGACTTCATTTTCTAGCCCTTTGCATGCATCTGTGTGGATGGCCAAAGGTGATACTGGCCCTATGCATCTTTTCAGCTCCATCATGAACCATGTCCACAATGCCGCTGTCTCTGATTGGAACATTCCAATGGCAAGAGGAAACATCCAGTTGTGTCCATCTAGAGCATTGCATGCTGCCAAGTGACTATTCCACTTTCCAGTCAAAAAAGATGAGTCTATGCTCAAATATGGACGGCACCCCGCTTTAAATCCATCGATGCAAGGGTTTAGACACATAAAAAACTTGCTGAAATAAACCTTGCCATCCTCTTTTACCTCAATATCTATCTCCACCACACTTCCAGGTGACCTCTTCTCCACCTCTGCTTTAAATTTATACAACATCCTAAATGTATTTTCCCAATCACCGTATAATGCTTTCATTGCCCTTTGTTTTGCCTTCCACACAGTGGTATATTTAAGCACAATAGGGTATTGCTTTTCCAAGTCAACTTTAAGTCTCTTTAATGTAGTGTTTGGTGTCTTGGCTAAAATAGGAGTAATCTTTTTTGTAATCCAAAGTTGTGATGTCATCCTTGAAACTGTCTCTGAACTGGTAATACAAGTATGCTGATTTGGGATTTGATTTACCCTGATTCTACTTCCATTAGGTTGTCGTCTAGCAGATATGTACAACTTATACGGATTGGCACCTCCATCATAACCTTGGCACCTAGCATAAAATTTCTTTCGGTCCGTCCACAAATCTTGGCCTCAAACTCATGATTCACTTCATAGTTCTTGAAACACATCGTAAACTCATCCATGTTTGGCCTCAACTTCCCCACTTCAATAACAGGGTTCTCTTTATCATAAAAATTTACCAGCTCATTGTCATCTCCATCATCCACATCATCTACACCCATTTCCATCATATGCTTGAGGATATCAGCATCATCTTGAGGGTTTGAATTTCGGGGATTTGCACCAGCAGGCACACTAGTGTCATCTTTCTCCTTATCTCTGTCATCAACTGGAATGCCAAATAATTTGGCCATCTTAATGTCAGCTATAGGTACAATGACAAAATCTGTACATTCCTCTAAATCTACATTATTCCAATCCATAGAAACAATTGTTCCAGCACCATTGTGGCCCTCTTCTTCATCAACATCATCCCTTCTTTCTTTACCTATTACTGTCAGTTCAGAAATCATCGGCAACAACATCTGCTTTTGTGCAACCCACTCAGCATCTGCCATCTGTGAAGCCATTTTTGATTGCACATAACCAACTTTGAAATCTGATTTTAGATCAATTAACTCTGCATAAAAAGTTGCAGCTTTGCTTGTCCAACCTTCTTGTCGATCAATTTCAGCTACCATATCTTCCCCATCCTCGATTCTCACATAACAACCCTTCCAATTGTCGAACCGTAGCAGTGATACCTCTTTATCTGGACCCCAAACAATAATGTCCCCAATTCTCTCCACCAAATTCTTGAAGGCCTTGTCCTCCATGCTCTGCAACTCCTGTGGATCAATATCTCTACAATCGACATCCCACCGAACAAATGTATCTCTACGAATGTCTTGGACGCTACCATCAACTAGCTTGGCTTTACAAGGAAAGAATTCTACTGTAATTGCGAAGGTAGGCGCAGAATCTCCCCTGCCCCTGTTTGTCAATGGTGGGAAGGGGGAAGCGGTAGTGGAGTGAGGTACTTCAGGGGACGATGCACAAATGGAGTTCAAGAACAGCTAAACAAGGGGGTTGGGTGCATTACCGATTAGAAGTATTCTCTCCTCCCTCCATCTCATTCAATCCGTCCATGACACATGAATCTACATTCCAAATCGGCGGGGGAAAAGAGCGTTAGGCAACAAATCCTTGCAAAAATGTGGGGAATGGAGCTTGGTTGCGAAATTACTCACGAGAGATAGCTCCTCCGCCGCCAAGAAAGGCTATACACTGCCCCTAGAAGAAAATCGATGCCGCCACCGGAGAAGAGGCATAGGGCGGCGGGAGCCGTCGATCAGGGGAGAATCAAGCGGAAGGGGTCAACTCGCGAGCGTTGTAGCAACTAAAGTAGGTCCCACCTGGCGGAGCACATAACCCCTGTCCTAACGGGCTGTCCTAACATAACCTCGTCGTCCAATAACAGCCATACGGCCGTTTTATCAGTTATTCCTGTCTGAGCTATTGCCACTCGTGAAAACGTCGCACGTCAACCATTTCAGCCAACGATGTCATTGTCCATCCAATTCACCTCAATGATGTCGCACAGGAGCTATTTACCCCAGCCTCACTATCGTACAAAACATCATTGTGGCCAGTGTGTATATAATTTCAATGGTTTACCAAATTTATGAATTTCATTGTAAATCAAGATCCACTAACATGAACTGTTTCTTGATCTAGGAAATTATCATGTGGATTTCTGTTCCTCATATTCTTGGTCCATATTTCTATTCTATCTACTAGCTAAATACCCGGGCGTTGCCACGAAACAATAAATTTAAAGATGAAAATATTGATGTCAAATAACATTGTAACTTATAATGTGCGTCTTGTACGTGGCTTATGAATATGTTGAGATAATATCATCTTGGAGTGTCTACTCACACGACCTCTTCTCATCTATCGCGTATTGTTAACGACATACTGCTTTATCTCCATTCTCTTATGTTGTTACAACCATACTAAGCGTAATAATGGTGAGCTCTCTCCTATTTTCCATCTTTGGCCTTCTCTGGCGCACCCCCACCGCGTATGTCATATTGCCGGTCACTTGGAGCACTCAGGCCACCCCAAAACATTGCGGTCTCGCTCCCGCTTGCTTTCTCGTCCATGTCCAGATCCTCCTATCCGCCCTAGCATGATTTTTTAGTCGTGTCGGCATGCAACACTTGCTATTAGTGTTTAACAACGACCCAATTGTGATATATGGATATATTAGAAGTGATATTACACATAGTGATTTTCCAACTACAACTTAACAACCACCAAGCTTCCAATATCTTCTCCCTTGTGACCCAACAAACTCAGTATGTGTGCATCACTTATTTTAGTTGTCACTGAACCCAAACCTAACATATGTTTAGTTTTTCACCACATAGGTATAAATACAAACATTTTTCTTTCGTTCCCTCACTCTCGGCCCCATGTGCACTCTTTCTCCATCGCTAACCCCCATCTTCAAATGCACAAACGACATCAAAATTGACGCATGCATATGGACATATGATGTCCTTTTCTATGTCAAATATTGGGTAAATTGGATGTCGGATGATCCCATTAGATGTATTTTAGCCATCATGATTATTTTGCATTTTCTACAGCCACCTCCTTACCCTCCAGCCTCAGCGCCACCTACGGCTACCGATATGTGTGATTTGTCCAACATCAGTGCTGCTCCTCCTCTCTGGACCCCGATCTGTGATCTGGAGAGCTAGGCTACCTCTCGTCCTGTCCCCGCCTTCCTCAGAAATGTGATTTGTTTCTCAGCTCCTCTCCTCTATTCTAAACTTCTGATGTACTGTATGTGTTGGCTTGTTGTTGTTATATGCCCTACATCCTTTAATCCTTGTGCTAGTGGCACACATATGGTACTTTGATCGCTTCTCAGTAACTTATTACTATCTTCATCATGTGCTATTACTTTATTGTTTATATGTACACTTGTTTTATTGGTGTTTCCAAACAATACCGTGTCCCATGTCCCATTATCTATATCGCCATGTTCGCATCCCACTATTGGTGCTTCATATGTCCGTTATTGGTGGTCTGTTGGTTTTGTCTGATAGAATAGATGATTCAACTTTGGTGGTTTTAGTCTGGTTTTCAAAATGGTGAAGCTACTGCTCACTGTTTAGTCATGCAGAAATTATGAGATACTGCCTCGTTTTTTCTGAATTAATAGTATAAACTTGTTTGACTGAAGTCATATATTGATTGCTCCTCAGGTACATGGAGATGCAGAGATGGCTTCTTGGGTGTTGTCTCATCCATTTTGCATGCCCGTGGAAATTGGCTTTCAGTGTTACAATGTTACATGCATCAGTGAACGCGGTGATGTTGATTATTGAAGATTATCTGATTCTGGAAAATGAATGCTGAATGTTGAATTGTATCTGCCTTCTAGTGCTACTCCCCTTTTTTGTCGTTGGGATGTGGTGACTGAAAGAATTGTTGGGTCTGGTTCCCGTTGTTGTGAAACTAGTTGCCTGTGCTGTTGGATCAACTTCTTCGTGCCGCCCTAGGAGACAGTGCCCTTGTCTGCTTGTTGTGCTGTTTGGCAATGCATGTTTCTATGCTGCAAATTATTGGTGTATTTTTAGAGGCTATGTATGCTTATATGCTCCAAATTGTTGGTGCATTGTTGTTAGACTTGTTTCTATGGTGGAAATTGTTGGTGTGCTGTCAAGCAATGTTAGTCTGTCTATGTGTCATTCGTTCGTTGTCATCTGAGAAAAATGTGTCGTCCCTCCTGAAAGATTCATCTACTTGAACTGCCTAGCCCTACGTTGCATTCCTGGCTGCTCGAAGCCCGCGTTAAGAGCCTCTACGAGAAGTGAAAATTGGTCCCAGCGGGAAGGTTGTCCGCTAGAGCATTTTATTGGGCAAGCCGGACAGGTGGTCACAAGACACGGTCATCAAGATTGAGGTTCCCTGATGGTGGCTAGTGTCGAGCTCTAATTTCTCCATGAAATATTGCCGCTGCGCTGCTAGACTGGTGAAACCCTAAACACGTGACTGGTGTCGCCCTAAACACATGATGGTTGTGTTTTTTCGAGAATATGGCAATGGTGTACATTATTTTTGTATAAGATAGCAAAACAATTTGCAAGAACATCAAGGCAATGGCGTCTTAGAAAATCTATACTATTAAGAAGTGTATATAACGTTGTTGATGTAGTGGAACATCTTCGTGATCCAAATCGCAGCCCGTCCCGCGATCTCATCACGATCTGTCCCGCAATCCCATCACGATCCATCCCGATCTAGTGCCGAACGGACGACACCTCTGCGGTCAGCACACGTACAGCTCGATGATGATCTCCGCCTTCTTGATCCAACAAGAGGGGCGAAGAGGTAGATGAGTTCTTCAGCACATCAGCATGGTGGTGGTGGTGGTGGAGCTATTCCAGCAGGGCTTCGCCTAAGCACCGCTGAAACTAGACTAGAGGAGAAATAGATCTAGAGAGAGGGCAGCACGTGGCTGTTTTTGTGTCACAAAAATCCTCAATACCTCTAGTATATATATAGGAGGGATGGAGGGGAGCAGGCAGCCTCAAACCCTCAAGGTTTGGCCGAAATTGGGGGTGGAGGAATCCTACTCCAATCCTACTAGGAGTAGGATTCCTCCTTTTCACTTGGAAACCCTTTCCACCTTTTCCACCTTTGTGTTTTTTTGCCTCTCAAACCTAATGAGCCTTAGTGGGAGCTTATGTCAGCCTACTAGGGGCTATTTTGTATCACCTCACAGCCCGTAAGGCCCCTCGATGATCCCCGGTACCCTCCAGATGGTCCCCGGTACCCTCCCGGCACTCCCGGTACACTACTGATGAGCCCGAAACTTTTCCGGTGACCAAAACAGGACTTCCTATATATCAATATTTACCTACGGACCATTCCAGAGCTCCTCGTGACGTTTGGGATATCATTCGGGACTCTGAACAACTTTTGGTTACCAACACCTATAACTCAATTATATCGAAACGTCACCGAACCTTAAGTGTGCCGACCCTGCGGGTTCAAGAACTATGCAGACAGGACCTGAGACACTCTCCGGTCAATAACCAATAGTCGGACCTGGATGTCCATATTGGTTCCTACATATTCTACGAATATCTCTATCGGTTGAACCTCTATTTCAAGGATTCAATTAATCCCGTACGATGTCCCTTTGTCCTTCGATATGTTACTTGCCCGAGATTCGATCGTCGGTATCTCCATAAGTAGTTCAATCTCGTTATCGGCAAGTCTCTTTACTCGTTCCGTAATACAAGATCTCATGACTAACTCCTTAGTCACATTGCTTGCAAGGCTTGTTGTGATGTTGTATTACTGAGTGGGCCCCGAGATACCTCGCCGTCAAACGGAGTGACAAATCCCAGTCTTGATCCATGCCAACCCAACAAACACTTTGGACATAACTGTAGATCACTTTTATAGTCTCCCAGTAACGTTGCGGCGTTTGATACACACAAGGTATTCCTCCGATGTCCGGGAGTTGCATGATCTCATGGTCATAGGAACAGATACCTTGACGTGCGAAAAACAGTACCAATAAACTGGCACAATCATATGCTAAGTTTATAGTTTGGGCCTTGTCCATCACATCATTCTCCTAATGGTGTGATCCCGTTATCAAGTGAAAATACTTGTCTATGGCCAGGAAACCTTGACCATCTTTGATCAATGAGCTAGTCAACTACAGGCTCACTAGGGACAGTGTGTTGTCTATGTATCCACACATGTATTTGAGTTTACAATCAATACAATTCTAGCATGGATAATAAACGATTATCATGAACAAGGAAATATAATAATAACCAATTTATTATTGCCTCTAGGGAATATTTTCAACAGTCTCCCACTTGCACTAGAGTCAATAATCTAGTTCACATTACTATGTGATTGCAATGAATCTAACACCCATACAGTTCTGGAGTTCAATCATGTCTTGCTTGTCAGAGAGGTTTTTAGTCAACGGGTCTGAACCTTTCAGATCCGTGTGTGCTCTACAAATCTCTATTTCATCCTATAGATGTTGTTACCACGCGCCATTTAGAACTATTCCAAATGACTGCTCCACTATACGAATCCGGTTTACTACTAAGGGTTTTCTAGATTAGTGTCAAAGCTTGCATCAGCGTAACCCTTTACGACGAACTCTTTTAACACCTCCATAATCGAGAAAAATTTCCTTAGTCCACTAGTTACTAAGGATAACTTTTGACCGCTGTCCAGTAATCCATTCGTGGATCACTTTCGTACCCCTTGACAAATTCATGGCAAGGCACCCATCAGGTGCGGTAGACAGCATAGCATGCTATAGAGCCTACGACTAATGCATAGGGGACGACCTTTGTCCTTTCTCTTTGTTCTGCCGTGGTCGGGCTTTGAGTCTTACTCAAATTCACACCTTACAAACAGCCAAGAACTCCTACTTTTCCGATCTTGAACTCCTTCAAGAAATTGTCTAGGCATGCATTTCATTGAAAGTTTTATCAAGCGTCTTGATCTATCTCTATAGATCTTGATGCTCAATGTTCAAGTAGCTCAATCCAGGTTTCCTCTGACAACACCTTTTCAAAAAACCCTATATGCTTTCTAGAAATTCTATATCATTTCTGATCAACAATATGTCAACCACATATACTCATCAGGAATTCTATAGTGCTCCCACTCACTTCCTTGGGAATACAAGTTTCTCACAAACATTGTATAAACCCAAACGCTTTGATCACCACATTAAAGCGCATATCCAACTCCAAGATGCTTACTCCAATCCTTAGAAGGATCGCTACAGCTTGCATACTTGTTAGAATCCTTAGGATCGACAAAACCTTCTAGTTGTATCACATACGCCTTTACTCAAGGAAACCTTCTAGTTGTATCCATTTCCAAGATGCAGCAACTGCTAACATAATTCCAACAGACTTTTAGCATCGCTACGAGTGAGAAAGTCTCATCATAGTCAACTCCTTGAACTTGTTGGAAACTTCTTTGCAACAAGTCGAGTTTTCTTAAATGGTGACTTTCACCATCATTGGTTGTCTTCTTTTAAAGATCCATCTATACTTAATAGTCTTACGACAATCAAGTAGTTATTCCAAAGTCCACACTTTGTTTTCATACATGGGTCCTCTCTCGGATTTCATTGCCTCCAGCCATTTGTCGGAATCCGGGCCCACCATCGCTTCTTCATAGCTCGTAGGTTCATTGGTGTCCAACAACATAACCTCCAAAACAGGGTTACCGTACCACTCTGTAGTAGTACGTGACCTTGTCGACCTACGAGGTTTGTAGTAACTTGATCCAAAGTTTCATGATCACTATCATTAGCTTCCACTTCAATTGGAGTAGATGCCACATGAACAACTTCCTGCTCCCTGCTACACACTTGTTGAAGTAATAGTTCACTAACCTCATCAAGTTTCTACCATCCTCCCACCCAATTCCTTCGAGAGAAACTTTTCCACGAGAAAGGACACATTTGCAGAAACAACCACTTTGCTTCCGGATCTGAGATAGGAGATGTACCCAACTGTTTTGGGTATCCTATGAAGATGTATTTATCCCCTTTGGGTTCGAGCTTATCCGAGTGAAACTTTTTCACATAAGCGCCGTAGCCTCAAACTTTTAAGAAACGACAGCTTAGATTTGTCCAAACCATAGTTCATACGTTGTCATCTCAACGGAATTACGTGGTGACCTATTTAAAGTGAATGCAGTTGTCTCTAATGCCTAACCCAAAACGATAGTGGTATTTTTATAAGAGACATCATAGTATGCGCTATATCCAGTAGGACGCGGCTATGACGTTCGGACACACCATCACACTATGGTGCTCCAGGTGGCATGACTTGCGCAACAATTTCCACATTGTCTTAACTGTGTACCAAAATCACAACTCAGATATTCATCTCTATGATCATATGGTAGAAAATTTTATCCTCTTGTCACGACGATCTTCACTCGGAAATAGCTTGAACTTTTCAATATCTCAGACTTGTGATTCATCAAGCAAATACTCCTGTATCTATTCAAATTGTCAGTGAAGTAAGAACGTAACGATATCCACTGCGTGCCTCAGCACTCATTGGACTGCACACATAAAAATGTATTACTTCCAACAAGTTAATTTCTTGTTCTATCTCACTGGAAAAACGAGGCCTTCAGTCATTTTGCCCATGTGGTATGATTTGCATAGAGTTTATTCATGCATTTAAACCAATAGGCATGGTTTGCATGTCTCAAACGTTTCAAAAATGAGGAAGTACAAAGATCCATCAGCATGGAGCTCCTTCATGCATTTTATACCAATATAACTCAAGTGGCAGTGCCACAAGTAAGTGGTACTATCATTACTACTTTGTACCTTTGGGCATCAATGTTATGAAAATGTGTACCACTACGATCGAGATTCAATAAACCATTGAAGGTATTTATTCAGCAAACAGAATAACCATTATTCTCTTTAAATGAATAATCGTATTGCAATAAAGAGGATCTAATCACGTTCATGCTCAACACAAACACCAAATAACAATTATTTAGGTTTAACACTAATCCCGATGGTAGAGATAGTGTGCGATGTTTGATCACATCAACCTTGGAAACACTTCCAACACATATCGTCATCTTTCGTTTAGCTAGTCTCCGTTTATTCTGTAGCTTTTATTTTGAGTTACTAACACTTAGCAACCAAACCGGCATCTAATACCCTCGTGCTACTAGGAGTACTAGTAAAGTACATATCAATATCATGTATATCCAATATACTTGTGTCAACTTTGTCAGCCTTCTCATCTACAAAGTATCTAGGGTAGTTCCTCTTCAGTGACTGTTCCTCTCATTACAGAAGCACTTAGTGTCGGGTTTGGGTTCAACCTTGGGTCTCTTCACTAGAGCAACAACTGGTTTGTTGTTCCATGAAGTATCCCTTCTTGCTATTGCCCTTCTTGAAACTAGTGGTTTTACTAACCATCAACAATTGATGCTCCTTTTTGATTTCTACTTTCGCGGTGTCAAACATCGTGAATAGCTCAAGTATCGTCATATCTATCCCTGATCTATTATAGTTCATCACAAAGCTCTAGTTAGCTTGGTGGCAGCGACTTTGGAGAAAAATCACTATCTTATCTGGAAGATTAAGTCCCACTCGATTCAAGCGATTGTAGCACTCAGACAATCCGAGGACATGCTCACCGATTGAGCTTTTCTCCCTTACTTTGTAGAGAAAGAATCTTGTCGGAGGTATCATACCTCTCAACATGGGCACGAGCATGAAATCCCAATTTCATTTCTTAGAACATCTCTTATGTTCCGTGATGTTCAAAACGTCTTTGGCGCCTCAATTCTAAGTCGTTAAGTATTACGCACTGAACTATCACATACTCATCAAAAACGTGTATGTCAGATGTTCGCAACATCCACAGTTGACGCTCGAGGTTCAGCATACTGAGCGGTGCATTAAGGACATAAGCCTTTTATGCAGCAATGAGGACAATCCTCAGTTTGCGGACCCAGTCCGCATAATTGCTACTATCATCTTCCAACTAAATTTTCTCTAGGAACATATCAAAACAGTATAGCTACAACGCAAGCTACAACATAATTTGCAAAGACATTTGGACTATGTTCATAATAATTTAGTTTAGCTATTCATATTACTAATAAACTCCCACTCAAATAGACATCCCTCTAGTCATTCGAGTGGCGCATGATCGAAGTCCACTAACTCAAGTCTGATCATTACTTGACTTGAGTATAGTTACCATGGTGAACATCTCCATGTTGATCATATCAACTATATGATTCATGCTTGACCTTTCGGTCTCTTGTGTTCCGAGGCCATGTCTGTACATGCTAGGCTCATCAAGTTTAACTCGAGTGTTCTGCGTGTGCAACTGTTTTGCACCCGTTGTATGTGAACGTTGAGTCGAGCACACCCGATCATCATGTGGTGTCTCGGAACAAAGAACTGTAGCAACGGTGCACAGTCGGGGAGAACACAATTTCATCTTGAAATTTTAGTGAGGGATCACCTTATAATGCTACCTTCGTCCTAAGCAAAATAAGGTGCATAAAAGGATTAACATCACATGCAAATCATAAGTGACATGATATGGCCATGAAGTTGTGCTTCTTGATCCCATCACCAAAGCACCGACATTGATCTCCATCGTCACCGGCGCCGCACCATGATCTCCATCATCATGATCTCCATCATTGTGCTGCCATCGAGGTTATCATGATATCTATCCTATTACGACTAAAGTTACTACCTAGCGATATAGTAAAAGCATCTGCAAGCACAAACGTTAGTTTAAAGACAACCCTATGGCTCCTGCTGGTTGTTGTAGCATCGACGTGCAAGTCGATATTTAACTATTACAGCATAACCATCTCATACATCCAATATATCATATCATGTCTTTTCCCATATCACATCACATGCATACCTTGCAAAAACAAGTTAGACGTCCTCTAATTTGTTGTTGCAATTTTTACGTGGCTCTTATGGGTATCTAGTATGGTCGCATATTACTCACGGTGATATGCAAATTTCTACTTAACCTTCTCCAAGGAACGCCTCAGTCAAATCGGATTCAACTAAAGTTGAAGAAACACACAGCTGCCAGTCATCTTTATGCAACAAGTTGCATGTCTATCGATGAAACCGGTCTCTCGTAAGCGTACGAGTAAAGTTGGTTCGGGCCACTTCAATCCAACAATACCGCCGAATCATGAAAACACTAAGAAGGGCAACAAATTGAACATCAACGCCCATAAACTCTTTTGTGTTCTACTCGAGATATCATCTACGCATGAACCTAGCTCATCATGCCACTGTTAGGGAACGTTGCATGGGGAATAAATTTTTTCCTATGCACACGCAATACCTATCCATGGTCATGATCATCTATGAGAGGGGAGAGTGAATCTACATACCATTTTAGATTGCTAAGCGGAAGCACATATAACGCGGTTGATGTTGTGGAACATCTTCGCGATCCAAATCACAGCCCATCCCGCGATCTCATCTCGACCCGTCCCGCGATCCCATCATGATCCATCCAGATCTAGTGTCGAACGGACGGCACCTCCGCGGTCAGCACACGTATAGCTCGATGATGATCTCCGCCTTCTTGATCCAGCAAGAGGGTGAAGAGGTAGACGAGTTCTCCAGCACGGCGGCATGGTGGTGGTGGTGGTGGAGCTATTCCAGCAGGGCTTCACCTAAGCACCGCTGAAACAAGACTAGAGGAGAAGCGGATGTAGGGAGAGATGGCAGCACATGGTTGTTTTTCTGTGTCACAAAAACCCGCAATACCTCTAGTATATATAGGAGGGAGGGAGGGGAGGAGGCAGCCTCAAACCCTCAAGGTTTGGCCGAAATTGGAGGTGGAGGATTCCTACTCCAATTCTACTAGGAGTAGGATTCCTCCTTTCCACTTGGAAACCCTTTCCACATTTTCCAACTTTGGGTTTTTTGCCTCTCAAACCTCATGGGCCTTAGTGGGAGCTTATGTGAAACCACTAGGGGCTAGTTTGTGTCCTCCCACAGCCCATAAAGCCCCTCGCGGCGTGACACCCCTCCCGATGGTCCCTCCCGGCACTCCCGGTACACTATCCATGAGCCTGAAACTTTTCCGGTGACCAAAACAGGACTTCCTATATATCAATCTTTACCCCCGGACCATTCCGGAGCTCCTCGTGACGTCCGCGATCTCATCCGGGACTCCGAACAACTTTCGGTTACCAACACCTATAACTCACTATACCGAAACTTCACCGAACCTTAAGTGTGCAGACCCTCCAGGAACTATGAAGATATGATCTGAGACACTCTCCGGTCAATAACCAATAGCGGGACCTGGATGTCCATATTGTCTCCTACATATTCTACGAAGATCTCTATCGGTTGAACCTCTATGTCAAGGGATTCAATTAATCCCGTACGATGTTCCCTTTGTCCTTCGGTATGTTACTTGCCCGAGATTCGATCGTCGGTATCTCCATAAGTAGTTCAATCTCATTATCGGCAAGTATCTTTACTCATTCTGTAATACAAGATCCAGTGACTAACTCCTTAGTAACATTGCTTGCAAGGCTTGTTGTGATGTTGTATTACCGAGTGGGCCCCGAGATACCTCTCCATCAAACGGAGTGACAAATCCCAGTCTTGATCCATGCCAACCCAACAGACACCTTTGGAGATACCTGTAGAGCACATTTATAGTCACCCAGTAAAGTTGTGATGTTTGATACACACAAGGTATTCTTCCGGTGTTCGGGAGTTGCATGAGCTCATGGTCATAGGAACAGATACATTGACATGCAGAAAACAGTAGCAATAAACTGACACGGTCGTATGCTACGTTTATAGTTTGGGTCTTGTCCGTCACATCATTCTCCTAATGGTGTGATCCCGTTATCAAGTGACAATACTTGTCTACGGCCAGGAAACCTTGACCATCTTTGATCAACGATCTAGTCAACTAGAGGCTTACTAGGGATAGTGTGTTGTTTATGTATCCACACATGTAATTGAGTTTACAATCAATACAATTCTAGCGTGGATAATAAAAGATTAGCATGAACAAGGAAATATAATAATAACCAATTTATTATTGCCTCTAGGGCATATTTCCAACACGTGTCAACCCTTCGGTCCCGCTTCCAGACACACACCAGGACCAATAGGCCGGAACCGTTCGTATCCACCTTTAGTCCCGGTTGGTGGATCAAACTCGGACCAGGTGGACCATTTGTATCCCCCTTTAGTCCCGGTTAGTACATAAAATCTTGACGAAGTGGTGGTGGCAACCGTTTGTATCACCCTTTAGTCCCGGTTGGTGGCTCAACCCGGGAATAAAGGCCCAAATGGTTTGCATGTCTCGTCGTTTCCAGCTACGAAAAGCAAAACCGAAGCAGAGTCTCTCGCCATTCAGAGTTCTTCTCCTCTCCCGCTCTCCTCTCTTCTTCCACTCTTCTTCCCTTCTCCTCTTCCACCATTCCAACTCACTACAGAGAGGTGCTCGCACATGGCAAGACCAAGCTCTATGTCGTGTACACGAACAACAGCAGGGAGATGCCTCATTTTCTTAGACAGTTGAACGGATGGCTTGACGCCGCGGTGGAGCATGAGAAGTTCTTGGGGCTTGATCTGGAGTACACGGCCGACCAGCGCGGTGTTGTCGTCATCCAACTATGTTTTAAACTCCATGTCTTGATCTTCCAATGGGCGAGGTATGTGCTACTGCAACAAAAGACCTTCCAATGGCGCCAGAAATAGGAGAGTTGCTTGATACTCCTCAGCAACGGCACCAGGAATCCTTCAGCTGCGGCTACACCTTAAGAGACTTCCTAGGCAAGTACCCAAAGGATTTCCCCCGTGGCCTTGGAGCCTTGCGTTGGTGTTCCCTCGAAGCGGAAAGGGTGATGTAGCGTAGCGGTGGTAAATATTTCCCTTAGTTTGAGAACCAAGGTATCAATCCGGTGGAAGAGTATCTCAAGATCCTGCACAAACACAAAAGCTTGCACCCAATGCTAAGAAGGGGTTGTCAATCCCTTATAGATTGTTTTCCAAGTGAAAACTGAAAGCAACAAAGTAACAAAGCAAAGTAAAAGCGGAGGTGTAAACGATGGATGTGAATAGACCCGGGGGCCGCAGTGTTTACTAGTGGCTTCTCTCATGAAAGCAAGTAGACGGTCGGTGAACAAATTACTATCGAGCAATTGATAGAACTGTGGAGAGTCGTGACGATATCTATGCAATGATTATTTCTATAGGCATCACGTCCGAAACAAGTATACCGATACTGTCTGCATCTACTACTATTACTCCACATGTCGACCGCTATCCAGCATGCATCTAGTGTATTAAGTCCATAAGAATAGAGTAACGCCTTAAGCAAGATGACATGATGTAGAGGGATAATCTCAAACTAATGATAAAAACCCCATCTTTTTACCATTGATGGCAACTACTTGATGTGAGCCTTGCTGCCCCTACTATCACTGGGAAAGGTCACCACATGGCAGAACCCAAAACCAAGCACTTCTCCCATTGCAAGAATCATAGATCTAGTTGGCCAAACAAAACCCAAGACTCGGAGACTTACAAGGATATCAAATCATGCATATAAGAAATCAGCAAAGACTCAAATATATATCATAGATAATCTGATCACAAGTCCACAATTCATCGGATCTCGACAAACACACCGCCAAAGAAGATTACATCGGATAGATCTCCATGAAGATCATGGAGAACTTTGTATTGAAGATCCAAGAGAGAGAAGAAGCCACCTAGCTACTAACTACGGACCCGTAGGTCTGAAGTGAACTACTCACGAGTCATTGGAGGGGTGATGATGATGATCAAGAAGCCCTCCAACTCCAAAGTCCCCTCCGGCAGGGCGCCGGGAAGGGTCTCCAGATGAGATCTCGTGGAAACGGAGGCTTGCGGCGGTGGAAAAGTATTTTTGAGGCTCCCCTGGATTTTTGCGGAATATTTGGGAATATATAGGCGCAAATCCTAGGTCAGGAGGCGGCCAGGGAAGCCACAAGTTTGCCCACCGCCGCCTCCCCCTCGTGGCGTGGTGCAAGCTTGTGGGCTCCCTGGGGACCACCTGGCTTGACCCAAAGACTCCCTGGTCTCCTTTCGCTTTGGAAAAAATCATTCCGGAGATTTTATTCCGTTTGGACTCCGTTCCAAAATCAGATCTGAAAAGAGTCAAAAACACGGAAAAAAACAGGAACTGGCACTTGGCACTGAATCAATAAGTTAGTCCTCAAAAAGATATAAAGAAGGTATATAAAACATACAAAAAAGACAAGATAACAGCGTGAAACCATAAAAAATTATAGATACGTTTGAGACGTATCAAGCATCCCCAAGCTTAACTCCTGCTCGTCCTCGAGTAGGGAAGTGATAAGAATGAATTTTTGATGCTTTCATGCTACCTAGCATAGGTGTCCTTTGTAATTCCTGTTATGTGACGTGAATGTTCAGATCCATTAGATTCAAAACAATAGTTTTCTATTGACGTGGAAACAATAATAATTCAAGCAAACTAGCAAAGTAATCATGAACTTTCAAAATTACAAAGCCAAAAGAAAGTTATCCCTACAAAAGCATATAGTCTGGCTATGCTCTATCATCATTGCACAATGAATTTAAATCATGCACAACCCCGGTATTGGCCAAGTAATTGTTTCACACCTTTACTTCCTCAAACATTTTCAACTCTCACGCAATACATGAGCGTAAGCCATGGTTATAGCACTATAGATGGTGTGGAATGTGGTGGAGTTTGCAAGACAAAAAGGAGAAGATAGTCACATTAACTAGGCATATCAATGAGCTACGGAGATACTCATCAATAGATATCAATGTGAATGAGTAGGGGTTTCCATACAAATGATGCACTAGAGCTATAAGTATGTGAAAGCTCTTATTGAAAACTAGTGGGTGTGCATCCAACTTTTTCTCTCTTTTTCTCTCATTTTTTGGTGGGCTCTTTGGCCTCTTTTTTATGGGCTTCTTTGGTCTCTTTTATTTCCTCACATGGTACAATGCTCCAATAATGATGATCATCACACTTTCAACTCAAAACTTAGAGCAATTATGACTCTATATGGAATGCATTCGGTAGTGTACCGTGGCAATGATCTAGCATGGCATAGACATCAATGGAAACATCATGCTAGCTATCTTACGATCATGCAATGGCAATGTAGACATGGTGGCACATATCATGGTGGTAGTTGCATGGCAATATATCTCAGAATGACTTTGAAAAAGCCATAGTAGGTAGGTATGGTGGCTGTTTTGAGGGAGGCTAATGGTGGGTTTTGTGCACCGGCGAAAGTTGCACGGCACTAAGAAGATAGTGATGGTGGAAGGTGAAAGTGCATCTAAACCATGAACTCAACATTAGTCATGAAGAGCTCATATACTTGTTGCAAAAGTTTTATTAGTAATCGAAACAAAGCATTCAACGCATACTCCAAGGGGAAGGGTTGGTAGGTATAAACCATCGCGCGATCCCGACCGCCACGCAAAGGATGGCAATCAATAGACTAATCATGCTCAGATTTCATCACATAGCGGTTCACCATACGTGCATGCTACGGGAATCACTAACTTCAACACAAGCATTTCTAGATTCACAACACCTCACTAGCATGATTTCAATATTACCATAACCACAACTAAAAACTAATTGAGATGAATCAAACTTCTGTAACTATTCAATGCACATGAAGGAGGAAGTTTTCATATCCCTTTGGATAACTACCCCTTTTGAGACTACTTTCAAAGCATAGATCAACTACCAAGCCACACACCACTGCGCTCTAAAAGATATAAGTGAAGCACATAGAGCAAAAGTATCTAGCTCAAAAGATATAAGTGAAGCACATGTGAGTTGAATTGTCTACCAAAAGATATAAGTGAAGCTCAACAAAATCACGGTGTGTGCATGTCTCTCTCTCTAGGTGTGCAGCAAGGATGATTATGTCACAACAAAAATAAAAGACTGCTACGATACAAGACACTCCAAGCAAAAACACATAACATGTGGTGAATAAAAATATAGCCCCAAGTAACGTTACCGATGGATTGAAGACGAGAGAGGGGATGTCTTCCCGGGGCATCCCCAAACTTAGGCTTTCACGACATCCTTGAATCTCTTGGGGTGCCTTGGGCATCCCCAAGCTTGAGCTCTTTCCACTCTTTATCTTTTTGTCCATAAGAACTTCACCCAAAACTTGAAAACTTCACAACACGAAACTTAAACAGAAACTCGTGATAACATTAGTACAAGAAAGCAAACCACCACTTCCTTAGGTACTGTAGCAAACTTAAATTCTACTTGTGCTGATGTTGGGTTACAATACTTTCAGTCTTCCATGGCTAATACCCCCCGATACTATCCATAGTTTCATCAAAATAAGCAACCAACACAACAAAAACAAAATCTGTAAACAGCAGACCAGTCTGTAGCAATTTGTATGTTTCGTATACCTCTGGTACTTCAAACATTCTGCGAAATTACGACAGTCTGAAGACTTTGTGTAGAAATTAGCAGAAAAAAGAATCAACTCAAAATCTCTTATAGAAAAAACATGAAAATTCTTTTCGTGAGCAGAAAGTTTCTGTCTTTCCCAGCATGACCAAATGATCATCCTCAAGACTAATCATAACGGTTTTGCTTGGCACAAACGCAAAAAGAAACGCAAAAAACACAATCATAACAGAATTATGAATGTGTGGAAAAGACAAAACAGAAAGAAAAGGGATAGATTCGTTGGGTTGCCTCCCAACAAGCGCTTTTGTTTAACGCCCTTAGCTAGGCGAAAGTGATGGAATCATGTATAGTTATCTTTGGTGCTCAAACCATAGGTAGCCCTGATCATAGATTCATAAGGCAATCTTATTTTCTTTCTAGGAAAGTGCTCCATGCCCTTCTTTAAGGGAAATTGAAATATAATATTCTCTTCCTTCATATCGATGATAGCACCAATAATCCTTAGGAAAGGTCTACCAAGAATAATGAGACATGAAGGATTGCAATCTATGTCAATTACAACGAAATCCACGGGTACATAGTTCTTATTTGCAACAATCATTGATCCTTCCCATGGGTTTCTTGACAGTAGAATCCACAAGATGCAAATTAAGAGAACACTCTTCAATCTCTAATGACTTTGGAATCGCAGAAACACTAGCACCCAAATCACAAAAAGCATTGCACTCATAGTTTTTTATCTTGATTTTGATAGTAGGTTCCCACTCATCATGAATTTTTCTAGGAATCAAGACTTCTAGTCCGAGCTTCTCTTCAAGAGATTTCATCATAGCATCTACAATATGCGCGGTAAAGGCTTTGCTTTGGCTATAAGCATGTGGAGAGTTGCAATGGATTGCATCAAAGAAATGCATTCAAACAAGGAGCAATTATCATAATTGAATTCCTTGAAATCCAAAGTGGGAGTTTCATTACTACCCAAAATTTTGACTTCTTCTAATCCACTCTCCACACCTTTATCATCAAGATAGGTGAACTCCGAATCATCGGAGCATTTTTCAACCAAAGTGGATTCATATCCAGCCCCTCCATAAGAAGGTTTGACACGCGAAAACAAAGATTCAAGAGGAGACACACCAAGCACTTTAAGATCTTCGTGATTTGCATCACTAGAACACACCCTTTTATGAGTGGGACAAAAGAATGCAAACATATCTACGATTAATTTCTTCGGATTTATCAACATCATCAGTTAGCATATATTCAACCTAGTGGCATGAAGTAGCTAAAGTGAATATTGTATTTATAATTGGACAATCTTAAAATAATAGTATTGATGTAGATGTAAATCTTAGTTTTTGAAGAGGAGTGAATATGCATGTTTAGTCTGAATACGGATCATGCTTCAAAAAACATTTAGTGGATCTAGACATATATTATAATAATTAAATATGCACTACTGATTTGTAGTATTGGGTAAATATATTTATACGACCATGTATATGGAGTGGGCGTCCATGTATATGGAGTGGGCGTCTATTAAATCAATCTAGGTACTATGCCAGGACCAGTGTAACAATTGAATTGAAAAGAACAACATGTTACTGAAGCCGGTTGAAAATAATTTTCTGATGTGAACCTGCAACTAAAAAACATGAAGGGCACGTGATTGGACATATTGCAGTGTTTTTTTCTTTTGAACTTAAAACAGGATTACTCTTTTTTCTATATAATATGAGGATGCTTTAAGTCATTGTCTCTCTTTTCCTATATAATATACGTGGTGTCTTTATATAATCCTGACATCTAATACATCTTGACTATTCAATTACATGGGCATCTTTTTTCCCTTATACTTCATAAAAGGGAGAACACACATGATTATTCATGTGTATCATTTTTTCCATTTTTATTAAAATACAGAGAAAGCGCTTCATATTTTGGAACTTGGGTGTGTGTGATGATGGAATTTTAAAAAAAGCACGATGACCCTTTTCTTATGGCCCGAGGGCTCTTTGTGTACAGATCTCTTTCTTAAATATTATAAAGTAGCTATGTCTTTATTTTCTGTATGTACATGTTCAATTCTATACGTAGTTCGTGTCTATATAAGTCAGGAACTTCTAATATATAGATCTTGACCATTGGATCTCATGGTTTAATTAATCTTGATGATGTGGATTGACGTAATCTTTTTTCCTTTTATTTCATAAAGGGAAATCACACGTGATTATTTGTACGTATCATTTTATTTTTTATTTTTTAAGAGAAAAGTAGAAGGGACGTCATATTTTGGGACCTGGACACGTGTGATATTGCATTCAAAAAAATCATGATGCCTCTTTCTTTATAGCATGCGGACTCTTTTTAAGGATGATTTTCCTTTATATATTACTATAATGTCTCTCTTTTTTGTACGTGTGTGATGATGGGATTTTTTAAAATTACAATGGATCTTTCCAATTAGCAGTAGGAGTCTTCTTTCACGTGATCTCCTTTTCTATATTATAAAGTAGTTGTGTCTCACGATGGCTCTTTTCTTTAGCGTGAGGACTTTTTCTATGTGTTGTCCTGTTTTCTAGTGTAATGTAGTTGTGTCTCTCTTTTTGTACGTGTTGGTTCTATTTTTTACGTACATCATGTGTTTATATAAGTCAGGGACTTCTAACAGATCTTAATCATTAAATTATGTTATCTCTTATTCCTATAAGAAAATAGTGAAATACTGAGAATTATCCCTGTTCTAAATGCATTGGTTTACTGGTTTTGGATCTACTATGAGTGGTGGAGCAGGTTCACCAACAGAACTAACATTTTCTTGATATGACTCACTATTGGGGACGAGGCCTTTAGCCCCTGCCCGTAAGGGGCTTTAGTCCCGGTTCACCAACCGGGACTAAAGGGGCGGGACTAAAGGCCTAACCTTTAGTCCCGGCCCTGTTACAAGCCGGGACTAAAGGTGCTCCACGTGGGCGCCTCGTAGCGCCCCAAGGGCAGGCCCTTTAGTCCCGGTTCGTTACACGGACCGGGACTAAAGAGTTTCAGATTTTGCTTATTTTTGGGTTTTTTTTGAATGAAATTATTTTTGGGTTTTAGGGTTTTAGGGTTTAGGTGTTCGGGAGATTAACGTGATGCCTCGTTTGGTGTTCGGGAATTAGTTTTCATATAATTTAAATAGAAATAATTATGCATATATATATAAGATTAACGTATCTTACAAGCGAGCATATATATACAATTATATGGAGATCTGAATTATCGGGACTACAGCCCGTCTATTCGATTACATGGACAAACATCAGTAATGGTCCCTAGGTACACTAAATCGTCCTTTGTCATCTATAGCTTCCGTCCTCAGAAATCCCGCAAGCTCCTCTGCAACAGCAATCGCGCGTTGCTCTGGTAGGACCTTCGTCCTCATGGCCGTGTGCTATATAAGAAGAGGAGATGAATATGAATATCAATCATGATAAAAAAGAATGACGGGTGAAAATAGAGGTGTGAATGTTCATTGCTTACGTCGAATTTGTGATCCTTGTGCTCAGAGGTAAACGTGCGAATGGTCTCGCAAACATAGTATCCGCATAGATGCGTTCCCCGTGGCTGCTGGTTGCACCTTACGAGAATAGAATATATATAATCAAAATAATAATCTAGCATCATAAATATATTGAAAATAGAATTATATCATACTACTACTTACCTGAGCCGCTCTAAAGGTCAGCTTCTCAGGAAAGTTACCGGGAGTCACGCACTTGAACCGCTTCCAAACCCTGCCCGACAAGGATAATGATTTGCTAAGTTTTTCATTAATTGATATATCAGAAAATCATCGAAAGAGAACGATAGAGCGCAAGAATGATTGAAATTACCCTTGGAGCATGTCCTGCAGGCTTTGGAACTGTTCCAAGGGTCTCAATAATGGGTCGAATTGGCATCAACTCTTCCCTTATCAATTTGAATGTCCAACAGAATTCAATGAAAGCTGCACATGTATATATATATATATGTGTGTGTGTGTGTGTGTGTGTGTCAGTAACTTATCAATTACACTTATAAGTGAATGGACACAACAGAGTAAAGACCCTCACCTGAAGTTGTATGGAAACAGTATGTGGTCACAGAAATTTTGATCTATTAGAAACCTTAGAAGGTTTTCTTCCGTCTCCTTGGGTTTATCAGTTAGCGTCTCTATATATATCTTATCAGGGTCAATAAACCCAATATTTAGGATGTTCTTACTTTTACAATCCAGAGTCTTCATTCTGCATAATAGAGTACAAGTTACATATAGACAATGAATTGAAATAAATAAACAAGTTATATGTAGACAACGAATTGAAAAACTTACAGACAATAGCAACACATAAGCGATTTGTCGAGGACGTCGCCATTGTACATCTGGAAGAGTTCATCAAAGTCGATATGGATTTCTTCGGGGCGGCCGTAGTACTCCCGTGGGACACTCAGCACGATCATCGTTCTCCCATTCTTTGATTCACTTAAGTACCATGTATGCAAGTAACGCATATTTGTTGGGAGATCATCTTTGCTGACCAAAGGCTCTCCCATGACAAACTGTGGCTTAGGGGCTACCACAGCCTTGGGTAACCTATCGCCTTGGGAAGCCAGAACATCTACAACCGAGACACCCCATTGAGCCGCCCACTCGTTTGCTATTTCAAAGGCTTGCCCCTGCACCGGGGGGGGGGAACATTCTCGGTTAACACCTTGAGGGGTGGGATCGACTGTTTCGCCTGTTGTCCAAGCTGAGGAACGTCTGATTTTTTCTTGCTTGTAGTTGAACTTGATTTGCTCCCACTTGCACTTGCACGCGATCTCCTCTTTTTCACTTCCTTCTGCAATGTGCGTGTATAGTCATCAGGCTTATGGTGTAAGTCATACTGTGATGGAAGGGTCGTGAAGTATTTTTCCCATGCTATTTGCTTCTCGGTGTATTCCGGGCGGGGCTCGGGTTCCTTCTTTTTCATCTGCGCATCATGATGTTCCTTTCCTATCCTGGCGTTTTCCTCGGGGGTACGATCATAAGGTCTGATAGGAAGATTAGCATGAGGTACCTTTGGGAGGGGCGACCGTTTGCGCTTTGGGGGGCTTCGTCGCTTAGGAATCGTCGGCAGAGCGTTCTTGGTGGCACGCTTCCGCTTAGTATCATGTGCGGGCGGCGGCGAAGACGGACGACCCAAGTCCGGCAGCGGTCATCGAGATGGACTCATGTTGTGCTGGCCGGCGTCATGTGGAGGGCATGGAGGTAATGGAGGTGTAGGTGACCTGCGACGACTCGGAGGCGGTGTTGTCCTTGGGGCCGAGCCTGGAAGCTCGATGTAGTTCTTGTCCCATAGGATGACTCCACCCAGTACTTCTCCGAGTGTCCTCTCATCTTCGGGTCCAGCTATGTCGAGCTCCATATCATGAAACCCCGTCATGATTCCATCCACCCCGACTTTAGCAAAGCCAGCTGGAATCTCACGGCCATGCCAGCGTGCATTAGGGCCAGAAGGTAAAGCTTGTCCGACGACCACCATCATGGATATGTTCTTGAATTTTTGATGGAGTTCACATGATGTTGACTCCTTGATTCCATCCACGGGGTAGCCGGGACCGCCCTCTATCATTCTTCGTGCATCGTCGGGCGGGGCATCAGATTCAGCCACACTGCTTTTCCGTTTAGATGGGGCGCCGGTAATATCAAGTGCAGGATCTTCCTGGCGCGCTACTCCTCTAAGCTCATCAATGTTCTCTGTTGCTCGTTAATCCTGGCAAGCAACTGGTTGAACTTGTCATTCTCCTCATCCTGCTGCCGCTTCTTTGCTCTCTCTCGGCTTCTGTAAGTGTCTTGGTCTCTGGCAAACCCAAGCCACCACGGGTAAGAAGGACCGAAGCCTCGCGTTCGTCCTCCATGTTCGTCATTGCCGAGGACCAGTGTGAGCAAATCTTTCTCTCTATCTGCAGTGAACTTTATTTTTCCCTCCTTAATTTCTTTCACTATCCTATTCCAATTCTCCCTGGGTATCCTAAGACCGTCACTGCAGACGAGGTCCCCTGTTTTTTCGTCGTACGACCCACCATGCGCAAGGAACCAATTTCTTGCTCTCAATTCCCACTCATCACGGAGTGGTTCAGGTACGATGCCTTTATCTAGCAGATCTTGCTCTTTCTTATCCCACTTTGGGATGGCAGTCTCATAGCCCCCTGGCCCCAGCTTGTGGTGATATTTCTTCTTGTCGGCATTTATCTTGTTCTTTTCTGATAACGCCTGGGCATCTTCTGACTCCTTGTACTCTTGAAATGCCTTCCAGTGATTCGCCTGCTTGGCTAGATACCCCTCAAATACTGGCACTTTCTTTGTCTTCAGATAGTTTTTCCATAGCTTCTTCTTCCAGCTACGGAACTGTTCAGCCATCTTCTTTAGAGTCCACTGCTTGACTTTGGCCCTCAGTTTGTCTGCGACGTCTTCATTCTCACATTCTGGTAGGTTGAAATGTGACATGAGATCATTCCAAAGATTATCTTTGTACCTTTCGGCGACATAGTCACTATCGGCTGCCCCTTTGCGCTTGTTCCACTCCCGAACGCTGATCGGGACGTGATCCCTAACGAGAACTCCGCATTGCTTCTTGAATGTGTCAGCAGCATTCTTAGGAAGCTTGGGTTCGCCTGTAGGCAATATCACCTCAAAGGTGTAATGCGTCCGTGCATCCAACTTTCTAGTCGGGCCTCGTTTCGTAGTTTTGCTCGATGTGGAGGCCTAAGAGGGAGAAACATTCGTCAAATGAATGTATATGTATACAATATAGAGCTATATCCAATATTTTTCACTTATTACAAGTGATTGTCGAACTTCATATGTATACCTCGTCAGACTTTATTATTTCTTCACCGGCTTCTCCATCAGTGGAGCTATCACCTTCTCCGTCATTGGACCTATCTCCTGCCCCATCGGCTTCATCTTCGTGTCGCTCGACCTCCATTCCAACGTCGGGGTTTAGATATGACGACGGAGATTCAGCTGGTTCAACGTCGGGGCCATCTATGATTATATCTTTGAGAAGTTCTTCCTCTTCGAGGTTCCTGATATGTGGATCCATAGTTCTGCAAAAAACGGATTCTCTTAACCTTTGTACCAAAAAAGAATTATTCTATCAGGAACTCCGTTCCAAAACAACTTTAGTCCCGGGTCGTGGCTCCACCCGGGACTCCTAGATTTCTGCATAGTATTCAAAGTAGGAGTACTTTTCCAATTTGAGCATTCAATAAGCAAAACCAAATCGTAAAATAAAGTAGTATTCGGATTAGCATGCATTCAATTATAAGCAAATACATCATCTCTTTTGTCCGTACATCGTCGAATATTATCACTAATACTCCTCGAATACTATCATACATATAGCATCACTGATACATCTAGAACCGTAGCGCCCGACGGGTATCGGCGCGGGCGGTGGACACCCAAAGAGAAGGAACCATCACAGGATCATAGCTCCAGTGAGAGCCCCGAAGAACCTGCCA
Organism: Hordeum vulgare subsp. vulgare; assembly: GCF_904849725.1. Taxonomy (NCBI): domain Eukaryota; kingdom Viridiplantae; phylum Streptophyta; class Magnoliopsida; order Poales; family Poaceae; genus Hordeum; species Hordeum vulgare. The sequence goes on along the minus strand of NC_058523.1, from coordinate 26,689,776 downwards.
GGTAGGCTCGAACCTGCCCTCCAACGCAACCACGTAGCGACGGACGTGCTCATCCTCCTCGCTGACACGGTGACGTACCACCTCCGCGGTGTCCGAAAGCCTCGTCACCCTCACTGGCCCACGCGACCGCCACCAAACAAGAATCGGGTCAACGGCGGGCTGGATCCTCACCAACCTACGCCCCCCGGAAGGTAGCACCTCCCAATACCAGCCGGGCGGAGCCCAGTCCCGGACAGGGCCCCTCTGATCAAGAAGGTGTCCTCCGCCGAGTCGACGACGAGGATGCGGGATAGGCGTCGTAAAATGAACTAAAAAAATAAACTAGTTCTATTAATTTTCTTGCTAAAAATAAACTATTAACACTTAAGCATATACAATAGCAAAATTAAACTATTAACACTTAAGCATATATAATTGCAAAATTAAGCAATAATCTAAGAAACACTATTAACACTTAAGCATATACACTATACAATATTTCTTCTTCTTGTAACCCTAAACTAATTTTTCCTCTTCTTCTATTTCTCCTCTTCTTCTACTTCTTCTTCTACTTCTACTTCTCCTCTTCTTCTACTACTTCTCCTCTTCTCTTCTTCTACTTCTCCTCTCCTCCTCTTCTAATTTTTTCTCTTCTTCTACTTCTCCTCTTCTTCTCCTCTCCTCCTCTTCTTATTCTCCTTTTCTTCTTTTCTTCTCCTCCTCTTCTTATTTTCCTTTTTCCTAATTCTAAATATTACTAACCCTAATAATCTAGTACAAACCTAATAACAATAGGAATTAAATGACAAAAACAAAATTCTTCTTTTCTTCCCTTTTTCTTCCTTTATTCTCCTTTTTCTTCTTTTCTTCTCCTTTTTCTTCTTTTCTTCTCCTTTTTCTTCTTTTCTTCTACTGGCCGGAGTGTTGGGGAGGAGGGGGCAGGGGGCTTACCAGCCGGAGGTGTCGACGGTGCACGGCGAGGAGGACGGCGCGGCGCGCGGCGAGGAGGACGGCAGGCGGCGGCGAGCAGGACGGCGGGCACTAACACTTGTTTATAAGCCCTGTCGCCCAGCTGCACGATAAGTTTAGTCCCACCTCGCCCAGCGAGGGGGACTAACACTTGTTTATAAGCCCCGTCGCAGCTTCTCCATCGAGCTCCTCTCTAAAGCAGGCTTACGGGCCTAAACTCACTGAAAATGGAAACTATATTCGAAATTATGGAGAAAATTCAACCTGAATTCAAAGTGAGTTCACTTTGAATTTAGGTTGAATTTTCTCTATAAATTCTCATATAGTTTCAATTTTTTTCTATTTTCAAAATTAATTATTTTGACTATCCAAACTATTATCTATTTTGTTATTTTCAATTAAAAACTATGTTTATTAAAAAAATTGCATATTTGAGAATTTCACAAAACTATGATAATGAAAAGTGTTTGAACTTGAATAAATAATTCAAAACTATTTTCTATTTTCAAAAGTAAATATTTTGACTATCCAAACTATTAACTATTTTGTTATTTTCAATTAAAAAGTATGATTATTAAAATTCTTTTTGCATATTTGAGAATTTGACAAAACTATGATAATGAAAAGTGTTTGAAATTGAATAAATAATTCAAAACTATTTTCTATTTTCAAAAGTAATTATTTTGACTATCCAAACTATTAACTATTTTGTTATTTTCAATTAAAAACTATGTTTATTAAAATTCTTTTTGCATATTTGAGAATTTGACAAAACTATGATAATGAAAAGTGTTTGAAATTGAATAAATAATGCAAAACTATTTTCTATTTTCAAAAGTAATTATTTTGACTATCCAAACTATTAACTATTTTGCTATTTTCAATTAAAAACTATGTTTATTAAAATTCTTTTTGCATATTTGAGAATTTGACAAAACTATGATAATGAAAAGTGTTTGAAATTGAATAGATAATGCAAAACTATTTTCAATTTTCAAAAGTAATTATTTTGACTATCCAAACTATTAACTTATTTTTTTGAGCTAGTTGACCCTGAAATTGAAAAGCACTACAAATGACCACTAAAAATGTTGAAAGTTGGCATGCTATCATCATTTCACCCACATAGCATGTGCTAAAAAGTTGAGAGGGCTACGACAAAAACTGGATGCACTTCGTGTACAAAACGGACAATCTCTCTCGAAGTATCAGGATTTCGAACGAGAACTCATCTCTTACAAAGGGATTTCATTTTACGAACTTATTTGAACTCCATACTTTTTGTGTGTTCAAAATGCACCATTCAAAGGCACATCCCAAAATTTCAGCAATTTCTGACTTCATTTGGTATTCTTCGTGCATTAACTTAATTTTTTTTGAGCTAGTTGACCCTGAAATTGAAAACCCCTACAAATGACCTCTGAAAATGTTGAAAGTTGGCATGCTATCATCATTTCACCCACATAGCATGTGTTAAAAAGTTGAGAGGGCTACGACAAAAACTGGATGCACTTCGTGTACAAAACGGACAATCTCTCTCGAAGTATCAGGGTTTCGAACGAGAACTCATCTCTTACACAGGGAATTCATTTTTATGAACTTATTTGAACTCCATACTTTTTGTGTGTTCAAAGTGCACCATTCAAAGGCATATCCCAAAATTTCAGCAATTTCTGACTTCATTTGGCATTCTTCATGCGTTAACTTAATGTTTTTTTTGAGCTAGTTGACCCTGAAATTGTAAAGCACCACAAATGAACTCTGAAAATGTTGAAAGTTGGAATGCTATCATCATTTCACCCACATAGAATGTGTTAAAAAGTTGAGAGGGCTACGACAAAAACTGGATGCACTTCGTGTACAAAACGGACAATCTCTCTCGAAGTATCAGGGTTTCGAACGAGAACTCATCTCTTACAAAGGGATTTCATTTTTATGAACTTATTTGAACTCCATACTTTTTGTGTGTTCAAAATGCACCATTCAAAGGCACATCCCAAAATTTTAGCAATTTCTGACTTCATTTGGTATTCTTCGTGCATTAACTTAATTTTTTTTTGAGCTAGTTGACCCTGAAATTGAAAAGCACTACAAATGAACTCTGAAAATGTTGAAAGTTGGCATGCTATCATCATTTCACCCACATAGCATGTGTTAAAAAGTTGAGAGGGATACGACAAAAACTGGATGCACTTCGTGTACAAAACGGACAATCTCACTCGAAGTATCAGCGTTTTGAACGAGAACTCATCTTTTACAAAGGGATTTCATTTTTTTGAAATTATTTGAACTCCATACCTTTTTGTGTTCAAAATGCACTATTCAAAGGCACATCACAAAATTTCAAGAATTTCTGACTTCATTTGGTATTCTTCGTGCAAATATTTTTTTTTGAGCTAGTTGACCCTGAAATTGAAAAGCACTACAAATGAACTCTGAAAATGTTGAAAGTTGGCATGCTATCATCATTTCATCGACATAGCATGTGTTAAAAAGTTGAGAGGGCTACGACAAAAACTGGATGCACTTCGTGTACAAAACGGACAATCTCTCTCGAAGTTTCAGCGTTTCGAACGAGAACTCATCTCTTACAAAGCGATTTCATTTTTTTGAACATATTTGAACTCCATACTTTTTGTGTGTTCAAAATGCACCATTCAAAGGCACATCACAAAATTTCAACAATTTCTGACTTCATTTGGTATTCTTCGTGCATTTACTTATTTTTTTTGAGCTAGTTGACCCTGAAATTGAAAAGCACTACAAATGAACTCTGAAAATGTTGAAAGTTGGCATGCTATCATCATTTCACCCACATAGTATGTGTTAAAAAGTCGATAGGGCTACGACAAAAACTGGATCCACTTTGTGTACAAAACGGACAATCTCTCTCGAAGTATCAGGGTTTCGAACGAGAACTCATCTCTTACAAAGGGATTTCATTTTTTTGAACTTATTTGAACTCCATACTTTTTGTGTGTTCAAAATGCACCATTCAAAGGCACATCACAAAATTTCAACAATTTCTGACTTCATTTGGTATTCTTCGTGCATTTACTTATTTTTTTTGAGCTAGTTGACCCTGAAATTGAAAAGCACTACAAATGAACTCTGAAAATGTTGAAAGTTGGCATGCTATCATCTTTTCAACCACATAGCATGTGTTAAAAAGTCGATAGGGCTACGACAAAAACTGGATGCACTTCGTGTACAAAACGGACAATCTCTCTCGAAGTATTAGGGTTTCGAACGAGAACTCATCTCTTACAAAGGGATTTCATTTTTTTGAAATTATTTGAACTCCATACTTTTTGTGTGTTCAAAATGCATCATTCAAAGGCACATCACAAAATTTCAACAATTTCTGACTTCATTTGGTATTCTTCGTGCATTTACTTTTTTTTTTGAGCTAGTTGACCCTGAAATTGAAAAGCACTACAAATGAACTCTAAAAATGTTGAAAGTTGGCATGCTATCATCATTTCACCCACATAGCATGTGTTAAAAAGATGAGAGGGCTACGACAAAAACTGGATGCACTTCGTGTACAAAACGGACAATCTCTCTCGAAGTATCAGGGTTTCGAACGAGAACTCATCTCTTACAAAGGGATTTCGTTTTTATGAACTTATTTGAACTCCATACTTTTTGTGTGTTCAAAATGCACCATTCAAAGGCACATCCCAAAATTTCAGCAATTTCTGACTTGATTTGGTATTCTTCGTGCATTAACTTAAATTTTTTTTGAGCTAGTTGACCCTGAAATTGAAAAGCACTACAAATGAACTCTGAAAATGTTGAAAGTTGGCATGCTATCATCATTTCACCCACATAGCATGTGTTAAAAAGTTGAGAGGGCTACGACAAAAACTGGATGCACTTCGTGTACAAAACGGACAATCTCTCTCGAAGTATCAGCGTTTTGAACGAGAACTCATCTTTTACAAAGGGATTTTATTTTTTTGAAATTATTTGAACTCCATACCTTTTTGTGTTCAAAATGCACTATTCAAAGGCACATCACAAAATTTCAACAATTTCTGACTTCATTTGGTATTCTTCGTGCATTTACTTTTTTTCTGAGCTAGTTGACCCTAAAATTGAAAAGCACTACAAATGAACTCTGAAAATGTTGAAAGTTGGCATGCTATCATCATTTCATCCACATAGCATGTGTTAAAAAGTTGAGAGGGCTACGACAAAAACTGGATGCACTTCGTGTACAAAACGGACAATCTCTCTCGAAGTATCAGCGTTTCGAACGAGAACTCATCTCTTACAAAGGGATTTCATTTTTTTTGAACTTATTTGAACTCCATACTTTTTGTGTGTTCAAAATGCACCATTCAAAGGCACATCACAAAATTTCAACAATTTCTGACTTCATTTGGTATTCTTCGTGCATTTACTTATTTTTTTTAGCTAGTTGACCCTGAAATTGAAAAGCACTACAAATGAACTCTGAAAATGTTGAAAGTTGGCATGCTATCATCATTTCACCCACATAGCATGTGTTAAAAAGTCGATAGGGCTACGACAAAAACTGGATCCACTTCGTGTACAAAACGGACAATCTCTCTCGAAGTATGAGGGTTTCGAACGAGAACTCATCTCTTACAAAGGGATTTCATATTTTGGAAATTATTTGAACTCCATACTTTTTGTGTGTTCAAAATGCATCATTCAAAGGCACATCACAAAATTTCAACAATTTCTAACTTCATTTGGTATTCTTCGTGCATTTAATTTTTTTTTGAGCAAGTTGACCCTGAAATTGAAAAGCACTACAAATGAACTCTAAAAATGTTGAAAGTTGGCATGCTATCATCATTTCACCCACATAGCATGTGTTAGAAAGTTGAGAGGGCTACGACAAAAACTGGATGCACTTCGTGTACAAAACGGACAATCTCTCTCGAAGTATCACGGTTTCGAACGAGAACTCATCTCTTACAAAGGGATTTCATTTTTATGAACTTATTTGAACTCCATACTTTTTGTGTGTTCAAAATGCACCGTTCAAAGGCACATCCCAAAATTTCAGCAATTTCTGACTTCATTTGGTATTCTTCGTGCATTAACTTAAAAAAAAATTTGAGCTAGTTGACCCTGAAATTGAAAAGCACTACAAATGAACTCTGAAAATGTTGAAAGTTGGCATGCTATCATAATTTCACCCACATAGCATGTGTTAAAAAGTTGAGAGGGCTACGACAAAAACTGGATGCACTTCGTGTACAAAACGGACAATCTCTCTCGAAGTATAAGCGTTTTGAACGAGAACTCATCTTTTACAAAGGGATTTCATTTTTTTGACATTATTTGAACTCCATACCTTTTTGTGTTCAAAATGCACTATTCAAAGGTACATCACAAAATTTCAACAATTTCTGACTTCATTTGGTATTCTTCGTGCATTTACTTTTTTTTAAGCTAGTTGACCCTGAAATTGAAAAGCACTACAAATGAACTCTGAAAATGTTGAAAGTTGGCATGCTATCATCATTTCATCCACATAGCATGTGTTAAAAAGTTGAGAGGGCTACGACAAAAACTGGATGCACTTCGTGTACAAAACGGACAATCTCTCTCGAAGCATCAGGGTTTCGAACGAGAACTCATCTCTTACAAAGGGATTTCATTTTTTTGAACTTATTTGAACTCCATACTTTTTGTTTGTTCAAAATGCACCATTCAAAGGCACATCACAAAATTTCAACAATTTCTGACTTCATTTGGTATTCTTCGTGCATTTACTTATTTTTTTTGAGCTAGTTGACCCTGAAATTGAAAAGCACTACAAATGAACTCTGAAAATGTTGAAAGTTGGCATGCTATCATCATTTCACCCACATAGCACGTGTTAAAAAGTCGATAGGGCTACGACAAAAACTGCATCCACTTCGTGTACAAAACGGACAATCTCTCTCGAAGTATCAGGGTTTCGAACGAGAACTCATCTCTTACAAAGGGATTTCATTTTTTTGAAATTATTTGAACTCCATACTTTTTGTGTGTTCAAAATGCATCATTCAAAGGCACATCACAAATTTGCAACAATTTCTGACTTCATTTGGTATTCTTCGTGCATTTACTTTTTTTTTTTGAGCTAGTTGACCCTGAAATTGAAAAGCACTACAAATGAACTCTAAAAATGTTGAAAGTTGGCATGCTATCATCATTTCACCCACATAGCATGTGTTAAAAAGTTGAGAGGGCTACGACAAAAACTGGATGCACTTCGTGTACAAAACGGACAATCTCTCTCGAAGTATCAGGGTTTCGAACGAGAACTCATCTCTTACAAAGTGATTTCATTTTTATGAACTTATTTGAACTCCATACTTTTTGTGTGTTCAAAATGCACCATTCAAAGGCACATCCGAAAATTTCAGCAATTTCTGACTTCATTTGGTATTCTTCGTGCATTAACTTAAAAAAAAATTGAGCTAGTTGACCCTGAAATTCAAAAGCACTACAAATGAAATATGAAAATGTTGAAAGTTGGCATGCTATCATCATTTCACCCACATAGCATGTGTTAAAAAGTTGAGAGGGCTACGACAAAAACTGGATGCACTTCGTGTACAAAACGGACAATCTCTCTCGAAGTATCAGCGTTTTGAACGAGAACTCATCTTTTACAAAGGGATTTCATTTTTTTGAAATTATTTGAACTCCATACCTTTTTGTGTTCAAAATGCACTATTCAAAGGCACATCACAAAATTTCAACAATTTCTGACTTCATTTGGTATTCTTCGTGCATTTACTTTTTTTTTGAGCTAGTTGACCCTAAAATTGAAAGCACTAGAAATGAACTCTGAAAATGTTGAAAGTTGGCATGCTATCATCATTTCATCCACATAGCATGTGTTAAAAAGTTGAGAGGGCTACGACAAAAACTGGATGCACTTCGTGTACAAAACGGACAATCTCTCTCGAAGTATCAGCGTTTCGAACGAGAACTCATCTCTTACAAAGGGATTTCATTTTTTTGAACTTATTCGAACTCCATACTTTTTGTGTGTTCAAAATGCACCATTCAAAGGCACATCACAAAATTTCAACAATTTCTGACTTCATTTGGTATTCTTCGTGCATTTACTTATTTTTTTTTAGCTAGTTGACCCTGAAATTGAAAAGCACTACAAATGAACTCTGAAAATGTTGAAAGTTGGCATGCTATCATCATTTCACCCACATAGCATGTGTTAAAAAGTCGATAGGGCTACGACAAAAACTGGATCCACTTCGTGTACAAAACGGACAATCTCTCTCGAAGTATCAGGGTTTCGAACGAGAACTCATCTCTTACAAAGGGATTTCATTTTTTGGAAATTATTTGAACTCCATACTTTTTGTGTGTTCAAAATGCATCATTCAAAGGCACATCACAAAATTTCCACGATTTCTGACTTCATTTGGTATTCTACGTGCATTTACTTTTTTTTTTGAGCAAGTTGACCCTGAAATTGAAAAGCACTACAAATGAACTCTAAAAATGTTGAAAGTTGGCATGCTATCATCATTTCACCCACATAGCATGTGTTAAGAAGTGGAGAGGGCTACGACAAAAACTGGATGCACTTCGTGTACAAAACGGACAATCTCTCTCGAAGTATCAGGGTTTCGAACGAGAACTCATCTCTTACAAAGGGATTTCATTTTTATGAACTTATTTGAACTCCATACTTTTTGTGTGTTCAAAAAGCACCATTCAAAGGCACATCCCAAAATTTCAGCAATTTCTGACTTCATTTGGTATTCTTCGTGCATTAACTTAAATTTTTTTTTGAGCTAGTTGACCCTGAAATTGAAAAGCACTACAAATGAACTCTGAAAATGTTGAAAGTTGGCATGCTATCATCATTTCACCCACATAGCATGTGTTAAAAAGTTGAGAGGGCTACGACAAAAACTGGATGCATTTCGTGTACAAAACGGACAATCTCTCTCGAAGTATCAGCGTTTTGAACGAGAACTCATCTTTTACAAAGGGATTTCATTTTTTTGAAATTATTTGAACTCCATACCTTTTTGTGTTCAAAATGCACTATTCAAAGGCACATTACAAAATTTCAACAATTTCTGACTTCATTTGGTATTCTTCGTGCATTTACTTTTTTTTTTGAGCTAGTTGACCCTGAAATTGAAAAGCACTACAAATGAACTCTGAAAATGTTGAAAGTTGGCATGCTATCATCATTTCACCCACATAGCATGTGTTAAAAAGTTGATAGGGCTACGACAAAAACTGGATCCACTTCGTGTACAAAACGGACAATCTCTCTCGAAGTATCAGGGTTTCGAACGAGAACTCATCTCTTACAAAGGGATTTCATTTTTTTGAAATTATTTGAACTCCATACTTTTTGTGTGTTCAAAATGCATCATTCAAAGGCACATCAGAAAATTTCAACAATTTCTGACTTCATTTGGTATTCTTCGTGCATTTACTTTTTTTTTTGAGCAAGTTGACCCTGAAATTGAAAAGCACTAGAAATGAACTCTAAAAATGTTGAAAGTTGGCATGCTATCATCATTTCACCCACATAGCATGTGTTAAAAAGTTGAGAGGGCTACGACAAAAACTGGATGCACTTCGTGTACAAAACGGACAATCTCTCTCGAAGTATGAGGGTTTCGAACGAGAACTCATCTCTTACAAAGGGATTTCATTTTTATGAACTTATTTGAACTCCATACTTTTTGTGTGTTCAAAATGCACCATTGAAAGGCACATCCCAAAATTTCAGCAATTTCTGACTTCATTTGGTATTCTTCGTGCATTAACTTAAAAAAAAATTGAGCTAGTTGACCCTGAAATTGAAAAGCACTACAAATGAACTCTGAAAATGTTGAAAGTTGGCATGCTATCATAATTTCACCCACATAGCATGTGTTAAAAAGTTGAGAGGGCTACGACAAAAACTGGATGCACTTCGTGTACAAAACGGACAATCTCTCTCGAAGTATAAGCGTTTTGAACGAGAACTCATCTTTTACAAAGGGATTTCATTTTTTTGACATTATTTGAACTCCATACCTTTTTGTGTTCAAAATGCACTACTCAAAGGCACATCACAAAATTTCAACAATTTCTGACTTCATTTGGTATTCTTCGTGCATTTACTATTTTTTAAGCTAGTTGACCCTGAAATTGAAAAGCACTACAAATGAACTCTGAAAATGTTGAAAGTTGGCATGCTATCATCATTTCATCCACATAGCATGTGTTAAAAAGTTGAGAGGGCTACGAAAAAAACTGGATGCACTTCCTGTACAAAACGGACAATCTCTCTCGAAGCATCAGGGTTTCGAACGAGAACTCATCTCTTACAAAGGGATTTCATTTTTTTGAACTTATTTGAACTCCATACTTTTTGTTTGTTCAAAATGCACCATTCAAAGGCACATCACAAAATTTCAACAATTTCTGACTTCATTTGGTATTCTTCGTGCATTTACTTATTTTTTTGAGCTAGTTGACCCTGAAATTGAAAAGCACTACAAATGAACTCTGAAAATGTTGAAAGTTGGCATGCTATCATCATTTCACCCACATAGCACGTGTTAAAAAGTCGATAGGGCTACGACAAAAACTGCATCCACTTCGTGTACAAAACGGACAATCTCTCTCGAAGTATCAGGGTTTCGAACGAGAACTCATCTCTTACAAAGGGATTTCATTTTTTTGAAATTATTTGAACTCCATACTTTTTGTGTGTTCAAAATGCATCATTCAAAGGCACATCAGAAAATTTCAACAATTTCTGACTTCATTTGGTATTCTTCGTGCATTTACTTTTTTTTTTTGAGCAAGTTGACCCTGAAATTGAAAAGCACTAGAAATGAACTCTAAAAATGTTGAAAGTTGGCATGCTATCATCATTTCACCCACATAGCATGTGTTAAAAAGTTGAGAGGGCTACGACAAAAACTGGATGCACTTCGTGTACAAAACGGACAATCTCTCTCGAAGTATGAGGGTTTCGAACGAGAACTCATCTCTTACAAAGGGATTTCATTTTTATGAACTTATTTGAACTCCATACTTTTTGTGTGTTCAAAATGCACCATTGAAAGGCACATCCCAAAATTTCAGCAATTTCTGACTTCATTTGGTATTCTTCGTGCATTAACTTAAAAAAAAATTTGAGCTAGTTGACCCTGAAATTGAAAAGCACTACAAATGAACTCTGAAAATGTTGAAAGTTGGCATGCTATCATAATTTCACCCACATAGCATGTGTTAAAAAGTTGAGAGGGCTACGACAAAAACTGGATGCACTTCGTGTACAAAACGGACAATCTCTCTCGAAGTATAAGCGTTTTGAACGAGAACTCATCTTTTACAAAGGGATTTCATTTTTTTGACATTATTTGAACTCCATACCTTTTTGTGTTCAAAATGCACTATTCAAAGGCACATCACAAAATTTCAACAATTTCTGACTTCATTTGGTATTCTTCGTGCATTTACTTTTTTTTAAGCTAGTTGACCCTGAAATTGAAAAGCACTACAAATGAACTCTGAAAATGTTGAAAGTTGGCATGCTATCATCATTTCATCCACATAGCATGTGTTAAAAAGTTGAGAGGGGTACGACAAAAACTGGATGCACTTCGTGTACAAAACGGACAATCTCTCTCGAAGCATCAGGGTTTCGAACGAGAACTCATCTCTTACAAAGGGATTTCATTTTTTTGAACTTATTTGAACTCCATACTTTTTGTTTGTTCAAAATGCACCATTCAAAGGCACATCAAAAAATTTCAACAATTTCTGACTTCATTTGGTATTCTTCGTGCATTTACTTATTTTTTTTTGAGCTAGTTGACCCTGAAATTGAAAAGCACTACAAATGAACTCTGAAAATGTTGAAAGTTGGCATGCTATCATCATTTCATCCACATAGCATGTGTTAAAAAGTTGAGAGGGCTACGACAAAAACTGGATGCACTTCGTGTACAAAACGGACAATCTCTCTCGAAGTATCAGCGTTTTGAACGAGAACTCATCTTTTACAAAGGGATTTTATTTTTTTGAAATTATTTGAACTCCATACCTTTTTGTGTTCAAAATGCACTATTCAAAGGCACATCACAAAATTTCAACAATTTCTGACTTCATTTGGTATTCTTCGTGCATTTACTTTTTTTCTGAGCTAGTTGACCCTAAAATTGAAAAGCACTACAAATGAACTCTGAAAATGTTGAAAGTTGGCATGCTATCATCATTTCACCCACATAGCACGTGTTAAAAAGTCGATAGGGCTACGACAAAAACTGCATCCACTTCGTGTACAAAACGGACAATCTCTCTCGAAGTATCAGGGTTTCGAACGAGAACTCATCTCTTACAAAGGGATTTCATTTTTTTGAAATTATTTGAACTCCATACTTTTTGTGTGTTCAAAATGCATCATTCAAAGGCACATCACAAAATTTCAACAATTTCTGACTTCATTTGGTATTCTTCGTGCATTTACTTTTTTTTTTGAGCTAGTTGACCCTGAAATTGAAAAGCACTACAAATGAACTCTAAAAATGTTGAAAGTTGGCATGCTATCATCATTTCACCCACATAGCATGTGTTAAAAAATTTGAGAGGGCTACGACAAAAACTGGATGCACTTCGTGTACAAAACGGACAATCTCTCTCGAAGTATCAGGGTTTCGAACGAGAACTCATCTCTTACAAAGGGATTTCATTTTTATGAACTTATTTGAACTCCATACTTTTTGTGTGTTCAAAATGCACCATTCAAAGGCACATCCGAAAATTTCAGCAATTTCTGACTTCAATTGGTATTCTTCGTGCATTAACTTAAAAAAAAATTTGAGCTAGTTGACCCTGAAATTCAAAAGCACTACAAATGAAATTTGAAAATGTTGAAAGTTGGCATGCTATCATCATTTCACCCACATAGCATGTGTTAAAAAGTTGAGAGGGCTACGACAAAAACTGGATGCACTTCGTGTACAAAACGGACAATCTCTCTCGAAGTATCAGCGTTTTGAACGAGAACTCATCTTTTACAAAGGGATTTCATTTTTTTGAAATTATTTGAACTCCATACCTTTTTGTGTTCAAAATGCACTATTCAAAGGCACATCACAAAATTTCAACAATTTCTGACTTCATTTGGTATTCTTCGTGGATTTACTTTTTTTTTGAGCTAGTTGACCCTAAAATTGAAAGCACTAGAAATGAACTCTGAAAATGTTGAAAGTTGGCATGCTATCATCATTTCATCCACATAGCATGTGTTAAAAAGTTGAGAGGGCTACGACAAAAACTGGATGCACTTCGTGTACAAAACGGACAATCTTTCTCGAAGTATCAGCGTTTCGAAGGAGAACTCATCTCTTACAAAGGGATTTCATTTTTTTGAACTTATTTGAACTCCATACTTTTTGTGTGTTCAAAATGCACCATTCAAAGGCACATCACAAAATTTCAACAATTTCTGACTTCATTTGGTATTCTTCGTGCATTTACTTTTTTTTTAGCTAGTTGACCCTGAAATTGAAAAGCACTACAAATGAACTCTGAAAATGTTGAAAGTTGGCATGCTATCATCATTTCACCCACATAGCATGTGTTAAAAAGTCGATAGGGCTACGACAAAAACTGGATCCACTTCGTGTACAAAACGGACAATCTCTCTCGAAGTATCAGGGTTTCGAACGAGAACTCATCTCTTACAAAGGGATTTCATTTTTTGGAAATTATTTGAACTCCATACTTTTTGTGTGTTCAAAATGCATCATTCAAAGGCACATCACAAAATTTCAACAATTTCTGACTTCATTTGGTATTCTACGTGCATTTACTTTTTTTTTGAGCAAGTTGACCCTGAAATTGAAAAGCACTACAAATGAACTCTAAAAATGTTGAAAGTTGGCATGCTATCATCACTTCACCCACATAGCATGTGTTAAGAAGTTGAGAGGGCTACGACAAAAACTGGATGCACTTCGTGTACAAAACGGACAATCTCTCTCGAAGTATCAGGGTTTCGAACGAGAACTCATCTCTTACAAAGGGATTTCATTTTTATGAACTTATTTGAACTCCATACTTTTTGTGTGTTCAAAAAGCACCATTCAAAGGCACATCCCAAAATTTCAGCAATTTCTGACTTCATTTGGTATTCTTCGTGCATTAACTTAAATTTTTTTTTGAGCTAGTTGACCCTGAAATTGAAAAGCACTACAAATGAACTCTGAAAATGTTGAAAGTTGGCATGCTATCATCATTTCACCCACATAGCATGTGTTAAAAAGTTGAGAGGGCTACGACAAAAACTGGATGCATTTCGTGTACAAAACGGACAATCTCTCTCGAAGTATCAGCGTTTTGAACGAGAACTCATCTTTTACAAAGGGATTTCATTTTTTTGACATTATTTGAACTCCATACCTTTTTGTGTTCAAAATGCACTATTCAAAGGCACATTACAAAATTTCAACAATTTCTGACTTCATTTGGTATTCTTCGTGCATTTACTTTTTTTTTGAGCTAGTTGACCCTGAAATTGAAAAGCACTACAAATGAACTCTGAAAATGTTGAAAGTTGGCATGCTATCATCATTTCACCCACATAGCATGTGTTAAAAAGTCGATAGGGCTACGACAAAAACTGGATCCACTTCGTGTACAAAACGGACAATCTCTCTCGAAGTATCAGGGTTTCGAACGAGAACTCATCTCTTACAAAGGGATTTCATTTTTTTGAAATTATTTGAACTCCATAATTTTTGTGTGTTCAAAATGCATCATTCAAAGGCACATCAGAAAATTTCAACAATTTCTGACTTCATTTGGTATTCTTCGTGCATTTACTTTTTTTTTTGAGCAAGTTGACCCTGAAATTGAAAAGCACTAGAAATGAACTCTAAAAATGTTGAAAGTTGGCATGCTATCATCATTTCACCCACATAGCATGTGTTAAAAAGTTGAGAGGGCTACGACAAAAACTGGATGCACTTCGTGTACAAAACGGACAATCTCTCTCGAAGTATGAGGGTTTCGAACGAGAACTCATCTCTTACAAAGGGATTTCATTTTTATGAACTTATTTGAACTCCATACTTTTTGTGTGTTCAAAATGCACCATTGAAAGGCACATCCCAAAATTTCAGCAATTTCTGACTTCATTTGGTATTCTTCGTGCATTAACTTAAAAAAAAATTTGAGCTAGTTGACCCTGAAATTGAAAAGCACTACAAATGAACTCTGAAAATGTTGAAAGTTGGCATGCTATCATAATTTCACCCACATAGCATGTGTTAAAAAGTTGAGAGGGCTACGACAAAAACTGGATGCACTTCGTGTACAAAACGGACAATCTCTCTCGAAGTATAAGCGTTTTGAACGAGAACTCATCTTTTACAAAGGGATTTCATTTTTTTGACATTATTTGAACTCCATACCTTTTTGTGTTCAAAATGCACTATTCAAAGGCACATCACAAAATTTCAACAATTTCTGACTTCATTTGGTATTCTTCGTGCATTTACTTTTTTTTAAGCTAGTTGACCCTGAAATTGAAAAGCACTACAAATGAACTCTGAAACTGTTGAAAGTTGGCATGCTATCATCATTTCATCCACATAGCATGTGTTAAAAAGTTGAGAGGGCTACGACAAAAACTGGATGCACTTCGTGTACAAAACGGACAATCTCTCTCGAAGCATCAGGGTTTCGAACGAGAACTCATCTCTTACAAAGGGATTTCATTTTTTTGAACTTATTTGAACTCCATACTTTTTCTGTGTTCAAAATGCACCATTCAAAGGCACATCACAAAATTTCAACAATTTCTGACTTCATTTGGTATTCTTCGTGCATTTACTTATTTTTTTTGAGCTAGTTGACCCTGAAATTGAAAAGCACTACAAATGAACTCTGAAAATGTTGAAAGTTGGCATGCTATCATCATTTCACCCACATAGCATGTGTTAAAAAGTCGATAGGGCTACGACAAAAACTGGATCCACTTCGTGTACAAAACGGACAATCTCTCTCGAAGTATCAGGGTTTCGAACGAGAACTCATCTCTTACAAAGGGATTTCATTTTTTTGAAATTATTTGAACTCCATACTTTTTGTGTGTTCAAAATGCATCATTCAAAGGCACATCACAAAATTTCAACAATTTCTGACTTCATTTGGTATTCTTCGTGCATTTACTTTTTTTTTTTGAGCAAGTTGACCCCGATATTGAAAAGCACTAGAAATGAACTCTAAAAATGTTGAAAGTTGGCATGCTATCATCATTTCACCCACATAGCATGTGTTAAAAAGTTGAGAGGGCTACGACAAAAACTGGATGCACTTCGTGTACAAAACGGACAATCTCTCTCGAAGTATCAGGGTTTCGAACGAGAACTCATCTCTTACAAAGGGATTTCATTTTTATGAACTTATTTGAACTCCATACTTTTTGTGTGTTCAAAATGCACCATTCAAAGGCACATCCCAAAATTTCAGCAATTTCTGACTTCATTTGGTATTCTTCGTGCATTAACTTAAATTTTTTTTTGAGCTAGTTGACCCTGAAATTGAAAAGCACTACAAATGAACTCTGAAAATGTTGAAAGTTGGCATGCTATCATCATTTCACCCACATAGCATGTGTTAAAAAGTGAGAGGGCAACAACAAAAACTGGATGCACTTCGTGTACAAAACGGACAATCTCTCTCGAAGTATCAGCGTTTTGAACGAGAACTCATCTTTTACAGAGGGATTTCATTTTTTTTGAAATTATTTGAACTCCATACCTTTTTGTGTTCAAAATGCACAATTCAAAGGCACATCACAAAATTTCAACAATTTCTGACTTCATTTGGTATTCTTCGTGCATTTACTTTTTTTTTGAGCTAGTTGACCCTGAAATTGAAAAGCACTACAAATGAACTCTGAAAATGTTGAAAGTTGGCATGCTATCATCATTTCATCCACATAGCATGTGTTAAAAAGTTGAGAGGGCTACGACAAAAACTGGATGCACTTCGTGTACAAAACGGACAATCTCTCTCGAAGCATCAGCGTTTCGAACGAGAACTCATCTCTTACAAAGGGATTTCATTTTTTTGAACTTATTTGAACTCCATACTTTTTGTGTGTTCAAAATGCACCATTCAAAGGCACATCACAAAATTTCAACAATTTCTGACTTCATTTGGTATTCTTCGTGCATTTACTTATTTTTTTTGAGCTAGTTGACCCTGAAATTGAAAAGCACTACAAATGAACTCTGAAAATGTTGAAAGTTGGCATGCTATCATAATTTCACCCACATAGCATGTGTTAAAAAGTCGATAGGGCTACGACAAAAACTGGATCCACTTCGTGTACAAAACGGACAATCTCTCTCGAAGTATCAGGGTTTCGAACGAGAACTCATCTCTTACAAAGGGATTTCATTTTTTTGAAATTATTTGAACTCCATACTTTTTGTGTGTTCAAAATGCATCATTCAAAGGCACATCACAAAATTTCAACAATTTCTGACTTCATTTGGTATTCTTCGTGCATTTACTTTTTTTTTTGAGCAAGTTCACCCTGAACTTGAAAAGCACTAGAAATGAACTCTAAAAATGTTGAAAGTTGGCATGTTATCATCATTTCACCCACATAGCATGTGTTAAAAAGTTGAGAGGGCTACGACAAAAACTGGAAGCACTTCGTGTACAAAACGGACAATCTCTCTCGAAGTATCAGGGTTTCGAACGAGAACTCATCTCTTACAAAGGGATTTCATTTTTATGAACTTATTTGAACTCCATACTTTTTGTGTGTTCAAAATGCACCATTCAAAGGCACATCCCAAAATTTCAGCAATTTCTAACTTCATTTGGTATTCTTAGTGCATTAACTTAAAAAACAATTTGAGCTAGTTGACACTGAAATTGAAAAGCACTACAAATGAACTCTGAAAATGTTGAAAGTTGGCATGCTATCATCATTTCACCCACATAGCATGTGTTAAGAAGTTGAGAGGGCTACGACAAAAACTGGATGCACTTCGTGTACAAAACGGACAATCTCTCTCGAAGTATCAGCGTTTTGAACGAGAACTCATCTTTTACAGAGGGATTTCATTTTTTTGAAATTATTTGAACTCCATACCTTTTTGTGTTCAAAATGCACAATTCAAAGGCACATCACAAAATTTCAACAATTTCTGACTTCATTTGGTATTCTTCGTGCATTTACTTTTTTTTGAGCTAGTTGACCCTAAAATTGAAAAGCACTACAAATGAACTCTGAAAATGTTGAAAGTTGGCATGCTATCATCATTTCATCCACATAGCATGTGTTAAAAAGTTGAGAGGGCTACGACAAAAACTGGATGCACTTCGTGTACAAAACGGACAATCTCTCTCGAAGTATCAGCGTTTCGAACGAGAACTCATCTCTTACAAAGGGATTTCATTTTTTTGAACTTATTTGAACTCCATACTTTTTGTGTCTTCAAAATGCACCATTCAAAGGCACATCACAAAATTTCAACAATTTCTGACTTCATTTGGTATTCTTCGTGCATTTACTTTTTTTTTTTGAGCTAGTTGACCCTAAAATTGAAAAGCACTACAAATGAACTCTGAAAATGTTGAAAGTTGGCATGCTATCATCATTTCACCCACATAGCATGTGTTAAAAAGTCGATAGGGCTACGACAAAAACTGGATCCACTTCGTGTACAAAACGGACAATCTCTCTCGAAGTATCAGGGTTTCGAACGAGAACTCATCTCTTACAAAGGGATTTCATTTTTTTGAAATTATTTGAACTCCATACTTTTTGTGCGTTCAAAATGCATCATTCAAAGGCACATCACAAAATTTCAACAATTTCTGACTTCATTTGGTATTCTTCGTGCATTTACTTTTTTTTTTGAGCAAGTTGACCCTGAAATTGAAAAGCACTACAAATGAACTCTAAAAATGTTGAAAGTTGGCATGCTATCATCATTTCACCCACATAGCATGTGTTAAAAAGTTGAGAGGGCTACCCTCTACGACAAAAACTGGATGCACTTCGTGTACAAAACGGACAATCTCTCTCGAAGTATCAGGGTTTCGAACGAGAACTCATCTCTTACAAAGGGATTTCATTTTTATGAACTTATTTGAACTCCATACTTTTTGTGTGTTCAAAATGCACAATTCAAAGGCACATCCCAAAATTTCAGCAATTTCTGACTTCATTTGGTATTCTTCGTGCATTAACTTAAATTTTTTTTGAGCTAGTTGACCCTGAAATTGAAAAGCACTACAAATGAACTCTGAAAATGTTGAAAGTTGGCATGCTATCATAATTTCACCCACATAGCATGTGTTAAAAAGTTGAGAGGGCTACGACAAAAACTGGATGCACTTCGTGTACAAAACGGACAATCTCTCTCGAAGTATCAGCGTTTTGAACGAGAACTCATCTTTTACAAAGGGATTTCATTTTTTTGAAATTATTTGAACTCCATACCTTTTTGTGTTGAAAATGCACTATTCAAAGGCACATCACAAAATTTCAACAACTTCTGACTTCATTTGGTATTCTTCGTGCATTTACTTTTTTTTAAGCTAGTTGACCCTGAAATTGAAAAGCACTACAAATGAACTCTGAAAATGTTTAAAGTTGGCATGCTATCATCATTTCATCCACATAGCATGTGTTAAAAAGTTGAGAGGGCTACGACAAAAACTGGATGCACTTCGTGTACAAAACGGACAATCTCTCTCGAAGCATGAGCGTTTCGAACGAGAACTCATCTCTTACAAAGGGATTTCATTTTTTTGAACTTATTTGAACTCCATACTTTTTGTGTGTTCAAAATGCACCATTCAAAGGCACATCACAAAATTTCAACAATTTCTGACTTCATTTGGTATTCTTCGTGCATTTACTTATTTTTTTTGAGCTAGTTGACCCTGAAATTGAAAAGCACTACAAATGAACTCTGAAAATGTTGAAAGTTGGCATGCTATCATCATTTCACCCACATAGCATGTGTTAAAAAGTCGATAGGGCTACGACAAAAACTGGATCCACTTCGTGTACAAAACGGACAATCTCTCTCGAAGTATCAGGGTTTCGAACGAGAACTCATCTCTTACAAAGGGATTTCATTTTTTTGTAATTATTTGAACTCCATACTTTTTGTGTGTTCAAAATGCATCATTCAAAGGCACATCACAAAATTTCAACAATTTCTGACTTCATTTGGTATTCTTCGTGCATTTACTTTTTTTTTTTTTAGCAAGTTGACCCTGAAATTGAAAAGCACTACAAATGAACTCTAAAAATGTTGAAAGTTGGCATGTTATCATCATTTCACCCACATAGCATCTGTTAAAAACTTGAGAGGGCTACGACAAAAACTGGATGCACTTCGTGTACAAAACGGACAATCTCTCTCGAAGTATCAGGGTTTCGAACGAGAACTCATCTCTTACAAAGGGATTTCATTTTTATGAACTTATTTGAACTCCATACTTTTTGTGTGTTCAAAATGCACCATTCAAAGGCACATCCCAAAATTTCAGCAATTTCTGACTTCATTTGGTATTCTTCGTGCATTAACTTAAAAAAAAATTTGAGCTAGTTGACCCTGAAATTGAAAAGCACTACAAATGAACTCTGAAAATGTTGAAAGTTGGCATGCTATCATCACTTCACCCACATAGCATGTGTTAAAAAGTTGAGAGGGCTACGACAAAAACTGGATGCACTTCGTGTACAAAACGGACAATCTCTCTCGAAGTATCAGCGTTTTGAACGAGAACTCATCTTTTACAAAGGGATTTTATTTTTTTGAAATTATTTGAACTCCATACCTTATTGTGTTCAAAATGCACTATTCAAAGGCACATCACAAAATTTCAACAATTTCTGACTTCATTTGGTATTCTTCGTGCATTTACTTTTTTTTAAGCTAGTTGACCCTGAAATTGAAAAGCACTACAAATGAACTCTGAAAATGTTGAAAGTTGGCATGCTATCATCATTTCATCCACATAGCATGTGTTAAAAAGTTGAGAGGGCTACGACAAAAACTGGATGCACTTCGTGTACAAAACGGACAATCTCTCTCGAAGCATCAGGGTTTCGAACGAGAACTCATCTCTTACAAAGGGATTTCATTTTTTTGAACTTATTTAAACTCCATACTTTTTGTGTGTTCAAAATGCACCATTCAAAGGCACATCACAAAATTTCAACAATTTCTGACTTCATTTGGTATTCTTCATGCATTTACTTATTTTTTTTGAGCTAGTTGACCCTGAAATTGAAAAGCACTAAAAATGAACTCTGAAAATGTTGAAAGTTGGCGTGCTATCATCATTTCACCCACATAGCATGTGTTAAAAAGTCGATAGGGCTACGACAAAAACTGGATCCACTTCGTGTACAAAACGGACAATCTCTCTCGAAGTATCAGGGTTTCGAACGAGAACTCATCTCTTACAAAGGGATTTCATTTTTTGGAAATTATTTGAACTCCATACTTTTTGTGTGTTCAAAATGCATCATTGAAAGGCACACCACAAAATTTCAACAATTTCTGACTTCATTTGGTATTCTTCGTGCATTTACTTATATTTGTTTTTGAGCTAGTTGACCCTGAAATTGAAAAGCACTACAAATGAACTCTAAAAATGTTGAAAGTTGGCATGCTATCATAATTTCACCCACATAGCATGTGTTAAAAAGTTGAGAGGGCTACGACAAAAACTGGATGCACTTCGTGTACAAAACGGACAATCTCTCTCGAAGTATCAGCGTTTCGAACGAGAACTCATCTCTTACAAAGGGATTTCATTTTTATGAACTTATTTGAACTCCATACTTTTTGTGTGTTCAAAATGCACCATTCAAAGGCACATCCCAAAATTTCAGCAATTTCTGACTTCATTTGGTATTCTTCGTGCATTAACTTAAAAAAAAATTTGAGCTAGTTGACCCTGAAATTGAAAAGCACTACAAATGAACTCTAAAAATGTTGAAAGTTGGCATGTTATCATCATTTCACCCACATAGCATGTGTTAAAAAGTTGAGAGGGCTACGACAAAAACTGGATGCACTTCGTGTACAAAACGGACAATCTCTCTCGAAGTATCAGCGTTTTGAACGAGAACTCATCTTTTACAAAGGGATTTCATTTTTTTGAAATTATTTGAACTCCATACCTTTTTGTGTTCAAAATGCACTATTCAAAGGCACATCACAAAATTTCAACAATTTCTGACTTCATTTGGTATTCTTCGTGCATTTACTTTTTTTTGAGCTAGTTGACCCTAAAATTGAAAAGCACTACAAATGAACTCTGAAAATGTTGAAAGTTGGCATGCTATCATCATTTCATCCACATAGCATGTGTTAAAAAGTTGAGAGGGCTACGACAAAAACTGGATGCACTTCGTGTACAAAACGGACAATCTCTCTCGAAGCATCAGCGTTTCGAACGAGAACTCATCTCTTACAAAGGGATTTCATTTTTTTGAACTTATTTGAACTCCATAATTTTTGTGTGTTCAAAATGCACCATTCAAAGGCACATCACAAAATTTCAACAATTTCTGACTTCATTTGGTATTCTTCGTGCATTTACTTTTTTTTTAGCTAGTTGACCCTGAAATTGAAAAGCACTACAAATGAACTCTGAAAATGTTGAAAGTTGGCATGCTATCATCATTTCACCCACATAGCATGTGTTAAAAAGTCGATAGGGCTACGACAAAAACTGGATCCACTTCGTGTACAAAACGGACAATCTCTCTCGAAGTATCAGGGTTTCGAACGAGAACTCATCTCTTACAAAGGGATTTCATTTTTTGGAAATTATTTGAACTCCATACTTTTTGTGTGTTCAAAATGCATCATTCAAAGGCACATCACAAAATTTCAACAATTTCTGACTTCATTTCGTATTCTTCGTGCATTTACTTATTTTTTTTGAGCTAGTTGACCCTGAAATTGAAAAGCACTACAAATGAACTCTAAAAATGTTGAAAGTTGGCATGCTATCATCATTTCACCCACATAGCATGTGTTAAAAAGTTGAGAGGGCTACGACAAACACTCGATGCACTTCGTGTACAAAACGGACAATCTCTCTCGAAGTATTAGGGTTAAGAACGAGAACTCATCTCTTACAAAGGGATTTCATTTTTATGAACTCATTTGAACTCCATACTTTTTGTGTGTTCAAAATGCACCATTCAAAGGCACATCCCAAAATTTCAGCAATTTCTGACTTCATTTGGTATTCTTCGTGCATTAACTTAAAAAAAAATTTGAGCTAGTTGACCCTGAAATTGAAAAGCACTACAAATGAACTTTGAAAATGTTGAAAGTTGGCATGTTATCATCATTTCACCCACATAGCATGTGTTAAAAAGTTGAGAGGGCTACGACAAAAACTGGATGCACTTCGTGTACAAAACGGACAATCTCTCTCGAAGTATTAGTGTTTTGAACGAGAACTCATCTTTTACAAAAGGATTTCATTTTTTTGAAATTATTTGAACTCCATACCTTTTTGTGTTCAAAATGCACTATTCAAAGGCACATCACAAAATTTCAACAATTTCTGACTTCATTTGGTATTCTGCGTGCATTTACTTTTTTTTTGAGCTAGTTGACCCTAAAATTGAAAAGCACTACAAATGAACTCTGAAAATGTTGAAAGTTGGCATGCTATCATCATTTCATCCACATAGCATGTGTTCAAAAGTTGAGAGGGCTACGACAAAAACTGGATGCACTTCGTGTACAAAACGGACAATCTCTCTCGAAGTATCAGCGTTTCGAACGAGAACTCATCTCTTACAAAGGGATTTCATTTTTTTGAACTTATTTGAACTCCATAATTTTTGTGTGTTCAAAATGCACCATTCAAAGGCACATCACAAAATTTCAACAATTTCTGACTTCATTTGGTATTCTTCGTGCATTTACTTATTTTTTTTAGCTAGTTGACCGTGAAATTGAAAAGCACTACAAATGAACTTTGAAATTGTTGAAAGTTGGCATGCTATCATCATTACACCCACATAGCATGTGTTAAAAAGTCGATAGGGCTACGACAAAAACTGGATCCACTTCGTGTACAAAACGGACAATCTCTCTCGAAGTATCAGGATTTCGAACGAGAACTCATCTCTTACAAAGGGATTTCATTTTTTGGAAATTATTTGAACTCCATACTTTTTGTGTGTTCAAAATGCATCATTCAAAGGCACATCACAAAATTTCAACAATTTCTGACTTCATTTGGTATTCTTCGTGCATTTACTTTTTTTTTTGAGCAAGTTGACCCTGAAATTGAAAAGAACTACAAATGAACTCTAAAAATGTTGAAAGTTGGCATGCTATCATCTTTTCACCCACATAGCATGTGTTAAAAAGTTGAGAGGGCTACGACAAAAACTGGATGCACTTCGTGTACAAAACGGACAATCTCTCTCGAAGTATCAGGGTTTCGAACGAGAACTCATCTCTTACAAAGGGATTTCATTTTTATGAACGTATTTGAACTCCATACTTTTTGTGTGTTCAAAATGCACCATTCAAAGGCACATCCCAAAATTTCAACAATTTCTGACTTCATTTGGTATTCTTCGTGCATTAACTTAAAAAAAAATTTGAGCTAGTTGACCCTGAAATTGAAAAGCACTACAAATGAACTCTGAAAATGTTGAAAGTTGGCATGCTATCATCATTTCACCCACATAGCATGTGTTAAAAAGTTGAGAGGGCTACGACAAAAACTGGATGCACTTCGTGTACAAAACGGACAATCTCTCTCGAAGTATCAGCGTTTTGAACGAGAACTCATCTTTTACAAAGGGATTTCATTTTTTTGAAATTATTTGAACTCCATACCTTTTTGTGTTCAAAATGCACTATTAAAAGGCACATCACAAAATTTCAACAATTTCTGACTTCATTTGGTATTCTTCGTGCATTTACTTTTTTTTTGCGCTAGTTGACCCTGAAATTAAAAAGCACTACAAATGAACTCTGAAAATGTTGAAAGTTGGCATGCTATCATCATTTCATCCACATAGCATGTGTTAAAAAGTTGAGAGGGCTACGACAAAAACAGGATGCACTTCGTGTACAAAACGGACAATCTCTCTCGAAGTATCAGCGTTTCGAACGAGAACTCATCTCTTACAAAGGGATTTCATTTTTTTGAACTTATTTGAACTCCATACTTTTTGTGTGTTCAAAATGCACCATTCAAAGGCACATCACAAAATTTCAACAATTTCTGACTTCATTTGGTATTCTTCGTGCATTTACTTTTTTTTTGAGCTAGTTGACCCTGAAACTGAAAAGCACTACAAATGAACTCTGAACATGTTGAAAGTTGGCATGCTATCATCATTTCACCCACATAGCATGTGTTAAAAAGTCGATAGGGCTACGACAAAAACTGGATCCACTTCGTGTACAAAACGGACAATCTCTCTCGAAGTATCAGGGTTTCGAACGAGAACTCATCTCTTACAAAGGGATTTCATTTTTTTGAAATTATTTGAACTCCATACTTTTTGTGTGTTCAAAATGCATCATTCAAAGGCACATCACAAAATTTCAACAATTTGTGACTTCATTTGGTATTCTTCGTGCATTTACTTATTTTTTTTTGAGCTAGTTGACCCTAAAATTGAAAAGCACTACAAATGATCTCTGAAAATGTTTAAAGTTGGCATGCTATCATCATTTCACCCACATAGCATGTGTTAAAATGTTGAGAGGGCTACGACAAAAACTGGATGCACTTCGTGTACAAAACGGACAATCTCTCTCAAAGTATCAGCGTTACGAACGAGAACTCATCTCTTACAAAGGGATTTCATTTTTTTGAAATTATTTGAACTCCATTCTTTTTGTGTGTTCAAGATGCACCATTCAAAGGCACATCACAAAATTTCAACAATTTCTGACTTCATTTGGTATTCTTTGTGCATTTACTTTTTTTAAGCTAGTTGACCCTGAAATTGAAAAGCACTCAAATGAACTCTGAAAATGTTGAAAGTTGGCATGCTATCATCATTTCATCCACATAGCATGTGTTAAAAAGTTGAGAGGGCTACGACAAAAACTGGATGCACTTCATGTACAAAACGGACAATCTCTCTCGAAGTATCAGGGTTTCGAACGAGAACTCATCTCTTACAAAGGGATTTCATTTTTTTGAACTTATTTGAACTCCATACTTTTTGTGCGTTCAAAATGCATCATTCAAAGGCACATCACAAAATTTCAACAATTTCTGACTTCATTTGGTATTCTTCGTGCATTTACTTTTTTTTTTGAGCAAGTTGACCCTGAAATTGAAAAGCACTACAAATGAACTCTAAAAATGTTGAAAGTTGGCATGCTATCATCATTTCACCCACATAGCATGTGTTAAAAAGTTGAGAGGGCTACGACAAAAACTGGATGCACTTCGTGTACAAAACGGACAATCTCTCTCGAAGTATCAGGGTTTCGAACGAGAACTCATCTCTTACAAAGGGATTTCATTTTTATGAACTTATTTGAACTCCATACTTTTTGTGTGTTCAAAATGCACAATTCAAAGGCACATCCCAAAATTTCAGCAATTTCTGACTTCATTTGGTATTCTTCGTGCATTAACTTAAAATTTTTTTGAGCTAGTTGACCCTGAAATTGAAAAGCACTACAAATGAACTCTGAAAATGTTGAAAGTTGGCATGCTATCATAATTTCACCCACATAGCATGTGTTAAAAAGTTGAGAGGGCTACGACAAAAACTGGATGCACTTCGTGTACAAAACGGACAATCTCTCTCGAAGTATCAGCGTTTTGAACGAGAACTCATCTTTTACAAAGGGATTTCATTTTTTTGAAATTATTTGAACTCCATACCTTTTTGTGTTCAAAATGCACTATTCAAAGGCACATCACAAAATTTCAACAACTTCTGACTTCATTTGGTATTCTTCGTGCATTTACTTTTTTTTAAGCTAGTTGACCCTAAAATTGAAAAGCACTACAAATGAACTCTGAAAATGTTTAAAGTTGGCATGCTATCATCATTTCATCCACATAGCATGTGTTAAAAAGTTGAGAGGGCTACGACAAAAACTGGATGCACTTCGTGTACAAAACGGACAATCTCTCTCGAAGCATGAGCGTTTCGAACGAGAACTCATCTCTTACAAAGGGATTTCATTTTTTTGAACTTATTTGAACTCCATACTTTTTGTGTGTTCAAAATGCACCATTCAAAGGCACATCACAAAATTTCAACAATTTCTGACTTCATTTGGTATTCTTCGTGCATTTACTTATTTTTTTTGAGCTAGTTGACCCTGAAATTGAAAAGCACTACAAATGAACTCTGAAAATGTTGAAAGTTGGCATGCTATCATCATTTCACCCACATAGCATGTGTTAAAAAGTCGATAGGGCTACGACAAAAACTGGATCCACTTCGTGTACAAAACGGACAATCTCTCTCGAAGTATCAGGGTTTCGAATGAGAACTCATCTCTTACAAAGGGATTTCATTTTTTTGTAATTATTTGAACTCCATACTTTTTGTGTGTTCAAAATGCATCATTCAAAGGCACATCACAAAATTTCAACAATTTCTGACTTCATTTGGTATTCTTCGTGCATTTACTTATTTTTTTTTGGAGCAAGTTGACCCTGAAATTGAAAAGCACTACAAATGAACTCTCAAAATGTTGAAAGTTGGCATGCTATCATCATTTCACCCACATAGCATCTGTTAAAAAGTTGAGAGGGCTACGACAAAAACTGGATGCACTTCGTGTACAAAACGGACAATCTCTCTCGAAGTATCAGGGTTTCGAACGAGAACTCATCTCTTACAAAGGGATTTCATTTTTATGAACTTATTTGAACTCCATACTTTTTGTGTGTTCAAAATGGACCATTCAAAGGCACATCCCAAAATTTCAGCAATTTCTGACTTCATTTGGTATTCTTCGTGCATTAACTTAAAATTTTTTTTGAGCTAGTTGACCCTGAAATTGAAAAGCACTACAAATGAACTCTGAAAATGTTGAAAGTTGGCATGCTATCATCATTTCACCCACATAGCATGTGTTAAAAAGTTGAGAGGGCTATGACTAAAACTGGATGCACTTCATGTACAAAACGGACAATCTCTCTCGAAGTATCAGCGTTTTGAACGAGAACTCATCTTTTACAAAGGGATTTCATTTTTTTGAAATTATTTGAACTCCATACCTTATTGTGTTCAAAATGCACTATTAAAAGGCACATCACAAAATTTCAACAATTTCTGACTTCATTTGGTATTCTTCGTGCATTTACTTTTTTTTAAGCTAGTTGACCCTGAAATTGAAAAGCACTACAAATGAACTCTGAAAATGTTGAAAGTTGGCATGCTATCATCATTTCATCCACATAGCATGTGTTAAAAAGTTGAGAGGGCTACGACAAAAACTGGATGCACTTCGTGTACAAAACGGACAATCTCTCTCGAAGCATCAGGGTTTCGAACGAGAACTCATCTCTTACAAAGGGATTTCATTTTTTTGAACTTATTTAAACTCCATACTTTTTGTGTGTTCAAAATGCACCATTCAAAGGCACATCACAAAATTTCAACAATTTCTGACTTCATTTGGTATTCTTCGTGCATTTACTTATTTTTTTTGAGCTACTTGACCCTGAAATTGAAAAGCACTACAAATGAACTCTGAAAATGTTGAAAGTTGGCGTGCTAT
Organism: Hordeum vulgare subsp. vulgare; assembly: GCF_904849725.1. NCBI lineage: Eukaryota > Viridiplantae > Streptophyta > Magnoliopsida > Poales > Poaceae > Hordeum > Hordeum vulgare. Next base: position 26,661,046 of record NC_058523.1, on the reverse strand, counting down.
CATCATTTCACCCACATAGCATGTGTTAAAAAGTCGATAGGGCTACGACAAAAACTGGATCCACTTCGTGTACAAAACGGACAATCTCTCTCGAAGTATCAGGGTTTCGAACGAGAACTCATCTCTTACAAAGGGATTTCATTTTTTTGAAATTATTTGAACTCCATACTTTTTGTGTGTTCAAAATGCATCATTCAAAGGCACACCACAAAATTTCAACAATTTCTGACTTCATTTGGTATTCTTCGTGCATTTACTTATTTTTGTTTTTGAGCTAGTTGACCCTGAAATTGAAAAGCACTACAAATGAACTCTAAAAATGTTGAAAGTTGGCATGCTATCATCATTTCACCCACATAGCATGTGTTAAAAAGTTGAGAGGGCTACGACAAAAACTGGATGCACTTCGTGTACAAAACGGACAATCTCTCTCGCAGTATCAGGGTTTCGAACGAGAACTCATCTCTTACAAAGGGATTTCATTTTTATGAACTTATTTGAACTCCATACTTTTTGTGTGTTCAAAATGTACCATTCAAAGGCACATCCCAAAATTTCAGCAATTTCTGACTTCATTTGGTATTCTTCGTGCATTAACTTAAAAAACAATTTGAGCTAGTTGACCCTGAAATTGAAAAGCACTACAAATGAACTCTGAAAATGTTGAAAGTTGGCATGTTATCATCATTTCACCCACATAGCATGTGTTAAAAAGTTGAGAGGGTTACGACAAAAACTGGATGCACTTCGTGTACAAAACGGACAATCTCTCTCGAAGTATGAGCGTTTTGAACGAGAACTCATCTTTTACAAAGGGATTTCATTTTTTTGAAATTATTTGAACTCCATATCTTTTTGTGTTCAAAATGCACTATTCAAAGGCACATCACAAAATTTCAACAATTTTTGACTTCATTTGGTATTCTTCGTGCATTTACTTTTTTTTTGAGCTAGTTGACCCTGAAATTGAAAAACACTACAAATGAACTCTGAAAATGTTGAAAGTTGGCATGCTATCATCATTTCATCCACATAGCATGTGTTAAAAAGTTGAGAGGGCTACGACAAAAACTGGATGCACTTCGTGTACAAAACGGACAATCTCTCTCGAAGCATCAGCATTTCGAACGAGAACTCATCTCTTACAAAGGGATTTCATTTTTTTGAACTTATTTGAACTCCATAATTTTTGTGTGTTCAAAATGCACCATTCAAAGGCACATCACAAAATTTCAACAATTTCTGACTTCATTTGGTATTCTTCGTGCATTTACTTTTTTTTTAGCTAGTTGACCCTGAAATTGAAAAGCACTACAAATGAACTCTGAAAATGTTGAAAGTTGGCATGCTATCATCATTTCACCGACATAGCATGTGTTAAAAAGTCGATAGGGCTACGACAAAAACTGGATCCACTTCGTGTACAAAACGGACAATCTCTCTCGAAGTATCAGGGTTTCGAACGAGAACTCATCTCTTACAAAGGGATTTCATTTTTTGGAAATTATTTGAACTCCATACTTTTTGTGTGTTCAAAATGCATCATTGAAAGGCACACCACAAAATTTCAACAATTTCTGACTTCATTTGGCATTCTTCGTGCATTTACTTATTTTTGTTTTTGAGCTAGTTGACCCTGAAATTGAAAAGCACTACAAATGAACTCTAAAAATGTTGAAAGTTGGCATGCTATCATCATTTCACCCACATAGCATGTGTTAAAAAGTTGAGAGGGCTAAGACAAAAACTGGATGCACTTCGTGTACAAAACGGACAATCTCTCTCGAAGTATCAGCGTTTCGAACGAGAACTCATCTCTTACAAAGGGATTTCATTTTTATGAACTTATTTGAACTCCATACTTTTTGTGTGTTCAAAATGCACCATTCAAAGGCACATCCCAAAATTTCAGCAATTTCTGACTTCATTTGGTATTCTTCGTGCATTAACTTAAAAAAAAATTGAGCTAGTTGACCCTGAAATTGAAAAGCACTACAAATGAACTCTGAAAATGTTGAAAGTTGGCATGTTATCATCATTTCACCCACATAGCATGTGTTAAAAAGTTGAGAGGGCTACGACAAAAACTGGATGCACTTCGTGTACAAAACGGACAATCTCTCTCGAAGTATCAGCGTTTTGAACGAGAACTCATCTTTTACAATGGGATTTCATTTTTTTGAAATTATTTGAACTCCATACCTTTTTGTGTTCAAAATGCACTATTCAAAGGCACATCACAAAATTTCAACAATTTCTGACTTCATTTGGTATTCTTCGTGCATTTACTTTTTTTTGAGCTAGTTGACCCTAAAATTGAAAAGCACTACAAATGAACTCTGAAAATGTTGAAAGTTGGCATGCTATCATCATTTCATCCACATAGCATGTGTTAAAAAGTTGAGAGGGCTACGACAAAAACTGGATGCACTTCGTGTACAAAACGGACAATCTCTCTCGAAGCATCAGCGTTTCGAACGAGAACTCATCTCTTACAAAGGGATTTCATTTTTTTGAACTTATTTGAACTCCATAATTTTTGTGTGTTCAAAATGCACCATTCAAAGGCACATCACAAAATTTCAACAATTTCTGACTTCATTTGGTATTCTTCGTGCATTTACTTTTTTTTTTAGCTAGTTGACCCTGAAATTGAAAAGCACTACAAATGAACTCTGAAAATGTTGAAAGTTGGCATGCTATCATCATTTCACCCACATAGCATGTGTTAAAAAGTCGATAGGGCTACGACAAAAACTGGATCCACTTCGTGTACAAAACGGACAATCTCTCTCGAAGTATCAGGGTTTCGAACGAGAACTCATCTCTTACAAAGGGATTTCATTTTTTGGAAATTATTTGAACTCCATACTTTTTGTGTGTTCAAAATGCATCATTCAAAGGCACATCACAAAATTTCAACAATTTCTGACTTCATTTCGTATTCTTCGTGCATTTACTTATTTTTTTTTGAGCTAGTTGACCCTGAAATTGAAAAGCACTACAAATGAACTCTAAAAATGTTGAAAGTTGGCATGCTATCATCATTTCACCCACATAGCATGTGTTAAAAAGTTGAGAGGGCTACGACAAAAACTGGATGCACTTCGTGTACAAAACGGACAATCTCTCTCGAAGTATTAGGGTTAAGAACGAGAACTCATCTCTTACAAAGGGATTTCATTTTTATGAACTTATTTGAACTCCATACTTTTTGTGTGTTCAAAATGCACCATTCAAAGGCACATCCCAAAATTTCAGCAATTTCTGACTTCATTTGGTATTCTTCGTGCATTAACTTAAAAAAAAATTTGAGCTAGTTGACCCTGAAATTGAAAAGCACTACAAATGAGCTCTGAAAATGTTGAAAGTTGGCATGTTATCATCATTTCACCCACATAGCATGTGTTAAAAAGTTGAGAGGGCTACGACAAAAACTGGATGCACTTCGTGTACAAAACGGACAATCTCTCTCGAAGTATTAGCGTTTTGAACGAGAACTCATCTTTTACAAAAGGATTTCATTTCTTTGAACTTATTTGAACTCCATAATTTTTGTGTGTTCAAAATGCACCATTCAAAGGCACATCACAAAATTTCAACAATTTCTGACTTCATTTGGTATTCTTCGTGCATTTACTTATTTTTTTTAGCTAGTTGACCCTGAAATTGAAAAGCACTACAAATGAACTTTGAAATTGTTGAAAGTTGGCATGCTATCATCATTTCACCCACATAGCATGTGTTAAAAAGTCGATAGGGCTACGACAAAAACTGGATCCACTTCGTGTACAAAACGGACAATCTCTCTCGAAGTATCAGGGTTTCGAACGAGAACTCATCTCTTACAAAGGGATTTCATTTTTTGGAAATTATTTGAACTCCATACTTTTTGTGTGTTCAAAATGCATCATTCAAAGGCACATCACAAAATTTCAACAATTTCTGACTTCATTTGGTATTCTTCGTGCATTTACTTTTTTTTTGAGCAAGTTGACCCTGAAATTGAAAAGAACTACAAATGAACTCTAAAAATGTTGAAAGTTGGCATGCTATCATCTTTTCACCCACATAGCATGTGTTAAAAAGTTGAGAGGGCTACGACAAAAACTGGATGCACTTCGTGTACAAAACGGACAATCTCTCTCGAAGTATCAGGGTTTCGAACGAGAACTCATCTCTTACAAAGGGATTTCATTTTTATGAACTTATTTGAACTCCATACTTTTTGTGTGTTCAAAATGCACCATTCAAAGGCACATCCGAAAATTTCAGCAATTTCTGACTTCATTTGGTATTCTTCGTGCATTAACTTAAAAAAAAAATTGAGCTAGTTGACCCTGAAATTCAAAAGCACTACAAATGAACTCTGAAAATGTTGAAAGTTGGCATGCTATCATCATTTCACCCACATAGCATGTGTTAAAAAGTTGAGAGGGCTACGACAAAAACTGGATGCACTTCGTGTACAAAACGGACAATCTCTCTCGAAGTATGAGCGTTTTGAACGAGAACTCATCTTTTACAAAGGGATTTCATTTTTTTGAAATTATTTGAACTCCATACCTTTTTGTGTTCAAAATGCACTATTCAAAGGCACATCACAAAATTTCAAGAATTTCTGACTTCATTTGGTATTCTTCGTGCATTTACTTTTTTTAAGCTAGTTGACCCTGAAATTGAAAAGCACTCAAATGAACTCTGAAAATGTTGAAAGTTGGCATGATATCATCATTTCATCCACATAGCATGTGTTAAAAAGTTGAGAGGGCTACGACAAAAACTAGATGCACTTCATGTACAAAACGGACAATCTCTCTCGAAGTATCAGGGTTTCGAATGAGAACTCATCTCTTACAAAGGGATTTCATTTTTTTGAAATTATTTGAACTCCATACCTTTTTGTGTTCAAAATGCACTATTCAAAGGCACATCACAAAATTTCAACAATTTCTGACTTCATTTGGTATTCTTCGTGCATTTACTTTTTTTTGAGCTAGTTGACCCTAAAATTGAAAAGCACTACAAATGAACTCTGAAAATGTTGAAAGTTGGCATGCTATCATCATTTCATCCACATAGCATGTGTTAAAAAGTTGAGAGGGCTACGACAAAAACTGGATGCACTTCGTGTACAAAACGGAAAATCTCTCTCGAAGCATCAGCGTTTCGAACGAGAACTCATCTCTTACAAAGGGATTTCATTTTTTTGAACTTATTTGAACTCCATAATTTTTGTGTGTTCAAAATGCACCATTCAAAGGCACATCACAAAATTTCAACAATTTCTGACTTCATTTGGTATTCTTCGTGCATTTACTTTTTTTTTAGCTAGTTGACCCTGAAATTGAAAAGCACTACAAATGAACTCTAAAAATGTTGAAAGTTGGCATGCTATCATCATTTCACCCTCATAGCATGTGTTAAAAAGTCGATAGGGCTACGACAAAAACTGGATCCACTTCGTGTACAAAACGGACAATCTCTCTCGAAGTATCAGGGTTTCGAACGAGAACTCATCTCTTACAAAGGGATTTCATTTTTTGGAAATTATTTGAACTCCATACTTTTTGTGTGTTCAAAATGCATCATTCAAAGGCACATCACAAAATTTCAACAATTTCTGACTTCATTTCGTATTCTTCGTGCATTTACTTTTTTTTTTTTGAGCTAGTTGACCCTGAAATTGAAAAGCACTACAAATGAACTCTAAAAATGTTGAAAGTTGGCATGCTATCATCATTTCACCCACATAGCATGTGTTAAAAAGTTGAGAGGGCTACGACAAAAACTGGATGCACTTCGTGTACAAAACGGACAATCTCTCTCGAAGTATTAGGGTTAAGAACGAGAACTCATCTCTTACAAAGGGATTTCATTTTTATGAACTTATTTGAACTCCATACTTTTTGTGTGTTCAAAATGCACCATTCAAAGGCACATCCCAAAATTTCAGCAATTTCTAACTTCATTTGGTATTCTTCGTGCATTAACTTAAAAAAAAATTTGAGCTAGTTGACCCTGAAATTGAAAAGCACTACAAATGAACTCTGAAAATGTTGAAAGTTTGCATGTTATCATCATTTCACCCACATAGCATGTGTTAAAAAGTTGAGAGGGCTACGACAAAAACTGGATGCACTTCGTGTACAAAACGGACAATCTCTCTCGAAGTATTAGCGTTTTGAACGAGAACTCATCTTTTACAAAAGGATTTCATTTTTTTGAAATTATTTGAACTCCATACCTTTTTGTGTTCAAAATGCACTATTCAAAGGCACATCACAAAATTTCAACAATTTCTGACTTCATTTGGTATTCTGCGTGCATTTACTTTTTTTTTGAGCTAGTTGACCCTAAAATTGAAAAGCACTACAAATGAACTCTGAAAATGTTGAAAGTTGGCATGCTATCATCATTTCATCCACATAGCATGTGTTCAAAAGTTGAGAGGGCTACGACAAAAACTGGATGCACTTCGTGTACAAAACGGACAATCTCTCTCGAAGTATCAGCGTTTCGAACGAGAACTCATCTCTTACAAAGGGATTTCATTTTTTTGAACTTATTTGAACTCCATAATTTTTGTGTGTTCAAAATGCACCATTCAAAGGCACATCACAAAATTTCAACAATTTCTGACTTCATTTGGTATTCTTCGTGCATTTACTTATTTTTTTAGCTAGTTGACCCTGAAATTGAAAAGCACTACAAATGAACTTTGAAATTGTTGAAAGTTGGCATGCTATCATCATTTCACCCACATAGCATGTGTTAAAAAGTCGATAGGGCTACGACAAAAACTGGATCCACTTCGTGTACAAAACGGACAATCTCTCTCGAAGTATCAGGGTTTCGAACGAGAACTCATCTCTTACAAAGGGATTTCATTTTTTGGAAATTATTTGAACTCCATACTTTTTGTGTGTTCAAAATACATCATTCAAAGGCACATCACAAAATTTCAACAATTTCTGACTTCATTTGGTATTCTTCGTGCATTTACTTTTTTTTTTGAGCAAGTTGACCCTGAAATTGAAAAGAACTACAAATGAACTCTAAAAATGTTGAAAGTTGGCATGCTATCATCTTTTCACCCACATAGCATGTGTTAAAAAGTTGAGAGGGCTACGACAAAAACTGGATGCACTTCGTGTACAAAACGGACAATCTCTCTCGAAGTATCAGGGTTTCGAACGAGAACTCATCTCTTACAAAGGGATTTCATTTTTATGAACTTATTTGAACTCCATACTTTTTGTGTGTTCAAAATGCACCATTCAAAGGCACATCCGAAAATTTCAGCAATTTCTGACTTCATTTGGTATTCTTCGTGCATTAACTTAAAAAAAATTTGAGCTAGTTGACCCTGAAATTCAAAAGCACTACAAATGAACTCTGAAAATGTTGAAAGTTGGCATGCTATCATCATTTCACCCACATAGCATGTGTTAAAAAGTTGAGAGGGCTACGACAAAAACTGGATGCACTTCGTGTACAAAACGGACAATCTCTCTCGAAGTATGAGCGTTTTGAACGAGAACTCATCTTTTACAAAGGGATTTCATTTTTTTGAAATTATTTGAACTCCATACCTTTTTGTGTTCAAAATGCACTATTCAAAGGCACATCACAAAATTTCAACAATTTCTGACTTCATTTGGTATTCTTCGTGCATTTACTTTTTTTAAGCTAGTTGACCCTGAAATTGAAAAGCACTCAAATGAACTCTGAAAATGTTGAAAGTTGGCATGCTATCATCATTTCATCCACATAGCATGTGTTAAAAAGTTGAGAGGGCTACGACAAAAACTGGATGCACTTCATGTACAAAACGGACAATCTCTCTCGAAGTATCAAGGTTTCGAATGAGAACTCATCTCTTACAAAGGGATTTCATTTTTTTGAACTTATTTGAACTCATACTTTTTTTGTGTTCAAAATGCACCATTCAAAGGCACATCACAAAATTTCAACAATTTCTGACTTCATTTGGTATTCTTCGTGCATTTACTTTTTTTTTTGAGCTAGTTGACCCTGAAATTGAAAAGCACTACAAATGAACTCTGAAAATGTTGAAAGTTAGCATGCTATCATCATTTCACCCACATAGCATGTGTTAAAAAGTCGATAGGGCTACGACAAAAACTGGATCCACTTCCTGTACAAAACGGACAATCTCTCTCGAAGTATCAGGGTTTCGAACGAGAACTCATCTCTTACAAAGGGATTTCATTTTTTTGAAATTATTTGACCTCCATACTTTTTGTGTGTTCAAAATGCATCATTCAAAGGCACATCACAAAATTTCAACAATTTCTGACTTCATTTGGTATTCTTCGTGCATTTACTTTTTTTTTTGACCTAGTTGACCCTGAAATTGAAAAGCACTACAAATGAACTCTAAAAATGTTGAAAGTTGGCATGCTATCATCATTTCACCCACATAGCATGTGTTAAAAAGTTGAGAGGGCTACGACAAAAACTGGGTGCACTTCGTGTACAAAACGGACAATCTCTCTCGAAGTATCAGGGTTTCGAACGAGAACTCATCTCTTACAAAGGGATTTCATTTTTATGAACGTATTTGAACTCCATACTTTGTGTGTGTTCAAAATGCACCATTCAAAGGCACATCCCAAAATTTCAACAATTTCTGACTTCATTTGGTATTCTTCGTGCATTAACTTAAAATTTTTTTTGAGCTAGTTGACCCTGAAATTGAAAAGCACTACAAATGAACTCTGAAAATGTTGAAAGTTGGCATGCTATCATCATTTCACCCACATAGCATGTGTTAAAAAGTTGAGAGGGCTACGACAAAAACTGGATGCACTTCGTGTACAAAACGGACAATCTCTCTCGAAGTATCAGCGTTTTGAACGAGAACTCATCTTTTACAAAGGGATTTCATTTTTTTGAAATTATTTGAACTCCATACCTTTTTGTGTTCAAAATGCACTATTAAAAGGCACATCACAAAATTTCAACAATTTCTGACTTCATTTGGTATTCTTCGTGCATTTACTTTTTTTTTGAGCTAGTTGACCCTGAAATTAAAAAGCACTACAAATGAACTCTGAAAATGTTGAAAGTTGGCATGCTATCATCATTTCATCCACATAGCATGTGTTAAAAAGTTGAGAGGGCTACGACAAAAACTGGATGCACTTCGTGTACAAAACGGACAATCTCTCTCGAAGTATCAGCGTTTCGAACGAGAACTCATCTCTTACAAAGGGATTTCATTTTTTTGAACTTATTTGAACTCCATACTTTTTGTGTGTTCAAAATGCACCATTCAAAGGCACATCACAAAATTTCAACAATTTCTGACTTCATTTGGTATTCTTCGTGCATTTACTTTTTTTTTGAGCTAGTTGACCCTGAAACTGAAAAGCACTACAAATGAACTCTGAACATGTTGAAAGTTGGCATGCTATCATCATTTCACCCACATAGCATGTGTTAAAAAGTCGATAGGGCTACGACAAAAACTGGATCCACTTCGTGTACAAAACGGACAATCTCTCTCGAAGTATGAGCGTTTTGAACGAGAACTCATCTTTTACAAAGGGATTTCATTTTTTTGAAATTATTTGAACTCCATACCTTTTTGTGTTCAAAATGCACTATTCAAAGGCACATCACAAAATTTCAACAATTTCTGACTTCATTTGGTATTCTTCGTGCATTTACTTTTTTTAAGCTAGTTGACCCTGAAATTGAAAAGCACTCAAATGAACTCTGAAAATGTTGAAAGTTGGCATGCTATCATCATTTCATCCACATAGCATGTGTTAAAAAGTTGAGAGGGCTACGACAAAAACTGGATGCACTTCATGTACAAAACGGACAATCTCTCTCGAAGTATCAGGGTTTCGAATGAGAACTCATCTCTTACAAAGGGATTTCATTTTTTTGAACTTATTTGAACTCATACTTTTTTTGTGTTCAAAATGCACCATTCAAAGGCACATCACAAAATTTCAACAATTTCTGACTTCATTTGGTATTCTTCGTGCATTTACTTTTTTTTTTGAGCTAGTTGACCCTGAAATTGAAAAGCACTACAAATGAACTCTGAAAATGTTGAAAGTTAGCATGCTATCATCATTTCACCCACATAGCATGTGTTAAAAAGTCGATAGGGCTACGACAAAAACTGGATCCACTTCCTGTACAAAACGGACAATCTCTCTCGAAGTATCAGGGTTTCGAACGAGAACTCATCTCTTACAAAGGGATTTCATTTTTTTGAAATTATTTGACCTCCATACTTTTTGTGTGTTCAAAATGCATCATTCAAAGGCACATCACAAAATTTCAACAATTTCTGACTTCATTTGGTATTCTTCGTGCATTTACTTTTTTTTTTGAGCTAGTTGACCCTGAAATTGAAAAGCACTACAAATGAACTCTAAAAATGTTGAAAGTTGGCATGCTATCATCATTTCACCCACATAGCATGTGTTAAAAAGTTGAGAGGGCTACGACAAAAACTGGGTGCACTTCGTGTACAAAACGGACAATCTCTCTCGAAGTATCAGGGTTTCGAACGAGAACTCATCTCTTACAAAGGGATTTCATTTTTATGAACGTATTTGAACTCCATACTTTTTGTGTGTTCAAAATGCACCATTCAAAGGCACATCCCAAAATTTCAACAATTTCTGACTTCATTTGGTATTCTTCGTGCATTAACTTAAAAAAAAATTTGAGCTAGTTGACCCTGAAATTGAAAAGCACTACAAATGAACTCTGAAAATGTTGAAAGTTGGCATGCTATCATCATTTCACCCACATAGCATGTGTTAAAAAGTTGAGAGGGCTACGACAAAAACTGGATGCACTTCGTGTACAAAACGGACAATCTCTCTCGAAGTATCAGCGTTTTGAACGAGAACTCATCTTTTACAAAGGGATTTCATTTTTTTGAAATTATTTGAACTCCATACCTTTTTGTGTTCAAAATGCACTATTAAAAGGCACATCACAAAATTTCAACAATTTCTGACTTCATTTGGTATTCTTCGTGCATTTACTTTTTTTTTGAGCTAGTTGACCCTGAAATTAAAAAGCACTACAAATGAACTCTGAAAATGTTGAAAGTTGGCATGCTATCATCATTTCATCCACATAGCATGTGTTAAAAAGTTGAGAGGGCTACGACAAAAACTGGATGCACTTCGTGTACAAAACGGACAATCTCTCTCGAAGTATCAGCGTTTCGAACGAGAACTCATCTCTTACAAAGGGATTTCATTTTTTTGAACTTATTTGAACTCCATACTTTTTGTGTGTTCAAAATGCACCATTCAAAGGCACATCACAAAATTTCAACAATTTCTGACTTCATTTGGTATTCTTCGTGCATTTACTTTTTTTTGAGCTAGTTGACCCTGAAACTGAAAAGCACTACAAATGAACTCTGAACATGTTGAAAGTTGGCATGCTATCATCATTTCACCCACATAGCATGTGTTAAAAAGTCGATAGGGCTACGACAAAAACTGGATCCACTTCGTGTACAAAACGGACAATCTCTCTCGAAGTATCAGGGTTTCGAACGAGAACTCATCTCTTACAAAGGGATTTCATTTTTTTGAAATTATTTGAACTCCATACTTTTTGTGTGTTCAAAATGCATCATTCAAAGGCACATCACAAAATTTCAACAATTTCTGACTTCATTTGGTATTCTTCGTGCATTTACTTATTTTTTTTTGAGCTAGTTGACCCTGAAATTGAAAAGCACTACAAATGATCTCTGAAAATGTTTAAAGTTGGCATGCTATCATCATTTCACCCACATAGCATGTGTTAAAAAGTTGAGAGGGCTACGACAAAAACTGGATGCACTTCGTGTACAAAACGGACAATCTCTCTCAAAGTATCAGCGTTACGAACGAGAACTCATCTCTTACAAAGGGATTTCATTTTTTTGAAATTATTTGAACTCCATACCTTTTTGTGTTCAAAATGCACCATTCAAAGGCACATCACAAAATTTCAAGAATTTCTGACTTCATTTGGTATTCTTCGTGCATTTACTTTTTTTAAGCTAGTTGACCCTGAAATTGAAAAGCACTCAAATGAACTCTGAAAATGTTAAAAGTTGGCATGCTATCATCATTTCATCCACATAGCATGTGTTAAAATGTTGAGAGGGCTACGACAAAAACTGGATGCACTTCATGTACAAAACGGACAATCTCTCTCGAAGTATCAGGGTTTCGAACGAGAACTCATCTCTTACAAAGGGATTTCATTTTTCTGAACTTATTTGAACTCCATACTTTTTATGTGTTCAAAATGCACCATTCAAAGGCACATCACAAAATTTCAACAATTTCTAACTTCATTTGGTATTCTTCGTGCATTTACTTTTTTTTTTTGAGCTAGTTGACCCTGAAATTGAAAAGCACTACAAATGAACTCTGAAAATGTTGAAAGTTGGCATGCTATCATCATTTCACCCACATAGCATGTGTTAAAAAGTCGATAGGGCTACGACAAAAACTGGATCCACTTCCTGTACAAAACGGACAATCTCTCTCGAAGTATCAGGGTTTCGAACGAGAACTCATCTCTTACAAAGGGATTTCATTTTTTTGAAATTATTTGACCTCCATACTTTTTGTGTGTTCAAAATGCATCATTCAAAGGCACATCACAAAATTTCAACAATTTCTGACTTCATTTGGTATTCTTCGTGCATTTACTTTTTTTTTTTGAGCTAGTTGACCCTGAAATTGAAAAGCACTACAAATGAACTCTAAAAATGTTGAAAGTTGGCATGCTATCATCATTTCACCCACATAGCATGTGTTAAAAAGTTGAGAGGGCTACGACAAAAACTGGGTGCACTTCGTGTACAAAACGGACAATCTCTCTCGAAGTATCAGGGTTTCGAACGAGAACTCATCTCTTACAAAGGGATTTCATTTTTATGAACGTATTTGAACTCCATACTTTTTGTGTGTTCAAAATGCACCATTCAAAGGCACATCCCAAAATTTCAACAATTTCTGACTTCATTTGGTATTCTTCGTGCATTAACTTAAATTTTTTTTTGAGCTAGTTGACCCTGAAATTGAAAAGCACTACAAATGAACTCTGAAAATGTTGAAAGTTGGCATGCTATCATCATTTCACCCACATAGCATGTGTTAAAAAGTTGAGAGGGCTACGACAAAAACTGGATGCACTTCGTGTACAAAACGGACAATCTCTCTCGAAGTATCAGCGTTTTGAACGAGAACTCATCTTTTACAAAGGGATTTCATTTTTTTGAAATTATTTGAACTCCATACCTTTTTGTGTTCAAAATGCACTATTAAAAGGCACATCACAAAATTTCAACAATTTCTGACTTCATTTGGTATTCTTCGTGCATTTACTTTTTTTTTGAGCTAGTTGACCCTGAAATTAAAAAGCACTACAAATGAACTCTGAAAATGTTGAAAGTTGGCATGCTATCATCATTTCATCCACATAGCATGTGTTAAAAAGTTGAGAGGGCTACGACAAAAACTGGATGCACTTCGTGTACAAAACGGACAATCTCTCTCGAAGTATCAGCGTTTCGAACGAGAACTCATCTCTTACAAAGGGATTTCATTTTTTTGAACTTATTTGAACTCCATACTTTTTGTGTGTTCAAAATGCACCATTCAAAGGCACATCACAAAATTTCAACAATTTCTGACTTCATTTGGTATTCTTCGTGCATTTACTTTTTTTTTGAGCTAGTTGACCCTGAAACTGAAAAGCACTACAAATGAACTCTGAACATGTTGAAGGTTGGCATGCTATCATCATTTCACCCACATAGCATGTGTTAAAAAGTCGATAGGGCTACGACAAAAACTGGATCCACTTCGTGTACAAAACGGACAATCTCTCTCGAAGTATCAGGGTTTCGAACGAGAACTCATCTCTTACAAAGGGATTTCATTTTTTTGAAATTATTTGAACTCCATACTTTTTGTGTGTTCAAAATGCATCATTCAAAGGCACATCACAAAATTTCAACAATTTCTGACTTCATTTGGTATTCTTCGTGCATTTACTTATTTTTTTTTTGAGCTAGTTGACCCTGAAATTGAAAAGCACTACAAATGATCTCTGAAAATGTTTAAAGTTGGCATGCTATCATCATTTCACCCACATAGCATGTGTTAAAAAGTTGAGAGGGCTACGACAAAAACTGGATGCACTTCGTGTACAAAACGGACAATCTCTCTCAAAGTATTAGCGTTACGAACGAGAACTCATCTCTTACAAAGGGATTTCATTTTTTTGAAATTATTTGAACTCCATACCTTTTTGTGTTCAAAATGCACCATTCAAAGGCACATCACAAAATTTCAAGAATTTCTGACTTCATTTGGTATTCTTCGTGCATTTACTTTTTTTAAGCTAGTTGACCCTGAAATTGAAAAGCACTCAAATGAACTCTGAAAATGTTGAAAGTTGGCATGCTATCATCATTTCATCCACATAGCATGTGTTAAAAAGTTGAGAGGGCTACGACAAAAACTGGATGCACTTCATGTACAAAACGGACAATCTCTCTCGAAGTATCAGGGTTTCGAACGAGAACTCATCTCTTACAAAGGGATTTCATTTTTTTGAACTTATTTGAACTCCATACTTTTTATGTGTTCAAAATGCACCATTCAAAGGCACATCACAAAATTTCAACAATTTCTGACTTCATTTGGTATTCTTCGTGCATTTACTTTTTTTTTTTGAGCTAGTTGACCCTGAAATTGAAAAGCACTACAAATGAACTCTGAAAATGTTGAAAGTTGGCATGCTATCATCATTTCACCCACATAGCATGTGTTAAAAAGTCGATAGGGCTACGACAAAAACTGGATCCACTTCCTGTACAAAACGGACAATCTCTCTCGAAGTATCAGGGTTTCGAACGAGAACTCATCTCTTACAAAGGGATTTCATTTTTTTGAAATTATTTGAACTCCATACTTTTTGTGTGTTCAAAATGCATCATTCAAAGGCACATCACAAAATTTCAACAATTTCTGACTTCATTTGGTATTCTTCGTGCATTTACTTTTTTTTTTTGAGCTAGTTGACCCTGAAATTGAAAAGCACTACAAATGAACTCTAAAAATGTTGAAAGTTGGCATGCTATCATCATTTCACCCACATAGCATGTGTTAAAAAGTTGAGAGGGCTACGACAAAAACTGGGTGCACTTCGTGTACAAAACGGACAATCTCTCTCGAAGTATCAGGGTTTCGAACGAGAACTCATCTCTTACAAAGGGATTTCATTTTTATGAACGTATTTGAACTCCATACTTTTTGTGTGTTCAAAATGCACCATTCAAAGGCACATCCCAAAATTTCAACAATTTCTGACTTCATTTGGTATTCTTCGTGCATTAACTTAATTTTTTTTTTGAGCTAGTTGACCCTGAAATTGAAAAGCACTACAAATGAACTCTGAAAATGTTGAAAGTTGGCATGCTATCATCATTTCACCCACATAGCATGTGTTAAAAAGTTGAGAGGGCTACGACAAAAACTGGATGCACTTCGTGTACAAAACGGACAATCTCTCTCGAAGTATCAGCGTTTTGAACGAGAACTAATCTTTTACAAAGGGATTTCATTTTTGTGAAATTATTTGAACTCCATACCTTTTTGTGTTCAAAATGCACTATTAAAAGGCACATCACAAAATTTCAACAATTTCTGACTTCATTTGGTATTCTTCGTGCATTTACTTTTTTTTGAGCTAGTTGACCCTGAAATTGAAAAGCGCTACAAATGAACTCTGAAAATGTTGAAAGTTGGCATGCTATCATCATTTCATCCACATAGCATGTGTTAAAAAGTTGAGAGGGCTACGACAAAAACTGGATGCACTTCGTGTCCAAAACGGACAATCTCTCTCGAAGTATCAGCGTTCCGAACGAGAACTCATCTCTTACAAAGGGATTTCATTTTTTTGAACTTATTTGAACTCCATACTTTTTGTGTGTTCAAAATGCACCATTCAAAGGCACATCACAAAATTTCAACAATTTCTGACTTCATTTGGTATTCTTCGTGCATTTACTTTTTTTTTTGAGCTAGTTGACCTTGAAATTGAAAAGCACTACAAATGAACTCTGAACATGTTGAAAGTTGGCATGCTATCATCATTTCACCCACATAGCATGTGTTAAAAAGTCGATAGGGCTACGACAAAAACTGGATCCACTTCGTGTACAAAACGGACAATCTCTCTCGAAGTATCAGGGTTTCGAACGAGAACTCATCTCTTACAAAGGGATTTCATTTTTTTCAAATTATTTGAACTCCATACTTTTTGTGTGTTCAAAATGCATCATTCAAAGGCACATCACAAAATTTCAACAATTTCTGACTTCATTTGATATTCTTCGTGCATTTACTTTTTTTTTTTGAGCTAGTTGACCCTAAAATTGAAAAGCACTACAAATGATCTCTGAAAATGTTTAAAGTTGGCATGCTATCATCATTTCACCCACATAGCATGTGTTAAAAAGTTGAGAGGGCTACGACAAAAACTGGATGCACTTCGTGTACAAAACGGACAATCTCTCTCAAAGTATCAGCGTTACGAACGAGAACTCATCTCTTACAAAGGGATTTCATTTTTTTTGAAATTATTTGAACTCCATACTTTTTGTGTGTTCAAAATGCACCATTCAAAGGCACATCACAAAATTTCAAGAATTTCTGACTTCATTTGGTATTCTTCGTGCATTTACTTTTTTTAAGCTAGTTGACCCTGAAATTGAAAAGCACTCAAATGAACTCTGAAAATGTTGAAAGTTGGCAAGCTATCATCATTTCATCCACATAGCATGTGTTAAAAAGTTGAGAGGGCTACGACAAAAACTGGATGCACTTCATGTACAAAACGGACAATCTCTCTCGAAGTATCAGGGTTTCGAACGACAACTCATCTCTTACAAAGGGATTTCATTTTTTTGAACTTATTTGAACTCTATACTTTTTTTGTGTTCAAAATGCACCATTCAAAGGCACATCACAAAATTTCAACAATTTCTGACTTCATTTGGTATTCTTCGTGCATTTACTTATTTTTTTGAGCTAGTTGACCCTGAAATTGAAAAGCACTACAAATGAACTCTGAAAATGTTGAAGTTGGCATGCTATCATCATTTCACCCACATAGCATGTGTTAAAAAGTCGATAGGGCTACGACAAAAACTGGATCCACTTCCTGTACAAAACGGACAATCTCTCTCGAAGTATCAGGGTTTCGAACGAGAACTCATCTCTTACAAAGGGATTTCATTTTTTTGAAATTATTTGAACTCCATACTTTTTGTGTGTTCAAAATGCATCATTCAAAGGCACATCACAAAATTTCAACAATTTCTGACTTCATTTGGTATTCTTCGTGCATTTACTTTTTTTTTGAGCTAGTTGACCCTGAAATTGAAAAGCACTACAAATGAACTCTAAAAATGTTGAAAGTTGGCATGCTATCATCATTTCACCCACATAGCATGTGTTAAAAAGTTGAGAGGGCTACGACAAAAACAGGGTGCACTTCGTGTACAAAACGGACAATCTCTCTCGAAGTATCAGGGTTTCGAACGAGAACTCATCTCTTACAAAGGGATTTCATTTTTATGAACGTATTTGAACTCCATACTTTTTGTGTGTTCAAAATGCACCATTCAAAGGCACATCCCAAAATTTCAACAATTTCTGACTTCATTTGGTATTCTTCGTGCATTAACTTAATTTTTTTTTTGAGCTAGTTGACCCTGAAATTGAAAAGCACTACAAATGAACTCTGAAAATGTTGAAAGTTGGCATGCTATCATCATTTCACCCACATAGCATGTGTTAAAAAGTTGAGAGGGCTACGACAAAAACTGGATGCACTTCGTGTACAAAACGGACAATCTCTCTCGAAGTATCAGCGTTTTGAACGAGAACTCATCTTTTACAAAGGGATTTCATTTTTGTGAAATTATTTGACCTCCATACCTTTTTGTGTTCAAAATGCACTATTAAAAGGCACATCACAAAATTTCAACAATTTCTGACTTCATTTGGTATTCTTCGTGCATTTACTTTTTTTTTGAGCTAGTTGACCCTGAAATTGAAAAGCGCTACAAATGAACTCTGAAAATGTTGAAAGTTGGCATGCTATCATCATTTCATCCACATAGCATGTGTTAAAAAGTTGAGAGGGCTACGACAAAAACTGGATGCACTTCGTGTACAAAACGGACAATCTCTCTCGAAGTATCAGTGTTCCGAACGAGAACTCATCTCTTACAAAGGGATTTCATTTTTTTGAACTTATTTGAACTCCATACTTTTTGTGTGTTCAAAATGCACCATTCAAAGGCACATCACAAAATTTCAACAATTTCTGACTTCATTTGGTATTCTTCGTGCATTTACTTTTTTTTTTGAGCTAGTTGACCCTGAAATTGAAAAGCACTACAAATGAACTCTGAACATGTTGAAAGTTGGCATGCTATCATCATTTCACCCACATAGCATGTGTTAAAAAGTCGATAGGGCTACGACAAAAACTGGATCCACTTCGTGTACAAAACGGACAATCTCTCTCGAAGTATCAGGGTTTCGAACGAGAACTCATCTCTTACAAAGGGATTTCATTTTTTTGAAATTATTTGAACTCCATACTTTTTGTGTGTTCAAAATGCATCATTCAAAGGCACATCACAAAATTTCAACAATTTCTGACTTCATTTGGTATTCTTCGTGCATTTACTTATTTTTTTTTTGAGCTAGTTGACCCTAAAATTGAAAAGCACTACAAATGAACTCTGAAAATGTTTAAAGTGGGCATGCTATCATCATTTCACCCACATAGCATGTGTTAAAAAGTTGAGAGGGATACGACAAAAACTGGATGCACTTCGTGTACAAAACGGACAATCTCTCTCAAAGTATCAGCGTTACGAACGAGAACTCATCTCTTACAAAGGGATTTCATTTTTTTGAAATTATTTGAACTCCATACTTTTTGTGTGTTCAAAATGCACCATTCAAAGGCACATCACAAAATTTCAACAATTTCTGACTTCATTTGGTATTCTTCGTGCATTTACTTTTTTTTTGAGCTAGTTGGCCCTGAAATTGAAAAGGACTACAAATGAACTCTGAAAATGTTGAAAGTTGGCATGCTATCATCATTTCACCCACATAGCATGTGCGAGAAAGTTGAGAGGGTTACGTTAAATACTGGATGCACTTCGTGTACAAAATGGACAATCTCTTTGGAAGTAGAAGCGACCCCCACAATAAGAGACGACATTCTTCTTCTCTCATATATGGTGGACACTAGCTCACCTGATTTTTCAACCGTCGATGATGGTCGCTACTCCTACTTCCCCTAGTGCATAACCAATATCTAGCACAAGGAGAAGAAGGAGAAACGACCCCCACAGCAACAGTCGACATTCTTCTTCTCTCATGTACGGTGGACACTCCCTCACCTGATTTTTCGACCGTCGATGATGGTCGCTACTCCTTCTTCCCCTAGTGCATAACAGATCTGTTACAAAAGGGATTTCATTTTTTGAACTTATTTGAACTGAAGACTTTTTGTATATACATGTGGTCGAAATGCATGATACCATGAAGTTAGAAAGGTCTAAACCATTCAAAAGTAGCAAATGAAGTTAGAAAGGGCTAAACCATTAAAATTTGGAAACTAAAATGGCACAAACAGAAACTAGACATATATAAATTGGTCCAAGGAGTACATGATACTAGTCCAAACAGTACATAATAATAGCTACCATAGATATATATATATATATATATATATATATATATACAAGTGTTCGACGTTGAGAACACTACTCGTCTGAATCAGAATGTCCACCTTCCTCGAGGTGACGCTGGCCATAATTGACGACTCGAATCTTGCGGTACAACTCGTATGAAACGTATGCATCTTTTGCTGCATACTCAATGTTGATACGATCAAGTGGGGCCTTCTCCCAAAGTTTGTGCTGAGACTTTGGGAAACTGTTCTTCATATCACCATATTTCTCGTCGATCAAGGCAACTGCCATATGAGCCATCGAAGTCCTGACATGTCGAAGCCTGAATACCGTTTGGAGATCAATGAGGCAACCAGTTGGTATCTCAATACCGAAGTTGTACCTCATCTTCAGCTTGTCGTTCGTTATGTCAACGCTAGCAAAAGTGATGCCGCTGCGAAGGAAGTCCATGAGTTCTGGACAATTCTTGTCACTACTGCAACAGAAACAAATTAAAATAGAACAAATGTTACATACTGCTGCAATAAGGAAACATGTTTCACTACAACTAAAGAGAAAATTATCTTTAGGATTCAAATAGAACATATGCAATGGAACGTAGAGAGATCACTATAGCTATCCAATGGAACCTAGAGAGATCACTAGCTATATGCAATTTTCATGACTATGACATATCATATTGCTATCCAATGGAACCTAGAGAGATCACTAGCTATATGCAATTTTCATAACCTTGGATCAAAGATCACCGCATAAAATTGTATCACTACAACTATGATTTCAATGGAACATATTGAACCAATCAGATTTTTCAGATTGTGGAACACTATTCCAATCAGATTGTGTTCCCTTCAACTAATCAAAATTGTTTCACTACAACTATTTGAAGCGAACCAACTATGATTCCAATGGAACATATTAACACTAGTTGATTCTAATACGATTTTTCAGATTATGAAACACTATTCCAATCAGATTGTGTTCCCCTTCAACTAATCAAAATTGTTTCACTACAACTATTTGAAGGGAACCAACTATGATTCCAATGGAACATATTAGACACTAGTTGATTCTAATACGATTTTTGAGATTATGGAACACTATTCCAATTAGATTGTGTTCCCCTTCAAATAATCAAAATTGTTTCACTACAACTATTTTAAGGGAACCAACTATGATTGAAACAAATAAACTTACAATGTCGTTATCTTGGATCAAAGAAAGCCTCAAAACTTACCTCGCCCATTGGAAGATCGAGACATGGTGTGCGAAGCATAGTTGGATGACGGCAACACCGCGTTGATCGGCCGTGTACTCCAGATCAAGCCCCAAGAACTTCACATGATCCATTGCGGCGTCAAGCCATCGTTCCTTCAACTGTTCAAGAAAAACGGCATCTCCCTGCTCTTGTTCGTGTACACGACATCGAGCATGGTCGTGCCATGTGCGAGCTGTTGGGGAACGTCGCATGGGAAACAAAAAATTTCCTACGCGCACGAAGACCTATCATGGTGATGTCCATCTACGAGAGGGGATGAGTGATCTACGTACCCTTGTAGATCCTACAGCAGAAGCGTTAGTGAACGCGGTTGATGTAGTGGAATGTCCTCACGTCCCTCGATCCGCCCCGTGAACAATCCCGCAATCAGTCCCACGATCTAGTACCGAACGGACGGCACCTCCGCGTTCAGCACACGTACAACTCGACGATGATCTCGGCCTTCTTGATCCAGCAAGAGAGACAGAGAGGTAGAAGAGTTCTCCGACAGCGTGACGGCGCTCCGGAGGTTGGTGATGACCTTGTCTCAGCAGGGCTCCGCCCGAGCTCCGCAGAAACGCGATCTAGAGGAAAAACCGTGGAGGTATGTGGTCGGGCTGCCGTGGAAAAGTCGTCTCAAATCAGCCCTAAAACCTCCGTATATATAGGTGGGAGGGAGGGGACCTTGCCTTGGGGCTCAAGGAGCCCCAAGGGGGTCGGCCGAGTCCAAGGGGGAAGGCTCCCCCCAAACCGAGTTGGACTTGGTTTGGTGGGTGGGAGTCCTTCCTTCCCTTCCCACCTCCTCTTTTTTTTCTCTTTGATTTTCTTTCCTAGGCGCATAGGGCCCTTTCGGGCTGTCCCACCAGCCCACTAAGGGCTGGTGTGCCATCCTCAAGGCCTATGGGCTTCCCCGGGGTGGGTTGCCCCCCCCCCCCCCCAGTGAACTCCCGGAACCCATTCGTCATTCCCGGTAACTCCGAAAACCTTCCGGTAATCAAATGAGGTCATCCTATATATCAATCTTCGTTTCCGGACCATTCCGGAAACCCTCGTGACGTCCGTGATCTCATCCGGGACTCCAAACAACATTCGGTAACCAACCATATAACTCAAATACGCATAAAACAACGTCGAACCTTAAGTGTGCAGACCCTGCGGGTTCGAGAACTATGTAGACATGACCCGAGAGACTCCTCGGTCAATATCCAATAGCGGGACCTGGATGCCCATATTGGATCCTACATATTATACGAAGATCTTATCGTTTGAACCTCAGTGCCAAGGATTCATATAATCCCGTATGTCATTCCCTTTGTCCTTCGGTATGTTACTTGCCCGAGATTCGATCATTAGTATCCGCATACCTATTTCAATCTCGTTTACCGACAAGTCTCTTTACTCGTTCCGTAATACAAGATCCCGCAACTTACACTAAGTTACATTGCTTGCAAGGCTTGTGTGTGATGTTGTATTACCGAGTGGGCCCCGAGATACCTCTCCGTCACACGGAGTGACATATCCCAGTCTTGATCCATACTAACTCAACTAACACCTTCGGAGATACTTGTAGAGCATCCTTATAGTCACCCAGTTACGTTGCGACGTTTGATACACACAAAGCATTCCTCCGGTGTCAGTGAGTTATATGATCTCATGGTCATAGGAATAAATAATTGACACGCAGAAAACAGTAGCAACAAAATGACACGATCAACATGCTACGTCTATTAGTTTGGGTCTAGTCCATCACGTGATTCTCCTAATGACGTGATCCAGTTATCAAGCAACAACACTTTGTTCATAATCAGAAGACACTGACTATCTTTGATCAACTGGCTAGCCAACTAGAGGCTTGCTAGGGACGGTGTTTTGTCTATGTATCCACACATGTAAATGAGTCTTCATTCAATACAATTATAGCATGGATAATAAACGATTATCTTGATACAGGAATTATAATAATAACTATATTTATTATTGCCTCTAGGGCATAATTCCAACAGTCTCCCACTTGCACTAGAGTCAATAATCTAGCCCTCACATCATCATGTGAATTATATTGTAATAAATCTAACACCCATACAGTTCTGGTGTTGATCATGCTTTGGCCGTGGAAGAGGTTTAGTCAGCGGGTCTGCTACATTCAGATCCGTGTGCACTTTGCATATATTTACGTCCTCTCCCTCGACGTAGTCGCGGATGAGGTTGAAGCGTCGTTTGATGTGTCTGGTCTTCTTGTGAAACCGTGGTTCCTTTGTTAAGGCAATGGCACCCGTGTTGTCACAGAACAAGGTTATTGTATTCAGTGCGCTTGGCACCACTCCAAGATCCGTCATGAACTGCTTCATCCAGACACCCTCCTTAGCCGCCTCCGAGGCAGCCATGTACTCCGCTGCACATGTACAATCTGCTATGACGCTTTGCTTGGAACTGCACCAGCTTACCGCACCCCCATTAAGAATAAATACGTATCCGGTTTGCGACTTAGAGTCGTCCGGATCTGTGTCAAAGCTTGCATCGACGTAACCTTTTACGGCGAGCTCTTCGTCACCTCCATACACGAGAAACATCTCCTTAGTCCTTTTCAGGTACTTCAGGATATTCTTGACCGCTGTCCAGTGATCCACTCCTGGATTACTCTGGAACCTACCTGCCATACTTATGGCCAGGCTAACATCCGGTCTAGTGCACAGCATTGCATACATGATAGAACCTATGGCTGAAGCATAGGGGACGGAGCGCATATGCTCTCTATCTTCATCAGTTGCTGGGCACTGAGTCTTACTCAATCTCGTACCTTGTAAAACTGGCAAGAACCCTTTACTGGACTGTTCCATTTTGAGCCTCTTCAAAACTTTATCAAGGTATGTGCTTTGTCAAAGTCCTATCAGGCGTTTTGATCTATCCCTATAGATCTTAATGCCTAGAATGTAAGCAGCTTCTCCTGGGTCCTTCATAGAGAAACTCTTATTCAAGTAATCCTTTATGCTCTCTAAAAACTCCACGTTGTTTCCAATCAGAAATATGTCATCCACATATAATATTAGAAACACCACAGAGCTCCCACTCACTTTCTTGTAAATACAAGATTCTCCAACCACTTGTATAAACCCAAATGCTTTGATCACCTCATCAAAGCGTTTGTTCCAACTCCGAGATGCTTGCACCAGTCCATAAATGGATCGCTGGAGCTTGCACGCCTTGTTAGCATCCTTAGGATCGACAAAACCTTCGGGTTGTATCATATACAACTTTTCCTTAAGGAAACCGTTAAGGAACGCCGTTTTGACATCCATCTGCCAGATTTCATAATCGAAAAATGCAGCTATTGCTAACATGATTCTGACGGACTTAAGCATCGCTACGGGTGAGAATGTCTCATCGTAGTCAACTCCTTGAACTTGTGAAAAACCCTTTGCCACAAGTCGAGCTTTATAAATGGTCACTTTGCCGTCAGCGTCCGTCTTCCTCTTAAAGATCCATTTGTTCTGAATAGCCTTGTGGCCCTCAGGTAGTACCTCCAAAGTCCACACTTTGTTTTCATACATGGATCCTATCTCGGACTTCATGGCTTCTAGCCATTTGTTGGAATCTGGGCCCACCATTGCTTCTTCATAATTTGCAGGTTCATTGTTGTCTAACAACATGATTGATAAGACGGGATTACCGTACCACTCTGGAGCAGCACGTGGTCTCGTCGACCTGCGTGGTTCGATAGAAACTTGAACCGGAGTTTCATGATCATCATCATTAACTTCCTCCTCAACCGGCGTCGCAACGACAGAGGTTTCCCCTTGCCCTGTCCCACCATCCAGAGGGATGAGAGGTTCGACAACCTCGTCAAGTTCTATCTTCCTCCCACTCAATTCTCTCGAGAGAAACTCCTTCTCGAGAAAAGCTCCGTTTTTAGCAACAAACACTTTGCCCTCGGATTTGAGATAGAAGGTGTAC
Organism: Hordeum vulgare subsp. vulgare; assembly: GCF_904849725.1. Taxonomy (NCBI): domain Eukaryota; kingdom Viridiplantae; phylum Streptophyta; class Magnoliopsida; order Poales; family Poaceae; genus Hordeum; species Hordeum vulgare. The sequence continues at coordinate 26,636,024 of NC_058523.1, read as the reverse complement.
CCAACCGTCTCTTTTGGGTAACCTATGAAGACGCATTTTTCCGCTTTGGGTTCCAGCTTTTCAGGGTGAAGCTTTTTGACATAAGCATCACATCCCCAAACTTTAAGAAACGACAACTTTGGCCTTTTGCCATACCACAGTTCGTATGGTGTCGCCTCAACGGATTTTGATGGTGCCCTATTTAAAGTGAATGCAGCTGTTTCTAATGCATAACCCCAAAACGATAACGGCAAATCGGTAAGAGACATCATAGATCGCACCATCTCTAATAAAGTACGATTACGATGTTCGGACACACCATTACGCTGTGGTGTTCCAGGCGGTGTTAACTCTGAAACAATTCCACATTGTCTTAAGTGAGCACCAAACCCGAAACTCAGATATTCACCCCCACGATCAGACCGTAGGAACTTTATCTTCTTGTTACGATGATTTTCAACTTCACTCTGAAATTGCTTGAACTTTTCAAATGTTTCAGACTTGTGCTTCATCAAGTAGACATAACCATATCTACTCAAATCGTCAGTGAAGGTGAGAAAATAACGGTATCTGCCGCGTGCCTCCACGCTCATCGGACCACACACATCGGTATGTATGATTTCCAACAAGTCACTTGCACGCTCCATTGTTCCGGAGAACAGAGTCTTAGTAATCTTGCCCATGAGGCATGGTTCGCACGTGTCAAGTGAATCAAAGTCAAGTGACTCCAAAAGTCCATCAGCATGGAGTTTCTTCATGCGCTTTACACCAATATGACCTAAGCGGCAGTGCCACAAAAATATGGCGCTATCATTGTTAACTCTAACTCTTTTGGTCTCAATGTTATGTATATGCGTATCGCTATCAAGATTCAATATGAAAAATCCTCTCACATTAGGTGCATGACCATAAAAGATGTTACTCATAGAAATAGAACAACCATTATTCTCTGACTTAAAAGAGTAACCATCTCGCAATAAACGAGATCCAGATATAATGTTCATGCTCAACGCAGGCACTAAATAACAATGATTTAAGTTCATCACTAATCCTGATGGTAACTGAAGTGAAACTGTGCCGACGGCGATTGCATCAACTTTGGAACCATTTCCTACGCGCATCGTCACTTCATCTTTCGCCAGCCTTCGTCTATTCCGCAGTTCCTGTTTCGAGTTGCAAATATGAGCAACAGAACCGGTATCGAATACCCAGGCACTACTACGAGAGCCGGTTAAGTACACATGAATAACATGTATATCAAATATACCTGATTTTTCTTTGGCCGCCTTCTTATCTGCCAGATACTTGGGGCAATTGCACTTCCAGTGACCCATATCCTTGCAATAGTAACACTCCGTTTCAGGCTTAGGTCCAGCTTTGGGTTTCTTCGTCGGATTGGCAACAGGCTTGCCGCTCTTCTTTGAATTACCCTTCTTGCATTTGTCGTTTCTCTTGAAACTAGTGGTCTTATTCACCATCAACACTTGATGCTCTTTACGGAGTTCAGACTCTGCGACTTTCAGCATCGCAAACAACTCGCCGAGAGACTTGTTCATCCCTTGCATGTTGTAGTTCAACACAAAGCCTTTATAGCTTGGCGGCAGTGATTGAAGGATTCTGTCAGTGATAGCCTCTTGCGGGAGTTCAATCCCCAGCTCAGCTAGACGGTTTGAGTACCCAGACATTTTGAGCACATGTTCACTGACAGACGAGTTCTCCTCCATCTTGCAAGCATAGAATTTATCGGAGGTCTCATACCTCTCGATCCGGGCGTTCTTCTGAAAGATAAACTTCAACTCCTGGAACATCTCAAATGCTCCATGACGCTCAAAGCGACGTTGAAGTCCCGGTTCTAAGCCATACAAGACTGCACATTGAACTATTGAGTATTCCTCCTTACGTGCTAACCAAGCGTTCTTAACATCCTGATCAGCCGTAGCGGGTGGTTCATCTCCTAGTGCAGCATTAAGGACATAATCCTTCTTCCCAGCTTGTAAGATTAGCTTAAGATTACGAGCCCAGTCTACAAAGTTGCTTCCATCATCTTTCAACTTAGCTTTCTCTAGGAACGTATTAAAATTCAGGATGACTGTAGTGTGAGCCATGATCTACAACACAAATATATTCAAAGTGGACTTAGACTATGTTCAAGATAATTAGAGTTTAACTTAATCAAATTATTCGCTAAACTCCCACTCAAAAAGTACATCTCTCTAGTCATTTGAGTGGTTCATGATCCACTTACACTAGCTCAAGTCCGATCATCACGTGAGTTGAGTATAGTTTCAGTGGTAAGCATCCCTATGCTAATCATATCATCTATATGATTCATGATCGACCTTTCGGTCTCATGTGTTCCGAGGCCATGTCTGCACATGCTAGGCTCGTCAAGCTTAACCCGAGTGTTCCGCGTGCGCAACTGTTTTGCACCCGTTGTATGTGAACGTTGAGTCTATCACACCCGATCATCACGTGGTGTCTCGAAACGACGAACTGTAGCAACGGTGCACAGTCGGGGACAACACAATTTCGTCTTGAAATTTTAGTGAGAGATCACATCATAATGCTACCGTCGTTCTAAGCAAAATAAGGTGCATAAAAGGATTAACATCACATGCAATTCATAAGTGACATGATATGGCCATCATCACGTGCTTCTTGATCTCCATCACCAAAGCACCGGCACGATCTTCTTGTCACCGGCGCCACACCATGATCTCCATCAACGTGTTGCCATCGGGGTTGTCGTGCTACTCATGCTATTACTACTAAAGCTACATCCTAGCAAAATAGTAAACGCATCTGCAAGCACAAACGTTAGTATAAAGACAACCCTATGGCTCCTGCCGGTTGCCGTACCATCGACGTGCAAGTCGATATTTTCTTTTACAACATGATCATCTCATACATCCAATATATCACATCACATTGTTGGCCATCACATCACAAGCATACCCTGCAAAAACAAGTTAGACATCCTCTAATTTTGTTGTTGCATGTTTTACCTGGTGACCATGGGTATCTAGTAGGATCGCATCTTACTTACGCAAACACCACAACGGAGATATATGAGTTGCTATTTAACCTCATCCAAGGACCTCCTCGGTCAAATCCGATTCAACTAAAGTTGGAGAAACCGACACTTGCCAGTCATCTTTGAGCAACGGGGTTACTCGTAGCGATGAAACCAGTCTCTCGTAAGCGTACGAGTAATGTTGGTCCAAGCCGCTTCAATCCAACAATACCGCAGAATCAAGAAAAGACTAAGGAGGGCAGCAAAACGCACATCACCGCCCACAACAAATTTTGTGTTCTACTCGAGAAGACATCTACGCATGAACCTAGCTCATGATGCCACTGTTGGGGAACGTCGCATGGGAAACAAAAAATTTCCTACGCGCATGAAGACCTATCATGGTGATGTCCATCTACGAGAGGGGATGAGTGATCTATGTACCCTTGTAGATCGTACAGCAGAAGCATTAGTGAACGCGGTTGATGTAGTGGAACATCCTCACGTCCCTCGATCCGCCCCGCGAACAATCCCGCGATCAGTCCCACGATCTAGTACCGAACGGACGGCACCTCCGCGTTCAGCACACGTACAACTCGACGATGATCTCGGCCTTCTTGATCCAGCAAGAGAGACGGAGAGGTAGAAGAGTTCTCCGGCAGCGTGACGGCACTCCGGAGGTTGGTGATGACCTTGTCTCAGCAGGGCTCCGCCCGAGCTCCGCAGAAACGCGATCTAGAGGAAAAACCGTGGAGGTATGTGGTCGGGCTGTCGTGGAAAAGTCGTCTCAAATCAGCCCTAAAACCTCCGTATATATAGGTGGGAGGGAGGGGACCTTGCCTTGGGGCTCAAGGAGCCCCAAGGGGGTCGGACGAGTCCAAGGGGGAAGGCTCCCCCCCCCAAACCGAGTTGGACTTGGTTTGGTGGGTGGGAGTCCTTCCTTCCCTTCCCACCTCCTCTTTTTTTTCTCTTTGATTTTCTTTCCTAGGCGCATAGGGCCCTTTTGGGCTGTCCCACCAGCCCACTAAGGGCTGGTGTGCCACCCTCAAGGCCTATGGGCTTCCCCGGGGTGGGTCCCCCCCCCCCCCGGTGAACTCCCGGAACCCATTCGTCATTCCCGGTAACTCCGAAAACCTTCCGGTAATCAAATGAGGTCATCCTATATAACAATCTTCGTTTCCGGACCATTCCGGAAACCCTCGTGACATCTGTGAGCTCATCCGGGACTCCGAACAACATTCGGTAACCAACCATATAACTCAAATACGCATAAAACAACGTCGAACCTTAAGTGTGCAGACCCTGCGGGATCGAGAACTATGTAGACATGGCCCGAGAGACTCCTCGGTCAATATCCAATAACGGGACCTGGATGCCCATATTGGATCCTACATATTATACGAAGATCTTATCGTTTGAACCTCCGTGCCAAGGATTCATATAATCCCGTATGTCATTCCCTTTGTCCTTCGGTATGTTACTTGCCCGAGATTCGATCGTTAGTATCCGCATGCCTATTTCAATCTCGTTTACCGGCAAGTCTCTTTACTCGTTCCGTAATACAAGATCCCGCAACTTACACTAAGTTACATTGCTTGCAAGGCTTGTGTGTGATGTTGTATTACCGAGTGGGCCCCGAGATACCTCTCCGTCACACGGAGTGACAAATCCCAGTCTTGATCCATACTAACTCAACTAACACCTTCGGAGATACCTGTAGAGCATCTTTATAGTCACCCAGTTACATTGCGACGTTTGATACACACAAAGCATTCCTCCGGTGACAGTGAGTTATATGATCTCATGGTCATAGGAATAAATACTTGACACGCAGAAAACAGTAGCAACAAAATGACACGATCAACATGCTACGTCTATTAGTTTGGGTCTAGTCCATCACGTGATTCTCCTAATGACGTGATCCAGTTATCAAGCAACAACACTTTGTTCATAATCAGAAGACACTGACTATCTTTGATCAACTGGCTAGCCAACTAGAGGCTTGCTAGGGATGGTGTTTTGTCTATGTATCCACACATGTAAATGAGTCTTCATTCAATACAATTATAGCATGGATAATAAACGATTATCTTGATACTGGAATTATAATAATAACTATATTTATTATTGCCTCTAGGGCATAATTCCAACAGCACCTCTTCAAAGCGAGTTGGCATGGTGGAAGAAGAGAAGGGAAGAAAAGAGGAGAAGAACAGAGAGCGAGAGGGAGAGAGAAGAAGAAACAGAGAAATGGCGACTCTGCTTCGGTTCGTGCTTTTCATCGCCCGAAACAGCGCGGGATGCAAACCGTTTGGTCCTTTAGTCCCGGGTTGAGCCACCAACCGGGACTAAAGAGGTATACCAACGGTTGCCACCACTACGGCAGGCCACGTGTTAGACGGGTTGAGCCACCAACCGGGACTAAAGGGGGATACGAACGGTTGCCACCACCACTGCCCACCGCGTAGCCCTTTAGTCCTGGTTTGGGACACGAACCGGGACTAAAGGCTCCTTACGGGCCGGGACTAAAGCCTCGAGGGAGGCATTGAGAATTGGGGCGACGTGGCCGGGCCTTTAGTCCCGGCCCAGAGGCAGGCCGGGACTAAAGGGTCCTGGCCAAAGGCCCGTTTTCCACTAGTGACTCTCTTATCACAAATTTCTAGTTGTAAAGTACTTCTCTACTTGTGCTTAAGCTGTCTTATAACCGTGTTTGTTACTTGCATTGCTAGACTGAGATGGAAAACAAGACCTCTCAACCTACAGAAGATTATCCTCAATCTAAGTCTGGAACCGAGGCTGTAGCTGAAGTGCTTGCTAAGCACACTAAGAAGCCAAGGTTTCTTGAACATGTGGGGATCCACCAGGTCCATGCGAGATCCAGTGCTAGCAATTGTGAAGCGGAATTGTCTGCGAAGAATAGGAATGTTGAACTTCAGGAACGTGTTGACACCTTGACCAAGTTGCTGAAGGAATCCGAAGAAGCAAGGATTAGGCAAGCCGAGGACAACATGAAGAGAGATGAGGAGAACAAGAAGAAGCAAGCTGAGATGGACAAAAAACTAGACTTTTTGCTAAGTCACATGCAACCAAGATCAGCTCAAGAGTAAGTTGCTTAGTCCAAACAAAAAGATGGTGGAAGCAATGTGAATGTGATATATTGCTGGAACCTACCTTCTAACTTTATTTTGTGAGGGTTTTGTTGTGAAAATTGCACACTAGCGGATGCAAACTTGCTGCATTCTGCTGCTCCAGGGTTAGTGGATGTGGAGATGCACGCTTAATGTTATGCTGGATTAGTATTTCTTACATAACTTATATTTTCTCTTGTTGTGCCTCTTAATTTGTCTATGATGTTGTGCCCTTTTTTCAAGAGTGTTATTGGGTCTGGAAATGTAAGCTTAGTGATAGGATTGGAAACATGTTCTATCTACAAACAAAAATCGGCTGGGTAATATAAAAACTAACGGGCTGGATGAAGTGGGCCTAGAAATCGCGTTCTTTTTAAGCACAAGCGGCACAAATTTTAACGGGTTGGTGTGCTTGTTGGACACAGAAATGACTATCGTCAGACCCACAGAAATGGGCCAACCAATTGCACTGCAAATGGGCTCAAAAGCCTTCATGGCCTAAAACGTATGGCCCAAAACTTATTGGGCCAATGGTTATATGAGTCTCCACGCTCTCGCCACGTCATGTAAATCCATGACGGAATAGTCCGTCATAGAGAAAGCGGGCCGCGGGCGGGCCGAACGGGTTTTGGGCTCATCGGTCACGGAAAGATAAATCCGTCAAGGATTGTCGGATGCGTAAATTATGACGCGATATAGGTGACGGATTCCAAGATCGTCATGCCTAACAATCGTCGACGGATTTTTGCTCTTCCATGACGGCCGGTGACTGTCACAGATTAACAACTTTCTTGTAGTGGACACTGTAGATTCTCAAATCACGTCTACGGCGGTTGTACCGCTGGCCACAAGTGGTTGTACCGCCCCTGTGTATCTGCGCATAATGGTTGGATTGGGGTTGGACTATAAAAGGAGGTGGTTCTTCCACCTCCCATCTACCTCTTGCCTCTCTCTCCTCTATTTATGTCCAAAACTTATTCTTACCGATCTCCTTCTCGAGCCAACCAAAGTTGTTCATTTTTTAGGGCTCGAGGGAGGAGACCCAGATCTGCACTTCCACTGAAGGAAATTTAATTTCCACATACTTCCATTTATGAATCTTGTTATTCTTGGGTATTTGGACAACGTAGACGAGAGCCTCTAATTAAGTTGTCGAGAGAGTCCTAACCTTACTTTCAAAGGTCCAATTGCCACCTTTAAGTGCACCCCTAATGAATTCACGACATCTTGCATTGTGCGAGGGTGTGAGGAGAAAAGATTGCGTCCTTGGGACGCTTGGGGAGCATCGTGCTTCCACACTCCTCCAAACAGAGGCGGACCTCCCGAAACGAGGGAACCTCGAAAACAAATGCTCGACTCCATCGTCTCCACTTGCGGTTGTTTCAGTCCTATTACTTTCTGCAAATTTGCCCCTCTTGTTTAGTCATACTTGCAGTTGTTAGATATGTTGTTTGTCATACAGATTATCCATCTAGTTACATTTCTAGACAAACTACTCCCTCCATCTACTAATACAACGCCATTTCACATTTTTATGTCTAACTTTGACTATTAATTTTACCAACAAAATGTGAGTCACATGCAAAGTTTTAACTTGCCGGCTATTGCGGCGCTATTTGCCGGCAATAGCGGCCACATAACCTTGGGGCAACGCCACTGCCACTTATGACGCTATGCAAACTGAACCGCAAAATGCCGCTATTAGCCAGATCTAGCCGCGATTTTCTGCAGATATTTGCGCCGCTATTACGAATTTGGGCCAGAGAGAATACGTGAATTATGGGCCTTTTCAGCATAATCGCATAGAGGGATTAGAGGCCCAAAAAAGGGGCTATAAGAGCAGAACGCCAACCCTAAGAAGGCGAAACATCAGCTCCTCGTCCTCCTCCCAGATTACATCTGCAGCACAACGTTGAGTCTGCACCTGCATCCTGCAGCCATCGAAGAGGAAGAAGAACGGAAGGACCATGTCTCAGCCCGAGCCAGAGATTCAGGGAGGCAAGTTTCAATCGTTTTTAGATAGATGTTAGATGTTAGATTCATGGAGACTATCTCATCCACTCGCACCTGCAATTCTGAATCTCTGCATCGCTATTCTGCATCTTCGAATCTTATTTAGATAGATGTTAGATAGGAACCAATTCTGCATCTCTGAATCGTTTTTAGATAGATGTTAGATGTTAGATTCATGGAGACTATCTCATCTACTGCAGACAATTTTAAACATTGGTCACATGTCATAAAAAGTATGTCATTAGATGCACATTTCAAAGAACTTTTCAATAATTTATTTTTGATGACATATATCCCATATTTTGTTGACCAAAATTACAAGTCAAAGCTTGACACGAAAAACGAAGTGGTCTTCTATATAAAAATGGACGGATTATTTAATGTTGAGCCTAAATTTATAAAATGAGACAAGATTTTGTTGGTCACCTATTCACCTTCCCTCAAGTCGATCATACCAATCCTTTCAGCTTTGTTGAGGAATATCCGTTTGTGAATCCAGCCCACTAAAATTTAATACCTAGACTTGGCACTTCTGCTTGTATTTTTTAAATTTTATTTTAGCCTTTCGGGTGATGTTCTTTTAGTAGGAGAAGATATTTCCATCGACTACCAGACATTAGTGATGACTTGGTCAATTTGATGATGGTGTGTTGGCTCGATATCGTAGAGGTGTTCACATGGATAAGATGTAGGTGCATGTGTTCATAAAGTGAATGTATATACGTGTATGTGAGCATCTTTGATTATACCTTGTTGAAACATGTGTCCATTCACACAGGATAAACATCAACTCCTATTAGCATCCTTTTTATTTAGAGTGGACTTATGCCTTACTTGTAACAACAGTAATTTCGTTATAATAAAAAAGAAAAAAAATAGAACCTTTTGGTTGGTGAACGTTCGCCGGATGATATTTGCGAACAATTTCCATTTCAATTTCAGTTGTAGGGGTGATATTTTTCCAGACCAGCGTGCCAATATTTTTTTTGAAATGTCATCATTTAATCTCGATCAAACAGCTGCGAGGACGTTCGTTGGGAGTTACCTCGCAGCGAACGTTCACCAGTTAACCGAAAAGAAAAAGACTGGTCGAGCGAAACCCCAATCCCAAACGGATACGGACCAGGTGAGCCATCAAAGCCGTCTCCCTTCCCCCTAAACCGGCTAACCTAATCCCAAATCCTCATCCCAAAGCTCGCGAACCATCAAAGCGGCTAACCTAAACCGCCATGGCTCGTAACGAGGAGAAGGCGCAGGCCTTGCTGAACCGCTTCATCACGATCAAGCAGGAGGAGAAGCGCAAGCCCCGCGAGCGCCGGCCGTACCTCGCCTCCCAATGCCGGGACCTCGCTCACGCCGACCGCTGGCGTGTAGACATCCTGCGCGAAATCGGCGTCAAGGTCGCCGAGATCCAGAACGAGGGCCTCGCGGAGCACCGCCTCCGAGACCTCAACGATGCGATCAACAAGCTCCTCCGCGAGCGCAGCCACTGGGAGCGCCGCATCCTTGAGCTCGGAGGCCGCGACTACTCTCGGAGCTCCAACGCTGCCCTCATGACCGACCTCGACGGCAACATCGTCGCCGTCCCCAACCCCTCCGGCAGGGGCCCGGGCTACCGCTACTTTGGTCATGCCAAGAACCTACCCGGCGTCCGTGAGCTGTTTGACAAGCCACCTGAGGTCCGCAAGCGCCGCACCCGCTACGAGATCTGCAAGCGCATCGATGCCGGGTACTACGGATACCATGATGACGAGGACGGTGTGCTTGAACCCCTTGAGGCTGCTGCCGAGAAGCGCAAGCGCGACGAGGTTGTCACGGAGTGGCACCGCGTGGAGCGTGTGCGGCGGGAGGCCATGAAGAATGTGGTGAGTGGCGAGGTGGCTGGAGCAGGTGGGCGTGGTGGAGAGGCTGCTGCTAGGGAGGTGCTGTTCGAGGAGGTGGAGTTGGAGGTTGAAGAGGAGAGGAGGCTGGAGGAGGCCGGGAGGGAGTTTGTCGCACATGTGCCGCTCCCTGATGAGAAGGAGATTGAGCGAATGGTGCTAGAGAAGAAGAAGAAGGAGCTGCTGAGCAAGTACACAAGTGATGCCCTGCAAGGCCAGCAGAAGGAGGCTAAGGAGATGCTCAATATGCAACGCTAGGAGAGGTGTATATATGTTCTTGTCAACGCTAGGAGTGGTGTATATTTAGTATATATGTTCTTTTTATCTTGGCTCTAGTAAATTACTTTTAACTGGTGTAGACTAGGGTAGGGATGCATCCAGAATACCATGCATACCATAAAGACTGTTCATGCATAACATAAAGACTGTTCTACTGATCTTTGTTGCCCTATAATTTGTGTGCGCCCATTTACTAGTCTTTAGTACCTTCATGCTACGAATGGTTTGATTTTATGAGCCAAAGCATGTGTTCAGTCTTGCATTGCATCATTTATTGTATGTTTTGTTTGAATTTTGAGAGTTGTCTTCATTGTCATGGTATCAACAGCGAAATACTCTGCTGGACCCTGAGTTAGATATGTATATGGCCGGGGACCCTGAGTTAGATATGTATATGGCCGGTTGTTTTGGCCTTAGGCGTGTATACTGTAGGATAATCCAAACGTGGGCTAGCTAGTCCGGTTAGGATTAATAGTGTGATCAACGCGGCAGGATGATTAGTTTAGGAAATCTAGGTTTAGTCGGTTTGTACTTTCTTAATACTAGTATGAGTCCGGTTAGAATATAGAGTCAGATTAGGATAGATTTTACCATGAGAGCTTGACAGGACGTGTATAAATACATGGACATGCTATAGCTTTGTAACATATCGAGTTGTAAGATATTGTCAAAAGCAATAAAGAGACAACTACGAGGCATGACACGTGCCTTTGGCTAATTTTGAGTTGATCCGTTCATGCGGGTGTGTTGATCGTGTTGTGATGTGATCGATCCTGTGGTGAAAAGCCAACAATTGATATCTAGAGCAAGGTCGATTTCAAGTTGCGCTTGCCCTGGGGTGGCGACTCGACTAGCGCCTCGGGGCGGGCAATATAGTCGCCGGTGTGGCGACGAGAAGCGGGAGATATAGTCGTTGGGTGGTGCAACGACGAGAAGAGCAGGCGATATGGTCGCTGGATGGAGCGGCGACGTGGAGGATCAGACTATAGTCGTTCGGTGGAGCGACAACGAGAAGGTGGTGAGTTGTTGTCACAAGCGAGGTGACGGATGATTGTCGTTCGGCGAAACGACCTGGAGGGTGACATGCTGCCGTCGGCAAGGCGATGGTGATTGTTGATGGTTATGGAAGTGTCGAGTAGGCACCGAGTAGTTCATCAAGATCATTATTGGAGGGTGCAACATGGAGATGGCGAAGTTGTGGGCCGTCATCAAGGTTTGCACGTGAGTTATTGTAAGATGTGTCCAGGAGCTCGGGGTGTGAGTCTTCGATTGCAGTTGAGATGCGTCACTAGCGGAGGAGATTGGGAGCGAATGGAAAAAGGAATTTGTGCCTTGCGTTTCCGTTCGTGATCAAGGAGTTCCAGCGAGTTCATATATGGTAAAGTTGAGCTGCCCGTATATGACGAGTTGTGTTGCCGCTTGACAGGTGTTGTTCGATAAGATGTTACATCAACGATAATGAGAAGATGTGAAGATGTCGCGGGTGAAGAGATGTGTGTCCCCGTGTGCGAACAACCGATGAGAAGATGAAAGTCAACATGAAGGTGGACGCGGACCAGTTAAGATGAGTTCCTGCACGAGGCTGTGTGTTTAGTCTGCATGTAGCACGCTAAGATGTGACAGCGTGCCTGGTAGTCTAGATAATCGTTGCTTTCGGTCTACTAACCGGCATGAAAAGAAAAGATGACGATGAAGGGGTGACCATCGTTGAAGAACATAAAAGTTGTGGTCCGGTAAGCCACATCACCGGAGGCGACCGGCATGACAAGATGAACAGATGGTCTTGTACGTGTTTCGTAGAGTAAAGAGTATGATAGTTTGGATTAGGGAGTGAATGTAGGATAATTCAAACGTGGGCTAGCTCATTGAGTCCGGTTAGGATTAGTAGTGTGATCAACGCTGCCGGATGATTAGTTTAGGAAATCTAGGTTTAGTCAGTTTGTACTTTCCTAATACTAGTATGAGTCTGATTAGAATATAGAGTCGGGTTAGGACAGATTTTACCGTGAAAGCTTGGCGGGACGTGTATAAATACATGAACAGGCTATATAGCTTTGTAACATATCGAGTTGTAAGATATTGGTAAAAGCAATAAAGACACAACTACGAGGCAGTTGATGTGTTCGTGCGATTGTGTTGGTCGTGTTGTGATGTGATCGATCCTGTGACGAAAAGCCAACATATACTGCCCATGCGATTAACCGCCTCTGATTTGTTTTGCTCACAAATCATGTTTGAGTCGGATGCGACAAATAAGCAATTTATATGCTGCATTGTTGAGTTTGCATGCAATATACGTTGAGCATGTCACATGCTGTAGTCCATTTAGTTAATGTCGCTGCAACTATTTTGCATTTTCTGCTGATGAGTTGTCATACAAATCGAGTAAGCATTTTGTACTTCTTTGAAAACCTTTTAAAATATACTTTCTCTGTTTTAAAATAAATGTCTTAATTTTGTATTAACTTTAATATAAAGCTATACTAAATTTGACACATTTATTTTGGGACGGAGGAAGTACAAGAACATTGTTTGAAGTTGATGATTTTTCAAATGTCCTTGTGCCCTACCAAGTTAGCTACCGAGTGATAATGCCTTATCTGTGCTGACCACAAGATGCTTTTTTCGGGGTTACAGTTCAAACTGTATAGCTGTAGTTCTGTACTAATGATGGGTTTTAGTTATTTATTTGATAGAAAACATGTCGCAAAATCATGCTGGTCGGGTAAATTAACTGACAAGCAGATACTTAGTTTCTTTTTCAGACACTAATGTGTCTGCTTCCTTCATTTCCTCATCAAACATTTGGTAAGGAAAGTCAGATTTGGGGATACATTCAAAATATGTGCGATTTAGTTCAGATATTTTTTTTGCGCTTATGTTGTCTGATTAGCGATTCAATTTCTAGAATATTCCTTGTTAACTAAAGGACCTCATCCGCTTTGGGGTGTGTTATGTATAGGTTGGAACGTGGTCTTGTATGTCCAGTTCATTAAGGACAGTAAAACTGGGCATCATCCGAGCCCTCTCAGGCTATTAGGGAGTTTGGCCGTTAGATCTCAGTTTCTGGTCGTTTTTAGCTGTCTGATGGCTTGTCTAAACACATAATTAATCGTGTGGGCTAGCTGTCCGAGAGAGGCTACTCCGGTGGAAAAATCGGAGATCTTTGGTAGATTGGGCCAGGCGGCCCTTGTTGCAGCGGTTGGGGAAGCACGACCCATCGAGAAATCACAGAAGATGTCGACGTCTGCTCTTCCTCGTCATTGTTTCTCCTCCTCCCCCAAGCCACTCCTGCATGTGGCGCATAGGGTTAGCGATGTGTATGAGAGACCGTCTGATGCGCAGTGGGGCTGGTCCGACGGATGGATGCGGGACGGAGGCAGCTGGTGCGGCAGGGAGATTGGATTGCAAGCGACTATTGAGTGACGACAGAAGATGATCGCCGGCGTTGAAGCATTAGTTCGTGGTAGCCATTCATACCACCAATGTGCGCCACATGCCTCAAGCTCAAGGGAGACAGGTTACTACGAGAGGCCACCCCTCGGCAAGAACGAGGATATGCTCCGCTTTGCTCTACTATCTCCGATTTAAGCCTCCGTCCCCGTTTCCCCTACCTCAATCTCTTCCTCCTCGTATAGCAGGTCATTGTGCTCCACCGACATGGACCTCGAGCGGCAGCGCACCCGCTGACCTCAACCTCGAACATCTGAGCCCACCATGACTAGCCATATCGTCCGCCGACGCCGCCGCCAAACTCAATATCTCCATGTGCGCTGCGGTCCAACATGGTCGTCGCCCTGCTGCACTTGCTCAACGTTGGCTACATGTACAATTCGCGTTTCCCCCTTACACAATATATATACTTCAGGCCAAAACACACAAAGCCCACAAGACATGGCTGCATGACATAATCACTTGTATGTTAGGAACTATAATATTTACGTGAGAGCTTTGACATATAGAACTCCCCGACAGTGATCATAGATACAATCGACTCAATCATGTGAGTTCCATAGTATGTGTACAATTTTTTTCCCACTTGTCATAGGAATTCCAAATAAACTCGCATGTCTCTTATTTACTATGTGTGATGGAATTGTATGTGGGTAATAAATTTTTAATTGATTATTTCTCTTTTACAAAATTGAGCAGAAAGGACAGAACAAAGATTTTGGTTTAGTTTAACAGAGAGGTTGGAACATGGAATACATCAATTCGGTCAAAGGAATGGATGCCAAGTGTTATGTGTGTTTACCTCTGTGGGGAAACCACATCAAGAAAATTCAAGAATCAGTTGTGTAACAATGTTTACAAAACATCTAAGCCGTTTCTCGTATTTTTTATGTATTCATTGCCCATTTTTGTTTTCTCTCTTCATCTCTTGAAATTAGTTCAAAAACCAAACATCTTTCACGATTGTTTTGCAGAAATTACATCCAAAGCTGGCATGGACAACGAAGGATAATTATATTCTTCAAGAAGTCATCCAATACCATATTAATTCCTCAAGCATCAGTTGTCCAACAATGTTGACTAAGCATCGATGCATTTCTCTTATTTATTTTACGTATTAATTGCTCATTTTAATGTCTATTTTCATCTCTTGAAGTTTGTACCAAAATCAAACATCTTTTCAAGTTGTATTGCATAAACTATATTCGAGCTGACATGCACGGTAATTTACTTCTTTAAGTCATCCAACTCACATTAATTCCTTTCTTGGCATCTTCTGATATAAGACCAATTCACTATTTCAGAAGGATGTGAGTCTCCTTATGTTTACCTAGATTCTTCAGCAGGGAATCTGCAAAATCATCTGCATTTTTCCTTTCTTTTCCCACGAGTTATTTGGTCTTAGTTTACATGCAGATTGCACAACTTCATGTTCTTAGTGATTGGGCGGGCAATTAAATACTATTATTTAGTTTCAGATAGAAATTCAATCGTGCTCAGGTTTTGTCTTCCTTGCACATTCATACCAAAATAAGCTTGCCATTTTAAAGGATGGATTTCGAGCAATTTTTGACCATCTTCTTCAGAATTTTACTACAAACCTTGCTCTGTTGTTAGAGAAGGCAAGCACACTGACTTGAATTGGTAAGCGTGGGGGAGGTTTAACAGATCGCAAACCTGAACGTGGTATTCTCTTCTGAAATTGCTATCTTTGCCTGAATTATTTATCTTGTATTGTAGCATAAATCTTCATTGTTCAATATAACACAATTGTATGTTCGTTATAGTTTTTAATGGAATCTCTACTTTGCAAAATTGAGCAGAAAGAAAGAACATACCTTTTGGTTCAAGCCTTTTACTTGATTTTTCTTCACTCTTCATCCATAGATTTTGTTCACACTGCAGTTTAGAATGTACTTTGGACAACATGCTGACATTTTTCCTTTTGGCTCTTTGTTTAAACATGGTAATGTTTTGATAAAGCGCTATATAGAGTAACCTTATATCAAGCTTATCATCGCGTATACCCTTGCTATAAGAAGGTATATTCTCGTAAGTTGTAATTTGCTATCAATTATTATGATATATATTCTACATTTTGTTATTATATTTATTCATCCATGTGACTCCTTAAGCAATCTTTGAGTCTGCCAACCCAATATCTAGAAAATGGTGACAAGATGCATTGTTTAGTAGTTGGGTCATGATATTGTCTTTTTGGTTGCTATCAAAGGAGCACGATATCAATTTATGGAGAGAATACTTTTTATTATGATTTTTTAATGCACAACTGATGATGTGTTGAAGTGGTACATCTGGAAGATAAATATCCATATGCAGCAATGTTCGTAGAGAAAATAACGAAATATTGGGTGTTGGAGGGAATTATTGTCATATAATATGACATACTCCAATAGCAGTGTTACATCTAGAATACACCATATATTTTCTACAATTTTGTGATAGTTGCTTCATCTTGGAAGGCATAATGTCCAACTTCAACATGGTTTAGCGTGTATTGAATCTCAGTGTTGTTTGGCACAAATGTTTGTGAAACAACACCTCGGTCGTAAAAAGCTGAGCTGGTGATCTCAAGGAAGAAATTCAACATAGCTGAATTACAGCTTTTTTACAGCATATTAGCCTTTTCTTCTACAGGAAGACCCGAATGACCACCACTTATACTCATGTATTATGATATAACAGTCTCCTATGTACTCGCACTTTGTCTTCTTGTATAATTAATTACCAGATCATCACGAAAACTATATTATGCTCTATATATGTGCAGGGACATATCTCCTCACAGCTGAATTGTCCAAAGTTATGGCAATGCATGTTTACGCTCACCCACTTTTATTATGTGTATGCTTTGTGCCTTCAAAAATGGAACTTCTTACAATATTAGGGGAAATCGTCTATGATGCTATCATGATTATGAACAATTACAAAACAAAAAGAATATCCAGCAAAGTTTCAAATTCTTGATTCAAACCTCTCACGTGTGAGACCTAAAGGTGAAGCAAATTTAAGTTACGAGTTTAAAAAAAAGGGTCTCTCCTACCACCAAAAATGATAGACATACAAAGAGTTACATAAGGTTACACGCTGATTAGGATTCTTTCTTTCTAACTAATCACTCCTCCCTGATTTTCAAGGGGGTGGGGCCCTCATTCCCCTTAATCTCCAATCAAAATCCACCTCTTTGTAAAACCCATGTAAACTTATGTATGTGTAGCATTGCTGCTCCTACCACTGCCCTACTTGTTCATTTCTATTGCAGCCATATATATAGGCAGTTTATACAAATGTAATTTCAATGGTGCTCTGGCACTATGTTTGCCACAACATTTTTTATCACTATTTATAAAAATCCAACCATTCAATTGCAAAAATAGACGGGTGCGGCAATGCACGTTATCGAAGTTCTAGTTTTATTTAATAAGGTGGTTTTCTTCATGAATCATGGTGCGTTAGTCAGGTGGACGACATGAGCGGTCTTTCGGACCGGCTCGTGCCTTGTTCGGTGCGGGTTGGCTCGTAGGCTCGGTAAATAAATGGTCGGTCCAGGCCCTGAAAACAGGACAGGAAAAACCTTGGTCTGGTCCGGTTAACGCTCGGCCCAACCGAGCGATCGATCGAAGCTCCGGGGGCATAGTTGGGGCATTGGGGGGGTGGTTGGCCGGAGCATGGCGGGGGCGTGGTGGGGCTTGCCCAGGGCATGGTTGTGGCGTGTCAGATGTGTGGCGAGGGCATGGTGGCCCAGGCATGGGTGGTCTCCATCGTGGCGGCTGCCCTCCGCGGCTCTGCGCGGCCAATGGACTCTCTGGCCCCGTAAATCATGTCCACTGGACCTGCTTCACTTGGATCTATCATCTTCGTCAAATAAATCGACGAGGGAGGTCCCACATCGTCGCATCACACATCGTCCCTTTCATCTTCGTCCACCGACCGTTGTGCCAGATTCGTCGACAAAGAGCTCCCATCGGTGTTCTTCTTGGTCATGTAGCTTCGTGTGATACTTATCAAGCTCCCAGACATCTTTCCGATGAGCTGCGCTTCCTCTAGCAAGATATCTCTCCCATGAGCCGTCGCCGGTGGTCCATAGCGTGCTCTGCCCATGTCTTGGCCGGTCCTCATGGTCCTCTCGGTCCGGCCCGAGCTCGGCCAATGCCGGTTTGGTCCCTGAAAACAGGACCACGACACTGCTCGGTCCGGTCTGGACCGGACTTTCGGCGGCTGGTCCAAACGACGGCTCGGACCGGGACCGGACCGGCTCGAACCGTGTCCACCCTGATGCGTCAACGATTTTACTGCTCCCTGTGATTCATATTAATTGACGCTGCTTTAGTACAACTAGCAAAACGACCCGTGCGTTGCAACGGAGAAAAACAATTATAATTTCCAATGGTGCTGATCATATTATGTCTTTAAAATTTTAGAACATTTCTTGAAATGCATGAACATTTTTTGAATTAGCAAACATTTTTTTCAATTGCACTCACAAAATAACACACAAACGTTTTTTCAAAATCATGGATTTTTATTGTTTTCACCAACATTGTTCTCAAAATTATGAACATTTCTCTGAATATGCGAATATTTTTACAAGAATCCTGAGCATTTTTTGAATTCACAAACATTTTATATTTTCTTCAAACTTTTATTTCAAAATTCCCAGTTTTATAAATTGCAAAAGTTTTTCAAAGTTCTAAACCGAAAAATGGAAAAGAAAAATGAAAATAAAAAATGAGACTAAAAACAGAGGCCCGAACTGTTTTTAAGATTTTTACACGGACTTTTGATTAAAATTGTTGACTTTTTTATTTTATGGACGTTTTCTCAAAGTTTTTAAATAAATATGCAAACATTTTTCAAAACTCATGAGTAGTTTTTGAATTCACAAAAAATATATGTTTTTTTGAATATTTTATTTCGAAATTCTCAGTTTCTTAAATTTGAGAAAAGTTGTTTGAAGTTCTAAATTATTTAAAGTAGAAAAACAAAATGGAACTGAAAAGAAAAATTAAAAAAACAGGAGCCCACGCATGGGCTGGCCCAAACAGATGTGCTGCATCTTTTTCCAACGCCCAGAGCGTAATATAAGAGGTGCGTACATGGGCCGACCCAGTCTGGAGATTTTTCTGTTTGAAACGTTTTTTATGACTTATAGGTGGCATTAGTGGGTAATTTTAGTCAACTTTAAGGGCAATTTGGGTGACGTACGGAAGAAGCATTATTTGCTTGACGTACGGAAGAAGCATTATTTGCTTTATTAGTAGGTAAAGGTTTCAGGTAGTAATTTTTTTTTCTGTACTCAATCTTTTACGCACCTCAACCGCTGGTGTTTCATTATATCTTAACCTATCCCCCCCCCCCCCCCCTCTTCCTATTAGGTTGCTTATTTCTGAATCCTTCACGGCATTGAGACAAGTGAAGTGCGAGGAGCTATATGTGCAGTGCTGGGGAAGAGTTAACGTAACCCTAGAAGATCTGATGCTAAAAATACTGAAGGGCTTCCCTACAATCAAGTTGATCGATGTGATGTTTATTACCGTAGAATAAGTGATGCCAAATGGGTAAACCTGAGATACTGGTGGTGAACCGTCACTGTGCATGGATGTCCTGCATTCAATGGCACCTGCAGTACAAAGTACATCCATTGGCTACACGCATTGATTGATATATATCTAAAAAAGACTGATAAAAGACAAGTTGGTTGATATCCATAATGAGAGCACTTCAAAACAATCTTAAAGATGTAAACCATCTATCTTAGAATAGCAGAGATTTTTAGAAGACGGATACTATAAACACTTTTTAACTACTTCCTTCGTAAACTAATACAAGATCACTGATCAAAACTACTTCTATATTAGTTTTCTTGAGAGTGTGAATAATGCCAAACTTATTTACCATAATGCGAATTTCCTTGATGCTGAACTCCCTGTCCAGGAAAAACTCTAATCAGCTTTAGATTTGACTCTATGTACAAACCAAAAGCAGGGGACATTTCTGAATAAGAGATGGGGCATCAGCGCCTGTCGACCGGAAGTAGTCAGCAGTTGGTCTGAGGTTGTCATTAACACTAATGCTCATGCGATGAGGACATCATCACTACTAGAAAAAGACTGTTAGTGGCGCGTCTATTTTGCTTATTAATGACGCACTATAGGTACGTCACTACAAATAAATAGTAATGACGCACGTCTGGTGCGCCACTGTTAATCTACATAACCGTGGCGCACCACCTGGTGCGTCATTACCAGGTTCAGAAGTGCGCAACTGCTGTGGATTACTAATGGCGCACTTTTAGATGGTGTGCCACTACTATGAATATTAGGAAAAAAAAATTGCTTTTCTGATATTTGCACAGGTTACAAAATACATTACAACACAGAATATAAACATCATAACATATAAACAACAGATTTATAGAATACAATAGAACATTAGTCTCCGAATATAATTCATCATAGTGATACATATATAAGTGATGTAGAAGTAAGTGATACATATTCTATACATTAGTTTTATAAAATATCATCACATCATCTCGAAAATAGCGATACATAGTGATGTAGAAGTAATCATCATAGTCAATGAGACATCATATAACAAAAGTTGGTCACTAGTCATAATCACAACTCCTCATCATCATCATCGTCAACTCTAACACATTGTAGCACATCATCACATCATCTCCGAAATAGCTAATAAACATCATAGCCATTACCACCAATACTATTTAATACATTGTAGCACATCATCACATTAACACATTGTAGCACATCATCACAATGTAGTACATAATAACACATTGTACCTAGGACCTACTCCTCTGCTTAGGTAGAATATCATAAAACAAGATAGGCCCTGACTCTCCATTATGGAGAATGGAGATGATCTTGTCTCCAATTCTTGACCTATGCACAATGTTGCTTCCAAGTAGCTCTTTACGATAGACCATGCATTTTTTCCAATCTTTGATTGGCAATGACTTCATCGGTTTTAGAAATCCGGTATGGACAGGAGTAATGCAGATACCTAGGCTGACCTGGCCGTGCTGGTCGTATCATCATAACATCAACGCGACCTCTTGGTAACATCAGATGAGGCACACAATCTTCCGGGATTTTCTGTTGAAAACATAGTATTAGCTTTGTAGCTAGCAATGTAGTTTAGTTTTACAAGAATTTATGCAAAAGATGCATGGATGTCGTAATAGTAGAAAATCTTACCATGCAATATCCATGCATGTTACCGTAATTCACCATGTGCACTAGTGGCACATATTGACCATAATGTTGGGGAGTTTGCCTTCAATTTCATCTTCCAGACCAATATCAAAGGTGATAAGCATATTAGGCTCAAATGCATAAGCCTTGCATAGTGCTACCCAAGTTTTGCATTCAAAAAAGGAGTAGGCGTCTGCATTGTACAATTTTACGGCAAAAGTATAACCATGCTCGGTCCTCAAGTGAATTATCTTTACCTCCATATTTATTTCAGTACTGAAACCAATCTTATCCAACACATAATGTCTTGCATGGTAGGGGATACGCTAGTAGAATAGTAAAAAATAAAAATTATAAGTTGAAGCAAAAGAAGTCATGCTTAATTACGAAAAAGGCTTGTCGTTGTGACTTACTGTATCCACTTCGAAGTCCTCATCTAGCATGATGCTGAAGCGCCTATCATCAACTAGGTAAGGCATGTTGCAAAGGCCGCGCTTGTCTTGGCAGTATTCGCACATAACGAATTCGTCGTCAGACATTTCCTAAAACAGAGAAAATTTGGGCATGACATTTACTAAAAAGTGGACACATGGAGCGTGTGAAATTTGCCGGAACGGAAATGAATCAACATTCTGGCAAAACATTAAGTTGACCAAACCTCAGAAATACAAGCAAAGCTACCAAACATGAAGATCACTCTTTCGATGCAAGGGAAGTATCAAAAAGGAAAAGTATGAATGAACAAGAATAAAGAACATCAGCATTCTACTTTCATCTTTGTCAGATAATAATTGGTTCGGATTTTCTTTCAGCACGGCAAGCACCCTAGGCAGATTTAGGAATTACTTAATGGTTCTAACACAAATATTTATGCACAGTATGTTACTTGCCTACTGTTTGGAGATTACAACATCATAATATGTTCCTCCCAGAACACTAGATGAAGCAATCTCTTTCCAAATTCCATTGCTAAGCAGATGCAAATATTACCCTCAAATGCATCAAAAGAGTGTGGAGCTTTCTGTTGGGAGATATGTTCCTCCCAGAATACCAAACGAAGCAATTTCTTCTTGATAAGCGGATATAGCTATTACAGTGTAATGAAGATGGAGCTCAACATCACCAATTTGAGCACTCGATCCAAAATCTAGCTTCAGCACAACAAACACTCGCCATACCTACCCCTATGAACTTGCAGGGTTAACATAAACAGTTATTTCGAACCTACTTCTCGCCCAATCAAGCAAATCATACAAGAGGCAGCGAGCCGTGGTGGAACACCGGCCCAAACCGGGGACTGATTTCAAGAGCCGTTCGTCCGACTAGGATCGGGATATATTCAGCCATCACGTATACGAACACAGCCTGGCTGCCCAACAACAACAAGGGAGTACGATATACAGCGGCTAGTACGATATACATATAATGAAAAAAAATGGTCGACATGAAGAGGCAGCAGCCTGTTGGAGAGAAGAAGAAAATACCACGACTGAATAACGACGTGATTAATTGCGACTGAGATTGGTTAAATCTCACTCGACTTAGAATGTCTGGTTTGATTCATTACTAGGTTTTTTATTTTGTTTTTGATAGGTTGTCGGCTGGTTAGATTCATTAGTTTTGGCGGCTGGTTAGTTGGAGTAGCTACATGTATATGTATATAACTACATCTTCAATGGACGGCGCGGCGTCGGCGCCCAACCGACAACAGCGGCGGCGGCGGCGACCAACCATCGCCATTAAATTTAGTATCACTTTGTGGAAAGTCGTCTCTTTGTTAAACCAACCGATGACGACGGTGGCGGCGACCAACGAAACAATCCAAGAGCCAGAGCCAAAGACAAATTCAATTCAAATGAGTCGTGCCGGCGGCAGCAGGAGCAGAATGATGAGCGCGGCGTATGGCAGGGTAAACCATAGGCGAACGAAGGAGGTGAGAAGGGAGGGAGGGAGGCGAGAGGGGCGAACCTCGCGGCCGGAGGAGGAGAGCGCGGCGGAGGCGGAGGGGGAGGCGGCGGCCTTGTCGTCGCCCATCATCAGGGGTCGGTCCGCGCTCATCAGAGGGAGGAGGCGAGGACCGGGCGGCGGGGGAGGAACCCTAGCGCGCTTGGTCAATTGGTGGGGGAGGACCGGGTGGCGGTGGGAGGTGGTTAGGGCCGGCCTTAGGGGGAGGAGACACGGGAGGGAAGAGTCCGTAGGGGTTATGGTGGGGGGAGGGAAGGTTAGCAATGGCGCACCTCCTAAAAATGCGTCATTGGTAACCAGGGTTACCAATGGCGCATTTCGTGTGTGGTGCGCCATTACTTGTTTCGAAAAAAAAATTGTTAGTACTGGCGCACCGATGGTGTGGTGCGCCATTATTAGTTAAAACTAGTAATGACGCACTTTCCCCTGGTGCGCCATTGCTAAGTCTGGGAAGGGTGTGGGGCCAGGACAAAAACTAGTAATGGCGCACCGCACACCAGGTGCGCCATTAGTAATATGGCCAATAACGACGCACCTGTATCTGGGGCGCCACTGCTATATAGCAGTGGCGCGCCACATACATGGTGTGTCATTAATGTCCATATTAGCTATAGTCATTTTTTTTAGTAGTGCGTGTGAGGATCTTACCGATGTTTTCCTTAAATACTCCTAGTTCGGTAAGGTAGCTCACGGTTATCTCCACCTTCTGCCTTCTATATGTGAGAAATGTGGGGAACCGGCATATCACCTTGCTCCACTCAGCTTTGTTGACACCAATATTCTCCATATAGGCCATCATAGGTTTCAGATTATCTATCAAGCTGATCCCACATAGCCGAGGCTATACGTGACCTCGCCAGAGTTCCGTTAAGTTATGTGATATTGAACTTTTCAAGTTTTAGGCTAGATACTCATATGACGAGAATAAGAAGCGGCACGACCTTAAGCTTAGATACGTCCAAAGAACTCCAAGGTAATATCTAAGAAAGGCTTAAGCGTCTAAACTTGAGGATGGCAGAAGGCATATCCCCTCTTTTGTCTTCAACATTATCGTCATACCTCACTCAAAACTATATTTTAATTCTTCATATAGTATGTGTTTTGCTTGGACCGTCTTTAGTTTTGCTCCCTGTTTACAATCTTCAGATCTGAGATTTTTATTTGCAGAGAATCTTTACATATCTACCTATTTACTTAGTTACACTTTGTTCTTCATTTATATATTTTAGAGTAATTTATTATTACTATTGTTCTTCACTTATATCCTTAGGTAAAACTTATGAATGAATTGAATGTCATGTGCTTAATTTATTATATGTACATTGAGAGCCTGTTCGGGTCCTCTTCGCTCCAGAACTCTGCTCCTCGAGCGGACGGAGCAGCCCCAAACGCCGCAACTCCGCGGAGTCACCAGAGCGGAGAGGAGCCAACTTTAGTTAAAAATCTCATAGCGACGAACGAGGTGATCTACAGATCCTAAAAATGAGGGAGTTCGTGGAATTTACAGAGGAATGCCACTGATGAGTGAAACATACCGGTTCAATAGAGTTCTTTCTCTCGCTCGTCATGTTTTGAACCCCGATCAGGCTTGTAGCCTAGCCAACCTCCCCTTAGCACATGCCACAAAACAGATTATTGGGCTATCAGTCCAACTCACAAAGCAGAGTGGAGCTGGCTAGGAAAACGGTATTTTTAGCTCGCACGATCGATCAAGGAGCGGGAGCGTAAGATTTTGCCGAGCTGGCGGAGAACCGAACAGGGCCTGAGAAGTAAACATGCATCCGCCACTTAATCTGTTATAACAGAAGTGAGACTATGATAGTTCATGCATTTACATTATAATGACAATGAGCATTAGTTTAATTAAGTTGAACCTATAATGTTGTTGTGATAATTATCTTTCAATGAATGACGTATGATTGACTTTGACTTGGCACATGTTTACACATGTTTGATAAATTCCAAATTCAACCTTGATGGTATTGTAGATTTGTAGGTTATCATCATGATTATAATTTCTCAGTTATGTTACTATTAGAAAATGCATGATTGTGGTTTTTGTGCTCGGTGAAGTGGTTGCCCCTAGTATTTTGCTAGTGTTTTCTTGTACTATGAGGAAATACTGATTGCATACAATCCTGAAAGGATCGGTATGGTTGACTAGAGGGGGGTGAATAGGCAACTACCAATTTTTAGCTTTTCTTAACAAGTTAGGGTTAGAAACATAAAGGTTCTCTAAAATAATAACTAGGTGAGCAACCTATATGATGCTACCTACTATGACCACTAAAGCAAGTAAGAAATACTCTACAACAATAGCATACACAATGTAAAGGTAAGAGATAACCATAAGTGGAACCGATGAAGACGAGGATGTGTTACCGAAGTTCCTTCCCTTTGACAGGAAGTAAGTACGTCTCCGTTGGAGCGGTGTGGAGGAACAATGCTCCCCAATAAGACACTAGGGCCACCGTATTCTCCTGACGCCCTCACACAATGCAAGGTGCCGTGATTCCACTATAGGTGCCCTTGAAGGCGGCGATCGAACCTTTACAAATAAGGTTGTGGCTATCTCCACAGAAAACTTGGAGGCCCCAACAAGACCATGGAGCTTCACCACAATGGAATGTGGCTCCGAGGTGACCTCAACCGTCTACGGTGCTCAAACACCCAAGAGTAACAAGATCCGCAAGGGATTAGTGGGGGGAATCAATTTTCTCTTGGTGAAAGTGTAGATCTTCGCCTTCTCAACCAATCCCTAGGAAATAAACAAGTTTGATTGGCTAGGGAGAGAGATCGGGCACATATGAGCTTAGGGAGAAACAATTGAGTCTTGGAGGGTTAAAGGTAGGGTTCGTGAGGTAGGTGAACCCTTTATATAGTGGGGGAACAAGTCCAACCGTTAGTCCCACGATCAGCACGCCCCTAGCGGTAAAACCGCTTGGGAGAAGCGGCACTATCGCTGTCCCTAGCGGTACTACCGCCTGGAGGGAGCGGTACTACCGCAAGCCCCAGTGGTACTACTGCCATGCCTAAGCGGTACTACTGCTAGGCTGACACAAAGCCACGGTAGTAGAAATACTACTACCGAGCCTACCACCGTTGGAAAAGTATTCGCAAAAAGTCCGACAAAGTACAACCGCTCAGAGAGGGAGGTACTACCGTCCCCAAGCGGTACTACCGCTCGAGTGGAACAGTACTACCGCTCAGCTAGCGGTAGTACCGCTCATCTGGAGCGGTACTATCGCTAGCGAGCGGTACTACCGCTCAGCTTGTGCGGTACTACCGCACCCTTTGCAAATGCTAGGAAGGACCAAGCGGGTGCTCCATTGCCGCAAAGAGAAGGTGGTGGAAAGAAAATGTGCGCGTGTGTGAGTTGATTCCACCCAAACCTTTCCGACGCGGACCCCCTCTTAATAGTATGACTTTCCTACTACTCAACACTACCAAAGAGAACCGTAGGAAACACCGTGCTCCAACAACACCGAGGGGCGAAGAATCATCTTGTGCCCTGTGATGTATTATCTGAAATGCTCAATGCACACGATTAGTCCGCAGAGGTGTTGTCATCAATCACCAAAACTACTTAGAACAAAATATGCCCTAACAATGTCCCCCTTTTTGGTGGATTGATGACAACACCGGATTTGCACAAAAACATATTAATGAAAACATAGACATGCGAGCATAAAGATAAAGGCACAAGATAAATGATCTCACAGGCTAAGTATATAGAGAGACTTTAGAGATAATATAAGGATAGCATATGTCTCGAACCATATGACGAACAATCTTCACGCACATAATAAAATATCCAACAGACTTAAACCAATCAAGTTTAGAAAAGAAAAGATCCAAACACGAACAAAAAACCAAAGTCAAATCTTTAACACTCTCTCCCCCTTTGGCATCAGTACACCAAAAAGGTAGAGAGAACACGAACACATGTGGTGGCTCAGTCATCCTCAGCAGACACATCCGTAGCGTCCTCATCGTCCTCATCATCATCCCGCTGCTCCTCGTGATCAGACCCCGCTGCATCTTCTTCCTCAGACACCTCCTGACCAGTCCCATCCCACTGGTAGTCTCTAGCCTGCATCTAGGCAGCCTCTAGAGTGATGACATCCTCAGAACCACTAGAGACGTGCACGTCAAGCGTCCTTAGGAGGCGCTTATTCCACTGACGGTTCTCCTTCTGAGCCACATGAGTAAGATACTGTCCTTTTGCCTGCATGTAAAACAAGGTCATCATCTGGTCCTTCAGGGACCCCATCTGTTACTTCAACTTCTTGGCCCAAGATGGCTCAGTAGAAGAACGGGTCTGTGCAGCAGGGCCGCCCTCAGCCCCAGCAGCAGCAGTCTCCTCCCCAGACTCCATGTGAGCAGTAGAACGTGAAGTGGAGGTGTTGGCCCACTTCTCTTTCTGGCGCAGTTTGATGGGATCATGGCTGAAGAACTCTATGTGTGCAGGAAAGGCCCTGCCAGGAAAGGTCTCGGCCCATTTAGTCTTGATGTAGTAGAACAAGTAAGGCCCATAGATGGGAACCGTACGGTTGTATATGGCCATCTGAAGCTCGCAAAACATCACATTTGGGACATCGAGTGGCCCATTGGGTTGTGTCCATCCTTACTCACACATCAGGAGCATGTCCACCAGAGAGGAATGAACTTGGTCTTTGTTACCAGCCCGAGGGAACAAATAGTTGCAGAAGACCCGATGCATGATATCCAAGAAGGGAATTAGCACACCCTTCCTAACATAGAAAGGCATCAGCTTGTCCTTGGGGGTGGTATCAGGGTTTCGATGAGGGCACAGGCCAACAGGGTTATGCAGCCCAGCGAAATTGATCCTCAACAGTTTCATGAACTCAGCCCAAGAGCAAGTCATCTTCTCGCCATGAGTCATCCAGGTCAAAGAGAGATTCTCATCATTATGGAAGTAGACAAAGACATAGAATTCAGCCACTACCTCTGGATCAAAGTCACAGCGAAAAGTGCCGATGTCCTGAATACCTAGATGCTCAATCATACTCAGGGCCTCTCCAAAATATGCAGTATCCTTCCGGTGATGATTGAGATCAATCCACTGCACTGGAACAAATTTCTTCTTCTTAGTCAGGACAATATCTAGATAGATCATGAGCTGCTAATTGGTTCAGAACATCTCACCGCCCCTGAACTTCTCCCTCTCATTGACATAAGGGTTTTGCTTTCGGCGCCGCGCAATCTCCTTGAGAGGCATAGTGTCATAGTCAATGGTGGACTCCTTGTCCTTTTATGCAGTCTTCTTAACGTTGCGCTTCGGAGGACGGGAACCTTCCGGTTCTTCACTATTGCGGTACCTCTTGGACTCGATGTTGCGAACAAGGTTGGAACGACGAGAGCCACCACCTGAGACATGCAACACAAACACGCAAAAACGACAAGAGAAGTCATGGCAACATCCAGAACACAGGAGAAAACACAAATGAAACCAAGTAGGAGCAAGCATAGGCAGCAAATAGTGCACGAGCGGTAGTACCGCTCGGCCCGGGCGGTAGTACCACTCCACGAGCAGTAGTACCGCTCGGCCCAGGCGGTAGTACCGCTCCACGAGCGATATTGCCGCTCGGTCAGGGCGGTAGTACCGTGCGCTAGCGGTAGTACTGCTCGGGGCAGGGCGGTAGTACCGTGTGGTTACAGATCTGGAGGAACAAGACATGGATCTAACCACAATGCTGCAGATTTGAAAAGAGAAGGGACCAAAACTATGCAGATCCTATGCAACAACACAAATCGAGGCACTTCCCAACATCTCTCCTCCTATCCATGTACCATACAAAATCATGCCACAACAATGAAGCCAATAAATCTAGCCCCCTAACCCTAGAACCAAGAACATCAACACAACAAAAAGAGGATAGGGGCAGTACCGGAGTCCATGGCACACGGAGGAGGAAGAGGGGGAGGGGCAGTCCCTCCAACTGTAACGGGAGGAGAAGCGTCGCGGAGGAAGATTAAATCTGGGGGAACTAGAGGCATAGAGGGAGAGCTCCACGAAGAAGAAGCAAATGGGGCAAGGAAAAACTGCCACCCCCTCTTTTTA
Source organism: Hordeum vulgare subsp. vulgare (assembly GCF_904849725.1). NCBI lineage: Eukaryota > Viridiplantae > Streptophyta > Magnoliopsida > Poales > Poaceae > Hordeum > Hordeum vulgare. The sequence continues at coordinate 26,606,991 of NC_058523.1, read as the reverse complement.
TATACCTCCAGGGCACGGGAAGGGCGGTAGTACCGCTTGGGCCAAGCGGTAGTATCGCTTTCCACGGTAGTACCGCTCGTGCCCTAGCGGTAGTACCGCTCGAGTCATGGCAGTAGTACCGCTTGGGTCATCGCGGTAGTACCGCATGAGGCAGTAGTACTGCTCCTCTTGAGGATTTACAGACGATAGCCCTAGTCAGCGGTAATACCGCGCTGGTCATCGTGGTAGTGCCGCTCGGGTCATTGCTGCAGTACCGCTCCCCCTGGCGGCAGTACCACTCCCCCTGGCGGTAGTACCGCTTCCCCCTAACGGTAGTACCGCTCCAGAACATATAGAAAAAATCCAGAAATTGCCAGAACAACGAGAAAACACTACGAACACATACTAGTCAGTACCGGAGAAAAGATACAGGCAAAATATACTGACTGGCAATATTATAACCCTCCTTTACCAGGAGGGAGGGGGGCGGTGGCTGGAGCCACCTATGTTTGAGACAAAAGGTATAACACCGCGAAGAATGATCCTTGGGTTCATGACCAGAGCTCATCTTTGAAGCACAAGTGCCATCAATAATGGACAATATGAAAGAATTGATCAATTTATGCATAATGGGGGGAGGAAAAGTTCATTCAGAGAACAACACTCCCCCTATGTCCATGCCTAAACCTAGAACGACATAAAATGCGGATTGAGGTGCAGAGTGCCTAGTTTCAATGCACATTACTTGAATCAATGATATTTAGCTCATGCCTTAACTCCCAGAACCTGGCTTCATCTAGGGGCTTAGTGAAAATATCTGCAAGTTGCTCTACAGTGTTGATGAAGTGAACCTCAATATCACCACGCTTGATATGCTCACGGATGAAGTGATGACGAATATCAATGTGCTTGTTCTTGCTATGTTGCACTGGATTGAGGGAAATCTTGATAGCACTTTGATTGTCACATAGTAGAGGCACTTAGTCACAAGTGACACCGCAATCCTTTAAAGTTTGCCTCATTCATACCAACTATGCACAGCAACTCGGAGCAGCAACATACTCACCTTCGGTGGAAGACAATGAGGCATAGTTCTGCTTCTTTGAAGACCAACTTACAAGCGAAGGACCAAGAAATTGACATCCTCCAGAAGTTTACTTCCTCTCCACCCAGTCTCCCGCCCAATATGAGTGAGAATATCCCACTAGGTTGAAGCCTGCTCCTTTGGGATACCATAGGCCAAAGTTTGGGGTATGAGCCAAATATCGAAAGATTGGTTTGACAACCATAAAATGGCTTTTCTTTGGTGCAGATTGAAACCGTGCACAGATCCCTACACTTGACATCATATCCGGTCTAGATGCACAAAGGTAAAGAAGGGATCCAATCATGGAGCGATATACCTTTTGATCCACTACTTTACCATTGGGATCACTGTCAAGCTTGCAGCTGGTTGGCATGGGAAACTTGACCGGCTTGACGTCCTCTAGCTCGACCCTCTTGACCATGTGTTGGGTGTACTTGGCTTGTTTGATGAAGGTTCCTTCTAAACCTTGTTTAATCTCGAACTCGAGGAAGAACTTCAACTCACCCATCATTGACATCTCAAATTTCTCAGTCATTAGTGCAGCAAATTTTTCATTGAAAGATTCGTTAGGGGAACCAATAATAATATCATCAACATATAGTTGTCATATGAAAAAATACCCTTTGACCTTCTTGGTAAAAAGACTGGGATCAATCTTCCCAATTTCAAACCCACGATCTTGTAACAACTCGGTAAGAAAACGCTGATCGGGAGGCTGAAACTCGTTCGTACATGCATGAAGTCGGGAGGAAGACGATGGACGCGGGACTGGGCTTCCGCGGGAGAGGGAGAGGAGAGTACTTGCGCCAGCGAGGAGAAGCGGGCCCAAACAGGTGCACCGGTTAGAGAAGGGAAAACCCTTGGGGTTTTTCCCATTTAAATAAACCATAGACAAAACAATAAATCCTAGACAACACCACGGCTCCTAAAAATAAAACAAAATATGCCTGCTCATAAGGGAATTATGACTCATTTGAATAAAATACCCAAGTGATCTTTGGAGCACTCAAGTAATTCTCAAAATAGAATTTGGTACCCTGTTTTAATAATGAACCCTATTATAGCAAGACCAAAAAAAATACCCTAGACATGACCCCATAACCACAAGGAAATACTCTAATGGATCTACAATTTTAAAACAGGGAAAAAGTAAATAAAACTTGAGCTCAAAATAATAAGTAAGGGAAAGAGGTTTTGGGATAGCTTTAAAATCCACATAGTTGAAACCCCTTTTCTAAAACCACACAGCATCACATCACAAGACCACACTTGACATCACATCAAATCACCTCACTGCCACACATTAACAACTACCACAAGAAGGCATGGATGAATGGATGCATGAATGCAATGGGAAGACAAAGTATGAACACATGAAATCATAGACACAAAATGACATCATCATATCCAAGACAAGGTGGACCCACATGCAATACGTTGCAAATAGGGAAGGTTACATATGGGGCACTACACGGACCTCCCGAAACGAGGGAACCTCGAAAACAAATGCTCGACTCCATCGTCTCCACTTGCGGTTGTTTCAATCCTATTACTTTCTGCAAATTTTCCCCTCTTGTTTAGTCATACTTGCAGTTGTTAGATATGTTGTTTGTCATACAGGTTATCCATCTAGTTACATTTCTAGACAAACTACTCCCTCCATCTACTAATACAAGGCCATTTCACATTTTTATGTCTAACTTTGACTATTAATTTTACCAACAAAATGTGAGTCACATGCAAAGTTTTAAATTGCCGGCTATTGCGGCGCTATTTGCCGGCAATAGCGGCCAGATAAGCTTGGGGCAACGCCACTGCCACTTATGACGCTATGAAAACTGAACCGCAAAATGCTGCTATTAGCCAGATTTAGCTGCGATTTTCTGCAGATATTTGCGCGCTATTACGAATTTGGGCCAGAGAGAATACGTGAATTATGGGCCTTTTCAACATAATCGCATAGAGGGATTAGAGGACCAAAAAAGGGGGCTATAAGAGCAGAACGCCAACCCTAAGAAGGCGAAACATCAGCTCCTCGTCCTCCTCCCAGATCACATCTGCAGCACAACGGTGAGTCTACACCTGCATCCTGCAGCCATCGGAGAGGAAGAAGAACGGAAGGACCGTGTCTCAGCCCGAGCCAGAGATTCAGGGAGGCAAGTTTCAATCGTTTTTAGATAGATGTTAGATGTTAGATTCATGGAGACTATCTCATCTACTTGCACGTGCAATGCTGAATCTCTGCATCGCTATTCTGCATCTCCGAATCTTATTTAGATATATGTTAGATAGGAACCAATTCTGGATCTCTGAATCGTTTTTAGATAGATGTTAGATGTTAGATTCATGGAGACTATCTCATCTACTGCAGATGACACTGGAAAGGAACCAAGTCAACCAACTGCAGATGAGATAGCATGCAACTATCTCATCTATGCATCTGTTTCATCTATTGTAGAGTCATGTATCTTGCACTTATTTTCTGAATTCTTGCATGTATTCTGCAAAACCGCTATTTGACATAGCGGCAGCTATTGCCAGCAATAGCTGCTCATTGCTGCCGCAAGAGGCAGCAGCTTTTTTCAATAGCCGGCAATTTTAAACATTGGTCACATGTTATAAAAAGTATGTCATTGATGCACATTTCAAAGAACTTTTCAATAATTTATTTTTGATGACATATATCCCATATTTTGTTGACCAAAATTACAAGTCAAAGCTTGACACGAAAAACGAAGTGGTCTTTTATATAAAAATGGAGGGATTATTTAATGTTGGGCCTAAATTTATAAAATGAGACCAGATTTTGTTGGTCACCTATTCACGTTCCCTCAAGTCGATCATACCAATCCTTTCACCTTTGTTGAGGCACTAGTGGAAAACGGGCCTTTGGCCGGGACCCTTTAGTCCCGGCCTGCCTCTGGGCCGGGACTAAAGGCCCGGCCACGTCGCCCCAATTCTCAATCCCTCCCTCGAGGCTTTAGTCCCGGCCCGTAAGGAGCCTTTAGTCCCGGTTCGTGTCCCAAACCGGGACTAAAGGGCTACGCGGTGGGCAGCCCGCATGTGCGCCACCTTTAGTCCCGGTTTGTGTCTCAAACCGGGACTAAAGTCCTCTGCCTATATATAGCACAACCCCCCTCTCCCCTCCTCCTTGCATTTTTCTTGGATGGAGGATTGTGGGTGGGTGCTAGCTCTCCACTTTTTTTATGCACTAGAGGTGTTTGTTGAAATGTGTGTTAGAGCGATGCCGCTTTATTTCACCGAACACAACTACGATATGAGATGCCTGAGCCACGCTTAAACCTCTTCCTCTTTATTTTTACTTATTCTAAAAGGTTAGCAACTATATTTCCTCGTTTAGATCGTGCGGTACTAATTTTTAGGATCATGATTGTATTTGATATCCTGTCGTATAACACAGATGAGCCATCCATGGATGTACGGTGATCGACGCACAACCGCTTACAGAGAAGGCGTGCATTCTTTTCGAGATGCAGCCGATGCGAACAAGCATGGTGGTGGCTATATGTTTTGTCCATGTGTTCAATGTCGGAATGAGAAGGATTACACTTCCGCAAGAGTCATTCAGAGCCACCTGCTTCGGTCCGGTTTTATGTCGGGCTATAATGTTTGGACCAAGCACGGAGAAAGAGGGGTTATGATGGAAGACGACGACGAAGAAGAAGAGAACGATGATGACAACTACCGATCTATGTTCCCTGAGTATGCTGATACGGCAATGGAAGACAATGAAGAAGAAGATCAGGATGAAGAACGGGAACCAGATGAGCCTGCTGATGATCTTGGCCGGGTCATTTCTGATGCACGGCGAGGTTGCGACACATAAAAGGAGAGGTTGCAGTTCGAGCAGATGTTACAGGACCACAACAAATTGTTGTACCCAACTTGTGAAGATGGCCATAAGAAGCTGGGTAGCACACTGGAATTGCTGAAGTGGAAGGCAGAGACCGGTGTGACTGACTCGTCATTCGAAAAGTTGCTGGTACTGATGAAGAAGATGCTTCCAAGAAAGAACGAATTGCCTGCCAGCACGTACGAAGCAAAGAAGCTTGTCTGCCCTCTAGGATTAGATGTGCAGAAGATACATGCATGCCCTAAGGACTGCATCCTCTACCGCGGTGAGAAGTACGAGAATATGGATAAATGCCCGATATGCACTGCATTACGGTATAAGATCAGAAAAGATGACCCTGGTAATATTGAGGACGAGCCAACCAGGAAGAGGGTTCCTGCCAAGGTGATGTGGTATGCTCCTATAATACCACGGTTGAAACGTCTGTTCAGAAATAAAGATCATGCGAAGTTGTTGCGGTGGCACATGGAAGATCGTATGAAAGACGATAAGTTGAGGCACACCGCTGATGGTCGGCAGTGGAGAAAAATCGTCGTTTACAATGCATGCACGCACCAGTTGATGAACTTTTACAGCTGTGGGCCGAACCAGGTGTACGTGTGTGGGACGAGCACAAACAAGAGGAATTTGACCTTCGAGCGTTGCTTTCCGTAACCATCAATGATTGGCCTGCTCTTAGTAACATTTCAGGATAGTCAAACAAGGGATACAATGCATGCACGCACTGTTTGGATCAGACAGATAGTATATATCTGGACAAATGTAGGAAGAATGTGTATCCGTACAATCGTCGTTTTCTTCCGCCCAAGCATCCCTTAAAGAAAAAAGGCAAGCATTTCAATGGCAAGGCAGAACCCCAGGGGAAGCCTGTCATCCATACCGGTGCTGAAGTATTTGATATGGTCAAAGATTTAAAAGTAATCTTTGGAAAGGGTCCTAGCAGCCAACCTGTTCCTAACGGCCCTGATAAGCGCGTACCCATGTGGAAGAAGAAATCTATATTTTGGGAGCAACCCTACTGGGAAGTCCATGAGGTCCGCTCGGCAATCGACGTGATGCACCTGACGAAGAATCTCTGCGTGAATATTCTAGGCTTCCTGGGCTTGTATGGGAAGTCAAAAGATATACCGGAAGCACGGGAGGACCAGGAACGTCATAAAGGAAGAGATGGCATGCATCCAGGGCAGTTTCAAGGGCGTGCCAGCTATGCTCTTACTAAGGAAGAGAAGGAAATCTTCTTTGAAGTCCTTTTCAGTATCAAGGTCCCAACGGGCTTCTCGTCGAATATAAAGGAAATCGTAAATATGAAAGACAAAAAATTCCAAAACCTAAAGTCTCATGACTGCCACGTGCTTATGATGCAATTGCTTCCGGTTGCATTGAGGGGAATTCTACCGGAAAATGTTCGCCTGGCAATTGTGAAGGTATGTGCATTCCTCAATGCAATTTCTTAGAAGGTAATCGATCGAGAAAGTCTATCAGGGTTACAGATTGATGTGGTCCAATGTCTGGTCAGCTTTGAGTTGTTGTTCCCGCCATCCTTCTTCAATATAATGACACACCTCCTAGTTCACCTAGTCCAAGAGATTAGAATTCTCGGTCCTATGTTTCTACACAATATGTTCCCCTTCGAGAGGTTCATGGGAGTCTTAAAGAAATATGTTCGTAACCGTGCTACGCCAGAAGGAAGCATCTCCAAGGGCTATGGAACAGAGGAGGTCATGGAGTTTTGTGTGGACTTTCTTCCTGACCTTAAGCCGATTGGTGTTCCTGAATGTCGGTACGAGGGTAGGCTGACAGGAAAAGGCACACTAGGAAGGAAAGCAAAAGTATGTATGGACGGGCATTCTTTCTCTGAAGCACACTACACAGTTCTACACAATTCCACCATAGTGGCTCCGTATATCGTGAGACACAAGAATATTCTACGCTCCGAAAACCCGGGGAAGGCTGACTCTTCGATTAAAGGGGAACACGAGAAGACTTTCGGCAGTTGGTTGCAGACACATCTCATGAATGACGACACCGTTGGAGATGAGTTGTACTATTTGGCCAGGCCACCATCTTCGACTATATGTACTTTCCAAGGGTATGAGATAAATGGAAATACATTTTACACGGTTGCCCAAGATAAAAAGAGCACCAACCAAAATAGTGGTGTCCGCTTTGATGCAACAGACGAGAATGGGCACTGTTTGGAAACATATTACGGGTACATAGAGGAGATATGGGAACTTGACTATGGACCTACTTTTAAGATCCCTTTGTTTCGGTGCAAATGGGTGAAGCTGACAGGAGGCGGGGTAGTTGTCATTCATGAGGGCCAAAGTCAAGCAGTGGACTCTAAAAAAGATGGCCGAACTGTTCCGTAGCTGGAAGAAGAAGCTATGGAAAAACTATCTGAAGACAAAGAAAGTGCCAGTATTCGAGGGGTATCTAGCCAAGCAGGCGAATCACTCGAAGGCATTTCAAGAGTACAAGGAGTCAGAAGATGCCCAGGCATTATCAGAAAAGAACAAGATAAATGCCGACAAGAAGAAATATCACCACAAGCTGGGGCCAGGGGGCTATGAGACTGCCATCCCAAAGTGGGATAAGAAAGAGCAAGATCTGCTAGATAAAGGCATCGTACCTGAACCACTCCGTGATGAGTGGTAATTGAGAGCAAGAAATTGGTTCCTTGCGCATGGTGGGTCGTACGACGAAAAAACAGGGGACCTCATCTGCAATGACGGTCTTAGGATATACCCAGGGAGAATTGGAAAAGGATAGTGAAATAAATTAAGGAGGGAAAAAGAAAGTTCACTTCAGATAGAGATAAAGATTTGCTCACACTGGTCCTCGGCAATGACGAACATGGAGGACGAACGCGAGGCTTCGGTCCTTCTTACCCGTGGTGGCTTGGGTTTGCGAGAGACCAAGACACTTACAGAAGCCGAGAGAGAGCAAAGAAGCGGCAGCGGGATGAGGAGAATGACAAGTTCAACCAGTTGCTTGCCAGGATTAACGAGCAACAGAAGCAGATTGATGAGCTTAGAGGAGTACCGCGCCAGGAAGATCCTGCACTTGATACTACCGGCGCCCCATCTAAGCGGAAAAGCAGCATGGCTGAATCTGAGGCCCCGCCTGACGATGCACGAAGAATGATAGAGGGCGGTCCCGGCTACCCCGTGGATGGAATCAAGGAGTCAACATCATGTGAACTCCATCAGAAATTCAAGAACATATCCATGAAGGTGGCCGTCGGACAAGCTTTACCTTCTGGCCCTGAGGCACGTTGGCATGGCCGTGAGATTCCAGCTCGCTTTGCTAAAGTCGGGGTGGATGAAATCCTGACGGGGTTTCGTGATATGGAGCTCGACATAGCTGGACCCGAAGATGAGACGACACTCGGAGAAGTACTGGGTGGAGTCATCCTATGGGACAAGAACTACATCAAGCTTCCAGGCTCGGCCCCAAGGACAACACCGCCTCTGAGTCGTCGCAGGTCACCTACACCTCCATTACCTCCAAGCCCTCCACATGACGTCGGCCAGCACAACACGAGTCCATCTCGATCACCGCCGCCGGACTTGGGTCGTCCGTCTCTGCCGCCGCCCGCTTCGGATACTAAGCAGGAGCGTGCCACCAAGAACGCTCCACCGACGATTCCTAAGCCACGGAGCCCCCCAAAGCGCAAACGGTCGCCCCTCCCAAAGGTACGTCATGCTAATCTTCCTATCAGACCTTATGATCGTACCCCCGAGGAAAACGCCAGGATAGCAAAGGAACATCATGATGCGCAGATGAAAAAGAAGGAACCCGAGCCCCGCCCGGAATACACCGAGAAGCAAATAGCATTTGCAAAATACTTCACGACCCTTCCATCACAGTATGACTTACACCATAAGCCTGATGACTATACACGCACATTGCAGAAGGAAGTGAAAAAGAGCAGATCACGTGCAAGTGCAAGTGGGAGCAAATCAAGTTCAACTACAAGCAAGAAAAAATCAGACCGTTCCTCAGCTTGGACAACAGGCCAAACAGTCGATCCCACCCCTCAAGGTGTTAACCGAGAATGTTCCCCTCCGGTGCAGGGGCTAGCTTTTGAAATAGCAAAGGAGTTGGCGGCTGAATGTGGTGTCTCGGTTGAAGATTTGCTGGCTTCCCAAGACGACAGGATACCCAAGGCTATGGTAGCCCCTAAGCCACAGTTTGTCATGGGTGAGCCTTTGGTCAGGAAAGATGATCTCCCAACAAATATGCGTTACTTGCATCAATGGTACTTAAGTGAATCAAAGAATGGGAGAACGATGATCGTGCTGAGTGTCCCACGGGAGTACTACGGCCGCCCCGAACAAATCCATATCGACTTTGATGAACTCTTCCAGATGTACAATGGCGACGCCCTCGACAAATCGCTTATGAGTTGCTATTGTCTGTAAGTTTTTCAATTCGTTGTCTACATATAACTTGTTTAGTGATTTCAATTCAATGTCTATATATAACTTGTACTCTATTATGCAGAATGAAGATTCTGGATTGTAAAAGTAAGAGCATCCTAAATACTGGGTTTATTGACCCAGATAAAATACATATAGCGACGCTAACTGATTATCCCAAGGAGACGGAGGAAAACCTTCTAAGGTTTCTAACAGATAAAAATTTCTGTGACCACATACTGTTTCCATACAACTTCAGGTGAGGGTCTTTACTCTGTTGTGTACATTCACTTATAAGTGTAATTGATAAGTTACTAACATATATATATATATATATATATATATATATATACATGTGCAGCTTCCATTGGATTCTGTTGGACATTCAAATTGATAAGGGAAGAGTTGATGTCTTCGACCCATTATCGAGACCCTTGGAACAGTTCCAAAGCCTGCAGGACATGCTCCAAGGGTAATTTCAATCATTCCTGCGCTCTATCGGTCTCTTTCGATGATTTTTTGATATATCAATTAATGAAAAACTTAGCAAATCATTATCCTTGTCGGGCAGGGTTTGGAAGCGGTTCAAGTGCGTGACTCCCGGTAACTTTCCTGAGAAGCTGACCTTTAGAGCGGCTCAGGTAAGTAGTAGTATGATATACTTCTATTTTTAATACATTTATGATGCTAGATTATTATTTTGATTATATATATTCTATTCTCGTAAAGTGCGACCAGCAGCCACGGGGAACGCATCTATGCGGATACTATGTTTGCGAGACCATTCGCACGTTTACCTCTGAGCACAAGGATCACAGATTCGACGTAAGCAATGAACATTCACACCTCTATTTTTACCCGTCATTCTTTGTTATCATGATTGATATTCATATTCATCTCCTCTTCTTATATAGCACGCGGCCATGACGACGAAGGTCCTACCAGAGTAACGCGCGATTGCTGTTGCAGAGGAGCTTGCGACCTTTCTGAGGACGGAAGCTGTAGATGACAAAGGACAATTTAGTGTAGCTAGGGGCCATTACTGATGTTCGTCCATGTAATCGAATAGACGGGCTCTAGTCCCAATAATTCAGATCGTCATATAATTGTATATATATGCTCGCTTGTAAGATAAGTTAATCTTATATATATATATATGCATAATTATTTCTATTTAAATTATATGAAAACTAATTTCCGAACACCAAACGAGGCATCACGTTAATCTCCCGAACACCTAAACCCTAAAACCCAAAAATAATTTCATTTAAAAAAACCAAAAAATAAGCAAAATCTGAAACTCTTTAGCCCCGGTCCGTGTAACGAACCGGGACTAAAAGGCCTGCCCCTGGGGCGCTACGAGGCGCCCACGTGGAGCACCTTTAGTCCCGGCTTCTAACAGGGTCGGGACTAAAGGTTAGACCTTTAGTCCCGCCCCTTTAGTCCCGGTTGGTGAACCAGGACTAAAGCCCCTTACGGGTCGGGGCTAAAGGCCCCGTCCCCACTAGTGAGGAATATCCGTTTGTGAATCCAGCCCACTAAAATTTAATACCTAGAGTTGGCACTTCTGCTTGTATTTTTTAAAGATATTTCCATCGACTACCGGACATTAGTGATGACTCGGTCAATTTGATGATGGTGTGTTGGCTCGATATCGTAGAGGTGTTCACATGGATAAGATGTAGGTGCATGTGTTCATAAAGTGAATATATATGCGTGTATGTGAGCATATACCTTGTTGAAACATGTGTCCATTCACACAGGATAAACATCAACTCCTATTAGCATCCTTTTTATCTAGAGTGGACTTATGCCTTACTTGTAACAACAGTAATTTCGTTATAATAAAAAAGAAAAAATAGAACCTTTTGGTTGGTGAACGTTCGCCGGAATTGGCTGCGAAGAATAGGAATGTTGAACTTCAGGAACGTGTTGACACCTTGACCAAGTTGCTGAAGGAATCCGAAGAAGCAAGGATTAGGCAAGCCGAGGACAACATGAAGAGAGATGAGGAGAACAAGAAGAAGCAAGCTGAGATGGACAAAAAACTAGACTTTTTGCTAAGTCACATGCAACCAAGATCAGCTCAAGAGTAAGTTGCTTAGTCCAAACAAAAAGATGGTGGAAGCAATGTGAATGTGATATATTGCTGGAACCTACCTTCTAACTTTATTTTGTGAGGGTTTTGTTGTGAAAATTGCACACTAGCGGATGCAAACTTGCTGCATTCTGCTGCTCCAGGGTTAGTGGATGTGGAGATGCACGCTTAATGTTATGCTGGATTAGTATTTCTTACATAACTTATATTTTCTCTTGTTGTGCCTCTTAATTTGTCTATGATGTTGTGCCCTTTTTTCAAGAGTGTTATTGGGTCTGGAAATGTAAGCTTAGTGATAGGATTGGAAACATGTTCTATCTACAAACAAAAATCGGCTGGGTAATATAAAAACTAACGGGCTGGATGAAGTGGGCCTAGAAATCGCGTTCTTTTTAAGCACAAGCGGCACAAATTTTAACGGGTTGGTGTGCTTGTTGGACACAGAAATGACTATCGTCAGGCCCACAGAAATGGGCCAACCAATTGCACTGCAAATGGGCTCAAAAGCCTTCATGGCCTAAAACGTATGGCCCAAAACTTATTGGGCCGATGGTTATATGAGTCTCCACGCTCTCGCCACGTCATGTAAATCCATGACGGAATAGTCCGTCATAGAGAAAGCGGGCCGCGGGCGGGCCGAACGGGTTTTGGGCTCATCAGTCACGGAAAGATAAATCCGTCAAGGATTGTCGGATGCGTAAATTATGACGCGATATAGGTGACGGATTCCAAGATCGTCATGCCTAACAATCGTCGACGGATTTTTGCTCTTCTGTGACGGCCGGTGACTGTCACAGATTAACAACTTTCTTGTAGTGGACACTGTAGATTCTCAAATCACGTCTACGGCAGTTGTACCGCTGGCCACAAGTGGTTGTACCGCCCCTGTGTATCTGCGCATAATGGTTGGATTGGGGTTGGACTATAAAAGGAGGTGGTTCTTCCACCTCCCATCTACCTCTTGCCTCTCTCTCCTCTATTTATGTCCAAAACTTATTCTTACCGATCTCCTTCTCGAGCCAACCAAAGTTGTTCATTTTTTAGGGCTCGAGGGAGGAGACCCAGATCTGCACTTCCACTGAAGGAAATTTAATTTCCACATACTTCCATTTATGAATCTTGTTATTCTTGGGTATTTGGACAACCTAGACAAGAGCCTCTAATTAAGTTGTCGAGAGAGTCCTAACCTTACTTTCAAAGGTCCAATTGCCACCTTTAAGTGCACCCCTAATGAATTCACGACATCTTGCATTGTGCGAGGGTGTGAGGAGAAAAGATTGAGTCCTTGGGACGCTTGGGGAGCATCGTGCTTCCACACTCCTCCAAACAGAGGCGGACCTCCCGAAACGAGGGAACCTCGAAAACAAATGCTCGACTCCATCGTCTCCACTTGCGGTTGTTTCAGTCCTATTACTTTCTGCAAATTTGCCCCTCTTGTTTAGTCATACTTGCAGTTGTTAGATATGTTGTTTGTCATACAGATTATCCATCTAGTTACATTTCTAGACAAACTACTCCCTCCATCTACTAATACAACGCCATTTCACATTTTTATGTCTAACTTTGACTATTAATTTTACCAACAAAATGTGAGTCACATGCAAAGTTTTAAATTGCCGGCTATTGCGGCGCTATTTGCCGGCAATAGCGGCCACATAACCTTGGGGCAACGCCACTGCCACTTATGGCGCTATGCAAACTGAACCGCAAAATGCCGCTATTAGCCAGATCTAGCCGCGATTTTCTGCAGATATTTGCGCCGCTATTACGAATTTGGGCCAGAGAGAATACGTGAATTATGGGCCTTTTCAGCATAATCGCATAGAGGGATTAGAGGCCCAAAAAAGGGGCTATAAGAGCAGAACGCCAACCCTAAGAAGGCGAAACATCAGCTCCTCGTCCTCCTCCCAGATCACATCTGCAGCACAACGTTGAGTCTGCACCTGCATCCTGCAGCCATCGAAGAGGAAGAAGAACGGAAGGACCATGTCTCAGCCCGAGCCAGAGATTCAGGGAGGCAAGTTTCAATCGTTTTTAGATAGATGTTACATGTTAGATTCATGGAGACTATCTCATCCACTCGCACCTGCAATTCTGAATCTCTGCATCGCTATTCTGCATCTTCGAATCTTATTTAGATAGATGTTAGATAGGAACCAATTCTGCATCTCTGAATCGTTTTTAGATAGATGTTAGATGTTAGTTTCATGGAGACTATCTCATCTACTGCAGACAATTTTAAACATTGGTCACATGTCATAAAAAGTATGTCATTAGATGCACATTTCAAAGAACTTTTCAATAATTTATTTTTGATGACATATATCCCATATTTTGTTGACCAAAATTACAAGTCAAAGCTTGACACGAAAAACGAAGTGGTCTTCTATATAAAAATGGACGGATTATTTAATGTTGAGCCTAAATTTATAAAATGAGACAAGATTTTGTTGGTCACCTATTCACCTTCCCTCAAGTCGATCATACCAATCCTTTCAGCTTTGTTGAGGAATATCCGTTTGTGAATCCAGCCCACTAAAATTTAATACCTAGACTTGGCACTTCTGCTTGTATTTTTTAAATTTTATTTTAGCCTTTCGGGTGATGTTCTTTTAGTAGGAGAAGATATTTCCATCGACTACCAGACATTAGTGATGACTTGGTCAATTTGATGATGGTGTGTTGGCTCGATATCGTAGAGGTGTTCACATGGATAAGATGTAGGTGCATGTGTTCATAAAGTGAATGTATATACGTGTATGTGAGCATCTTTGATTATACCTTGTTGAAACATGTGTCCATTCACACAGGATAAACATCAACTCCTATTAGCATCCTTTTTATTTAGAGTGGACTTATGCCTTACTTGTAACAACAGTAATTTCGTTATAATAAAAAAGAAAAAAATAGAACCTTTTGGTTGGTGAACGTTCGCCGGATGATATTTGCGAACAATTTCCATTTCAATTTCAGTTGTAGGGGTGATATTTTTCCAGACCAGCGTGCCAATATTTTTTTTGAAATGTCATCATTTAATCTCGATCAAACAGCTGCGAGGACGTTCGTTGGGAGTTACCTCGCAGCGAACGTTCACCAGTTAACCGAAAAGAAAAAGACTGGTCGAGCGAAACCCCAATCCCAAACGGATACGGACCAGGTGAGCCATCAAAGCCGTCTCCCTTCCCCCTAAACCGGCTAACCTAATCCCAAATCCTCATCCCAAAGCTCGCGAACCATCAAAGCGGCTAACCTAAACCGCCATGGCTCGTAACGAGGAGAAGGCGCAGGCCTTGCTGAACCGCTTCATCACGATCAAGCAGGAGGAGAAGCGCAAGCCCCGCGAGCGCCGGCCGTACCTCGCCTCCCAATGCCGGGACCTCGCTCACGCCGACCGCTGGCGTGTAGACATCCTGCGCGAAATCGGCGTCAAGGTCGCCGAGATCCAGAACGAGGGCCTCGCGGAGCACCGCCTCCGAGACCTCAACGATGCGATCAACAAGCTCCTCCGCGAGCGCAGCCACTGGGAGCGCCGCATCCTTGAGCTCGGAGGCCGCGACTACTCTCGGAGCTCCAACGCTGCCCTCATGACCGACCTCGACGGCAACATCGTCGCCGTCCCCAACCCCTCCGGCAGGGGCCCGGGCTACCGCTACTTTGGTCATGCCAAGAACCTACCCGGCGTCCGTGAGCTGTTTGACAAGCCACCTGAGGTCCGCAAGCGCCGCACCCGCTACGAGATCTGCAAGCGCATCGATGCCGGGTACTACGGATACCATGATGACGAGGACGGTGTGCTTGAACCCCTTGAGGCTGCTGCCGAGAAGCGCAAGCGCGACGAGGTTGTCACGGAGTGGCACCGCGTGGAGCGTGTGCGGCGGGAGGCCATGAAGAATGTGGTGAGTGGCGAGGTGGCTGGAGCAGGTGGGCGTGGTGGAGAGGCTGCTGCTAGGGAGGTGCTGTTCGAGGAGGTGGAGTTGGAGGTTGAAGAGGAGAGGAGGCTGGAGGAGGCCGGGAGGGAGTTTGTCGCACATGTGCCGCTCCCTGATGAGAAGGAGATTGAGCGAATGGTGCTAGCGAAGAAGAAGGAGGAGCTGCTGAGCAAGTACACAAGTGATGCCCTGCAAGGCCAGCAGAAGGAGGCTAAGGAGATGCTCAATGTGCAACGCTAGGAGAGTTGTATATATGTTCTTTTTATTTTGGCTCTAGTAAATTACTTTTAACTAGTGTAGACTAGGGTAGGGATGCATCCAGAATACCATAAAGACTGTTCATGCATACCATAAAGACTGTTCTACTGATCTTTGTTGCCCTCTAATTTGTGTGCGCCCATTTACTAGTCTTTAGTACCTTCATGCTAAGAATGGTTTGATTTTATGAGCCAAAGCCTGTGTTCAGTCTTGCATTGCATCATTTATTGTATGTTTTGTTTGAATTTTGAGAGTTGTCTTCATTGTCATGGTATCAACAGCAAAATACTCTGCTGGAGCCTGAGTTAGATATGTATATGGCCGGGTGTTTTGGCCTTAGGCGTGTATACTGCCCATGCGATTAACCGCCTCTGATTTGTTTTGCTCACAAATCAGGTTTGACTCGGATGCGACAAATAAACAATTTGTATGCTGAATTGTTGAGTTTGCAATATACGTTGACCATGTCAGATGCCATAGTCCATTAGTTAACGTCGCTGCAACTATCTTGTATTTTCTGATGATGAGTTGTCATACAAATCGAGTAAGCATTTTGTACTTTTTTGAAAACCTTTTAAAATATATTTTCTCCTTTTAAAAATAAGTGTCTTAACTTTGTATTAACTTTAGTATAAAGTTAAAATAAGTTTGAGACATTTATTTTAGGACGGAGGGAGTACAAGAGTATTGTTTGGAGTTGATGATTTTTGTGTCCTTGTGCCCTACCAAGTTAGCTACCGAGTGATAATGCCTTATCGGTGCTGACCACAAGATGTTTTTTTCGGGGTTACAGTTCAAACTGTATATCTGTAGTTCTGTACTAATGATGGGTTTTAGTTATTTATATGATAGTAAACATGTTGCAAAATCATGCGGTCGGGTAAATTAACTGGCAAGCAGATACTTAGTTTCTTTTTCAGAAACTAATATGTCTGCTTCCTTCATTTCCGCATCAAACATTTGGTAAGGCAAGTCAGATTTGGGGATACATTCAAAATATATGCGATTCAGTTCAGATTTTTCTTGCGCTTATGTTGTCTGATTAGCGATTCAATTTCTAGAATATTTCTTCTTAACTTAAGCACCTCATTAGCTGTGGGGTGTGTTAGGTTGGAACGTGGTCTTGTATGTCTAGTTCACTAAGGACAGTAGAACCGCACCAAATCCCTGCCCTCACAACGATTTGCTTTTTCGGCTGTCCGTTTTCGTGATCTGAACATTACTGGCCGTCTGATCTCATTTGTACAGCCATCCGTGCAGAAATGTTTAATCGGTGACCCAGCTGTCCTGATAGGCTGCAGCACCGGAGGCCGAAACACAGCCCTCTCGTAAACTAGACCTCTTCAGCCTGCCCATGGCAGCCCATAATCAGAGGGTGGTGTGCTCGTTATTTTTTTCTGCTCATCCTATCTCGGCAACCGGCTCCGCTCCCGACTTCTAACCTAATCATGTCGCCCCCACCCACCACCTTCCCCGCCACAATCACAGACGACGACCTTGAGCGGATGAGCCCTACAGGTCGAGAAGACGAGCAGGATGACCAGACAACCAGATGGAGCGAAGGCCATGGTAGATGACCACATCGCATGCGTGGTGGCGTGGGTGGCCGGTCACCGAATCCAGCAGAGTAGGAAGGGGGAGAAGCTTCTTTTTTACTTTCGCACGGCGATCTCACATGGAGTTTCATCCAACTCACCACCCAAGGTCGCCGCCGATCTAGCTTGGCAGAGGATAGATGAAGATTACTGCGCTCGTCGTGCTTGAATTTTGAGAGTTGTCTTCATTGTCATGGTATCAACAGCGAAATACTCTGCTGGAGCCTGAGTTAGATATGTATATGGCCGGGTGTTTTGGCCTTAGGCGTGTATACTGCCCATGCGATTAACCGCCTCTGATTTGTTTTGCTCACAAATCATGTTTGAGTCGGATGCGACAAATAAGCAATTTGTATGCTGAATTGCTGAGTTTGCAATATACGTTGACCATGTCAGATGCCGTAGTCCATTTAATTAACGTCGCTGCAACTGTATTGTATTTTCTGCTGATGAGTTGTCATACAAATCGAGTAAGCATTTTGTACTTCTTTGAAAACATTTTAAAATATACTTCCTCTGTTTTAAAATAGTCTTAACTTTGTATTAATTTTAATATAAAATTATACTAAATTTGAGACATTTATTTTCGGACGAATGGAGTACAAGAGTATTGTTTGGAGTTGATGATTTTTCAAATGTCCTTGTGCCCTACCAAGTTAGCTACCGAGTGATAATGCCTTATCGGTGCTGACCACAAGATGCTTTTTTCGAGTTACAGTTCAAACAGTATATCTGTAGTTCTGTACTAATGATGGGTTTTAGTTATTTACTAGTACAAATGCCCGTGCGTTGCACCGGGCTAGAAAAAAATGCAGAACTTACATCTATTTTTAAATGAAAGGAGTTTTTTTTAAGTTTTAAAATATAATGTAATGCTTACTTAAAAATTGGATTACTTTTTAATAATAATTTTATTTTTTATTCAGTGGTAATAATGTCCTTTTTTTGGTAATAGCATTTTTGTGTACAACCGTCCTACTCTGGATGGCCACGAAGGTGCCGAGGGTGACCGAACAGGGTTGTATGCCGAACGATGTCTCACTTTCCCTGGCTGATGATTTTGCATATCTCTGTGTTGGAGTGCATTGACAGGTACTGGTCATATGGTTCATCGCATGCACCCTCAACTACGGATCCATGGCCATACTGGGCTACCTCATGTACGGCGACTACGTTGAGTCTCAGGTGACCCTGAACCTCCCGGAAGGCAAGCTCAGCTCCAAGCTAGCAATCTACATCGCGCTGATGAACCCATTCTCAAAGTACGCTCTGATGGTGACCCTCGTGGCGATAGCGATCAAAGAGAAACTGCTTGCCGGCAACAAGAGGTCCCTCAACATGCTGGTCAGGACGTTCATCGTCATCAGCACGACCATCGTGGCCCTCACCGTCCCCTTCTTCGGCCACATCATGGAACTCGTCGGCTCGCTCCTTGGCGTCATGGCGTCGATGCTGCTCCCGTGCATCTGCTACCTCAAAATCTTCGTCATGACGAGGTGTAGCAGGGTTGAGGTCGCGCTGATCGTCATGATCATCATTCTCGGCTCCTTGGTTGCTGCAAGTGGGACTTATTCTTCTCTGCAGAAGATTATTCATGAAGCCGAGTGTTCCACGAGTTCAGACCATGGTAACACCCCTGCCCGTCTGGTTGGTGTTCTATAGCAATGCAAAATTTCTGAAAGCGCATCTAAAGTAAACAGCAGCTACGTCTACTTAGTGTTGTCCAGTCATGATTGGTTGTAGGTGAGGCAGGGATAGTGTAGAACAGATAGTTTTACGGTCAAATGTATGTATATTTCATATGAGTATTTCTGTTTCTACTAAAGCGGGTAACTACGTACATGCTTATTGTAGGACAGCACTTGGTCGGCATTCCGCTGTGAAAAATCAAATGCACTGGATCATTTAATTGTGGTTCTGCGGCTTTCATTTCCTGATGCTTTCAGGTGGCAGCCACGAGCATGGTCTCAGGATATTCTGACAGACTCCATTGCAAGTGTGTTTATCTGGCTGCAAGCACTCGTTGATATCTGCAAATCACACCAAGCATCATCAGAATTCCGTGGTAACCATTCCACGGAGTAGCATCCACCTTGGAGGTAATGATTTCCTTGGAGACCGGAAGAGCGTTTTGCACGTGTATCCCACATGCTTGCTTGTTCTGTCTTCGGTGACCTCTAGGCAGCGGCTATGAGCGCTCAAGCACCTGTACTCCTTGCTCAGCATAGCCTCCCTGCACGTCGGGTCATCAACAACCCACTTCACCATGCCAGATTCTACCTCGACGCCAGTGACCCCCGTCGGTGAGGATCTCCTCCACCGCCAGATGCTCCGCCTAATCCCTCCTCTCGAGCGCCGCCCCGCCGTTCAAGCTCTCGCGCCGCCACCGCCCCGCCGCACGCCGCGCCCCCGGCGACCACCTCGCCGTGCCGCCCGTTCCCCAGGCCAAAAACGCCGAGCCGAAGCCCCCGCGCCCAGCCGTCGCGCCGCCCGTCGCCAATTGCATGTCGCGCCGCCGCTGATTGGATCTGGCGAGCGCGCCGTCTGCTGCCGCCATGCCTCCTCGCCTCGGAAAATGTAGGGTCTTATTCATAAAAGTGAAACATTTTCCTCACTTAAAAAAGGACTGCGGGTTTATTAACAGAAAACGGAGGGGCCTTTTAGCAAAAAATGCTACAACAGACGACCAGAAACCGTATTTGCTTTATTATTAGGGAGAGATTTGATAGAAAACATGTTGCAAAATCATGCTGGTCGGGTAAATTAACTGACAAGTACATACTTAGTTTCTTTTTCAGAAACTAATGTGTCTGCTTCCTTCATTTCCTCATCAAACATTTGGTAAGGCAAGTTAGATTTGAGGATACATTCAAAATATATGTGATTCATTTCCTCATCAAACATTTGCACTTATGCTGTCTGATTAGCGATTCGATTTCTAGAATATTCATTGTTAACTGAAGCACCTCATTCGCTGTGGGGTGTGTTATGTATTGGTTGGAACGTGGTCTTGTATGTCCAGTTCATTAAGGACAGTAAAACTGGGCATCATCCCAGCCCTCTCAGGCCATTAGGGGTTGTGGCCGTTGGATCTCTGTTTCTGGTCGTTTTTAGCCGTCTGATGGCTTGTCTAAACAAGTAATTAATCGCGTGGGCTAGCTGCCCGAGAGAGTCTACTCCGGTGGAAAAATCGGATATCTATGGTTGATTGGGCCAGGCTGCCCTTGTTGCAGCGGTTGGGGAAGCACGGCCCATCGAGAAATCAAAGAAGATGTGTGATGTCTGCTCTTCCTCGTTATTGTTTCTCCTCCTCCCCCTAGCCACTCCTGCGTGTGTGTGGCGGCTAGGGTTAGCGATGTGTATGAGAGACCGTCTGATGCGTAGCGGGGCGGGTCCGACGGATGGATGCGGGACGGAGGCAGCTGGTGCGGCAGGGAGATGGGTTGCACGCGACTATTGAGTGACGACAGAAGATGGCCCGCCGGCGTTGAAGCATTAGTTCGTGGTAGCCATTCATGGCACCAATGTGTGCCACATGCCTCAAGCTCAAGGGCGATAGGTTAGTTAGTACGAGAGGCTACCCCACGGCAAGAACGAGGATATGCTCTGCTTTGCTCTACTATCACCGATTTAAGCCTCCGTCCCCGTTCCCCCTACCTCAATCTCTTCCTCCTCATCTAGCAGGTCATTGCGCTCCACTGACATGGACCTCGAGCAGCAGCGCCCCCCCCCCCCGACCTCAACCTCGAATAGCGGAGCCCACCGTGACTAGCCATATCGTCCGCCGGCGCCGGCGCCGAACTCAATATCTCCATGTGCACTGCGGTCCAACATGGTCATCGCCCTGCTGCACTTGCTCAACACTGGCTAAATGAACAATTCGTGTTTCCCCCTTATGCAATATATATACTTCAGGCCAAAACACAGAAATCCCACAAGACATGGCTGCATGACATCTCTGCTACGTGAGAGCTTTGACATATAGAACTCCCCGACACCGATCATAGATACAATCGACTCAATCATGTGAGTTCCATAGTATGTGTACAATTTTTTTCCTACTTGTCATAGAAATTCCAAATAAACTCGCATGTCTCTTATTTTTTATGTGTGATGGAATTGTATGTTGGTGATAAATTGTCAATTAATTATTTCTCTTTTACAAAACTGAGCAGAAAGGAAAGAACAGAGATTTTGGTTTAGTTTAACAGAGAGGTTGGAACATGGAATACATCAATTTGGTCAAAGGAATGGATGCCAAGTGTTCTATGCGTTTACCTCTGTGGGGAAACCACATCAACAAAATTCAAGAATCAGTTGTGTAACAATGTTTACAAAACATCTAAGCCGTTTCTCGAATTTTTTATGTATTCATTGCCCATTTTTTTTTCTCCCTTCATCTCTCGAAATTAGTACAAAAACAAAACATCTTTCACGATTGTTCTGCAGAAATTACATTCAAAGCTGGCATGGACAACGAAGGATAGTTATATTCTTAAAGAAGTCATCCAATACCATATTAATTCCTCAAGAATCAGTTGTCTAACTATGTTGACTAAACATCGATGTATTTCTCTTATTTATTTTATGTATTAATTGCTCATTTTAATTTCTGCTTTCATCTCTTGAAATTTGTACCAAAATCAAACATCTTTTCAAACTGTATTGCATAAACTATATTCGAGCTGGCATGCACGGTAATTTACTTCTTTAAGTCGTCCACCTACATTCTTCAGCAGGGAATCTGCCAAATCATCTGCATTTTTCCATTCTTTTCCCATGAGTTAATTGGTCTTAGTTTACATGCAGATTGCACAACTTTATGTTCTTAGTGATTGGGCGGGCAACTACATACTATTATTTAGTTTCAGATAGAAATTGAATCGTGCTCATGTTTTTTCGTCCTTGCACATTCATACAAATTATGAAAATAATATCGTGCTCAGGTTTTGCCATTTTAAAGGATGGAGTTCGAGCAGTTTTTGACAATATTATTCAGAATTTGACTACAAACCTTGCTCTGTTTTTAGAAAAGGCAAGCACACTGACTTGAATTGGTAAGAGTGGCGGAAGGTTTAAAAGATCGCAAACCTGAACGTGGTATTGTCTTCTGAAATTGCTATCTTTGCCTGAATTATTTATCTTGTATTGTACCATAAATCTACATTGTTCAACATAACCCAATTGTATGTTGGTTATAGCTTTTAATCTATTCTCTACTTTGCAAAATTGAACAGAAAGAAAGAACATAGCTTTTGGTTCAAGCCTTTTACTTGATTTTTCTTCACTCTTCATCCATAGATTATGTTCACACTGTAGTTTGGAATGTACTTTGGACAACATGCTGACATTTTCCTTTTGGCTCTTTTTTTAACCATGGTTATGTTTTAATGAAGCTCTATATAGAGTAACTTTATATCAAGCTTTTCATCGCGTATACCCATGCTATAAGAAGGTATATTATCGTAAGTTGTAATTTGCTATCAATTATTATGATTTACATTCGACATTTTGTTATTATATTTATTCATCCATGTGACTCCTTAAGCAATCTTTGAGTCTGCCAAGCCAATATCTAGAAAATAGTGACAAGATGAATTGTTTAGTAGTTGGGTCATGATATTGTCTTTTTGGTTGCTAACAAAGGAGCACAATATCAATTTATGGAGAGAATACTTTTTATTATGATTTTTAGTGCACAACTGATGATGTATTGAAGTGGTACACATGCAAGATAAATCTCCATATGCAGCAATGTTTGTCGAGAAAATAATGAAATCTTGGGTGTTGGAGAGAATTATTGTCATATAATATGACATACTCCAATTGCAGTGGTACATCTAGAATACACCATATATTTTCTACAATTTTGTGATAGTTGCTTCATCTTGGAAGGCATAATGTCCAACTGCAACATGGTTTAGCGTGTATTGAATCTCAGTGTTGTTTGGCACAAATGTTTGTGAAACAGCACCTCGGTCGTAAAAAGCTGAGCTGGTGATCTCAAGCAAGAAATTCAACATAGCTGAATTACATCTTTTTTACAGCCTATTAGCCTTTTCTTCTACAGGAAGACCTAAATAACCACCAGTTATACTCATGTATTATGATATAACAGTCTCCTATGTACTCCCACTTTGTGTTCTTGTATAATTAATTACCAGATCATCGCGAAAACTATATTATGCTCTATATATCTGCAGGGACATATCTCCTCACAGCTGAATTGTCCAAAGTTATGGCAATGCATGTTTACGACTCACCCCCTTTTATTATGTGTATGCTTTGTGCCTTCAAAAATGGAACTTCTTACAATATTAAGGGAAATCGTCTATGATGCTGCCATGATTATGAACAATAACAAAACAAAAAGAATATCCAGCAAAGTTTCAAATTCTTGATTCAAACCTCTCACCTATGAGACCTAAAGGTGAAGCAAATTTAAGTTACGAGTTAAAAAAAGGGGTCTCTCGTACTACTGCCCTACTTGTTCATTTCTATTGCAGCCATATATATAGGCAGGTTATACAAATGTAATTTAAATGCTTCTCTGGCACTATGTTTGCTACAACATTTTTTATCACTATTTACAAAAATCCAACCATTCAATTGCAAAAATAGACAGGTGCGACAACGCGCATCATCAAAGTTCTAGTTTTATTTCATAAGGTGGTTTTGTTCATGAATCATGGTGCGTCAGTCAGGGTGGACGACACGAGCGGTCTTTTGGACCGGCTCGTGCCCTGTTCGGTGCGGGCTGGCTCGTGGCCCGCTCGGTAAATAAACCGGTCGGTCCAGGGCCCTGAAAACAGGACAGAAAAAAGCTCGGTCTGGTCCGGTTAAAGCTCGGCCCAACTGAGCAAAGCTCCGGAGGCATGGTAGGGGCATGGTGGTGCTTGCCCAGGGCATGGTTGTGGTGTGTCAGATGTGTGGCGAGGGCATGGTGGCCCAGGCATGGGTGGTCTCCATCGTGGTGGACGCCGTCCGCGGCTCTGCGCGGCCAACGGACTCTCTGGCCCCGTAAATCATGTCCACTGGACCTGATTCACTTGGATCTATCATCTTTGTCAAAGAAATCAACGAGGGAGGTCCTACATCGCCGCATCAGCCATCGTCCCTTTCATCTCCGTCCACCGGCCTCGTGCCAGATTGGTCCCGAAGAGATCACTCCGGTGTTCTTCTTGGTCATGTAGCTTCCTCTGATTCTTATCAAGCTCTCAGACACCTTTCCAATGAGCTACGCTTCCTCTAGCAAGATATCTCTCCGATGAGCCGTCGCCGGAGCTCTAGAGCGCGCTCTGCCCATGTCTTGGCCGGTCCTCATAGTCCTCTCGGTTCGGCCTGAGCTCGGCCAATGCCGGTTTGGTCCCTGAAAAACAGGACCACGACACTGCTCGGTCCGGTCTAGACCGGACTGTCGGCGGCCAGTCCAAACGACGGCTGGTACCGGTACCGGACCGGCTCGAACCGTGTCCACCTTGATGCGTCAACGATTTGACTGCTCCCTCTTATTCATATTAATTAACGTTGCTTTAGTACAATTTCAGGTAGTAACTTTTTGTTCTGTACTCGATCTTTTACGCACCTCAACCGCTGACGTTTCATTATATCATAACCTATCCCCCCCCCCCCCCCCCCCCTCTTCCTATTAGGTTGCTTATTTCTGAATCCTTCACCGCATTGAGACAAGTGAAGTGCGAGGAGCTATATGTGCAGTGCTGAGGAAGAGTTGACGTAATGGTGGTGAACCGTCACTGTGCATGGATGTCCTGCATTCAATGGCACCTGCAGTACAAAGTACATCCATTGGCTACACGCATTGATTGATATATATCTAAAAAAGATTGATAAAAGACAAGTTGGTTGATATCCATAATGAGAGCACTTCAAAACAATCTTAAAGATGTAAACCATCTATCTTAGAATAGCAGAGATTTTTAGAAGACGGATACTATAAACCCTTTTTAACTACTTCCTCCGTAAACTAATACAAGATCACTGATCAAAACTATTTCCATATTAGTTTTCTTGAGAGTGTGAATAATGCCAAACTTATTTACCATAATGCGAATTTCCTTGATGCTGAACTCCCTGTCCAGGAAAAACTCTAATCAGCTTTAGAT
The DNA here is from genome assembly GCF_904849725.1 of Hordeum vulgare subsp. vulgare. Lineage (NCBI taxonomy): Eukaryota > Viridiplantae > Streptophyta > Magnoliopsida > Poales > Poaceae > Hordeum > Hordeum vulgare. The sequence goes on along the minus strand of NC_058523.1, from coordinate 26,581,624 downwards.
TTGACTCTATGTACAAACCAAAAGCAGGGGACATTTCTGAATAAGAGATGGGGCATCAGCGCCTGTCGACCGGAAGTAGTCAGCAGCTGGTCTGAGGTTGTCATTAACACTAATGCTCATGCGATGAGGACATCATCACTACTAGAAAAAGACTGTTAGTGACGCGTCTATTTTGCTTATTAATGATGCATTATAGGTACGCCACTACAAATAAATAGTAATGGCGCACGTCTGGTGCGCCACTGTTAATCTACATAACCGTGGCGCACCACCTGATGCGTCATTACCAGGTCCAGAAGTGCGCAACTGCTATGGATTACTAATGGCGCACTTTTAGATGGTGCGCCACTACTATGAATATTAGGAAAAAAAATTGCTTTTCTGATATTTGCACAGGTTACAAAATACATTACAACACAGAATATAAACATCATAACATATAAACAACAGATTTATAGAATACAATAGAACATTAGTCTCCGAATATAATTCATCATAGTGATACATATATAAGTGATGTAGAAGTAAGTGATACATATTCTATACAGTAGTTTCATAAAATATCATCACATCATCTCAAAAATAGCGATACATAGTGATGTAGAAGTAATCATCATAGTCAATGAGACATCATATAACAAAAGTTGGTCACTAGTCATAATCACAACTCCTCCTCATCATCATCGTCAACTCTAACACATTGTAGCACATCATCACATCATCTCCGAAATAGCTAATAATCAACATAGCCATTACCACCAATACTATTTAATACATTGTAGCACATCATCACATTAACACATGGTAGCACATCATCACACTGTTGCAAATAATAACACATTGTACCTAGGACCTACTCCTCTCCTTAGGTAGAATATCATAAAACAAGATAGGCCCTGACTCTCCATTATGGAGAATGGAGATGATCTTGTCTCCAATTCTTGACCTATGCACAATGTTGCTTCCAAGTAGCTCTCTACGATAGACCATACATTTTTTCCAATCTTTGATTGGCATGACTTCATCGGTTTTAGAAATCCGGTATGGACAGGAGTAATGCAGATACCTAGGCTGAGCTGGCCGTGCTGGTCGTATCATCATAACATCAACGCGGCCTCTTGGTAACATCAGATGAGGCACACAATCTTCCGGGATTTTCTGTTGAAAAACATAGTATTAGCTTTGTAGCTAGCAATGTAGTTTAGTTTTACAAGAATTTATGCAAAAGATGCATGGATGTCGTAATAGTAGAAAATCTTACCATGCAATATCCATGCATGTTACCGTAATTCACCATGTGCACTAGTGGCACATATTGACCATAATGTTGGGGAGTTTGCCTTCAATTTCATCTTCCAGACCAATATCAAAGGTGATAAGCATATTAGGCTCAAATGCATAAGCCTTGCATAGTGCTACCCAAGTTTTGCATTCAAAAAAGGAGTAGGTGTATGCATTGTACAATTTTACGGCAAAAGTATAACCATGCTCGGTCCTCAAGTGAACTATCTTTACCTCCATATTTATTTCAGTACTGAAACCAATCTTATCCAACACATAATGTCTTGCATGGTAGGGGATACGCTAGTAGAATAGTAAAAAATAAAAATTATAAGTTGAAGCAAAAGAAGTCATGCTTAATTACGAAAAAGGCTTGTCGTTGTGACTTACTATATCCACTTCGAAGTCCTCATCTAGCATGATGCTGAAGCGCCTATCATCAACTAGGTAAGGCATGTTGCAAAGGCCGCGCTTGTCTTGGCAGTATTCGCACATAACGAATTCGTCGTCAGACATTTCCTAAAACAGAGAAAATTTGGGCATGACATTTACTAAAAAGTGGACATATGGAGCGTGTGAAATTTGCCGGAACGGAAATGAATCAACATTCTGGCAAAACATTAAGTTGACCAAACCTCAGAAATACAAGCAAAGCTACCAAACATGAAGATCACTCTTTCGATGCAAGGGAAGTATCAAAAAGGAAAAGTATGAATGAACAAGAATAAAGAACATCAGCATTCTACTTTCATCTTTGTCAGATAATAATTGGTTCGGATTTTCTTTCAGCACGGCAAGCACCCTAGGCAGATTTAGGAATTACTTAAAGGTTCTAACACAAATATTTATGCACAGTATGTTACTTGCCTACTATTTGGAGATTACAACATCATAATATGTTCCTCCCAGAACACTAGATGAAGCAATCTCTTCCCAAATTCCATTGCTAAGCAGATGCAAATATTACCCTCAAATGCATCAAAAGAGTGTGGCGCTTTCTGTTCGGAGATATGTTCCTCCCAGAATACTAAACGAAGCAATTTCTTCTTGATGAGCGGATATAGCTATTACACTGTAATGAAGATGGAGCTCAACATCACCAATTTGAGCACTCGATCCAAAATCTAGCTTCAGCACAACAAACACTCGCCATACCTAGCCCTATGAACTTGCAGGGTTAACATAAACAGTTATTTCGAACCTACTTCTCGCCCAATCAAGCAAATCATACAAGAGGCAGCGAGCCATGGTGGAACACCGGCACAAACCGGGGACTGATTTCAAGAGCCGTTCGTCCGACTAGGATCGGGATATATTCAGCCATCACGTATACGAACACAGCCTGGCTGCCCAACAACAACAAGGGAGTACGATATACAGCGGCTAGCACGATATACATATAATTAAAAAAAATGGTCGACATGAAGAGGCAGCAGCCTGTTGGAGAGAAGAAGAAAATACCACGACTGAATAACGACGTGATTAATTGCGACTGAGATTGGTTAAATCTCACTCGACTTAGAATGTCTGGTTTGATTCATTACTAGGTTTTTTATTTTGTTTTTGATAGGTTGTCGGCTGGTTAGATTCATTAGTTTTGGCGGCTGGTTAGTTGGAGTAGCTACATGTATATGTATATAACTACATCTTCAATGGACGGCGCGGCGTCGGCGCCCAACCGACGACAGCGGCGGCGGCGGCGACCAACCATCGCCATTAAATTTAGTATCACTTTGTGGAAAGTCGTCTCTTTGTTAAACCAACCGATGACGACGGTGGCGGCGACCAACGAAACAATCCAAGAGCCAGAGCCAAAGACAAATTCAATTCAAATGAGTCGTGCCGGCGGCAGCAGGAGCAGAATGATGAGCGCGGCGTATGGCAGGGTAAACCATAGGCGAACGAAGGAGGTGAGAAGGGAGGGAGGAAGGCGAGGGGGGCGAACCTCGCGGCCGGAGGAGGAGAGCGCGGCGGAGGCGGAGGGGGAGGCGGCGGCCTTGTCGTCGCCCATCATCAGGGGTCGGTCCGCGCTCATCGGAGGGAGGAGGCGAGGACCGGGCGGCGGGGGAGGAACCCTAGCGCGCTCGGTCAATTGGTGGGGGAGGACCGGGTGGTGGTGGGAGGTGGTTAGGGCCGGCCTTAGGGGGAGGAGACACGGGAGGGAAGAGTCCGTAGGGGTTATAGTGGGGGGGGGGGAAGGTTAGCAATGGCGCACCTCCTAAAAATGCGCCATTGGTAACCAGGGTTACCAATGGCGCACCTCGTGTGTGGTGCGCCATTACTTGTTTCGGAAAAAAAAATTGTTAGTACTGGCGCACCGATGGTGTGGTGCGCCATTATTAGTTAAAACTAGTAATGACGAACTTTCCCCTGGTGCGCCATTGCTAAGTCTGGAAAGGGTGTGGGGCCAGAACAAAAACTAGTAATGACGCACCGCACACGAGGTGCGTCATTAGTAATATGGCCAATAATGACGCACCTGTATCTGGGGCGCCACTGCTATATAGCAGTGGCACGCCACATACATCGTGTGTCATTAATGTCCATATTAGCTGTAATCATTTTTTTAATAGTGCGTGTGAGGATCTTACCGATGTTTTCCTTAAATACTCCTAGTTCGGTAAGGTAGCTCACGGTTATCTCCACCTTCTGCCTTCTATATGTGAGAAATGTGGGGAACCGGCATATCACCTTGCTCCACTCAGCTTTGTTGACACCAATATTCTCCATATAGGCCATCATAGGTTTCAAATTATCTATCAAGCTGATCCCACATACCCGAGGCTTCTTCCTGATGATTTCAGGTATACGTGACCTCGCCAGAGTTCCGTTAAGTTATGTGATATTGAACTTTTCAAGTTTTAGGCTGGATATTCATATGAGGAGAATAAGGAGCGGCACGACCTTAAGCTTAGATACGTCCAAAGAACTCCAAGGTAATATCTAAGAAAGGCTTAAGCGTCTAAACTTGGGGATGGCAGAAGGCATATCCCCTCTTTCGTCTTCAACATTATCGTCATACCTCACTCAAAACTATATTTTAATTCTTCATATAGTATGTGTTTTGCTTGGACCGTCTTTAATTTTGCTCCCTGTTTGATACAATCTTCAGATCTTAGATTTTTATTTGCAGAGAATCTTTACATATCTACCTATTTACTTAGTTACACTTTGTTCTTCATTTATATATTTTAGAGTAGTTTATTATTACTATTGTTCTTCACTTATATCCTTAGGTAAAACTTATGAATGAATTGAATGTCATGTGCTTAATTTATTATATGTACATTGAGAGCTTGTTCGGGTCCTCTTCGCTCCAGAACTCTGCTCCTGGAGCGGACGGAGCAGCCCCAAACGCCGCAACTCCGCGGAGTCACCAGAGCGGAGAGGAGCCAGCTTTAGTTAAAAATCTCAGAGCGACGAATGAGGTGATCTACAGATCCTAAAAATGAGGGAGTTCGTGGAATTTACAGAGGAATGCCACTGATGAGTGAAACATACCGGTTCAATAGAGTTCTTTCTCTCGCTCGTCATGTTCCGAACCCCGATCGGGCTTGTAGCCTAGCCAACCTCCCCTTAGCACATGCCACAAAACAGATTATTGGGCTATCAGTCCAACTCACAAAGCAGAGTGGAGCTGGCTAGGAAAACGGTATTTTTGGCTCGCACGATCGATCAAGGAGCGGGAGCGCAAGATTTTTCGGAGCTGGCGGAGAACCGAACAGGGCCTGAGAAGTAAACATGCATCCGCCACTTAATTTGTTATAACAGAAGTGAGACTATGATAGTTCATGCATTTACATTATAATGACAATGAGCATTAGTTTAATTAAGTTGAACCTATAATGTTGTTGTGATAATTATCTTTCAATGAATGACGTATGATTGACTTTGACTTGGCACATGTTTACACATGTTTGATAAATTCCAAATTCAACCTTGATGGTATTGTAGATTTGTAGGTTATCATCATGATTATAATTTCTCAGTTATGTTACTATTAGAAAATGCGTGATTGTGGTTTTTGTGCTCGGTGAAGTGGTTGCCCCTAGTATTTTGCTAGTGTTTTCTTGTACTATGAGGAAATACTGATTGCATACAATCCTGAAAGGATCGGTATGGTTGACTAGAGGGGGGTGAATAGGCAACTACCAATTTTTAGCTTTTCTTAACAAGTTAGGGTTAGAAACATAAAGGTTCTCTAAAATAATAACTAGGTGAGCAACCTATATGATGCTACCTACTATGACCACTAAAGCAAGTAAGAAATACTCTACAACAATAGCATACACAATGTAAAGGTAAGAGATAACCATAAGTGGAACCGATGAAGACGAGGATGTGTTACCGAAGTTCCTTCCCTTTGACAGGAAGTAAGTACGTCTCCGTTTGAGCGGTGTGGAGGAACAATGCTCCCCAATAAGCCACTAGGGCCACCGTATTCTCCTGACGCCCTCACACAATGCAAGGTGCCGTGATTCCACTATAGGTGCCCTTGAAGGCGGCGATCGAACCTTTACAAATAAGGTTGGGGCTATCTCCACAGAAAACTTGGAGGCCCCAACAAGACCATGGAGCTTCACCACAATGGAATGTGGCTCCGAGGTGACCTCAACCGTCTAGGATGCTCAAACACCCAAGAGTAACAAGATCCGCAAGGGATTAGTGGGGGGAATCAATTTTCTCTTGGTGGAAGTGTAGATCTTGGCCTTCTCAACCAATCCCTAGGAAATCAACAAGTTTGATTGGCTAGGGAGAGAGATCGGGCACATATGAGCTTAGGGAGAAACAATTGAGTCTTGGAGGGTTAAAGGTAGGGTTCGTGAGGTAGGTGAACCCTTTATATAGTGGGGGAACAAGTCCAACCGTTACTCCCACGATCAGCACGCCCCTAGCGGTAATACCACTTGGGAGAAGCGGCACTATCGCTGTCCCTAGCGGTACTACCGCCTGGAGGGAGCGGTACTACCGCAAGCCCCAGTGGTACTACTGCCAGGCCTAAGCGGTACTACTGCTAGGCTGACACAAAGCCACGGTAGTAGAAATACTACTACCGAGCCTACCACCGTTGGAAAAGTATTCGCAAAAAGTCTGACAAAGTACAACCGCTCAGAGAGGAAGTTACTACCGTCCCCAAGCGGTACTACCGCTCGAGTGGAACAGTACTACCGCTCAGCTAGCGGTAGTACCGCTCATCTGGAGCGGTACTATCGCTAGCGAGCGGTACTACCGCTCAGCTTGTGCGGTACTACCGCACCCTTTGCAAATGCTAGGAAGGACCAAGCGGGTGCTCCATTGCCGCAAAGAGAAGGTGGTGGAAAGAAAATGTGCGCGTGTGTGAGTTGATTCCACCCAAACCTTTCCGACGCGGACCCCCTCTTAATAGTATGACTTTCCTACTACTCAACACTACCAAAGAGAACCGTAGGAAACACCGTGCTCCAACAACACCGAGGGGCGAAGAATCATCTTGTGCCCTTTGATGTATTATCTGAAATGCTCAATGCACACGATTAGTCCGCAGAGGTGTTGTCATCAATCACCAAAACTACTTAGAACAAAATATGCCCTAACAATGTCCCCCTTTTTGGTGGATTGATGACAACACCGGATTTGCACAAAAATATATTAATGAAAACATAGACATGTGAGCATAAAGATAAAGGCACAAGATAAATGATCTCACAGGCTAAGTATATAGAGAGACTTTAGAGATAATATAAGGATAGCATATGTCTCGAACCATATGACGAACAATCTTCACGCACATAATAAAATATCCAACAGACTTAAACCAATCAAGTTTAGAAAAGAAAAGATCCAAACACGAACAAAAAATCAAAGTCAAATCTTTAACACTCTCTCCCCCTTTGGCATCAGTACACCAAAAAGGCAGAGAGAACACGAACACATGTGGTGGCTCACTCATCCTCAGCAGACACATCCGTAGCGTCCTCATCGTCCTCATCATCATCCCGCTGCTCCTCGTGATCAGACCCCGCTGCATCTTCTTCCTCAGACACCTCCTGACCAGTCCCATCCCACTGGTAGTCTCTAGCCTGCATCTAGGCAGCCTCTAGAGTGATGACATCCTCAGAACCACTAGAGACGTGCACGTCAAGCGTCCTTAGGAGGCGCTTATTCCACTGACGGTTCTCCTTCTGAGCCACATGAGTAAGATACTGTCCTTTTGCCTGCATGCAAAACAAGGTCATCATCTGGTCCTTCAGGGACCCCATCTGTTACTTCAACTTCTTGGCCCAAGATGGCTCAGTAGAAGAACGGGTCTGTGCAGCAGGGCCGTCCTCAGCCCCAGCAGCAGCAGTCTCCTCCCCAGACTCCATGTGAGCAGTAGAACGTGAAGTGGAGGTGTTGGCCCACTTCTCTTTCTGGCGCAGTTTGATGGGATCATGGCTGAAGAACTCTATGTGTGCAGGAAAGGCCCTGCCAGGAAAGGTCTCGGCCCATTTAGTCTTGATGTAGTAGAACAAGTAAGGCCCATAGATGGGAACCGTACGGTTGTATATGGCCATCTGAAGCTCGCAAAATATCACATTTGGGACATCGAGTGGCCCATTGGGTTGTGTCCATCCTTACTCACACATCAGGAGCATGTCCACCAGAGAGGAATGAACTTGATCTTTGTTACCAACCCGAGGGAACAGATAGTTGCAGAAGACCCGATGCATGATATCCAAGAAGGGAATTAGCACACCCTTCCTAACATAGAAAGGCATCAGCTTGTCCTTGGGGGTGGTATCAGGGTTTCGATGAGGGCACAGGCCAACAGGGTTATGCAGCCCAGCAAAATTGATCCTCAAAAGTTTCGTGAACTCAGCCCAAGAGCCAGTCATCTTCTCGCCATGAGTCATCCAGGTCAAAGAGAGATTCTCATCATTATGGAAGTAGACAAAGACATAGAATTGAGCCACTACCTCTGGATCAAAGTCACAGCGAAAAGTGCCGATATCCTGAATACCTAGATGCTCAATCATACTCAGGGCCTCTCCAAAATATGCAGTATCCTTCCGGTGATGATTGAGATCAATCCACTGCACTGGAACAAATTTCTTCTTCTTAGTCAGGACGATATCTAGATAGATCATGAGCTGCTACTTGGTTCAGAACATCTCACCGCCCCTGAACTTCTCCCTCTCATTGACATAAGGGTTTTGCTTTCGGCGCCGCGCAATATCCTTGAGAGGCATAGTGTCATAGTCAATGGTGGACTCCTTGTCCTTTGATGCAGTCTTCTTAACGTTGCGCTTCGGAGGACGGGAACCTTCCGGTTCTTCACTATTGCGGTACCTCTTGGACTCGATGTTGTGAACAAGGTTGGAACGACGAGAGCCGCCACCTGAGACATGCAACACAAACACGCAAAAACGACAAGAGAAGTCATGGCAACATCCAGAACATAGGAGAAAACACAAATGAAACCAAGTAGGAGCAAGCATAGGTAGCAAATAGTGCGCGAGCGGTAGTACCGCTCGGCCCGGGCGGTAGTACCACTCCACGAGCAGTAGTACCGCTCGGCCCGGGCGGTAGTACCGCTCCACGAGCGATAGTACCGCTCGATCAGGGCGGTAGTACCGTGCGCTAGCGGTAGTACTGCTCGGGGCAGGGCGGTAGTACCGTGTGGTTATAGATCTGGAGGAACAAGACATGGATCTAACCACAATGCTGCAGATTTGAAAAGAGAAGGGACCAAAACTATGCAGATCCTATGCAACAACACAAATCGAGGCACTTCCCAACATCTCTCCTCCTATCCATGTACCATACAAAATCATGCCACAACAATGAAGCCAATAGATCTAGCCCCCTAACCCTAGAACCAAGAACATCAACACAACAAAAAGAGGATAGGGGCAGTACCGGAGTCCATGGCACACGGAGGAGGAAGGGGGGGAGGGGCAGTCCCTCCAACTGTAACGGGAGGAGAAGCGTCGCGGAGGAAGATTAAATCTGGGGGAACTAGAGGCACAGAGGGAGAGCTCCACGAAGAAGAAGCAAATGGGGCAAGGAAAAACTGCCACCCCCTCTTTTTATATACCTCCAGGGCACGGGCAGGGCGGTAGTACCGCTTGGGCCAAGCGGTAGTATCGCTTTCCACGGTAGTACCGCTCGTGCCCTAGCGGTAGTACCGCTCGAGTCATGGCAGTAGTACCGCTTGGGTCATCGCGGTAGTACCGCATGAGGCAGTAGTACTGCTCCTCTTGAGGATTTACAGACGATAGCCCTAGTCAGCGGTAGTACCGCGCTGGTCATCGTGGTAGTGCCGCTCGGGTCATTGCTGCAGTACCGCTCCCCCAGGCGGTAGTACCGCTTCCCCCTAGCGGTAGTACCGCTCCAGAACATATAGAAAAAATCCAGAAATTGCCAGAACAACGAGAAAACACTACGGACACATACTAGTCAGTACCGGAGAAAAGATACAGGCAAAATATACTGACTGGCAATATTATAACCCTCCTTTACCAGGAGGGAGGGGGCGGTGGCTGGAGCCACCTATGTTTGAGACAAAACGTATAACACCGCGAAGAATGATCCTTGGGTTCATGACCAAAGCTCATCTTTGAAGCACAAGTGCCATCAATAATGGCCAATATGAAAGAATTGATCAATTTATGCATAATGGGGGGAGGAAAAGTTCGTTCAGAGAACAACACTCCCCCTATGTCCATGCCTAAACCTAGAACGACATAAAATGCGGATTGAGGTGCAGAGTGCCTAGTTTCAATGCACATTACTTGAATCAATGATATTTAGCTCATGCCTTAACTCCCAGAACCTGGCTTCATCTAGGGGCTTAGTGAAAATATCTGCAAGTTGCTCCACAGTGTTGATGAAGTGAACCTCAATATCACCACGCTTGATATGCTCACGGATGAAGTGATGACGAATATCAATGTGCTTGTTCTTGCTATGTTGCACTGGATTGAGGGAAATCTTGATAGCACTTTGATTGTCACATAGTAGAGGCACTTAGTCACAAGTGACACCGCAATCCTTTAAAGTTTGCCTCATTCATAGCAAGTGTGCACAGCAACTCGGAGCAGCAACATACTCACCTTCGGTGGAAGACAATGAGGCATAGTTCTGCTTCTTTGAAGACCAACTTACAAGCGAAGGACCAAGAAATTGACATCCTCCAGAAGTTTACTTCCTCTCCACCCAGTCTCCCGCCCAATATGAGTGAGAATATCCCACTAGGTTGAAGCCTGCTCCTTTGGGATACCATAGGCCAAAGTTTGGGCTATGAGCCAAATATCGAAATATTGGTTTGACAACCATAAAATGGCTTTTCTTTGGTGCAGATTGAAACCGTGCACAGATCCCTACACTTAACATCATATCCGGTCTAGATGCACAAAGGTAAAGAAGGGATCCAATCATGGAGCGATATACCTTTTGATCCACTACTTTACCATTGGGATCACTGTCAAGCTTGCAGCTGGTTGGCATGGGAAACTTGACCGGCTTGACGTCCTCTAGCTCGACCCTCTTGAGCATGTGTTGGGTGTACTTGGCTTGTTTGATGAAGGTTCCTTCTAAACCTTGTTTAATCTCGAACTCGAGGAAGAACTTCAACTCACCCATCATTGACATCTCAAATTTCTCAGTCATTAGTGCAGCAAATTTTTCATTGAAAGATTCGTTAGGGGAACCAAAAATAATATCATCAACATATAGTTGTCATATGAAAAAATATCCTTTGACCTTCTTGGTAAAAAGAGTGGGATCAATCTTCCCAATTTCAAACCCACGATCTTGTAACAACTCGGTAAGAAAACGCTGATCGGGAGGCTGAAACTCGTTCGTACATGCATGAAGTCGGGAGGAAGACGATGGACGCGGGACTGGGCTTCCGCGGGAGAGGGAGAGGAGAGTACTTGCGCCAGCGAGGAGAAGCGGGCCCAAACAGGTGCACCGGTTAGAGAAGGGAAAACCCTTGGGGTTTTTCCCATTTAAATAAACCATAGACAAAACAATAAATCCTAGACAACACCACGGCTCCTAAACATAAAACAAAATATGCCTGCTCATAAGGGAATTATGACTCATTTGAATAAAATACCCAAGTGATCTTTGGAGCACTCAAGTAATTCTCAAAACAGAATTTGGTACCCTGTTTTAATAATAAACCCTATTATAGCAAGACAAAAAAAAATACCCTAGACATGACCCCATAACCACAAGGAAATACTCTAATGGATCTACAATTTTAAAACAGGGAAAAAGTAAATAAAACTTGAGCTCAAAATAATAAGTAAGGGAAAGAGGTTTTGGGATAGCTTTAAAATCCACATAGTTGAAACCCCTTTTCTAAAACCACACAGCATCACATCACAACACCACACTTGACATCACATCAAATCACCTCACTGCCACACATTAACAACTACCACAAGAAGGCATGGATGAATGGATGCATGAATGCAATGGGAAGACAAAGTATGAACACATGAAATCATAGACACAAAATGACATCATCATATCCAAGACAAGGTGCACCCACATGCAATACGTTCCAAATAGGGAAGGTTAAATATGGGGCACTACACGGACCTCCCGAGACGAGGGAACCTCGAAAACAAATGCTCGACTCCATCGTCTCCACATGCGGTTGTTTCAATCCTATTACTTTCTGCAAATTTGCCCCTCTTGTTTAGTCATACTTGCAGTTGTTAGATATGTTGTTTTTCATACAGGTTATCCATCTAGTTACATTTCTAGACAAACTACTCCCTCCATCTACTAATACAAGGCCATTTCACATTTTTATGTCTAACTTTGACTATTAATTTTACCAACAAAATGTGAGTCCCATGCAAAGTTTTAAATTGCCGGCTATTGCGGCGCTATTTGCCGGCAATAGCGGCCAGATAATCTTGGGGCAACGCCACTGCCACTTATGACGCTATGAAAACTGAACCGCAAAATGCTGCTATTAGCCAGATTTAGCTGCGATTTTCTGCAGATATTTGCGCCGCTATTACGAATTTGGGACAGAGAGAATACGTGAATTATGGGCCTTTTCAGCATAATCGCATAGAGGGATTAGAGGACCAAAAAAGGGGGCTATAAGAGCAGAACGCCAACCCTAAGAAGGCGAAACATCAGCTCAACGGTGAGTCTACACCTGCATCCTGCAGCCATCGGAGAGGAAGAAGAACGGAAGGACCGTGTCTCAGCCCGAGCCAGAGATTCAAGGAGGCAAGTTTCAATCGTTTTTAGATAGATGTTAGATGTTAGATTCATGGAGACTATCTCATCTACTTGCACGTGCAATTCTGAATCTCTGCATCGCTATTCTGCATCTCCGAATCTTATTTAGATATATGTTGGATAGGAACCAATTCTGGATCTCTGAATCGTTTTTAGATAGATGTTAGATGTTAGATTCATGGAGACTATCTCATCTACTGCAGATGATACTGGAAAGGAACCAAGTCAACCAACTGCAGATGAGATAGCATGCATCTATCTCATCTATGCATCTGTTTCATCTATTGCAGAGTCATGTATCTTGCACTTATTTTCTGAATTCTTGCATGTATTCTACAAAACCGCAAGAGGCAGCAGCTTTTTTCAATAGCCGGCAATTTTAAACATTGGTCACATGTCATAAAAAGTATGTCATTGGATGCACATTTCAAAGAACTTTTCAATAATTTATTTTTGATGACATATATCCCATATTTTGTTGACCAAAATTACAAGTCAAAGCTTGACACGAAAAACGAAGTGGTCTTGTATATAAAAATGGAGGGATTATTTAATGTTGGGCCTAAATTTATAAAATGAGACCAGATTTTGTTGGTCACCTATTCACCTTCCCTCAAGTCGATCATACCAATCCTTTCACCTTTGTTGAGGCACTAGCGGAAAACGGGCCTTTGGCCGGGACCCTTTAGTCCCGGCCTGCCTCTGGGCCGGGACTAAAGGCCCGGCCACGTCGCCCCAATTCTCAATGCCTCCCTCGAGGCTTTAGTGTTGGGTAACGTAGCATAAATTCAAAATTTTCCTACGCATGTTCAGATCTTCCTATGGAGAGACCAGCAACGAGAGAGGGGTAAGAGCATCTTCATACCTTTGAAGATCGCTAAGCGGAAGCGTTTGCTAGAACGCGGTTGATGGAGTCGTACTCGCGGTGATTCCGATCTAGTGCCGAACAACGGCACCTCCGCGTTCAACACACGTGCAGCCCGGGGACGTATCCCGCACCTTGATCCAGCAAGGAGGAGGGAGAGGTTGGGGAAGAAGACCAGCAACACGACGGCGTGGTGTTGGTGGAGAGACGAGGTCTCCCGGCAAGGCTTCGCCAAGCACCGGCAGAGAGGAGGAGGGAGAGGAGCAGGGCGGCGAGAGAGAGATTAAACCGTGTCTCAAACAGCCCCGAACCTCATCTATATATAGGGGAGAGGGAGGGGGCGCAGCCCTTAGGGTTCCCACCCCTAAGGGGTGCGGCAGCCCTTCAGATGGGGAAGGGGTGGCGGCCAGGGCAAGGGGGAGGGGTGGCGCACCCCTCTGGTGGGCCTAAGGCCCACCTAAATTAGGGTTCCCCCCTCTTTTCCTTTTCCCTGCGCCATGGGCTGAGTGGGGAGGCATACCAGCCCAACTAGGGGCTGGTTCCCACCCCCACTTAGCCCATCTTACCTCTTGGGGTCGCAGCCCCCCTTCGGTGGTCCCCCGGGACCACCTCCGGTGGTCCCGGTGGTCCCGGTACGTTACCGGTGATGCCCGAAACACTTCCGGTGTCCGAAACCATCCGCCCTATATATCAATCTTTACCTCCGGACCATTCCGGAGCTCCTCGTGACGTCCTGGATCTCATCCGGGACTCCGAACAACTTTCGGTAATCTCGTATAACAATTCCCTATAACCCTAGCGTCATCGAACCTTAAGTGTGTAGACCCTACGGGTTCGGGAGACAGGCTGACATGACCGAGACACCTCTCTGGCCAATAACCATCAGCGGGGTCTGGATACCCATGGTGGCTCCCACTAGCTCCACGATGATCTCATCGGATGAACCACGATGTCAAGGATTCAATCAATCCCGTATACGATTCCCTTTGTCTGTCGGTATAGAACTTGCCCGAGATTCGATCGTCGGTATACCTATACCTTGTTCAATCTCGTTGCCGGTAAGTCTCTTTACTCGTTCCGTAGCACGTCATCGTGTGACTAACTCCTTAGTCACATTGAGCTCATGATGATGTTCTACCGAGTGGGCTCAGAGATACCTCTCCGTCACACGGAGTGACAAATCCCGATCTCGATTCGTGCCAACCCAACAGACACTTTCGGAGGTACCCGTAGTGCACCTTTATAGTCACCCAGTTACGTTGTGACGTTTGATACACCCAAAGCACTCCTACGGTATCCGGGAGTTGCACAATCTCACGGTCGAAGGAAAAGATACTTGACATTAGAAAAGCATTAGCATACGAACAATACGATCTAGTGCTAGGCTTAGGATTGGGTCTTGTCCACCACATCATTCTCCCAATGATGTGATCCCGTTATCAATGACATCCAATGTCCATGATCAGGAAACCATGATCATCTATTGACTAACGAGCTAGCTAACTAGAGGCTTGCTAGGGACACATTGTGATCTATTCATTCACACATGTATTAGTGTTTCCTATTAATACAATTATAGCATGAACGATAGACGATTATCATGAACAAGGAAATATGATAATAACCATTTTATTATTGCCTCTAGGGCATATTTCCAACAGTCTCCCACTTGCACTAGAGACAATAATCTAGTTACATTGTGATGTATCGAACACCCATAGCATTATGGTGCTGATCATGTTTTGCTCGTGGAAGAGGTTTAGTCAACGGGTCTGCAATATTCAGATCCGTGTGTACTTTACAAATATCTATCACTCCACTTTGGACATGGTCCTGGATGGAGTTGTAGCGGCGCTTGATGTGCTTCGTCTTCCGGTGAAACCTGGGCTCTTTGGCTATGGCAATGGCTCCAGTGTTATCACAGAAGAGTGTCATAGGACCCGACGCGCTTGGAACCACTCCAAGGTCGGTGATGAGCTCCTTCATCCAAATTCCTTCATGAGCCGCTTCTGAAGCAGCTATGTACTCCGCTTCACATGTAGATGCTGCCACGACTTCTTGCTTGCTGCTGCACCAGCTCACTGCCCCACCATTCAACACATATACGTATTCGGTTTGTGACTTAGAGTCATCCGGATCTGTGTCGAAGCTAGCATCGACGTAACCCTTTACGACGAGCTCTTCGTCACCTCCATAAACGAGAAACATTTCCTTAGTCCTTTTCAGGTACTTAAGGATATTCTTGACCGCTGTCCAGTGTTCCGCACCGGGATTACTTTGGTACCTCCCTACCAAGCTTATGGCAAGGTTTATATCGGGTCTGGTACACAGCATGGCATACATTAGAGAGCCCACGGCTGAAGCGTAGGGGACAGAACTCATCTTCTCTCTATCTGCTGCCGTGGTCGGCGACTGAGTCTTACTCAATCTCATACCTTGCAAAACTGGCAAGAACCCTTTCTTTGAGTTTTCAATATTGAATTTCTTCAATATCTTGTCAAGGTATGTACTTTGCGAAAGACCTATGAGGCGTCTCGATCTATCTCTATAGATCTTGATGCCTAATATGTATGCAGCTTCTCCAAGGTCCTTCATTGAAAAACTCTTATTCAAATAGGCCTTTATGCTCTCCAACATCTCTATATCATTCCCCATCAATAATATGTCATCCACATATAGTACGAGGAAAGCTACAGAGCTCCCACTCACTTTCTTGTACAGACAGGCTTCTCCGTAAACCTGTATGAACCCAAACGCTTTAATCACCTCATTAAAGCGAATGTTCCAACTCCGAGATGCTTGCACCAGCCCATAGATGGAGCGCTGGAGCTTGCATACTTTGTTAGCATCTTTAGGATTGACAAAACCTTCTGGTTGCATCATATACAACTCTTCCTTAAGATTCCCGTTAAGGAATGCTGTTTTGACGTCCATTTGCCAAATTTCTTAATCATAAAAGGCGGCAATTGCTAACATGATTCGGACTGATTTCAGCTTCGCTACGGGAGAGAAATTCTCTTCGTAGTCAACTCCTTGAATTTGTCGAAAACCCTTTGCGACAAGTCGAGCTTTGTAAACGGTTACATTACCATTTGCATCAGTCTTCTTCTTGAAGATCCATTTATTTTCTATGGCTCGCCGGTCATCGGGCAAGTCCACCAAAGTCCATACTTTGTTCTCATACATGGATCCTATCTCGGATTTCATGGCCTCAAGCCATTTGTTGGAATCCGGGCCCGCCGTCGCTTCTTCATAGTTCGAAGGTTCACTGTTGTCTAACAACATGATTTCCATCACAGGGTTGCCGTACCACTCTGGTGCGGAGCATACCCTTGTGGACCTTCGTGGTTCAGTAGTAACTTGATCTGAAGCTTCATGATCATCATCATTAACTTCCTCTTCAGTCGGTGTAGGCACCACAGGAACAACTTCTTGCGCTGCGCTACTTTCCTGTTCGAGAGGGGGTGTAATTACCTCATCAAGTTCTACCTTCCTCCCACTTACTTCTTTCGAGAGGAACTCTTTCTCTAGAAAGGATCCGTTCTTGGCAACAAAGGTTTTACCTTCGGATCTAAGATAGAAGGTATACCCAATAGTTTCCTTAGGGTATCCTATGAATACGCATTTCTCCGCTTTGGGTTCGAGCTTTTCTGGTTGAAGTTTCTTCACATAAGCATCGCAGCCCCAAACTTTAAGAAACGACAACTTAGGTTTCTTGCCAAACCATAGTTCATACGGTGTCGTCTCAACGGATTTAGACGGTGCCCTATTTAAAGTGAATGCTGCAGTTTCTAATGCGTATCCCCAAAATGATAGCGGTAAGTCGGTGAGAGACATCATAGATCGTACCATATCTAATAAAGTGCGATTACGACGTTCAGACACTCCGTTTCGCTGTGCCAGGCGGCGTTAGTTGTGAAACAATTCCACACTTCCTTAGGTGTGTGCCAAACTCGTGACTCAAATATTCTCCTCCACGATCAGATCATAGACATTTAATTTTTCTGTCACGTTGATTCTCAACCTCACTCTGAAATTCCTTGAACTTTTCAAACGTCTCAGATTTGTGTTTCATCAAGTAGATATACCCATACCTACTCAAATCATCGGTGAGAGTGAGAACATAACGATAACCACCGCGAGCTTCAACGTTCATTGGACCACACACATCAGTATGTATTATTTCCAATAAGTCGGTGGCTCTCTCCATTATTCCTAAGAATGGAGTCTTAGTCATCTTGCCCATGAGGCACGGTTCGCATGTGTCAAATGATTCAAAGTCAAGAGACTCTAGCAGTCCATCAGTATGGAGCTTCTTCATGCGCTTAACGCCGATATGACCAAGGCGGCAGTGCCACAAGTATGTGGGACTATCATTATCAACTTTGCATCTTTTGGTACTTACACTATGAATATGTGTAACATCACGATCGAGATTCATCAAGAATAAACCATTCACCAGCGGAGCATGACCATAAAACATATTACTCATATAAATAGAACAACCATTATTCTCTGACTTAAATGAGTAGCCGTCTCGCATTAAGCAAGACCCTGATACAATGTTCATGCTTAAAGCTGGTACTAAATAACAATTATTAAGGTTTAAAACTAATCCCGACGGTAGATGTAGAGGTAGCGTGCCGACGGCGATCACATCGACCTTTGAACCATTCCCGACGCGCATCGTCACCTCGTCCTTGGCCAGTCTCCGCTTATTCCGTAGTTCCTGCTTTGAGTTGCAAATGTGAGCAACAGCACCGGTATCAAATACCCAGGAGCTACTACGAGCGCTGGTAAGGTACACATCAATAACATGTATATCACATATACCTTTAACGTTGCCGGCCTTCTTGTCCGCTAAGTATTTGGGGCAGTTGCGCTTCCAGTGACCTTTTCCCTTGCAGTAGAAGCACTCAGTCTCAGGCTTGGGTCCGTTCTTTTTCTTCTTCCCGGCATCTGGTTTACCGGGCGCGGCAACAGATTTGCCGTCTTTCTTGAAGTTCTTCTTACCCCTGCCTTTCTTGAAACTAGTGGTCTTGTTGACCATCAACACTTGATGCTCCTTCTTGATTTCTACTTCTGCAGACTTGAGCATCGAGTACAACTCGGGAATGGTTTTCTCCATCCCTTGCATGTTGTAGTTAAGCACAAAGCCTTTGTAGCTTGGTGGGAGAGACTGGAGGATTCTGTCAATGATAGCATCATCCGGAAGTTCGACTCCGAGTGAAGTCAGACGACCGTGTAACCCAGACATTTTGAGTATGTGCTCACTGACAGAACTGTTCTCCTCCATCTTACAGCTGAAGAACTTGTCGGAGACTTCATATCTCTCGACACGGGCATGAGCTTGAAAAACTAGCTTCAGCTCTTGGAACATCTCATATGCCCCGTGTTGCTCAAAATGTCTTTGGAGCCCCGTTTCTAAACTGTATAACATGCCACACTTGACCAGAGAGTAGTCATCACTCCGCGCTTGCCAGACGTTTAGAACGTCCTGGGCTGCTGCAGGAGCGGGAGGGTCACCTAGCGGCGCATTAAGGACATAAGCCTTTTTAGCTGCTTCAAGGATGAGCTTCAGGTTGCGAACCCAGTCCGCATAGTTGCTACCATCATCTTTCAGCTTCTTTTTCTCTAGGAATGCGTTGAAGTTGAGGTTGACGTTGGACATCTACAATATTTATAAAGACAACTTTTAGACTAAGTTCATGACAATTAAGTTCATTTAATCAAATTAAGTATGAACTCTCACTTAAATTGACATCCCTCTAGTCATCTAAGTGATACATGATCCATGTTGACTAACCCGTGTCCGATCATCACGTGAGACGGACTAGTCACCATGGTGAGCAACTTCATGCTGATCGTATTCAACCATACGACTCATGTTCGACCTTTCGGTCTCTTGTATTCGAGGTCATGTCTGTACATGCTAAGCTCGTCGAGTCAACCTAAGTGTTTCGCGTGTGTAAATCTGGCTTACACCCGTTGTATGCGAACGTTAGAATCTATCACACCCGATCATCACGTGGTGCTTCGAGACAACGAACCTTCGCAACGGTGCACACTTAGGGGAATACGTTCTCGAATTTTTAGGAGGGATCATCTTATTATGCTACCGTCGTTCTAAGCAATAAGATGTAAAACATGATAAACATCACAATGCAATCATATAGTGACATGATATGGCCATTATCATCTTTGCTCTTTCGATCTCCATCTTCAGGCATTGCATGATCATCATCGTCGCCGGCGTGACACCATGATCTCCATCATCATGATCTCCATCATCGTGTCTCCGTGAAGTCGTCACGCCAACTACTACTATCACTACTACTATGGCTAACCGTTAGCAATGAAGTAAAAGTAGCAAGCACATGGCGTTGCATCTCATACAATAAATTAAGACAACTCCTATGGCTCCTGCCGGTTGTCATACTCATCGACATGCAAGTCGTGAAACCTATTACAATAACATGATCATCTCATACATCATACATGCAACATCACAACTTTGGCCATATCACATCACATGCCAAACCCTGCAAAAACAAGTTAGACGTCCTCTAATTGTTGTTGCAAGTTTTACGTGGCTGATTTGGGTTTCTAGCAAGAACGCCTTCTTACCTACGTGACAGCCACAACGATGATATGCCAAAGCTATTTACCCTTCATAAGGACCCTTTTCATCAAATCCAATCCGACTAGAGTAGGAGAGACAGACACCCGCTAGCCACCTTTATGCACGATGTGCATGTCTGTCGGTGGAACCAGTCTCACGTAAGCGTACGTGTAAGGTCGGTCCGGGCCGCTTCATCCCACAATACCGCCGGAAAAGAATAAGACTAGTAACGGCAAGCAAATTGACAAACCATCGCCCACAACTTTTGTGTTCTACTCGTGCATAGAATCTACGCATAGAAAACCTGGCTCTTATGCCACTATTGGGTAACGTAGCATAAATTCAAAATTTTCCTACGCATGTTCAGATCTTCCTATGGAGAGACCAGCAACGAGAGAGGGGTAAGAGCATCTTCATACCTTTGAAGATCGCTAAGCGGAAGCATTTGCTAGAACGCGGTTGATGGAGTCGTACTCGCGGTGATTCCAATCTAGTGCCGAACAACGGCACCTCCGCGTTCAACACACGTGCAGCCCGGGGACGTATCCCGCACCTTGATCCAGCAAGGAGGAGGGAGAGGTTGGGGAAGAAGACCAGCAACATGACGGCGTGGTGTTGGTGGAGAGACGAGGTCTCCCGGCAAGGCTTCGCCAAGCACCGGCACAGAGGAGGAGGGAGAGGAGCAGGGCTGCGAGAGAGAGATTAAACCGTGTCTCAAACAGCCCCGAACCTCATCTATATATAGGGGAGAGGGAGGGGGCGCAGCCCTTAGGGTTCCCACCCCTAAGGGGTGCGGCAGCCCTTCAGATGGGGAAGGGGTGGCGGCCAGGGCAAGGGGGAGGGGTGGCGCACCCCTCTGGTGGGCCTAAGGCCCACCTAAATTAGGGTTCCCCCCTCTTTTCCTTTTCCCTGCGCCATGGGCTGAGTGGGGAGGCATACCAGCCCAACTAGGGGCTGGTTCCCACCCCCACTTAGCCCATCTTACCTCTTGGGGTCGCAGCCCCCCTTCGGTGGTCCCCCGGGACCACCTCCGGTGGTCCCGGTGGTCCCGGTACGTTACCGGTGATGCCCGAAACACTTCCGGTGTCCGAAACCATCCGTCCTATATATCAATCTTTACCTCCGGACCATTCCGGAGCTCCTCGTGACGTCCTGGATCTCATCCGGGACTCCGAACAACTTTCGGTAATCTCGTATAACAATTCCCTATAACCCTAGCGTCATCGAACCTTAAGTGTGTAGACCCTACGGGTTCGGGAGACAGGCTGACATGACCGAGACACCTCTCTGGCCAATAACCATCAGCGGGGTCTGGATACCCATGGTGGCTCCCACTAGCTCCACGATGATCTCATCGGATGAACCACGATGTCAAGGATTCAATCAATCCCGTATACGATTCCCTTTGTCTGTCGGTATAGAACTTGCCCGAGATTCGATCGTCGGTATACCTATACCTTGTTCAATCTCGTTGCCGGTAAGTCTCTTTACTCGTTCCTAGCACGTCATCGTGTGACTAACTCCTTAGTCACATTGAGCTCATGATGATGTTCTACCGAGTGGGCCCAGAGATACCTCTCCGTCACACGGAGTGACAAATCCCGATCTCGATTCGTGCCAACCCAACAGACACTTTCGGAGGTACCCGTAGTGCACCTTTATAGTCACCCAGTTACGTTGTGACGTTTGATACACCCAAAGCACTCCTACGGTATCCGGGAGTTGCACAATCTCACGGTCGAAGGAAAAGATACTTGACATTAGAAAAGCATTAGCATACGAACAATACGATCTAGTGCTAGGCTTAGGATTGGGTCTTGTCCACCACATCATTCTCCCAATGATGTGATCCCGTTATCAATGACATCCAATGTCCATGATCTGGAAACCATGATCATCTATTGACTAACGAGCTAGCTAACTAGAGGCTTGCTAGGGACACATTGTGATCTATTCATTCACACATGTATTAGTGTTTCCTATTAATACAATTATAGCATGAACGATAGACGATTATCATGAACAAGGAAATATGATAATAACCATTTTATTATTGCCTCTAGGGCATATTTCCAACATTTAGTCCCGGCCCGTAAGGAGCCTTTAGTCCCGGTTCGTGTCCCAAACCGGGACTAAAGGGCTACGCGGTGGGCAGCCCGCATGTGCGCCACCTTTAGTCCCGGTTTGTGTCTCAAACTGGGACTAAAGTCCTCTACCTATATATAGCACAGCCCCCCTCTCCCCTCTTCCTTGCATTTTTCTTGGATGGAGGATTGTGGGTGGGTGCTAGCTCTCCACTTTTTTTGATGCACTAGAGGTGTTTGTTGAAATGTGTGTTAGAGCGATGCCGCTTTATTTCACCGAACACAACTACGATATGAGATGCCTGAGCCATGCTTAAACCTCTTCCTCTTTATTTCTACTTATTCTAAAAGGTTAGCAACTATATTTCCTCGTTTAGACCGTGCGGTACTAATTTTTAGGATCATGATTGTATTTGATATACTGTCGTATAACACAGATGAGCCATCCATGGATGTACGGTGATCGACGCACAGCCGCTTACAGAGAAGCCGTGCATTCTTTTCGAGATGCAGCCGATGCGAACAAGCATGGTGGTGGCTATATGTTTTGTCCATGTGTTGAATGTCGGAATGAGAAGGATTACACTTCCGCAAGAGTCATTCAGAGCCACCTGCTTCGGTCCAGTTTTATGTCGGGCTATAATGTTTGGACCAAGCACGGAGAAAGAGGGGTTATGATGGAAGACGACGATGAAGAAGAAGAGAACGATGATGACAACTACCGATCTATGCTCCCTGAGTATGTTGATACCGCAATGGAAGACAATGAAGAAGAAGATCAGGATGAAGAACGGGAACCAGATGAGCCCGCTGATGATCTTGGCCGGGTCATTTCTGATGCACAGCGAGGTTGCGACATAGAAAAGGAGAGGTTGCAGTTCGAGCAGATGTTACAGGACCACAACAAATTGTTGTACCCAACTTGTGAAGATGGCCATAAGAAGCTGGGTAGCACACTGGAATTGCTGAAGTGGAAGGCAGAGACCGGTGTGACTGACTCGTCATTCGAGAAGTTGCTGGTACTCATGAAGAAGATGCTTCCAAGAAAGAACGAATTGCCTGCCAGCACGTACGAAGCAAAGAAGCTTGTCTGCCCTCTAGGATTAGATGTGCAGAAGATACATGCATGCCCTAATGACTGCATCCTCTACCGCGGTGAGAAGTACGAGAATATGGATAAATGCCCGGTATGCACTGCATTACGGTATAAGATCAGAAAAGATGACCCTGGTAATACTGAGGGCGAGCCAACCAGGAAGAGGGTTCCTGCCAAGGTGATGTGGTATGCTCCTATAATACCACGGTTGAAACGTCTGTTCAGAAATAAAGATCATGCGAAGTTGTTGCGATGGCACATGGAAGATCATATGAAAGACGATAAGTTGAGGCACACCGCTGATGGTCGGCAGTGGAGAAAAATCGAGAGAGAGTTCCCGAGATTTGAAGCTGACGCAAGGAACTTATGGTTAGGTCTGAGTACAGATGACATGAATCCTTTTGGGGAGCAGAGTTGCAGTCACAGCACCTGGCCCGTTACTCTATGTATCTACAACCTTCCTCCTTGGTTGTGCATGAAGCGGAAGTTCATTATGATGCCAGTGCTTATCCAAGGTCCAAAGCAACCCGGCAACGATATTGATGTGTACCTAAGGCCATTAGTTGATGAACTTTTACAGCTGTGGGCCGAACCAGGTGTACGTGTGTGGGACGAGCACAAACAAGAGGAATTTGACCTTCGAGCGTTGCTTTTCGTAACCATCAATGATTGGCCTGCTCTTAGTAACATTTCAGGATAGTCAAACAAGGGATACAATGCATGCACGCACTGTTTGGATCAGACAGATAGTATATATCTGGACAAATGTAGGAAGAATGTGTATCCGTACAATCGTCGTTTTCTTCCGCCCAAGCATCCCTTAAAGAAAAAAGGCAAGCATTTCAATGGCAAGGCAAAACCCCGGGGGAAGCCTGTCATCTGTACCGGTGCTGAAGTATTTGATATGGTCAAAGATTTAAAAGTAATCTTTGGAAAGGGTCCTAGCAGCCAACCTGTTCCTAACGGCCCTGATAAGCGCGTACCCATGTGAAGGAAGAAATCTATATTTTGGGAGCAACCCTACTGGGAAGTCCATGAGGTCCGCTCGGCAATCGACGTGATGCACCTGACGAAGAATCTCTGCGTGAATATTCTAGGCTTCCTGGGCTTGTATGGGAAGTCAAAAGATACACCGGAAGCACGGGAGGACCAGGAACGTCATAAAGGAAGAGATGGCATGCATCCAGGGCAGTTTCAAGGGCATGCCAGCTACGCTCTTACTAAGGAAGAGAAGGAAATCTTCTTTGAAGTCCTTTTCAGTATCAAGGTCCCAACGGGCTTCTCGTCGAATATAAAGGGAATCGTAAATATGAAAGACAAAAAATTCCAAAACCTAAAGTCTCATGACTGCCACGTGCTTATGATGCAATTGCTTCCGGTTGCATTGAGGGGAATTCTACCAGAAAATGTTCGCCTGGCAATTGTGAAGGTATGTGCATTCCTCAATGCAATTTCTCAGAAGGTAATCGATCGAGAAAGTCTATCAGGGTTACAGATTGATCTGGTCCAATGTCTGGTCAGCTTTGAGTTGTTGTTCCCGCCATCCTTCTTCAATATAATGACACACCTCCTAGTTCACCTAGTCCAAGAGATTAGAATTCTCGGTCCTGTGTTTCTACACAATATGTTCCCCTTCGAGAGGTTCATGGGAGTCTTAAAGAAATATGTTCGTAAGTGTGCTAGGCCAGAAGGAAGCATCTCCAAGGGCTATGGAACAGAGAGGTCATTGAGTTTTGTGTGGACTTTCTTCCTGACCTTAAGCCGATTGGTGTTCCTGAATGTCGGTACGAGGGTAGGCTGACAGGAAAAGGCACACTAGGAAGGAAAGCAAAAGTATGTATGGACGGGCATTCTTTTTCTGAAGCACACTACACAGTTCTACACAATTCCACCATGGTGGCTCCGTATATCGTGAGACACAAGAATATTCTACGCTCCGAAAACCCGGGGAAGGCTGACTCTTGGATTAAAGGGGAACACGAGAAGACTTTCGGCAGTTGGTTGCAGACACATCTCATGAATGACGACACCGTTGGAGATGAGCTGTACTATTTGGCCAGGCCACCATCTTCGACTATATGTACTTTCCAAGGGTATGAGATAAATGGAAATACATTTTACACGGTTGCCCAAGATAAAAAGAGCACCAACCAAAATAGTGGTGTCCGCTTTGATGCAACAGACGGGAATGGGCACTGTTTGGAAACATATTACGGGTACATAGAGGAGATATGGGAACTTGACTATGGACCTACTTTTAAGATCCCTTTGTTTCGGTGCAAATGGGTGAAGCTGACAGGAGGCGGGGTAGTTGTCATTCATGAGGGCCAAAGTCAAGCAGTGGACTCTAAAGAAGATGGCCGAACTGTTCCGTAGCTGGAAGAAGAAGCTATGGAAAAACTATCTGAAGACAAAGGAAGTGCCAGTATTCGAGGGGTATCTAGTCAAGCAGGCGAATCACTCGAAGGCATTTCAAGAGTACAAGGAGTCAGAAGATGCCCAGGCATTATCAGAAAAGAACAAGATAAATGCTGACAAGAAGAAATATCACCACAAGCCGGGGCCAGGGGGCTATGAGACTGCCATCCCAAAGTGGGATAAGAAAGAGCAAGATATTCTAGATAAAGGCATCGTACCTGAACCACTCCGTGATGAGTGGGAATTGAGAGCAAGAAATTGGTTCCTTGCGCATGGTGGGTCGTACGACGAAAAAACAGGGGACCTCATCTGCAATGACGGTCTTAGGATACCCAGGGAGAATTGGAAAAGGATAGTGAAAGAAATTAAGGAGGGAAAAAGAAAGTTCACTTCAGATAGAGATAAAGATTTGCTCACACTGGTCCTCGGCAATGACAAACATGGAGGACGAACGCGAGGCTTCGGTCCTTCTTACCCGTGGTGGCTTGGGTTTGCGAGAGACCAAGACACTTACAGAAGCCGAGAGAGAGCAAAGAAGCGGCAGCGGGATGAGGAGAATGACAAGTTCAACCAGTTGCTTGCCAGGATTAACGAGCAACAGAAGCAGATTGATGAGCTTAGAGGAGTACCGCGCCAGGAAGATCCTGCACTTGATACTACCGGCGCCCCATCTAAGCAGAAAAGCAGCGTGGCTGAATCTGAGGCCCCGCCTGACGATGCACGAAGAATGATAGAGGGCGGTCCCGGCTACCCCGTGGATGGAATCAAGGAGTCAACATCATGTGAACTCCATCAGAAATTCAAGAACATATCCATGAAGGTGGCCGTCGGACAAGCTTTACCTTCTGGCCCTGATGCACGCTGGCATGGCCGTGAGATTCCAGCTGGCTTTGCTAAAGTCGGGGTGGATGAAATCCTGACGGGGTTTCGTGATATGGAGCTCGACATAGCTGGACCCGAAGATGAGAGGACACTCGGAGAAGTACTGGGTGGAGTCATCCTATGGGACAAGAACTACATCAAGCTTCTAGGCTCGGCCCCAAGGACAACACCGCCTCTGAGTCGTCGCAGGGCACCTACACCTCCATTACCTCCAAGCCCTCCACATGACGTCGGCCAGCACAACACGAGTCCATCTCGATCACCGCCGCCGGACTTGGGTCGTCCGTCTCTGCCGCCGCCCGCTTCGGATACTAAGCGGGAGCGTGCCACCAAGAACGCTCCGCCGACGATTCCTAAGCCACGGAGCCCCCCAAAGCGCAAACGGTCGCCCCTCCCAAAGGTACGTCATGCTAATCTTCCTATCAGACCTTATGATCGTACCCCCGAGGAAAACGCCAGGATAGCAAAGGAACATCATGATGCGCAGATGAAAAAGAAGGAACCCGAGCCCCGCCCGGAATACACCGAGAAGCAAATAGCATTTGCAAAATACTTCACGACCCTTCCATCACAGTATGACTTACACCATAAGCCTGATGACTATACAGGCACGTTGCAGAAGGAAGTGAAAAAGAACAGATCACGTGCAAGTGCAAGATGGAGCAAATCAAGTTCAACTACAAGCAAGAAAAAATCAGATGTTCCTCAGCTTGGACAACAGGCCAAACAGTCGATCCCACCCCTCAAGGTGTTAACCGAGAATGTTCCCCTCCGGTGTAGGGGCTAGCTTTTGAAATAGCAAAGGAGTTGGCGGCTGAATGTGGTGTCTCGGTTGAAAATTTGCTGGCTTCCCAAGACGACAGGATACCCAAGGCTATGGTAGCCCCTAAGCCACAGTTTGTCGTGGGTGAGCCTTTGGTCAGGAAAGATGATCTCCCAACAAATATGCGTTACTTGCATCAATGGTACTTAAGTGAATCAAAGAATGGGAGAACGATGATCGTGCTGAGTGTCCCACGGGAGTACTACGGCCGTCCCGAACAAATCCATATCGACTTTGATGAACTCTTCCAGATGTACAATGGCGACGCCCTCGACAAATCGCTTATGAGTTGCTATTGTCTGTAAGTTTTTCAATTCGTTGTCTACATATAACTTGTTTAGTGATTTCAATTCATTGTCTATATATAACTTGTACTCTATTATGCAGAATGAAGATTCTGGATTGTAAAAGTAAGAGCATCCTAAATACTGGGTTTATTGACCCAGAAAAAATACATATAGCGACGCTAACTGATTATCCCAAGGAGACGGTGGAAAACCTTCTAAGGTTTCTAACAGATCAAAATTTCTATGACCACATACGGTTTCCATACAACTTCAGGTGAGGGTCTTTACTCTGTTGTGTACATTCACTTATAAGTGTAATTGATAAGTTACTGACATATATATATATATATATATATATATATATATATATATATATATATACACATGTGCAGCTTCCATTGGATTCTGTTGGACATTCAAATTGATAAGGGAAGGGTTGATGCCTTCGACCCATTATCGAGACCCTTGGAACAGTTCCAAAGCCTGCAGGACATGCTCCAAGGGTAATTTCAATCATTCTTGCGCTCTATCGGTCTCTTTCGATGATTTTTTGATATATCAATTAATGAAAAACTTAGCAAATCATTATCCTTGTCGGGCAGGGTTTGGAAGCGGTTCAAGTGCGTGACTCCCGGTAACTTTCCTGAGAAGCTGACCTTTAGAGCGGCTCAGGTAAGTAGTAGCATGATATACTTCTATTTTTAATACATTTATGATGCTAGATTATTATTTTGATTATATATATTCTATTCTCGTAAAGTGCGACCAGCACCCACGGGGAACGCATCTATGCGGATACTATGTTTGCGAGACCATTCGCACGTTTACCTCTGAGCACAAGGATTACAGATTCGACGTAAGCAATGAACATTCACACCTCTATTTTTACCCGTCATTCTTTGTTATCATGATTGATATTCATATTCATCTCCTCTTCTTATATAGCACGCGGCCATGACGACGAAGGTCCTACGAGAGTAACGCGCGATTGCTGTTGCAGAGGAGCTTGCGACCTTTCTGAGGACGGAAGCTATAGATGACAAAGGACAATTTAGTGTAGCTAGGGGCCATTACTGATGTTCGTCCATGTAATCGAATAGACGGGCTCTAGTCCCGATAATTCAGATCTTCATATAATTGTATATATATGCTCGCGTGTAAGATAAGTTAATCTTATATATATATGCATAATTATTTCTATTTAAATTATATGAAAACTAATTTCCGAACACCAAACGAGACATCACGTTAATCTCCCGAACACCTAAACCCTAAAACCCAAAAATAATTTCATTTAAAATAATCAAAAAATAAGCAAAATCTGAAACTCTTTAGTCCCGGTCCGTGTAACGAACCGGGACTGAAAGGCCTGCCCCTGGGGCGCTACGAGGCGCCCACGTGGAGCACCTTTAGTCCCGGCTTCTAACAGGGTCGGGACTAAAGGTTAGGCCTTTAGTCCCGCCCCTTTAGTCCCGGTTGGTGAACCGGGACTAAAGCCCCTTACGGGCCGGGGCTAAAGGCCCCGTCCCCACTAGTGAGGAATATCCGTTTGTGAATCCAGCCCACTAAAATTTAATACCTAGAGTTGGCACTTCTTCTTGTATTTTTTAAAGATATTTCCATCGACTACCGGACATTAGTGATGACTCGGTCAATTTGATGATGGTGTTGGCTCGATATCGTAGAGGTGTTCACATGGATAAGATGTAGATGCATGTGTTCATAAAGTGAATATATATATATGCGTGTATGTGAGCATATACCTTGTTGAAACATGTGTCCATTCACAGAGGATAAACATCAACTCCTATTAGCATCCTTTTTATCTAGAGTGGACTTATGCCTTACTTGTACCAACAGTAATTTCGTTATAATAAAAAAGAAAAAAAATAGAACCTTTTGGTAGGTGAACGTTCGCCGGATGATATTTGCGAACAATTTCCATTTCAGTTTCAGTTGTAGGGGTGATATTTTTACCGACCAGCGTGCCAATATTTTTTTTCAAATGTCATCATTTAATCTCGATCAAACTGCTGCGAGGACGTTCGTTGGGAGTTACCTCGCAGCGAACGTTCACCAGTTAACCGAAAAGAAAAGACTGGTCGAGCGAAACCCCAATCCCAAACGGATACGGACCAGGTGAGCCATCAAAGCCGTCTCCCTTCCCCCTAAACCGGCTAACCTAATCCCAAATCCTCATCCCAAAGCTCGCGAACCATCAAAGCCGACGCCGCCATGGCTCGTAACGAGGAGAAGGCGCAGGCCTTGCTGAACCGCTTCATCACGATCAAGCAGGAGGAGAAGCGCAAGCCCCGCGAGCGCCGGCCGTACCTCGCCTCCCAATGCCGGGACCTCGCTCACGCCGACCGCTGGCGTGTAGACATCCTGCGCGAAATCGGCGTCAAGGTCGCCGAGATCCAGAACGAGGGCCTCGCGGAGCACCGTCTCCGAGACCTCAACGATGCGATCAACAAGCTCCTCCGCGAGCGCAGCCACTGGGAGCGCCGCATCCTCGAGCTCGGAGGCCGCGACTACTCTCGGAGCTCCAACGCTGCCCTCATGACTGACCTCGACGGCAACATCGTCGCCGTCCCCAACCCCTCCGGCAGGGGCCCGGGCTACCGCTACTTTGGTCATGCCAAGAACCTACCCGGCGTCCGTGAGCTGTCTGACAAGCCACCTGAGGTCCGCAAGCGCCGCACCCGCTACGAGATCTGCAAGCGCATCGATGCCGGATACTACGGATACCATGATGACGAGGACGGTGTGCTTGAACCCCTTGAGGCTGCTGCCGAGAAGCGCAAGCGCGACGAGGTTGTCACGGAGTGGCACCGCGTGGAGCGTGTGCGGCGGGAGGCCATGAAGAATGTGGTGAGTGGCGAGGTGGCTGGAGCAGGTGCCCATGGTGGGGAGGCTGCTGCTAGGGAGGTGCTGTTCGAGGAGGTGGAGTTGGAGGTTGAAGAGGAGAGGAGGCTGGAGGAGGCCGGGAGGGAGTTTGTCGCACATGTGCCGCTCCCTGATGAGAAGGAGATTGAGCGAATGGTGCTAGAGAAGAAGAAGAAGGAGCTGCTGAGCAAGTACACAAGTGATGCCCTGCAAGGCCAGCAGAAGGAGGCTAAGGAGATGCTCAATATGCAACGCTAGGAGAGGTGTATATATGTTCTTGTCAACGCTAGGAGTGGTGTATATTTAGTATATATGTTCTTTTTATCTTGGCTCTAGTAAATTACTTTTAACTGGTGTAGACTAGGGTAGGGATGCATCCAGAATACCATGCATACCATAAAGACTGTTCATGCATAACATAAAGACTGTTCTACTGATCTTTGTTGCCCTATAATTTGTGTGCGCCCATTTACTAGTCTTTAGTACCTTCATGCTACGAATGGTTTGATTTTATGAGCCAAAGCCTGTGTTCAGTCTTGCATTGCATCATTTATTTGAATTTTGAGAGTTGTCTTCATTGTCATGGTATCAACAGCGAAATACTCTGCTGGACCCTGAGTTAGATATTTATATGGCCGGGGACCCTGAGTTAGATATGTATATGGCCGGTTGTTTTGGCCTTAGGCGTGTATACTGTAGGATAAACTAGCTAGTCCGGTTAGGATTAATAATAGTGTGATCAACGCGGCCAGATGATTAGTTTAGGAAATCTATGTTTAGTCGGTTTGTACTTTCTTAATACTAGTATGAGTCCGGTTAGAATATAGAGTCAGATTAGGATAGATTTTACCGTGAGAGCTTGATAGGACGTGTATAAATACATGGGCAGGCTATAGCTTTGTAACATATCGAGTTGTAAGATATTGTCAAAAGCAATAAAGAGACAACTACGAGGCATGACACGTGCCTTTGGCTAATTTTGAGTTGATCCGTTCGTGCGGGTGTGTTGATCGTGTTGTGATGTGATCGATCCTGTGGTGAAAAGCCAACAATTGATATCTAGAGCAAGGTCGATTTGAAGTTGCGCTTGCCCTGGGGTGGCGACTCGACTAGCGCCTCGGGGCGGGCAATATAGTCGCCGGTGTGGCGACGAGAAGCGGGAGATATAGTCGTTGGGTGGTGCAACGACGAGAAGAGCAGGCGATATGGTCGCTGGATGGAGCGGCGACGTGGAGGATCAGACTATAGTCGTTCGGTGGAGCGACAACGAGAAGGTGCTGAGTTTTTGTCACAAGCGAGGCGACGGATGATTGTCGTTCGGCGAAACGACCTGGAGGGTGACATGCTGCCGTCGGCAAGGCGATGGTGATTGTTGATGGTTATGGAAGTGTCGAGTAGGCACCGAGTAGTTCATCAAGATCATTATTGGAGGGTGCAACATGGAGATGGCGAAGTTGTGGGCCGTCATCAAGGTTTGCACATGAGTTCTTGTAAGATGTGTCCAGGAGCTCGGGGGTGTGAGTCTTCGATTGCAGTTGAGATGCGTCACTAGCGGAGGAGATTGGGAGCGAACACTAGTAGAAAACAGGGCATTGAGCCAACCACATTGGACCCGGATTGGATATAAACCGGTTCTAAAGGGTCTGTCCGCTGGGCCCCCTCCCTGCAGCAAATGGCCGCAAGGCCTTTAGGACCGGTTTGTAACACAAACCGGTCCTAAAGGTTTTTGGACCGTTTGCTGCAGGGAGGGGGGCCCAGTGGACAGACCCTTTAGAACCGGTTTGTATCACAAACCGGTGCTAAAGTTTTCTCATTTTTGCAGCAACTGCGGGGCCCCGCTGTCAGACCCTTTAGCACCGGTTTTTGACACAAACCGGTCCTAAAGCCCTCCTCTCCTTCCTCCCTGAGCACCCCTATATTCCACCCCATTTTTTCTAGCTCCATTTTTTCTAGCTCGAGCTCAACTCCATTTTTGCTCTCTCCTTCCTCTTGGGAGCTCTAATCCATCTCCATTTTTCTCCACCATTTGTCAAGATTGTTGGCACCCATCGGTCCTACGGTTAGCATCAACATTCCCTCTTCCGGTATTGCAAGTTTTGCTCGTTTTCTTGCTCATTTCATTTTTGTTGTGCTAGCTAGGTGTTTGATGAAATGCCTAAGCTAGAGAGAGTTCATCATTTGTTATGTATACATATGCAATTTGAGCTCAAATTTAATTATGATTTGTGGTTTTTTTTAGTGTCGCGCGCCTTGTCCCCTTCCTCACCGCCGTCGATCGCCCCGTCACCGACACAACCTTGGTGAGCCTATTGTTTTTATTTACCAAAACAAATTTTGATTTGTATGATTTACATATTTACTTGTATATAATTTTCTTATTGTGTAAGATTTTTTTATATGTATAGCGCCATGGTTTTGATATCCGTCCCCGTTGGCCCTCGTCCAGTCTATGAGTACGGTGTGGAGGTTGGGTTCGATGATTTTTTCCAGATGTACAATCAACGTGCCCTCGACAAAGCTATCGTCAGCTGCTACTGTTTATAAGTGATTTATTTATGTAATTTAATTATTTAGTTAAGCTCGCGTTCATTGTCCGTATAATTATCACTTACGAGACATTCTTTTTATACGCTACTATGCAGAATGAAGATTCGTGAATGCAGGCTGGCAGGAATCTGGGACTTTGGGTTCATTGACTCGTATTCGTTTCATCAAGAGACAATAGAAAAGTTCAACAAGGATACACCGGATGATTTGCTAAGGTTTTTGAAGCGACAAAGTACCAAAAAAGAAATACTTTGGCCCTACGCATTCAAGTGAGTGTTACTGTCTTGTACACATTCCATTTTGCTTACCTGATGTTAAGTGTAATTGATGAGTATGCATGACTGCGTGTGTACACGTGCGCAGGTCCCACTTCATATTGTTCATCATTAGAATCGATCAAGGACAAGTTGAAGTCTGGGACCCGTTAACCTGGGACGCTGACAAATGGAAGAGTGCGCGTCAGATGCTTCAAAGGTATATATATATCGGCCTCTTTCGTTCATCGGCCTCTTTTTTGTTCATTTCCTGATATCAAGTAAGTAATAATTAACTCTTGTATTCATTTTTCTTTGTCGGCCAGGGTTTGGCAAATGTTCATCAAGGAAGAACCCGGTACATGGGCAGACAAGATCCACTTTCAGATTAACAAAGTAAGTAGTACTACGTACCCTGGTTTCAATACCATTACCATTCTCTTGATTATTATTAATTTGACTGAATTATGTTCTCGTATATAGGGCGTCCCGCAACAACCACAGGGCACTGATTATTGTGGATACTACGTTTGCGAGTACATTCACAGGATTATCAATGAGAAATCCCGTACTTCCAGAAATCTAGAGGTACGTAACCGGATCTTCACAACTTTATTTATGTTGCCATCAATTATGTTAGTTTTGTTCATAACTTAATTGTTTTCATCTACTTCTTTTAAAGCTGCAACGAAAGCGGGCGATGCTAAGACCAATCCAACGTTGCAAGGCAGTTGCAGAGGAATTGGCAGGATTTCTCCTCACGCAAGTCATAGATGAAGGCGGAGAATTTTTCCATCCTATGAACCAATAGGCAGCTCCCTTCTCTATGCAAATATAGAGCTATAGGAAACGAACTTCAAATTATGTAATGATAATCGGTCCAGTACTTCGTGTTACATGTATATATGTACTTTTATTTGGTGCATCAACATTTAACCGCAAACACGGAATCGGAAACACTTAACCGCAAACACGGAATCGGTGTTTCCGGATACGTGTTTCCGATTCCGTGTTCGTAAAAAACGGAACACGGACACACGGAATCGGAAAGACGTAAACGGAAATACGGAACCGGAAACACGGAATCGGAAAGACGTAAACGGAAATACGGAACAGGAAACACGTAAACGAAAACCCTGAAAATACGGAACACGGAAACACCGAAATACGGAATCAGAAACCCTGAAAAGAAAAGAAAAAAAAAGAAAAAAAGCATTAGGACCGGTTGGTGTTACCAACCGGTTCTAAAGGTCCTCCGCCTGCGCGCACTCATCGGCGCCCACGTGGAGGCCTTTAGCACCGGTTTGTAAGAGACCGGTGCTAAAGGGGGGGCCTTTAGTCCCGGATACGTAGCACCGGATGTGTATCCGGGTCCAAAGGCCCTTACCAACCGGTTCTAATACCCCTTTCTCCACTAGTGGAATGGAAAAAGGAATTTGTGCCTTGCGTTTCCGTTCGTGATCAAGGGGTTCCAGCGAGTTCATATATGGTAAAGTTGAGCTGCCCGTATATGGCGAGTTGTGTTGCCGCTTGACAGGTGTTGTTCGATAAGATGTTACATCAACGATAATGAGAAGATGTGAAGATGTCGCGGGTGAAGAGATGTGTGTCCCCGTGTGCGAACAACCGATGAGAAGATGAAAGTCAACATGAAGGTGGACGCGGACCAGTTAAGATGAGTTCCTGCACGAGGCTGTGTGTTTAGTCTGCATGTAGCACGCTAAGATGTGACAGCGTGGCTGGTAGTCTAGATAATCGTTGTTTTCGGTCTACTAATCGGCATGAAAAGAAAAGATGACGATGAAGGGGTGACCATCGTTGAAGAACATAAAAGTTGTGGTCCGGTAAGCCACGTCACTGGAGGCGACCGGCATGACAAGATGAACAGATGGTCTTGTACGTGTTTCGTAGAGTGAAGAGTATGATAGTTTGGATTAGGGAGTGAATGTAGGATAATTCAAACGTGGGCTAGCTCATTGAGTCCGGTTAGAATTAGTAGTGTGATCAACGCTGCCGGATGATTAGTTTAGGAAATCTAGGTTTAGTCAGTCTGTACTTTCCTAATACTAGTATGAGTCTGATTAGAATATAGAGTCGGGTTAGGACAGATTTTACCGTGAAAGCTTGGCGGGACGTGTATAAATACATGAACAGGCTATATAGCTTTGTAACATATCGAGTTGTAAGATATTGGTAAAAGCAATAAAGACACAACTACGAGGCACGATACGTGCCTCTAGCTAATTTTGAGTTGATGTGTTCGTGCGACTGTGTTGGTCGTGTTGTGATGTGATCGATCCTGTGACGAAAAGCCAACATATACTGCCCATGCGATTAACCGCCTCTGATTTGTTTTGCTCACAAATCATGTTTGAGTCGGATGCGACAAATAAGCAATTTATATGCTGCATTGTTGAGTTTGCATGCAATATACGTTGAGCATGTCACATGCTGTAGTCCATTTAGTTAATGTCGCTGCAACTATTTTGCATTTTCTGCTGATGAGTTGTCATACAAATCGAGTAAGCATTTTGTACTTCTTTGAAAACCTTTTAAAATATACTTTCTCTGTTTTAAAATAAATGTCTTAATTTTGTATTAACTTTAATATAAAGCTATACTAAATTTGACACATTTATTTTGGGACGGAGGAAGTACAAGAAACATTGTTTGAAGTTGATGATTTTTCAAATGTCCTTGTGCCCTACCAAGTTAGGTACCAAGTGATAATGCCTTATCTGTGCTGACCACAAGATGCTTTTTTCGGGGTTACAGTTCAAACTGTATATCTGTAGTTCTGTACTAATGATGGGTTTTAGTTATTTATTTGATAGAAAACATGTTGCAAAATCATGCTGGTCGGGTAAATTAACTGACAAGCAGATACTTAGTTTCTTTTTCAGACACTAATGTGTCTGCTTCCTTCATTTCCTCATCAAACATTTGGTAAGGAAAGTCAGATTTGGGGATACATTCAAAATATGTGCGATTCAGTTCAGATTTTTTTTTGCGCTTATGTTGTCTGATTAGCGATTCAATTTCTAGAATATTCCTTGTTAACTGAAGGACCTCATCCGCTTTGGGGTGTGTTATGTATAGGTTGGAACGTCGTCTTGTATGTCCAGTTCATTAAGGACAGTAAAACTGGGCATCATCCGAGCCCTCTCAGGCCATTAGGGAGTTTGGCCGTTAGATCTCAGTTTCTGGTCGTTTTTAGCTGTCTGATGGCTTGTCTAAACACGTAATTAATCGTGTGGGCTAGCTGCCCGAGAGAGGCTACTCCGGTGGAAAAATCGGAGATCTCTGGTAGATTGGGCCAGGCGGCCATTGTTGCAGCGGTTGGGGAAGCACGACCCATCGAGAAATCACAGAAGATGTCGACGTCTGCTCTTCCTCGTCATTGTTTCTCCTCCTCCCCCAAGCCACTCCTGCATGTGGCGCATAGGGTTAGCGATGTGTATGAGAGACCGTCTCATGCGCAGTGGGGCTGGTCCGACGGATGGATGCGGGACGGAGGCAGCTGGTGCGGCAGGGAGATTGGATTGCAAGCAACTATTGAGTGACGACAGAAGATGATCGCCGGCGTTGAAGCATTAGTTCGTGGTAGCCATTCATACCACCAATGTGCGCCACATGCCTCAAGCTCAAGGGAGACAGGTTACTACGAGAGGCCACCCCTCGGCAAGAACAAGGATATGCTCCGCTTTGCTCTACTATCTCCGATTTAAGCCTCCGTCCCCGTTTCCCCTACCTCAATCTCTTCCTCCTCGTATAGCAGGTCATTGTGCTCCACCGACATGAACCTCGAGCGGCAGCGCACCCGCTGACCTCAACCTCGAACAGCTGAGCCCATCATGACTAGCCATATCGTCCGCCGACGCCACCGCCAAACTCAATATCTCCATGTGCGCTGCAGTCCAACATGGTCGTCGCCCTGCTGCACTTGCTCAACGTTGGTTACATGTACAATTCGTGTTTCCCCCTTACACAATATATATACTTCAGGCCAAAACACACAAAGCCCACAAGACATGGCTGCATGACATAATCACTTGTATGTTAGGAACTATAATATTTACGTGAGAGCTTTGACATATAGAACTCCCCGACACTGATCATAGATACAATCGACTCAATCATGTGAGTTCCATAGTATGTGTACAATTTTTTTCCCACTTGTCATAGGAATTCCAAATAAACTCGCATGTCTCTTATTTACTATGTGTGATGGAATTGTATGTGGGTAATAAATTTTTAATTATTTATTTCTCTTTTACAAAATTGAGCAGAAAGGAAAGAACAAAGATTTTGGTTTAGTTTAACAGAGAGGTTGGAACATGGAATACATCAATTCGGTCAAAGGAATGGATGCCAAGTGTTATGTGCGTTTACCTCTGTGGGGAAACCACATCAAGAAAATTCAAGAATCAGTTGTGTAACAATGTTTACAAAACATCTAAGCCGTTTCTCGTATTTTTTATGTATTCATTGCCCATTTTTGTTTTCTCTCTTCATCTCTTGAAATTAGTACAAAAACCAAACATCTTTCACGATTGTTTTGCAGAAATTACATTCAAAGCTGGCATGGACAACGAAGGATAATTATATTCTTCAAGAAGTCATCCAATACCATATTAATTCCTCAAGAATCAGTTGTCCAACAATGTTGACTAAACATCGATGCATTTCTCTTATTTATTTTACGTATTAATTGCTCATTTTAATGTCTATTTTCATCTCTTGAAGTTTGTACCAAAATCAAACATCTTTTCAAGTTGTATTGCATAAACTATATTCGAGCTGACATGCACGGTAATTTACTTCTTTAAGTCATCCAATTCACATTAATTCCTTTCTTGGCATCTTCTGATATAAGACGAATTCACTATTTCAGAAGGATGTGAGTCTCCTTATGTTTACCTAGATTCTTCAGCAGGGAATCTGCAAAATCATCTGCATTTTTTCTTTCTTTTCCCACGAGTTATTTGGTTTTAGTTTACATGCAGATTGCACAACTTCATGTTCTTAGTGATTGGGCGGGCAATTAAATACTATTATTTAGTTTCAGATAGAAATTCAATCGTGCTCAGGTTTTGTCTTCCTTGCACATTCATACCAAAATAAGCTTGCCATTTTAAAGGATGGATTTCGAGCAATTTTTGACCATCTTCTTCAGAATTTTACTACAAACCTTGCTCTGTTGTTAGAGAAGGCAAGCACACTGACTTGAATTGGTAAGCGTGGGGGGAGGTTTAACAGATCGCAAACCTGAACGTGGTATTCTCTTCTGAAATTGCTATCTTTGCCTGAATTATTTATCTTGTATTGTAGCATAAATCTTCAATGTTCAATATAACACAATTGTATGTTCGTTATAGTTTTTAATCGAATCTCTACTTTGCAAAATTGAGCAGATAGAAAGAACATACCTTTTGGTTCAAGCCTTTTACTTGATTTTTCTTCACTCTTCATCCATAGATTTTGTTCACACTGCAGTTTAGAATGTACTTTGGACAACATGCTGACATTTTCCTTTTGGCTCTTTGTTTAAACATGGTAATGTTTTGATAAAGCGCTATATAGAGTAACCTTATATCAAGCTTATCATCGCGTATACCCTTGCTATAAGAAGGTATATTCTCGTAAGTTGTAATTTGCTATCAATTATTATGATATATATTCTACATTTTGTTATTATATTTATTCATCCATGTGACTCCTTAAGCAATCTTTGAGTCTGCCAACCCAATATCTAGAAAATGGTGACAAGATGCATTGTTTAGTAGTTGGGTCATGATATTGTCTTTTTGGTTGCTATCAAAGGAGCACGATATCAATTTATGGAGAGAATACTTTTTATTATGATTTTTTAATGCACAACTGATGATGTGTTGAAGTGGTACATCTGGAAGATAAATATCCATATGCAGCAATGTTCGTAGAGAAAATAACGAAATATTGGGTGTTGGAGGGAATTATTGTCATATAATATGACATACTCCAATAGCAGTGTTACATCTAGAATACACCATATATGCTTCATCTTGGAAGGCATAATGTCCAACTTCAACATGGTTTAGCGTGTATTGAATCTCAGTGTTGTTTGGCACAAATGTTTGTGAAACAACACCTCGGTCGTAAAAAGCTGAGCTGGTGATCTCAAGAAAGAAATTCAACATAGCTGAATTACAGCTTTTTTACAGCATATTAGCCTTTTCTTCTACAGGAAGACCCGAATAACCACCACTTATACTCATGTATTATGATATAACAGTCTCCTATGTACTCCCACTTTGTCTTCTTGTATAATTAATTACCAGATCATCACGAAAACTATATTATGCTCTATATATGTGCAGGGACATATCTCCTCGCAGCTGAATTGTCCAAAGTTATGGCAATGCATGTTTACGCTCACCCACTTTTATTATGTGTATGCTTTGTGCCTTCAAAAATGGAACTTCTTACAATATTAGGGGAAATCGTCTATGATGCTATCATGACTATGAACAATTACAAAACAAAAAGAATATCCAGCAAAGTTTCAAATTCTTGATTCAAACCTCTCACGTGTGAGACCTAAAGGTGAAGCAAATTTAAGTTACGAGTTAAAAAAAAAGGGTCTCTCCTACCACCAAAAATGCTAGACATACAAAGAGTTACATAAGGTTACACGCTGACTAGGATTCTTTCTTTCTAACTAATCACTCCTCCCTGATTTTCAAGGGGGTGGGGCCCTCATTCCCCTTAATCTCCAATCAAAATCCAACTCTTTGTAAAACCCATGTAAACTTATGTATGTGTAGCATTGCTGCTCCTACCACTGCCCTACTTGTTCATTTCTATTGCAGCCATATATATAGGCAGTTTATACAAATGTAATTTCAATGGTGCTCTGGCACTATGTTTGCCACAACATTTTTTATCACTATTTATAAAAATCCAACCATTCAATTGCAAAAATAGACGGGTGCGGCAATGCACGTTATCGAAGTTCTAGTTTTATTTAATAAGGTGGTTTTCTTCATGAATCATGTGCGTTAGTCAGGTGGACGACATGAGCGGTCTTTCGGACCGGCTCGTGCCTTGTTCGGTGCGGGTTGGCTCGTAGGCTCTGTAAATAAATGGTCGGTCCAGGCCCTGAAAACAGGACAGAAAAAACCTTGGTCTGGTCCGGTTAACGCTCGGCCCAACCGAGCGATCGAGCGAAGCTCCGGGGGCATGGTAGGGGCATTGGGGGGTGGTTGGCCGAAGCATGGCGGGGGCGTGGTGGGGCTTGCCCAGGGCATGGTTGTGGCGTGTCAGATGTGTGGCAAGGGCGTGGTGGCCCAGGCATGGGTGGTCTCCATCGTGGCGGCTGCCCTCCGCGGCTCTGCGCGGCCAATGGACTCTCTGGCCCCGTAAATCATGTCCACTAGACCTGCTTCACTTGGATCTATCATCTTCGTCAAATAAATCGACGAGGGAGGTCCCACATCGTCGCATCACACATCGTCCCTTTCATCTTCGTCCACCGACCGTCGTGCCAGATTCGTCGACAAAGAGCTCCCACCGGTGTTCTTCTTGGTCATGTAGCTTCGTGTGATACTTATCAAGCTCCCAGACATCTTTCCGATGAGCTGCGCTTCCTCTAGCAAGATATCTCTCCCATGAGCCGTCGCCGGTGGTCCATAGCGTGCTCTGCCCATGTCTTGGCCGGTCCTCATGGTCCTCTCGGTCCGGCCCGAGCTCGGCCAATGCCGGTTTGGTCCCTGAAAACAGGACCACGACACTGCTCGGTTCGGTCTGGACCGGACTGTCGGCGGCTGGTCCAAGCGACGGCTCGGACCGGGACCGGGCCGGCTCGAACCGTGTCCACCCTGATGCCTCAACGATTTTACTGCTCCCTCTGATTCATATTAATTGACGCTGCTTGACGCTGCTTTAGTACAACTAGCAAAAGGACCCGTGCGTTGCAACGGGAGAAAAACAATTATAATTTCCAATGGTGCTGATCATATTATGTCTTTAAAATTTTAGGACATTTCTTGAAATGCATGAACATTTTTTGAATTAGCAAACATTTTTTTTCAATTGCACTCAAAAAATAACACACAAACTTTTTTTCAAAATCATGGATTTTTATTGTTTTCACCAACATTGTTCTCAAAATTATGAACATTTATCTGAATATGCGAATATTTTTACAAGAATCCTGAGCATTTTTTGAATTCACAAACATTTTATATTTTCTTCAAACTTTTATTTCAAAATTCCCAGTTTTATAAATTGCAAAAGTTTTTCAAAGTTCTAAACCGAAAAATGGAAAAGAAAAATGAAAATAAAAAATGAGACTAAAAACAGAGGCCCGAACTGTTTTTAAGATTTTTACACGGACTTTTGATTAAAATTGTTGACTTTTTTATTTTATGGACATTTTCTCAAAGTTTTAAAAAAAAATATGCAAACATTTTTCAAAACTCATGAGTAGTTTTTGAATTCACAAAAAATATATGTTTTTTTGAATATTTTATTTCGAAATTCTCAGTTTCTTAAATTTGAGAAAAGTTGTTTGAAGTTCTAAATTATTTAAAGTAGAAAAACAAAATGGAACTGAAAAGAAAAATAAAAAAACTAAACTAAAAAAACAGGAGCCCACGCATGGGCTGGCCCAAACAGATGTGC
The DNA here is from genome assembly GCF_904849725.1 of Hordeum vulgare subsp. vulgare. Classification (NCBI taxonomy): domain Eukaryota; kingdom Viridiplantae; phylum Streptophyta; class Magnoliopsida; order Poales; family Poaceae; genus Hordeum; species Hordeum vulgare. The sequence continues at coordinate 26,539,683 of NC_058523.1, read as the reverse complement.
TGCATCTTTTTCCAACGCCCAGAGCGTAATATAGGAGATGCCTACATGGGCCGGCCGGAGATTTTCCTATTTGAAACGTTTTTTATGACTTATAGATGGCATTGGTGGGTAATTTTAGTCAACTTTAAGGGCAATTTGGGTGACGTACGGAAGAAGCATTATTTGCTTTATTAGTAGGTAAAGGTTTCAGGTAGTAATTTTTTTTTCTGTACTCAATCTTTTACGCACCTCAACCGCTGGTGTTTCATTATATCTTAACCTATCCCCCCCCCCTTCTTCTTATTTCTGAATCCTTCACGGCATTGAGACAAGTGAAGTGCGAGGAGCTATATGTGCAGTGCTGGGGAAGAGTTGACGTAACCCTAGAAGATCTGATGCTAAAAATACTGAAGGGCTTCCCTACAATCAAGTTGATCGATGTGATGTTTATTACCGTAGAATAAGTGATGCCAAATGGGTAAACCTGAGATACTGGTGGTGAACCGTCACTGTGCATGGATGTCCTGCATTCAATGGCACCTGCAATACAAAGTACATCCATTGGCTACACGCATTGATTGATATATATCTAAAAAGATTGATAAAAGACAAGTTGGTTGATATCCATAATGAGAGCACTTCAAAACAATCTTAAAGATGTAAACCATCTATCTTAGAATAGCAGAGATTTTTAGAAAACGGATACTATAAACCCTTTTTAACTACTTCCTCCATAAACTAATACAAGATCACTGATCAAAACTACTTCTTTATTAGTTTTCTTGAGAGTGTGAATAATGCCAAACTTATTTACCATAATGCGAATTTCCTTGAAGCTGAACTCCCTGTACAGGAAAAACTCTAATCAGCTTTAGATTTGACTCTATGTACAAACCAAAAGCAGGGGACATTTCTGAATAAGAGATGCGGCATCAGCGCCTGTCGAGCGGAAGTAGTCAGCAGTTGGTCTGAGGTTGTCATTAACACTAATGCTCATGCGATGAGGACATCATCACTACTCGAAAAAAGACTGTTAGTGGCGCACCTATTTTGCTTATTAATGGCGCACTATAGGTGCGTCACTACTAATAAATAGTAATGGCGCACGCCTGGTGCGTCACTGTTAATCTACATAACCGTGACGTACCACCTCGTGCGTCATTACCAGGCCCAGAAGTGCGCAACTGCTGTGGATTACTAATGGCGCACTTTTAGATGATGCGTCACTACTATGAATATTAGGAATTTTTTTTTGCTTTTCTGATAGTTGCACATGTTACAAAATACATTACAACACAGAATATAAACATCACAACATATAAACAGCAGATTTATAAAATACAATAAAACATTAGTCTCCGAATACAATTCATCATAGTGATACATATATAAGTGATGTAGAAGTAAGTGATACATATTCTATACAGTAGTTCCATAAAATATCATCACATCATCTCGAAAATAGCGATACATAGTGATGTAGAAGTAATCATCATAGTCAATGAGACATCATACAACAAAAGTTGGTCACTAGTCATAATCACAACTCCTCCTCATCATCATCGTCAACTCTAACACATTGTAGCACATCATCACATCATCTCGGAAATAGCTAATAATCATCATAGTCATTACCACCAATACTATTTAATACATTGTAGCACATCATCACATTAACACATTGTAGCACATCATCACATTGTAGCGCATAATAACACATTGTACCTAGGACCTACTCCTCTGCTTAGGTAGAATATCATAAAACAAGATAGGCCCTGACTCTCCATTATGGAGAATGGAGATGATCTTGTCTCCAATTCTTGGCCTATGCACAATGTTGCTTCCAAGTAGCTCTCTACAACAGACCATACATTTTTTCCAATCTTTGATTGGCATGACTTCATCGGTTTTAGAAATCCGGTATGGACAGGAGTAATGCAGATACCTAGGCTGGCCTGGCCGTGCCGGTCGTATCATCATAACATCAACGCGACCTCTTGGTAACATCAGATGAGGCACACAATCTTCCGGGATTTTCTGTTGAAAAACATAGTATTAGCTTTGTAGCTAGCAATGTAGTTTAGTTTTACAAGAATTTATGGAAAAAAAATGCATGGATGTGGTAATAGTAGAAAATCTTACCATGCAATCTCCATGCATGTTACTGTAGTTCACCATGTGCACTAGTGGCACATATTGACCATAATGTTGGGGAGTTTGCCTTCAATTTCATCTTCCGGACCAATATCAAAGGTGATAAGCATATTAGGCTCAAATGCATAAGCCTTGCATAGTGCTACCCAAGTTTTGCATTCAAAAAAGGAGTAGGTGTCTGCATTGTACAATTTTACGGTAAAAGTATAACCATGCTCGGTTCTGAAGTGAACTATCTTTACCTCCATATTTATTTCAGTACTGAAACCAATCTTATCCAACACATAATGTCTTGCATGGCAGGGGATACGCTAGTAGAATAGTAAAAAATAAAAATAATAATTTGAAGCAAAAGAAGTCATGCTTAATTACGAAAAAGACTTGTCGTTGTGACTTACTGTATCCACTTCGAAGTCCTCATCTAGCATGATGCTGAAGCGCCTATCATCAACTAGGTAAGGCATGTCGCAAAGGCCGCGCTTGTCTTGGCAGTATTCGCACATAACGAATTCGTCGTCAGACATTTCCTAAAACGGAGAAAATTTGCGCATGACATTTACTAAAAAGTGGACATATGGAGGGCGTGAAATTTGCCGAAACGGAAATGAATCAACATTCCGGCAAAACATTAAGTTGACCAAACCTCAGAAATACAAGCAAAGCTACCAAACATGAAGATCACTCTTTCGATGCAAGGGAAGTATAAAAAGGAAAAGCATGAATGAACAAGAATAAAGAACATCAGCATTCTACTTTCATCTTTGTCAGATAATAATTGGTTCGGATTTTCTTTCAGCACGGCAAGCACCCTAGGCAGATTTAGGAATTACTTAAAGGTTCTAACACAAATATTTATGCACAGTATGTTACTTGCCTACTGTTTGGAGATTACAACATCATAATATGTTCCTCCCAGAACACTAGATGAAGCAATCTCTTCCCAAATTCCATTGCTAAGCAGATGCAAATATTACCCGCAAATGCATCAAAAGAGTGTGGCGCTTTCTGTTTGGAGATATGTTCCTCCCAGAATACTAAACGAAGCAATTTCTTCTTGATAAGCGGATATATCTATTACACTGTAATGAAGATGGAGCTCAACATCACCAATTTGAGCATACGATCCAAAATCTAGCTTCAGCACAACAAACACTCGCCATACCTAGCCCTACGAACTTGCAGGGTTAACATAAACAGTTATTTCGAACCTACTTCTCGCCCAATCAAGCAAATCATACAAGAGACAGCGAGCCGTGGTGGGAACACCGGCACAAACCGGGGACTGATTTCAAGAGTCGTTCGTCCGACTAGGATCAGGATATATTCAGCCATCACGTATACGGACACAGCCTGGCTGCCCAACAACGACCAGGGAGTACGATATACAGCGGCTAGTACGATATACGTATAATTAAAAAAATGGTCGACATGAAGAGGTAGCAGCCTGTTGGAGAGAAGAAAATACCACGACTGAATAACGACGTGATTGAATCTCACTCGACTTAGAATGTCTGGTTTGATTCATTACTAGGTTTTTTATTTTGTTTTTGATAGGTTGCCGGCTGGTTAGATTCATTAGTTTTTGCGGCTGGTTAATTGGAGTAGCTACATGTATATGTATATAACTACATCTTCAATGGACGGCACGGCGTCGGCGACCAACCGACGACAGCGGCGGCGGCGACCAACCATCGCCATTAAATTTAGTATCACTTTGTTGAAAGTCGTCTCTTTGTTAAACCAACCGATGACGACGGTGGCGGCAACCAACGAAACAACCCAAGAGCCAGAGCCAAAGACAAATTCAATTCAAACGAGTCGTGCCGGCGGCGGCAGCAGCAGAATGATGAGCGCGGCGTATGGCAGGGTAAACCATAGGCGAACGAAGGAGGCGAGAAGGGAGGGAGGGAGGCAAGAGGGGCGAACCTCGCGGCCGGAGGAGGAGAGCGCGACGGAGGCGGAGGGGGAGGCGGCGGCCTTGTCGTCGCCCATCATCAGGGGTCGGTCCGCGCGCGGTGGTCGGCGCTGCTCGGAGGGAGTAGGAGGCCCTCGCTCATCGGAGGGAGGAGGCGAGGACCGGGCGGCGGGGGAGGAACCCTAGCGCGCTCGGTCAATTGGCGGGGGAGGACAGGGTGGCGGTGGGAGGTGGTTAGGGCCGGCCTTAGGGGGAGGAGACACGGGAGGGAAGAGTCCGTAGGGGTTATAGTGGGGGGGGGGGGAAGGTTAGCAATGGCGTACCTCCTAAAAATGCGTCATTGGTAACCAGGGTAACTAATGGCGTACCTGGTGTGTGGTGCGCCATTACTTGTTTCGAAAAAAAATTGTTAGTAGTGGCGCACCGATGGTGTGGTGCGCCATTACTAGTTAAAACTAGTAATGGCGCACTTTTCCCTGATATGCCACTGCTAAGTCTGGGAAGGGTGTGGGGCCAGGATAAAAACTAGTAATGGCGCACCGCACACCAGGTGTGCCATTAGTAATATGGCCAATAATGACGTATCTGTATATGGGGCGCCACTGCTATATAGCAGTGGCGCACCACATACATGTTGCGTCATTAATGTTCATATTAGCTATAGCCATTTTTCTAGTAGTGCGTGTGAGGATCTTACCGATGTTTTTCTTAAATACTCCTAGTTCGGTAAGGTAGCTCACAGTTATCTCCACCTTTTGCCTGCTATATGTGAGAAATGTGGGGAACCGGCATATCACCTTGCTCCACTCAGCTTTGTTGACACCAATATTCTCCATATGGGCCATCATAGGTTTCAGATTATGTATCAAGCTGATTCCACATAGCCGAGGCTTCTTCCTGATGATTTTAGTTATAAGTGACCTCGCCAGAGTTCCGTTAAGTTCTGTGATATTGAACTTTTCAAGTTTTAGGCTAGATACCGATATGAGGAGAATAAGGAGCGGCATGACCTTAAGCTTAGATACGCCCAAAGAACTCCAAGGTAATATCTAAGAAAGGCTTAAGCGACTAAACTTGGGGATGGCAGAAGGTATATCCCCTCTTTCGTCTTTAACATTATCGTCATACCTCACTCAAAACTAAATTTTAATTCTTCACATAGTATGTATTTTGCTTGGACCGTCTTTAGTTTTGCTCCCTGTTTGATACAATCTTCAGATCTGAGATTTTTATTTGCAGAGAATCTTTACATATCTACCTATTTACTTAGTTACACTTCGTTCTTCATTTATATATTTTAGAGTAGTTTATTATTACTATTGTTCTTCACTTATATCCTTATGTAAAACTTATGAATGAAGTGAATGTCATGTGCTTAATTTATTATATGTACATTGACAGCCTGTTCGGGTCCTCTTCGCTCTAGAACTCTGCTCGTGGAGCGGACGGAGCAGCCCCAAACGCCGCAACTTCCGTGGAGTCACCAGAGCGGAGAGGAGCCAACTTTAGTTAAAAATCTCGGAGCGACGAATGAGGTGATCTACAGATCCTAAAAATGAGGGAGTTCATGGAATTTACGGAGGAATGCCATCGATGAGTGAAACATACCGGTTCAATAGAGTTCTTTCTCTAGCTCGTCATGTTTTAAATCCCGATCGGGCTTGTAGCCTAGCCAACCTCCCCTTAGCACAGGCCACAAAATAGATTATTGGGCTATCAGTCCAACTCACATAGCAGAGTGGAGTTGGCTAGGAAAACGGTATTTTTGGCTCGCACGATCGATCGAGGAGCGGGAGCGCAAGATTTTGCGGAGCTGGCGGAGAACCGAACAGGGCCTGAGAAGTAAACATGCATCCGCCACTTAATCTGTTATAACAGAAGTGAGACTATGATAGTTCATGCATTCACATTATAATGACAATGAGCATTAGTTTAATTAAGTTGAACCTATAATGTTGTTGTGATAATTATCTTTCAATGAATGACGTATGATTGACTTTGACTTGGCACATGTTTACACATGTTTGATAAATTCCAAATTCAACCTTGATGGTATTGTAGATTTGTAGGTTATCATCATGATTATAATTTCTCAGTTATGTTACTATTAGAAAATGCATGATTGTGGTTTTTGTGCTCGGTGAAGTGGTTGTCCCTAGTATTTTGCTAGTGTTTTCTTGTACTATGAGGAAATACTGATTCTGCATACAATCCTGGAAGGATCGATATGGTTGACTAGAGGGGGGGTGAATAGGCAACTACCTATTTTTAGCTTTTCTTAACAAGTTAGGGTTAGCAACATAAAGGTTCTCTAAAATAATAACTGGGTGACCAACCTATATGATGCTACCTACTATGACCACTAAAGCAAGTAAGAAATACTCTACAACAATAGCATACACAATGTAAAGGTAAGAGATAACCATAAGTGGAACCGATGAAGACGAGGATGTGTTACCGAAGTTCCTTCCCTTTGACAGGAAGTAAGTACGTCTCCGTTGGAGCGGTGTGGAGGAACAATGCTCCCCAATAAGCCACTGGGGCTACTGTATTCTCCTGACGCCCTCACACAATGCAATGTGCCGTGATTCCACTATAGGTGCCCTTGAAGGCGGGATCAAACCTTTACAAATAAGGTTGGGGCTATCTCCACAGAAAACTTGAGGCGCCAACAAGACCATGGAGCTTCACAACAATGGAATGTGGCTCCGAGGTGACCTCAACCGTCTAGGGTGCTCAAACACCCAAGAGTAACAAGATCCGCAAGGGATTAGTGGGGGGAATCAATTTTCTCTTGGTGGAAGTGTAGATCTTGGCCTTCTCAAGAAATCCCTAGGAAATCAACAAGTTTGATTGGCTAGGGAGAGAGATCGGACACATATGAGCTTAGGGAGCAACAATTGAGTTTTGGAGGGTCAAAGGTAGGGTTCGTGAGGTAGGTGAACCCTTTATATAATGGGGGAACAAGTCCAACCGTTACTCCCACGATCAGCACGCCCCTAGTGGTAATACCGCTTGGGAGAAGCGGCACTATTGCTCTCCCTAGCGGTACTACCGCCTGGAGGGAGCGGTACTACCGCAAGCCCCGGTGGTACTACTGTCAGGCCTAAGCGGTACTACTGCTAGGCTGACACAAAGCCACGGTAGTAGAAATACTACTACCGAGCCTACCACCGTTGGAAAAGTATTTGCAAAAAGTCCGACAAAGTTCAACCGCTCACAGAGGGAGGTACTACCGTCCCCAAGCGGTACTACCGCTCGAGTGGAACGGTACTACCGCTCAGCTAGCGGTACTACCGCTCAGCTTGTGAGGTACTACCGCTGGACCCTTTGCAAATGCTAGGAAGGACCAAGCGGGTGCTCCATTGCCACAAAGAGAAGGTGGTGGAAACAAAATGTGCGAGTGTGTGAGTTGATTCCACCCAAACCTTTCCGACGCGGAGCCCCTCTTAATAGTATGACTTTCCTACTACTCAACACTACCAAAGAGAACCGTAGGAAACACCGTGCTCCAACAACACCGAGGGGCGATGAATCATCTTGTGCCCTGTGATGTATTATTTGAAATGCTCAATGCACACGATTAGTCCGCAAAGGTGCTGTCATCAATCACCAAAACTACTTAGAACAAAATATGCCCTAACAATGTCCCCCTTTTTGGTGGATTGATGACAACACCGGATTTGCACAAAAACATATTAATGAAAACATAGACATGTGAGCATAAAGATAAAGGCACAAGATAAATGATCTCACAGGCTAAGTATATAGAGAGACTTTAGAGATAATATAAGGATAGCATATGTCTCACACCATATGACGAACATTCTTCACACACATAATAAAATATCCAACAGACTTAAACCAATCAAGTTCAGAAAAGAAAAGATCCAAACACGAACGAAAAACCAAAGTCAAATCTTTAACACTCTCTCCCCCTTTGGCATCAGTACACCAAAAAGGCAGAGAGAACACGAACACATGTGGTGGCTCAGTCATCCTCAGCAGACACATCCGTAGCGTCCTCGTCGTCCTCATCATCATCCCGGTGCTCCTCGTGATCAGACCCCGCTGCATCTTCTTCCTCAAACACCTCCTGACCAGTCCCATCCCACTAGTAGTCTCTAGCCTGCATCCAGGCAGCCTCTGGAGTGATGACATCCTCAGAACCACTAGAGACGTGCACATCAAGCGTCCTTAGGAGGCGCTTATTCCACTAACGGTTCTCCTTCTGAGCCACATGAGTAAGATATTGTCCTTTTGCCTGCATGCAAAACAAGGTCCTCATTTGGTCCTTCAGGGACCCCATCTGTTCCTTCAACTTCTTGGCCCAAGATGGCTCAGCAGAAGAACGGGTCTGTGCAGCAGGGCCGCCCTCAGCCCAAGAAGCAGCAGTCTCCTCCCCAGACTCCATGTGAGCAGTAGAACGTGAAGTGGAGGTGTTGGCCCACTTCTCTTTCTAGCGCAGTTTGATGGGATCATGGCTGAAGAACTCTATGTGTGTGGGAAAGGCCCTTCCAGGAAAGGTCTCAGCCCATTTAGTCTTGATGTAGTAGAACAAGTAAGGCCCATAGATGGGAATCGTACGGTTGTATATGGCCATCTGAAGCTCGCAAAACATCACATTTGGGACATCGAGTGTACCATTGGGATGTGTCCATCCTTACTCACACATCAGGAGCATGTCCACCAGATAGGAATGAACTTCGTCTTTGTTACCAACCCGAGGGAACAGATAGTTGCGGAAGACCCGATGCATGATATCCAAGAAGGGAATTAGCACACCCTTCCTGACATAGAAAGGCATCAGCTTGTCCTTCGGGGTGGTATCAGGGTTTCGATGAGGGCACATGCCAACAAGGTTATGCAGCCCAGCGAAATTGATCCTCAAAAGTTTCATGAACTCAGCCCAAGAGCCAGTCATCTTCTCGCCATGAGTCATCCAGGTCAAAGAGAGATTCTCATCATTATGGAAGTAGACAAAGACATAGAATTGAGCCGCTACCTCTGGATCAAAGTCACAGCAAAAAGTGACGATATCCTGAATACCCAGATGCTCAATCATACTCAGGGCCTCTCCAAAATATGCAGTATCCTTCCGGTGATGATTGAGATCAATCCACTGCACTGGAACAAATTTCTTCTTCTTAGTCAGGACGATATCTAGATAGATCATGAGTTGCTACTTGGTTCAGAACATCTCACCGCCCCTGAACATCTCCCTGTCATTGACATAAGGGTTTTGCTTTCGGCACCGCGCAAACTCCTTGAGAGGCACAGTGTCATAGTCAATGGTGGATTCCTTGTCCTTTGATGCAGTCTTCTTGACATTGCGCTTCGGAGGACGGGAACCTTCCGGTTCTTCACTATTGCGGTACCTCTTGGACTCGGTGTTGCGAACTAGGTTGGAACGACGAGAGCCACCACCTGAGACATGCACCACAAACACACAAAAATGACAAGAGAAGTCATGGCAACATCCAGAACACAGGAGAAAACACAAATGAAACCAAGTAGGAGCAAGCATAGGCAGCAAATAGTGCGCGAGCGGTAGTACCACTCGGCTAGGGCGGTAGTACCATTCCACGAGCGGTAGTACCGCTCGGCCCGGGTGGTAGTATCACTCCACGAGCAGTAGTACCGCTTGGCCCGACGGTAGTACCGCTCCACGAGCGATAGTACCGCTCGGTCAGGGCGGTAGTACCATGCGCTAGCGGTAGTACTGCTCGGGGCAGGGCGGTAGTACCGTGTGGTTACAGATCTGGAGGAACAAGACATGGATCTAACCAAAATGCTGCAGATTTGAAAAGAGAAGGGACCAAAACTATGCAGATCCTATGCAACAACACAAATCGAGGCACTTCCCAACATCTCTCCTCCTATCCATGTACCATACAAAATCATGCCACAACAATGAAGCCAATACATCGAGCCCCCTAACCCTAGAACCAAGAACATCAACACAACAAAAAGAGGATAGGGGCAGTACCGGAGTCCATGGCACATGGAGGAGGAAGGGGGAGGAGGGGCAGTCCCTCCAACAGTAACGGGAGGAGAAGCGCCGCGGAGGAAGATTAAATCTGGGGGAACTAGAGGCACAGAGGGAGAGCTCCACGAAGAAGAAGCAAATGGGGCAAGGAAAAACTGCCACCCCCTCTTTTTATATACCCCCAGGGCACGGGCACGACGGTAGTACCGCTTGGGCCAAGCGGTAGTATCGCTTTCCACGGTAGTACCGCTCGTGCCCTAGCGGTAGTACCGCTCGAGTCATGGCAGTAGTACCGCTTGGGTCATCGCGGTAGTACCGCATGAGGCAGTAGTACTGCTCCTCGTGAGGATTTACAGACGATAGCCCTAGTCAGCGGTAGTACCGCGCTGGTCATCGTGATAGTGCCACTCGGGTCATTGTTGTAGTACCGCTACCCTTCGCAGTAGTACCGCTCCCCATGGCGGTAGTACCGCTTCCCCCTAGCGGTAGGACCGCTCCAGAACATACAGAAAAATCCAGAAATTGCCAGAACAGCGAGAAAACACTACGGACACATACTAGTCAGTACCAGAGAAAAGATAGAGGCAAAATATACTGACTGGCAATACTATAACCCTCCTTTACCAGGAGGGAGGGGGTGGTGGCTGGAGCCACCTATGTTTGAGACAAAAGGTATAACACCGCGAAGAATTATCCTTGGGTTCGTGACCAAAGCTCATCTTTGAAGCACAAGTGCCATCAATAATGGCCAATATGAAAGAATTGATCGATTTATGCATAATGGGGGGAGGAAAAGTTCATTTAGAGAACAACACTCCCCCTATGTCCATGCCTAAACCTAGAACGAGATAAAATGCGGAATGAGGTGCAGAGTGCCTAGTTTCAATCCACATTACTTGAATCAATGATATTTAGCTCATGCCATAACTCCCAGAACCTGGCTTCATCTAGGGGCTTAGTGAAAATATCTGCAAGTTGCTCTTCAGTGTTGATGAAGTGTACCTCAATATCACCACGCTTGATATGCTCACGAATGAAGTGATGACGAATATCAATGTGCTTGTTCTTGCTATGTTGCACCGGATTGAGGAAAATCTTGATAGCACTTTGATTGTCGCATAGTAGAGGCACTTAGTCACAAGTGACGCCGTAATCCTTTAAAGTTTGCCTCATCCATAGCATCTGTGCACAACAACTCGGAGCAACAACGTACTCACCTTCGGTGGAAGACAATGAGGCACAGTTCTGCTTCTTTGAAGACCAACTTACAAGCGAAGGACCAAGAAATTGACATCCTCCAGAAGTTGACTTCCTCTCCACCCAGTCTCCCGCCCAATATGAGTGAGAATATCCCACTAGGTTGAAGCTTGCTCCTTTGGGATACCATAGGCCAAAGTTTGGGGTATGAGCCAAATATCGAAAGATTCGTTTGACAACCATAAAATGGCTTTTCTTTGGTGCAGATTGAAACCGTTCACAAATCCCTACACTCAACATCATATCCGGTCTAGATGCACAAAGGTAAAGAAGGGATCCAATCATGGAGCGATATACCTTTTGATCCACTGCTTTACCATTGGGATCACTGTCAAGCTTGGAGCTGGTTGGCATGGGAAACTTGACCGGCTTGATGTCCTCTAGCTCGAACCTCTTGAGCATGTGTTGGGTGTACTTGGCTTGTTTGATGAAGGTTCCTTCTAAACCTTGTTTAATCTCGAACTTGAGGAAGAACTTCAACTCACCCATCATTGACATCTCAAATTTCTCAGTCATTAGTGCAGCAAATTTTTCATTGAAAGATTCGTTAGGGGAACCAAAAACAATATCATCAACATATAGTTGGCATATGAAGAAATCCCCTTTGACCTTCTTGGTAAAAAGAGTGGGATCAATCTTCCCAATTTCAAACCCACGATCTTGTAACAACTCGGTAAGGTACTCATACCACGCACGTGGGGCTTGTTTAAGGCCGTAGAGTGCCTTATTTAGTTTATATACATGATTGGGGAGTTTGGGATGTTCAAATCCCGGGGGTTGTTTGACATATACCAACTCATTTAAAGGACCATTAAGAAAAGCACTTTTCACATCCATATTCCAGCTGACGAACCTGTTATTGAGGAAATACCTCAAGATACTCTAGCTCATGAATTTGCTCCACCTGTTGAACATGCTTCAGCTGAAGAAACTGCCAGGACTGATACTGCATCAGCTCCTGAAGAGAAAAATCCTTCACCTCAACCCTCAAAGGTGAAGAAGATGGTTCCGTCTGCATCAGACGTGAAGAAAACCAAGGCTGCTGAGAAAGAAGCGAAGAAAAGAAAAGCTTCAATGACCTAAGAATCATGAGAGGCCAAGCACATCAAGTTAACTCAGCCAGAGTCTTCAACTTCTCCAGTGGATGCTATGCCTCTGAAAGTAGCTCCATCATATGCACTTATTAAGTTACAAACTCTTGGTTCTTGTGAAGTGTTTTATGTAATGAGTTGTAACTTAAGCCCGATGGTACTCTGATGCTTTTGAATGTTTTTCTTCGCATGCTTATTCCTTAAAATATTAATGCACGCATGTTGAAATTCGTCAGATACCATTTTTCATCATGCATTCTCCAATTCTTCATATTATATGTCATATGTATGCATGATTTACAAGATACCGGCGGAGATATCCATGATATAAATCATCAATGTGCATTTGCTGTGGAAAGCAAAATCCTCAAAATATGCACATCTTCAGGGGGAGTATCTTAGTATCTTGATTTCAAATTTCTCAAACTAAGTATTTACACTTCATATTTTTATCCCCGTTGAAAATTTAACATAATTGTCATCAACCACCAAAAAGGGGGAGATTATAAGTGCATTTAGTGCCCTTAGTGATTTTGGTGGTTTGAAGACTTATAGGTTAAGTATCTAATGTGTTCATGAGTATACACAGTATCTATAAGTCGCTAAGGAGTTTGAATTATACAATGAATATCGACCCCTAAAAATGTATATCTTCGGCTGAAGAAATTGGTCTTCTGCTGAAGACTTTGATCGCGAAGAAATTGTGATGAAATTGATATTCCTCATGAAGATATTGAAGATGAGGAATTCGGTGTGTGATGAAGAAAAACAATCCGAAGACTTTGAAGCGTGAAGATTTATTCTTTATGTTTTATTTTCTTCACTCTTGAGTCATAGGATCACCGTACAATTAAAGGGGGTCGAGGTAACACTACGAAATGAATTTCCTTATGATGCTCAAGCCAAGCCTAATCCTACAAAAGCCTCAAGTCAGGAATATGAGAGACATGAGGACTCTCACAGTCGAGGGTCCCGACCGTTGCCGTGATTCGCGCCACCTCACCGATCTTATCCACACCAACGGTCATAATATTTAAGGGCATTTATGTCAAATCATGCCGGGATGCTCCCAGGCTATAAATAGCCGCCCCCACAACCACTAGTGGGCTTGGCTGAACTCCGCACTAAACTGACACTTTTCATTTAGAGCAACCCAAATTCCTCAGAGTCTTTGAGAGTAATTCACCAGTGAGGAAATACCCCAAACACCAAACCACAAACCTAAAACCAAGTGAGTGAGCATCACTGAAGAATTTGTTCCTTTGTGGAACTAAAGCCTTTTACCTTTTAGGACTGTGCATCCTCCAGACGGTTAGGCGTCATGGTCTAGAGCAATCGAGCGGTCAATTGTGGATCGTCGGGTGACCGAGTTTGTGAGGGTTTGGAAGTCTGCCCTGAAGACTTACCATGAGTGTTTGGCGAGGACTGTGTGTCCTTAGCTCAAGCAGAATAGGGTAGGGATTGTGTGTCCCAGGACTGTGTGTCCTTTGGTTTTAATACCAAGTCGCTCCAAACCAGACGTACGACTGTCACAACAGTTGGAACTGGGTCATCAACAACTGTCTTCACTGTGATACAGGTTCTATTTCTTCAACTCTTTCAATTTCTCAATATTGTATCTTGAAGATTTTCATTGTCTCTGTTTAAAGAATTTGCTGAAGACTTTCTATGAATTTCCTCAACCTCAAATTCTTCACATTAGTTAATCCTCACCAGCTTACCGTGTGTCTACGTACTGTGCAAACTGTTTTTCATAATCCTCGTCGAGAAAATTGTTGTAGTACTACTTTGCACTCTTGATCCTTTGCTGTTTCCGCTGTAAGTTATTCATCAGTGAGGAATTTCCTTAAAAGGAATTTCCTCAGCGATGAAATTCTAAAAATCTCCTATTCACCCCCTCTAGTCAATATAACGCACTTTCATGATCCAAATTCACTAACTCAAATCCGATCATCACGTGAGTTGAGTGTACTTTCAGTGGTAAACATCTCTATGCTAATCATATCAACTATACTATTCATGCTCGACCTTTCGGTCTCTTGTGTTCCCAGGCCATGTATGCATAGGTTAGGCTCGTCAAGTTTAACCCGAGTGTTTCGCGTGTGCAACTGTTTTGCACCCGTTGTATGTGAACGTTGAGTCTATCACACCCGATCATCACGTGGTGTCTCGAAACGACGAACTGTCGCAACGGTGCACAGTCGGGGAGGACACAATTTTATCTTGAAATTTTAGTGAGGGATCACCTTATAATTCTACCGTCGTTCTAAGCAAGATAAGGTGCATAAAAGGATTAACATCACATGCAATTCATAAGTGACATGATATGGCCATGATCTTGTGCTTCTTGATCTCCACCACCAAAGCACCGGCATGATCTTCATCGTCACTGGTGCCACACCATGATCTCCATCATCATGCCGCCATCGAGGTTGTCGTGCTATCTATGCTATTACTACTAAAGCTACAACCTAGCATTATAGTAAACGCATCTGCAAACACAAATGTTAGTTTAAAGACAACCCTATGGCTCCTGCCGGTTGTCGTAGCATCGACGTGCAAGTCGATATTTAACTATTACAACATGATCATCTCATACATCCAATATATCACATCATGTCTTTGTCCATATTACATCACAAGCATACCCTGCAAAAACAAGTTAGACGTCATCTAATTTGTTGTTGCATGTTTTACCTGGCTGGTATGGGTATCTAGTATGATCGCCTCTTACTTACGCAAAACCACAACGGAGATGTGCAAATTGCTATTTAACCTCTCTCCAAGGACCGCCTCGGTCAAATCCAATTTAACTAAAGTTGAAGAAACAGGCACCCGCCAGTCATCTTTATGCAACAAGTTGCATGTTAGTCCGGGCCGCTTCAATCCAACAATACCGCCGAATCGAGAAAAGACTAAGGAGGGCAGCAAATCGAACATCAACACCCATAAAAACTTTTGTGTTCTACTCGAGATTACATCTACGCATGAACGTAGCTCATGATGCCACTGTCGGGGAACGTTGCATGGGAAACAAAACATTTCCTACGCACACGAAGACCTATCATGGTGATGTTCATCTACCAGAGGGAGATCGGATCCACATACCCTTATAGATCGCTAAGAAGGAAGCCTTAAGAAACGCGGTTGATGTAGTGGTACAGCTTCGTGATGTTGGGGAACGTCGCATGGGAAACAAAAATTTTCCTACGCGCACGAAGACCTATCATGGTGATGTCCATCTACGAGAGGGGATGAGTGATGTACGTACCCTTGTAGACCGAACAGCAGAAGCGTTAGTGAACGCGGTTGATGTAGTGGAACATCCTCACGTCCCTCGATCCGCCCCGCGAACAATCCCGCGATCAGTCCAACGATCTAGTACCGAACGGACGGCACCTCCGCGTTCAGCACACGTACAGCTCGACGATGATCTCGGCCTTCTTTATCCAGCAAGAGAGACGGAGAGGTAGAAGAGTTCTCCGGCAGCGTGACGGCGCTCCGGAGGTTGGTGATGACCTTGTCTCAGCAGGGCTCGGCCCGAGCTCCGTAGAAACGCGATCTAGAGGAAAAAACGTGGAGGTATGTGGTCGGGCTGCCGTGGAAAAGTCGTCTCAAATCAGCCCTAAAACCTCCGTATATATATAGGTGGGAGGGAGGGGACCTTGCCACAGTCCAAGGGGGAAGGCTCCCCCCCCCCAAACCGAGTTGGACTTGGTTTGGTGGGTGGGAGTCCTTCCTTCCCTTCCCACCTCCTCTTTTTTTTCTCTTTGATTTTCTTTCCTAGGCGCATAGGGCCCTTTTGGGCTGTCCCACCAGCCCACTAAGGGCTGGTGTGCCACCTTCAAGGCCTATGGGCTTCCCCGGGGTGGGTTGCCCCCCCGGTGAACTCCCGAAACCCATTCGTCATTCCCGGTACATTCCCGGTAACTCCGAAAACCTTCCGGTAATCAAATGAGGTCATCCTATATATCAATCTTCGTTTCCGGACCATTCCGCAAACCCTCGTGACGTCCGTGATCTCATCCAGGACTCCGAACAACATTCGGTAACCAACCATATAACTCAAATACGCCTAAAACAACGTCGAACCTTAAGTGTGCAGACCCTGCGGGTTCGAGAACTATGTAGACATGACCCGAGAGACTCCTCGGTCAATATCCAATAGCGGGACCTGGATGCCCTTATTGGATCCTACATATTCTACGAAGATCTTATCGTTTGAACCTCAGTGCCAAGGATTCATATAATCCCGTATGTCATTCCCTTTGTCCTTCCGTATGTTACTTGCCCGAGATTCGATCGTCAGTATCCGCATACCTATTTCAATCTCGTTTACCGGCAAGTCTCTTTACTCGTTCTGTAATACAAGATCCCGCAACTTACAATAAGTTACATTGCTTGCAAGGCCTGTGTGTGATGTTGTATTACCGAGTGGGCCCCGAGATACCTCTCCGTCACACGGAGTGACAAATCCCAGTCTTGATCCATACTAACTCAACTAACACCTTCGGAGATACCTGTAGAGCATCTTTATAGTCACCCAGTTACGTTGCGACGTTTGATACACACAAAGCATTCCTCCGGCGTCAGTGAGTTATATGATCTCATGGTCATAGGAATAAATACTTGACACGCAGAAAATAGTAGCAACAAAATGACACGATCAGCATGCTACGTCTATTAGTTTGGGTCTAGTCCATCACGTGATTCTCCTAATGACGTGATCCCGTTATCAAGCAACAACACCTTGTTCATAATCAGAAGACACTGACTATCTTTGATCAACTGGCTAGCCAACTAGAGGCTTGCTAGGGACGGTGTTTTGTCTATGTATCCACACATGTAAATGAGTCTTCATTCAATACAATTATAGCATGGATAATAAACGATTATCTTGATACAGGAATTATAATAATAACTATATTTATTATTGCCTCTAGGGCATAATCCCAAGAGTCTCCCACTTGCACTAGAGTCAATAATCTAGCGCTCACATCATCATGTGAATTACATTGTAATAAATATAACACCCATACAGTTCTGGTGTTGATCATGCTTTGGCCGTGGAAGAGGTTTAGTTAGCGGGTCTGCTACATTCAGATCTGTGTGCACTTTGCATATATTTACGTCCTCTCCCTCGACGTAGTCGCGGATGAGGTTGAAGCGTCGTTTGATGTGTCTGGTCTTCTTGTGAAACCGTGGTTCCTTTGCTAAGGCAATGGCACCCGTGTTGTCACAGAACAAGGTTATTGGATTCAGTGCGCTTGGCACTACTCCAAGATCCGTCATGAACTGCTTCATCCAGACACCCTCCTTAGCCGCCTCCGAGGCAGCCATGTATTCCGCTTCACATGTAGAATCTGCTACGACGCTTTGCTTGGAACTGCACCAGCTTACCGCACCCCCATTAAGAATAAATACGTATCCGGTTTGCGACTTAGAGTCATCCGGATCTGTGTCAAAGCTTGCATCGACGTAACCTTTTACGGCGAGCTCTTCGTCACCTCCATACACGAGAAACATCTCCTTAGTCCTTTTCAGGTACTTCAGGATATTCTTGACCGCTGTCCAATGATCCACTCCTGGATTACTCTGGAACCTACCTGCCATACTTATGGCCAGGCTAACATCCGGTCTAGTGCACAACATTGCATACATGATAGAACCTATGGCTGAAGCATAGGGGACGGAGCGCATATGCTCTCTATCTTCATCAGTTGCTGGGCACTGAGTCTTACTCAATTTCGTACCTTGTAAAACTGGCAAGAACCCTTTCTTGGACTGTTCCATTTTGAACCTCTTCAAAACTTTATTAAGGTATGTGCTTTGTGAAAGTCCTATCAGGCGTTTTGATCTATCCCTATAGATCTTAATGCCTAGAATGTAAGCAGCTTCTCCTAGGTCCTTCATAGAGAAACTTTTATTCAAGTAATCCTTTATGCTCTCCAAAAACTCCACGTTGTCTCCAATCAGCAATATGTCATCCACATATAATATTAGAAACGCCACAGAGCTCCCACTCACTTTCTCGTAAATACAAGATTCTCCAACCACTTGTATAAACCCAAATGCTTTGATCACCTCATCAAAGCGTTTGTTCCAACTCCGAGATGCTTGCACCAGTCCATAAATGGATCGTTGGAGCTTGCACACCTTGTTAGCATTCTTAGGATCGACAAAACCTTCGGGTTGTATCATATACAAATCTTCCTTAAGGAAACCGTTAAGGAACGCCGTTTTGACATCCATCTGCCAGATTTCATAATCGAAAAATGCAGCTATTGCTAACATGATTCTGACGGATTTAAGCATCGCTACGGGTGAGAATGTCTCATCGCAGTCAACTCCTTGAACTTGTGAAAAACCCTTTGCCACAAGTCGAGCTTTATAAACGGTCACATTACCGGTAGCGTCCGTCCTCCTCTTAAAGATCCATTTGTTCTGAATAGCCTTGCGGCCCTCAGGTAGTACTTCCAAAGTCCACACTTTGTTCTCATACATGGATCCTATCTCGGACTTCATGGCTTCTAGCCATTTGTTGGAATCTGGGCCCACCATTGCTTCTTCATAATTTGCAGGTTCATTGTTGTCTAACAACATGATTGATAAGACAGGATTACCGTACCACTCTGGAGCAGCACGTGGTCTCGTCGACCCGCGTGGTTCGACAGAAACTTGAACCGGAGTTTCATGATGATCATCATTAACTTCCTCCTCAACCGGCGTCGCAATGATAGAGGTTTCCCCTTGCCCCGCGCCACCATCCAGAGGGATGAGAGGTTCGACAACCTCCTCAAGTTTTATCTTCCTCCCACTCAATTCTCTCGAGAGAAACTCCTTCTCGAGAAAAGCTCCGTTTTTAGCAACAAACACTTTGCCCTCAGATTTGAGATAGAAGGTGTACCCAACTGTTTCTTTTGGGTAACCTATGAAGACGCACTTTTCCACTTTGGATTCCAGCTTTTCAGGCTGAAGCTTTTTGACATAAGCATCACATCCCCAAACTTTAAGAAACGACAACTTTGGCCTTTTGCCATACTACAGTTCGTATGGTGTCGTCTCAACGGATTTTGATGGTGCCCTATTTAAAGTGAATGCAGCTGTTTCTAATGCATAACCCCAAAAAGATAACGGCAAATTGGTAAGAGACATCATAGATCGCACCATCTCTAATAAAGTACGATTACGACGTTCGGACACACCATTACGCTGTGGTGTTCCAGGCGGTGTCAACTGTGAAACAATTCCACATTGTCTTAAGTGAGCACCAAACTCGAAACTCAGATATTCACCCCCACGATCAGACCGTAGGAACTTGATCTTCTTGTTACGATGATTTTCCACTTCACTCTGAAATTGCTTGAACTTTTCAAATGTTTCAGACTTGTGCTTCATCAAGTAGACATAACCATATCTACTCAAATCGTCAGTGAAGGTGAGAAAATAACGATATCCGCCGCGTGCCTCTACGCTCATCGGACCACACACATCGGTATGTATGATTTCCAACAAGTCACTTGCACGCTCCATAGTTCCGGAGAATGGAGTCCTAGTCATCTTGTCCATGAGGCATGGTTCGCACGTGTCAAGTGAATCAAAGTCAAGTCACTCCAAAAGTCCATCAGCATGGAGTTTCTTCATGCGCTTTACACCAATATGACCTAAGCGGCAGTGCCACAAAAATATGGCGCTATCATTGTTAACTCTAACTCTTTTGGTCTCAATGTTATGTATATGTGTATCGCTATCAAGATTCAATATGAACAATCCTCTCACATTAGGTGCATGACCATAAAAGATGTTACTCATAGAAATAGAACAACCATTATTCTCTGACTTAAAAGAGTAACCTCTCGCATTAAACAAGATCCAGATATAATGTTCATGCTCAACGCAGGCACTAAATAACAATGATTTAAGTTCATCACTAATCCTGATGGTAACTGAAGTGAAGCTATGCCGACGGCGATTGCATCAACCTTGGAACCATTTCCTACGCGCATCATCGCTTCATCTTTCGCCAGCCTTCGTCTATTCCGCAGTTCCTGTTTCGAGTTGCAAATATGAGCAACAGAACCGGTACCGAATACCCAGGCACTACTACGAGAGCCGGTTAAGTACACATCAATAACATGTATATCAAATATACCTGATTTTTCTTTGGCCGCCTTCTTATCAGCCAGATACTTGGGGCAGTTGCACTTCCAGTGACCCATACCCTTGCAATAGTAGCACTCTGTTTCAGGCTTAGGTCCAGCTTTGGGTTTCTTTGTTGGATTGGCAACAGGCTTGCCGCTCTCTTTGAATTACCCTTCTTGCCTTTGCCTTTTCTCTTGAAACTAGTGGTCTTATTCACCATCAACACTTGATGTTCTTTACGGAGTTCAGACTCTGCGACTTTCAACATCGCAAACAACTCGCCGGGTGACTTGTTCATCCCTTGCATGTTGTAGTTCAACACAAAGCCTTTATAGCTTGGCGGCAGTGATTGAAGGATTCTGTCAGTGATAGCCTCTTGCGGGAGTTCAATCCCCAGCTCAGCTAGACGGTTTGAGTACTCAGACATTTTGAGCACATGTTCACTGACAGACGAGTTCTCCTCCATTTTGCAAGCATAGAATTTATCGGAGGTCTCGTACCTCTCGATCCGGGCGTTCTTCTGAAAGATGAACTTCAACTCCTGGAACATCTCAAATGCTCCATGACGCTCAAAGCGACGTTGAAGTCCCGGTTCTAAGCCATACAAAACTGCACATTGAACTACTGAGTAGTCCTCCTTACGTGCTAACCAAGCGTTCTTAACATCCTGATCAGCCGTAGCGGGTGGTTCATCTCCTAGCGCAGCATTAAGGACATACTCCTTCTTCCCAGCTTGTAAAATTAGCTTAAGATTACGAGCCCAGTCTACAAAGTTGCTTCCATCATCTTTCAACTTAGCTTTCTCTAGGAACGTATTAAAATTCAGGATGACAGTCGCGTGAGCCATGATCTACAACACAAATATATTCAAAGTGGACTTAGACTATGTTCAAGATAATTAGAGTTTAACTTAATCAAATTATTTGCTAAACTCCCACTCAAAAAGTACATCTCTCTAGTCATTTGAGTGGTTCATGATCCACTTACACTAGCTCAAGTCCGATCATCACGTGAGTTGAGTGTAGTTTCAGTGGTAAGCATCCCTATATGATTCATGATTGACCTTTCGGTCTCATGTGTTCCGAGGCCACGTCTGCACATGATAGGCTCGTCAAGCTTAACCCGAGTGTTCCGCGTGCGCAACTGTTTTGCACCCGTTGTATGTGAACGTTGAGTCTATCACACCCGATCATCACGTGGTGTCTCGAAACGACGAACTGTAGCAACGGTGCATAGTCGGGGAGAACACAATTTCGTCTTGAAATTTTAGTGAGAGATCACCTCATAATGCTACCGTCGTTCTAAGAAAAATAAGGTGCATAAAAGGATTAACATCACATGCAATTCATAAGTGACATGATATGGCCATCATCACGTGCTTCTTGATCTCCATCACCAAAGCACCGGCACGATCTTATTGTCACCGGCGCCACACCATGATCTCCATCAACGTGTTGCCATCGGGGTAGTCGTGCTACTCATGCTATTACTACTAAAGCTACATCCTAGCAAAATAGTAAACGCATCTGCAAGCACAAACGTTAGTATAAAGACAACCCTATGGCTCCTGCCGGTTGCCGTACCATCGACGTGCAAGTCGATATTTTCTATTACAACATGATCATCTCATACATCCAATATATCACATCACATCGTTGGCCATATCACATCACAAGCATACCCTGCAAAAACAAGTTAGACGTCCTCTAATTTTGTTGTTGCATGTTTTACGTGGTGACCATGGGTATCTAGTAGGATCGCATCTTACTTACGCAAACACCACAACGGAGATATATGAGTTGCTATTTAACCTCATCCAAGGACCTCCTCGGTCAAATCCGATTCAACTAAAGTTGGAGAAACCGACACTTGTCAGTCATCTTTGAGCAACGGGGTTACTCGTAGCGATGAAACCAGTCTCTCGTAAGCGTACGAGTAATGTCGGTCCAAGCCGCTTCAATCCAACAATACCGCGGAATCAAGAAAAGACTAAGGAGGGCAGCAAAACGCACATCACCGTCCACAAAAACTTTTGTGTTCTACTCGAGAAGACATCTACGCATGAACCTAGCTCATGATGCCACTGTTGGGGAACGTCGCATGGGAAACAAAAATTTTCCTACGCGCACGAAGACCTATCATGGTGATGTCCATCTACGAGAGGGGATGAGTGATCTACGTACCCTTGTAGACCGTACAGCAGAAGCATTAGTGAACGCGGTTAATGTAGTGGAACGTCCTCACGTCCCTCGATCCGCCCCGCGAACAATCCCGCGATCAGTCCCACGATCTAGTACCGAACGGACGGCACCTCCGCGTTCAGCACACGTACAACTCGACGATGATCTCGGCCTTCTTGATCCAGCAAGAGAGACGGAGAGGTAGAAGAGTTCTCCGGCAGCGTGACGGCGCTCCGGAGGTTGGTGATGACCTTGTCTCAGCAGGGCTCCGTCTGAGCTCCGCAGAAACGCGATCTAGTGGAAAAACTGTGGAGGTATGTGGTCGGGCTGCCGTGGAAAAGTCGTCTCAAATCAGCCCTAAAACCTCCGTATATATAGGTGGGAGGGAGGGGACCTTGCCTTGGGGCTCAAGGAGCCCCAAGGGGGTCGGCCGAGTCCAAGGGGGAAGGCTCCCCCCCCCAAACCGAGTTGGACTTGGTTTGGTGGGTGGGAGTCCTTCCTTCCCTTCCCACCTCCTCTTTTTTTTCTCTTTGATTTTCTTTCCTAGGCGCATAGGGCCCTTTTGGGCTGTCCCACCAGCCCACTAAGGGCTGGTGTGCCACCCTCAAGGCCTATGGACTTCTCCGGGGTGGGTTGCCCCCCCCCCCCGGTGAACTCCCGGAACCCATTCGTAATTCCCGGTACATTCCCGGTAACTTCGAAAACCTTCCGGTAATCAAATGAGGTCATCCTATATATCAATCTTCGTTTCGGGACCATTCCGCAAACCCTCGTGACGTCTGTGGTCTCATCCGGGACTCCGAACAACATTCGGTAACCAACCATATAACTCAAATACGCATAAAACAACGTCGAACCTTAAGTGTGCAGACCCTGCGGGTTCGAGAACTATGTAGACATGACCCGAGAGACTCCTCGGTCAATATCCAATAGCGGGACCTGGATGCCCATATTGGATCCTACATATTCTACGAAGATCTTATCGTTTGAACCTCAGTGCCAAGGATTCATATAATCCCGTATGTCATTCCCTTTGTCCTTCGGTATGTTACTTGCCCGAGATTCGATCGTCAGTATCCGCATACCTATTTCAATCTCGTTTACCGGCAAGTCTCTTTACTCGTTCCGTAATACAAGATCCCGCAACTTACAATAAGTTACATTGCTTGCAAGGCTTGTGTGTGATGTTGTATTACCGAGTGGGCCCCGAGATACCTCTCCGTCACACGGAGTGACAAATCCCAGTCTTGATCCATACTAACTCAACTAACACCTTCGGAGATACCTGTAGAGCATCTTTATAGTCACCCAGTTACGTTGCGACGTTTGATACACACAAAGCATTCCTCCGGTGTCAATGAGTTATATGATCTCATGGTCATAGGAATAAATACTTGACACGCAGAAAACAGTAGCAACAAAATGACACGATCAACATGCTACGTCTATTAGTTTGGGTCTATTCCATCACGTGATTCTCCTAATGACGTGATCCAGTTATCAAGCAACAACACCTTGTTCATAATCAGAAGACACTGACTATCTTTGATCAACTGGCTAGCCAACTAGAGGCTTGCTAGGGACGGTGTTTTGTCTATGTATCCACACATGTAAATGAGTCTTCATTCAATACAATTATAGCATGGATAATAAACGATTATCTTGATACAAGAATTATAATAATAACTATATTTATTATTGCCTCTAGGGCATAATTCCAACACGTGATTCAAATCACCGTCGTCCCATGATCCGTTCCGATCTAGCGCCGAACGGACGACACCTCCGTGTTCAGCACACGTACAGCTCGATGACGATCTCCGCCTTCTTGATCTAGCAAGAGAGACGGGGAAGTAGTTGAGTTCTCCGGCAGGGTGACAGCGCGCCGGTGATGGTGATGATCTATTCCTGCAGGGCTCCGCCCGAGCTCCGCAGAAAACCGATCTAGAGGAAGAACTACGAAGTAGAGGTTTAGGGTTCACGTGGCAAAGTTGTGTCTCAAAAACCCTAAAACCTCTAGTATATATAGGAGGAGGGGAGGGGCTAGCCTTGGGTCTCAAGAGAGCCCCAAGGGCGCAGACCAAGCGAGGAGGAGGAGGATTCCAACTCCAATTCGGTTTAGGGAAGGAGGAGTCCTCCTCTTCATCCCGCCTCCCTTTTTTCTCTTTGGTTTTTTTTCTTACCCAACATGGCCCACTTGGGCTGGCCTCACCAGCTCACTAAGGCTGGTGCGCCACCCTTGGGCTATTAGGCTCACTCCTGGGTGGGTGGGCCCCTCCCGGTAAAAACTTGGAACCCATTGTCACTCCCGGTACACTGCGGGTAATGCGAGAAATCTTTTCGGAGACCAAATGAAACAATCATATATATCAATCTTCATTTATGGACCATTCTGGAAACCCTCGTGACGTCTGTGATCTCATCCGGGACTCCGAACAACCTTCGGTAACCAACACCTATAACCCAACTATACCGAAACATCACCGAACCTTAAGTGTCCACACCCCGCGGGTTCGAGAACTATGCATACATGACCCGAGACACTCCCCGGTCAATATCCAACAGCGGCACTTGGATGTCCATATTGGATACCACATATTCTACAAAGATCTTATCGGTTGAACCTCTGTGCCAAGGATTCATATAATCCCGTATATCATTCCCTTTGTCCTTCGGTATGTTACTTGCCCAAGATTTGATCGTTGGTATCCCTATGCCTATTTCAATCTCGTTACCAACAAGTCTCTTTCCTCGTTCCGTAATACAAGATCCCGTGACTAACACTTGAGTCACATTGCTTGCAAGGCTTATATATGATGTTGTATTACCGAGTGGGCCCCGAGATACCTCTCCGTCACATGAAGTGACAAATCCCAGTCTTGATCCATGCTAACTCAAGGACACCTTCGGAGATACCTGTAGAACACCTTTATAGTCACCCAGTAACGTTGTGACATTTGATACACACAAGGCATTCCTTCGGTGTCAGTGAGTTACATGATCTCATGGTCATAGGAATGAATACTTGACACACAGAAAACAATAGCAACAAAATGACACGATCACATGCTACGTTTATAATTTGGGTCTTGTCCATCACATCATTCTCCTAATGATGTGATCCAGTCATCAAGTGACAGCACTTGCATATGGTCAGAAAACCTTAACCATCCTTGATCAACTGTCTAGTCAACTAGAGGCTTACTAGGGACATTGTTTTGTCTATATATCCACACATGTATCTATGCTTTCATTCAATACAATTATAGCATGGATAATAAACGATTATCTTGAAACAGGAAATATAATAATAACTATTTTATCATTGCCTCTAGGGCATATTTCCAATAATTTCCAAGAAGAAAAGGGTTACATCAGAGTATAATATCCTCTAGCCAAGCATATCACACGAGCACCCAAGCTGTCAGATTTGGTCAACACGCACCAACCTTGTGGTGCAACGAGCGCTTGGTTAAATAATCAAAAGTCATATAAACCAATTCGCCTAATACATTTTGGTTAGTGATATCATCCCACGACTTCAAGTAACTTTCCTTTTGCCATTCTAAGATCCCGAGTAGAAAATCCTAATCATTTGATTTTATTCACCAATCAACCTGAGCAAAATCTTGAAGATACTCATAATATAAGCAGGAATGGACTATGAATGGAATTAATGAGAACTTCTTACCACCTTGTGATGGGAAACATCATGCAATCATGCTCTAGGATAACTTGGACTGAATATACTAAAATTCCACTTTTGTCATTCGTCCATCCGGAGTAGGGATTCCCAAATATTTTTTCCTCAAAAGTTTCATTATGTGCTTGAAGCACAGAACAAACATTAGTTTGCTGGAAGGTGGGGCAAGAGTCTCCAAAAATAATAGAATATTTTGCAAGATTTATCAGCTGACCAATGCTAGATGCATACGCATCCAAATTTGTTTTTTACTTGAATTGCTTGGTTTGCTTCAAAAAACAACAAAGTATCATCATCAGTTAGCAAGTGGGAGATCCCTTAATGGGAGTAACATTCCCAACTGCAATCCTCTATCAAAAAGAGTAGAAAGGCCATCAACAACGAAAAAGGAATAAATATGGGGATAATGCATGGGTTACCTTATCGTATCCCAAATGAAGGTGCGAATGAATCCAAGATTGTTCTATTTGTCAGCGAAACTCATATTTTGCATCACCTGCCTAAGGTAATTCTAGTCCACCTCATAGTATGCTTTGGACAAATCAAGCTTATAAATGCAAAAACTTTTTGTGGGATATTTTTCTTGCTTGATATAACCAAAGAAATCAAAAGCAATTATATCAGTTATTATAATTATCCTGCCATATATGGGTGCACTTTGTGTGGTTGAGATAATGTCATCCAATTGTGGGCATAGTCTACTTACAAGGCACTTAGCAACCACCTTGTGGATATATTGGGAAGAAGTAAGTTACCTTTTGTGGGTTTGGAATATTTGGGATCAAGATAATATTATTGTATACTATCAGGCATAACTCTCTTACGAATAAATGCCCCCATCGCCATAATTACCTAATCTCGAACGTGAACCCAATCTCTTTTCAAATAAATGGTGCAGGGAAACCATCACGGCTGGACAATTTGAACGTCCCTATCCGGAATACGACATCTGCAATTTCCCACTCAAAGAACATACGACATAAAGAAGCATTAATATCATAATTAACTCTTGGCTGAATGAAATCAATGATTGGGGAGGGGCCAAGAATTGTTATTAGGGAACAAAATATGTGCTTGATGCGGCTACCATGCTCTCACCCTCGTGCTCAATCAAATGCACATCTATCAACTTCTTAATGTTGTTCTTTGTGGCTCCCCAAACAGCCTTAGAGTGAAAAATACTTCGGGTTATAATCACCTTCTTTCACCACTGGATTCACAACCTTTGCAGCCACATCACTTCCTCGCGATAGAGCAACTAATATAATTTATTCTCTTCCTTCTGCAATTTTGACATTTCAGCATCCATGTTCATGAGGTCCTCTGCTATTGTTATGGACTTCTCAATATAAGAACTTACATTACCAAAATCCACTGATGCAAATAATTCATTCCAAGAGCAGTCCAAATATCACCCAGTTAAGCTTCTGTGTAGCCTCACCCCATGCCCTTGAGATCATCTCTTCCCTCTCCCACATAATCTCATAACTGCGACACTTGACCTTTGGGTTTGACCAAAAACAACATCGCCTTTGACTAATAACAAACGTTGATCGGACCATGGCGAAATAAGATGTTTTAAAGTTGCAACCGGGAAAAGATTCCGCTAGCCCATATTAGCTAGAGCCCTATCTAGACGCACCTTGACATTTCCATTACCGCTTATTTTATTATCGTATGTATACACAAGGCCAATGAAGGCCAGGTGAGTTAATTCACAAGTCTCTAACCCATCTCAAAAGGCACTTATTTGACCGGAAGCCATAGGCGTGTTTGAGAAGCATTCACAATCCCAATTCTTCAGTAAAATCACCATTCTCAAGCCATGGGATATTGCTCTATCCTGCTATACATTGCAGCAAGGCCCACATAAGATGTCGACTCTCTACCCTTGCTCACCATATACACAAGTTAGATGCCACGTTAGTTTGCCCATCGGTTGGACATTAGCATCCATGCATCTCTCATCTGCTAGCTTAATATCCACCGCGTGTTGGCCATGAATCTCGAAAAAGATGGACTGTATGTCATGGAGCCTTCAAGCGAGGACGACCGTGCCACCTCACACACGTTTTGACGGGTTCCATGACCGAGGCTCTCAGCATACGCTTCATAAGCCGAATTTTGTCATGTTTGACTAGTATTTCTGGTCTCGAGCTCAGTAACATCTACCATATGCCATGCCTTGCGGTCTATCGAGAGCCAAACTCAGCTTACATGCATTTTACGATGATCCCGTGGTCAGGTACTCGACAAACACAAAAAAAGTCAATAATGATGATTTTTCTAGTAGTGTACCCTAGTTATATGTCACATCGGGTTGCCTAGTGTTTGGACATTAGCATCAATGCACCTCACATTGGCTAGCTTAATATCCACTCTCCAATTCTCCATGACCCATGCCAAGCCAAGGCCTCCACTATTACCATCACTAGTGACCAGTGTCGGGCCGGTAAAATTCATGGCCCTGTGCGAAATTCTAAAATTAGGCTTATTTTTCTTTTTAAAAAATAAAACTATGATCAATTTATCTATAGTTCCTTTATGAGATTGAATCAAATCCTCTATTTCAGTTCATTCTTGTGTTTTCTGGTAGCGAGATTCATATTCTCTAGACAAATTTTAGAAGATATAACCCTACTCACATGCTAGTTCTCGTGCCTTCCTGAGAGCATCTCTACTAGAACCTGCTAGCTCATGATTGGGGCATGAATATAACATTGATTTAAGCCTCCCCAAGCTTGAGCGATGCTTTCTCTGTCACGAGGCCAAAAATTATAAATATAATTCCGATCACGATGTACTAAATGCATAGGATAAAACTTTTGATGAAATTCCAATTTCAACCGATTGTAGTCCCATGATCTAGTATCATCACATAGCCTATACCATATCAAAGCCTTATCCTTCAAAGATAAAGGAAAGACCTTCTTCTTGACCTCATCCTCGGGAAAACCTGCAAGCTTAAATAAACCACAGACCTCATCCACATAGATTAGATGCAAGTCTGGATGTCATGTTCCATCTCCTCTAAAAGGATTAGCCAGCAGTTTCTCAAGCATACTCGAAGGAAATTCAAAGCAAATATTTTCAGTAGGTGCAGCAGGTTGAGGAGCAACTATTAGTGCTTCCGTTCGAGGTGAAGATACCCCGAACAAGCCCCTCAAAGGATTAGTATCCATAGTGACAAGTGACAATGAATTTCAGCACACTATATGAATGTTTCCTTACCAAGTTCCACTTACCAAAGGCGCTTCACTCCCCGGCAACGGCGCCAGAAAAGAGTCTTGATGACCCACAAGTATAGGGGATCAATCGTAGTCCTTTCGATAAGTAAGAGTGTCGAACCCAACGAGGAGCAGAAGGATCCGACAAGTGGTTTTCAGCAAGGTAATATCTGCAAGCACTGAAATTATCGGTAACAAGTGATTGTATGGTGAGATGATTCGTAGCAAGTAACAAGTAACAAAAGTAGAAACGGTGCAGCAAAGTGGCCCAATCCCTTTTGTAGCAAGGGACAAGCCTGGACAAAGTCTTATAAGACGAAAAATGCTCCCAAGGACACACGGAAATTTCTGTCATGCTAGTTTTCATCATGTTCATATGATTCACGTTCGTTACTTTGATTGTTTGATATGTGGGTGGACCGGCGCTTGGGTACTGCCCTTACTTGGACAAGCATCCCAATTATGATTAACCCCTCTCGCAAGCATCCGCAACTACGAAATAAGAATTAACACAAAGTCTAACCATAGCATTAAACTAGTGGATCCAAATCAGCCCCTTACGAAGCAACGCATAAGCTAGGGTTTCAGCTTCTGTCACTCTAGCAACCCATCATCTACTTACTACTTCCCAATACCTTCCAATAGGCCCAAATAATGGCGAAGTGTTATGTAGTCGACGTTCACATAACACCACTAGAGGAGAAACAACATACAACACATCAAAATATCGAACGAATACCAAATTCACATGACTACTATTAGCATGACTTATCCCATGTCCTCAGGAACAAAAGTAACCACTCACAAAGCATAATCATGTTCATGACCAAAGAGGTAATGAGTAGCATCAAGGATCTGAACCTAAAATCTTCCACCAAATAATCCAACTAGCATCAACTACAAGGAGTAATTAACACTACTAGCAACCTTACAAGTACCAATCGGAGTCGTGAGACGGAGATTGGTTACAAGTGATGAACTAGGGTTTGGATATGAGATGGTGCTGATGAAGATGTTGATGGTGACGAGTTCCCTCCGATGAGAGGAGTGTTGGTGATGACGATGACGACGATTTCCGCCTCCGGGAGGGAAGTTTCCCCGGCAGGAACGTCCTGCCAGAGCTCTAGATTGGTTCTGCTCAAGTTCTGCCTCGTGGCGACGGCGAATCCTCCGAAAAGCTCCCTTCTGATTTTTTTTCCGGACGAAACCCTTCATATAGCAAAAGATGAGCGCCGGAGGGGCAACAGGGGGCCCACAAGCCCTCCAGCCCCGGCCAGGGGGGGTAGATCGGGCCTGGCAGGCTTGTGGCCTCCAGGTGGCGCCCCTCTGGTACCTCTTCCGTCCAGTATTTTTTACATATTCTCAAAAAATTCCACGTTGATTTTCACGGCTTTTGGAGTTGCGCAGAATAGGCATCTCAAACTTGCTCCTTTTTCAGGCCAGAATTCCAGCTGCCGACATTCTCCCTCTTCATGTAAATATTGCAAAATAAGATAGAAAAGACATAAGTATTGTACCTCGAAGTGTAATAACAGCCCAAAAAGCAATTAATATCAATATGAAAACATGATGCAAAATGGACGTATCAAGCACCAACGCACCTCACATTTGCTAGCTTAATATCCACTCTCCAATTCTCCATGACCCATGCCAAGCCAAGGCCTCCACTATTACCATCACTAGTGACCAGTGTCGAGCCGGTAAAATTCGGGGCCGTGTGCCAAATTCTAAAATTAGGCTTATTTTTCTTTAAAAAAATAAAACTATGATCAATTTATCTATAGTTCCTTTATGAGATTGAATCAAATCCTCAATTTCACTTCATTCTTGTGTTTTCTGGTAGCCAGATTCATATTCTCTAGACAAATTTTAGAAGACATAACCCTACTCACCTGACTAGTTCTCGTGCCTTGCTGAGAGTATCTCTACTAGACCCTTAAAAAAGAGTATAAGAGACACCGTAAACCATTTTAACTATGCAAATTTGCCCCAGACAAAACATATTGATCCCGTAAATGAAAATGTGTCCCACTATAGCCCATTTTTTTTTCTTTTTTCCTCCTATCCCGACGAACCGTCTCCGGCCACGGCGTGCCTCGCCCTGGCGCCCCGGCGCCGACCGTTCCCGGCCACGCATACGATGGAGGATCCCTGTGCCGTCTGCCCCGACCGCGCGCTTCCTCGCGCATCCGCTCGTCCCTGATTGAGCTCGGCACTGCCCGCGGCCGCACGTGTGTTGCCTGTCGTGGCCGCGCGTATGTTTCCAATTGTACATATAAGCTTTTCGTAGATGAATTTACAGTGACCTTTAAAAAGTTTAAGGATCGAAAAAGTTTTACGGGGTTTATTAGACGTCGTTTTTCCGACAAAAAATGTAATATTTTTAATATATAGAAGCCCTGTGGTAAATTGTTTTTCTGTGGCTATACTCACCACTGGCTTCCACTCTTGGAAAAAAACAATCTGAGATTTGACTTCCTGCACGAGGACCACAAAGTCTTGGGCTTCAGTCGCATACCCGCAGTGTGAGTCTACTCCAATTCCTCTACATCACAATCTCAGATTTGACTTCCCGCACGAGGAGCACTCGGGATCGGGAGGGGAGGGATGACGAGCCATCGCCGCCCCCGCTCGACGGCGGCGCCGCCGCCGCTGGAGGACGAGGACCTACTCGCCGAGGTCCTCCTCCGCCTCCCGCCGCAGCCGTCTTCCATCCCGCGCGCCTCCCTCGTGTGCAATCCCTGGCGCAGTCTCCTATCCGATCCGGGGTTCCTCCGCCGATTCCGCCTGCACCACCGCCGCAGCGCCCCCCTTCTCGGTTTCTTCGATATCAGTCACGTCCAGGGAAGCTTCCACGATATCTACTTCATACCCACCATGGATCGCCCCGATCGTCTGCGGGATCGCCGCTTCTACTTGCCGGCTACCTACCCAGACTACAGCTACCGCAGGCTCGTTGGATGCCGCGATGGTCTGGTCCTCATTCTCCAGTTACCATGGAGGTGCCCCCGGAGAGCACCACCGGCATCGTGGCGCCCGGTCCTGGTGTGGGATCCTGTTAGCGGCGACAAGCACCCCATTGCCTTCCCCCAGGGCTTTGATGACTATAAGCTCTTGCGGTGGTGGATCAATGGGGCGGTGCTTCGCCGCGATGGGTTAGATCATTTTCAGGTAATCTTAATAGTGCCGGAGGAGGAGAAACAAAATAGGCGATTGCTTGCCTGGGTTTATTCGTCGGAGACCAGCGAATGGGGTGATCCCATGTCGACGCTGCTTCCATCCTGGGACTTTTTAAGCAATCCGGACAAGCCCGCCGTGCTGGCTGGGAATTCTCTCTACTGGATCCTTGTTGGTAGTTCATCAAGCATCATTGAGTTTGATTTGGATAGGGAGAGACTCGCCGTGATACCTGTTCCGCGCCAATTGCATATGATTCACAGCAGCCAATACTCGATTTTGCGGGCAGATGGGGATGGGCTTGGGTTCATCTTTCTGTTAAAGTGGGACTACAAAGCTGTGTTATACAACTGGAACACCGATTGTGATGGTGTTGGTTCATGGGTGATCTCAAGAATCATTGAGATAGACAAGCTACTTTCTCTGAATGCGGAGAGGAAGTACCAGCTACTTTGCATGAATCCAAATGATGAGTGCACAAGGATGCTAGGGTTTGCGGAGAAGAACAATGTGATAATCCTGGAGACTTTTATCGGCCTGTTTATGATTGAACTTGGCTCATTGCAATTGAAGGAACTTCCCCGAACCAATTGGCACAAATTCGACATCCATCCATTTGAAAGTGTCTATGCTGCAGGTAATGGCATGTGTAAACTTAATGTTTAGCTAGCATTCATATCACTTACTTTGTTATGCTTGATGATCCCTTTAATGTGTAAGTATGTTGTTTTATAGTGTTCCCTTTTATGATTGTCTGTTGACGTTATATGTGATGATTATGATCTTGAAAAACATGATAGCTACCCAATTCTGCATCTGTAGCAAGTTGTAACACTTTAAAAATGTATTTTGATATTGAGTTCCCTTAACTGAACCCCGTGGTCACCTTGATGTTGAGTTCCCTTAAGAAAACAACGATGACATGCAAAATACCGTTTACCCCCTCGAACTTCGGCTACTGCTCCAATTTTTAGGGGTACCACACCTTAATTGCATTGGAGTACCATTTGATATGACCCTTCAGATTAACAGACATGAGTGTTCCACATTAACTTGACGGTTCCTTAAAAAGATCCATTGTTTATATCAATAATTGGTTTGATCCTTAGAAGAATGTTGTTTATTTTTTAATTACTTTTGAAATAATCCTGCGACAAGAGAGGCAAGTTCATTTTGTGGCAGAGAAAATTAATAAATCAAGTTAATTTCTTCTTTTCAGATATGAATAGTACATCGTCACTTTAATTACTGGTTTTATTGTTATGGGTATATCCTTTTGTCCTATATGGCATGGAATGAAAATAAGAGTAATTTTAGATAACTTATCCCTCCCAATCAGCTAATGGTCTGAGTGTGCATATTCTTCAGAACTTTTTTGGTAGGCTAAACTAGCCTACTAATATGCCATATATTTTTCTCTAGAATGTCGTTGGTTCCCTGAATGTATATGCTTGTAGGTACGGGCATTGATGCTGGACATGCTGGACCTGAAGTGTTGCACAATGCATAAGGTGATTGTTCACACAGATCTGCTATCGGGAAATACAAATTGAGTAGGTAAAATTATCTTTAAGTGCTAGCAGGATGAGTATTCTCTTCATATGTCTCCTGGATATTTTTCTGTTATACTTTGTACTGGTTGCTAAATTTCTTTTTATATTTTTCTCGCTACGGGTCTACCAAGCACAGGTGTTTTCTCTCGAAAACCCGCCTACCCACCGAGAAAAAACGATATCAAATGTTTTTTCATTTTCTTGATTCGAGCTGGGCAAACGATCATATGGGGTACCTATGCTAGCGTTAACAGATAGCTGCCTTTATTTCAATGGGAATCGGGGCCACTCACAGACTTTAATTTTTAAGTCTCTACCGGATGGTTGCAAAAAAGGATATGGATGGCCGAAATACTTGACCCACCACCGGGTCATAGGGCGTGCGGCGAACCACCACTGCAACAGGCACTGGTTCGTGGCATAACATATTAAACACTATCTGTATTAACTCTGTTTGATCTTGAATTAAAAATTCATTTGAATATTTTGGAAGAAAAATAATCCAAATTTCTGAGATTTTTTGAAAAATTATTTCGGTCCTTACTAAGAAAACCTGGCCGGTAATGAGAAAAACACGTTGATCAAGTGAATACAATTTGCAAGCTGTCCATTCTAAGCTAGTGATTGAGAAGCAACAATACTGGAGCATTTTCAGACTTTGTTTATTATCATAGGCTTATAGCTTCTGTTGAGATCAGTTGTGGTCAAAGACCGAGAATATGTCAACATTTGGAGTTCAATGTGTGTCACTACAAATGAACTGATCTATCGGGTTTTGTCTGATACTGGGCCAATTCAATTTTGAGCTTATAGTCCAATTTCCACAGTAGTGAAGCTAATTTGTTACTGTTTGAGTCATGGCATTTTTCTGGATGACCAGTACAAATTTGATGACATCGATTGTGCCGCAGGTATACTGGAGAAGCCGAAATGGAAGATGGCTTCTTGGGTGTGTGCGTGGAAATTGCCTCTATGTGTTGCTTGCACTTGTGAACTGTGAAGTGGAATTTTTTCAAAAAGGGCCACTTTATTGGTTAAAAGGTTTAAGCTGTGAAGTGGAGTTTCAGGAATCAATTGCTTCATTTGTTGAATGTCTGTTATGTTGTACCTCTACCCGATTCTGGCTGATGGATGTTGAATATTGAACTGAACGCTGCAATCAACCGCCATGTGCCACCCTACAGCTCGATGATGTCCGTCGCCGGTTGTTGTACTGTTAGAAAATATTATCCTATGTTGCAACTTGTTGTGGTACTGTTAGACAATGTATGTTCCTATGATGCAGATTGTTGTTGTATTGTTAGAAAATATGTTTGTATGTTGAAAAATGTTGTTGTACTATTAGACAATGTATGTTCCTATGTTACAAACTGTCGTTGTACTGTTAGACAATATACGTTTCTATATGTCATTTGTTCATTGTCATCTTAGAAACGTCCTTTGTGTAATGGAGGATTCATTTTCTTAAACTACCAAGCCCGACGCGCTCCTGGCTGCTGTAACCTCTGTTCTGGCGAACTGCCAAAAGAGACGCCATGCCCCATCCTTCTTGTTAAGAAGTTCAGGTCTGGCGGTGGCCGTGGCCACGGCATGGCCAGCCGTGAGCTGAGCCGCACTGAGGAGAGTCAGCCCTCCACCATGCGAGCACACTGAGACAGGCGCTGGAATATCGAGAGTGAATTTCCATGAAACGTTGTGGCTGCGTCGCTAGCCTTGTGCTTGTCATATACACGTGCAGATGGTTACGTACATGCTAACCTGACCCTAGATAGGAGACGGAGAATGGCAATCACCCGCCACCTGCAACTTTCTTTCTTAGTGAAAGCCTCATGGCGCTTTTATTCAGGATTAAGCAAACTTGCATCGTTCAGTACATCATCACAAATGCCTCTGGGAGGTGATCCGTCTTAGCTCAAAATATTATCAGAGAAATAAGTAAAATAAGCTAAATTATGTGCCACTTTGTTTGCTTCCCGCATACAATGCTGAAAGGAAATAGAACTCAAACTACCGGCGATCAAGAAACACAATGCTAGAATTTTTGCATAAGGATTAAGGACTCCAGATCTTAATGGTTCCCCAACATGCCTGAATATTACAACGCCTCATTTTTGCTCCCATTCAGCATAATATGTGGACCGGACGAAGACCATATAGGATAAATGTTTTATGCCAAGCCACAAAATCCTCGTCCAAGTGTTGACTAAGAGGGATCCGAAGTACCCTCTCAACATCAACGGGCAGAAAAATACTCCTCATCGGCGCTTCATCTCACCACTTTCCGGTTGTTGGTCTCCCCGGACCCAATGGTCCTCCCAAATCTCTGTTTCTCAACCACTTACGAAAAAGCAAACATTTCGTTTCTTAGATACACCCCACACATAGCACTAACAAGTAACAACCTCACGACCAGGTCCACTTAAAACATGGATGAAAGGTTCCATACCCACAGGCCCGGTCCTGCGATTTTGGGGGTCCCGGGACGAAATAGAATATGGGCCTTTATATAAACATCAAAATAGTCGTTATATGCCTATATAAAATTAATGTTTCAATAGACATTTAAACACATATGAAAATTACCATATCAGGTAATTTATAAATATTGTCAAGGAAATAAATATAATACACTTAGATGTAAAGTCGCTAACTGTACTGTCATCTATGGAAAGAGAATCAGAGAGTTCTTTATCTAAATTCTAGAGGTAACAGTGGTTGCCGGCAATGTAGTCTCCTTTCGATTGGAGGGCGGAATGGGGGATTGAGTGTTTTCATCCAGAATGGACGGGTGATTGAATATTGGTCGTAGGATATCAGGCATTGGTCGCTCGAGGTTGCACATGAAATAAGGCTAAATTGAGGTCTTATGGCCAAATTACGCCTGTGATGGTGTAGGAAGAAATAATTTCTTGGTATGGTACAATTAGTAATGAAGACATTTCGACCACTTAAAATGTATAATCTGCCAGATAAGAACTACAATGGGCCTATACGAACATATTCAGGTCAAAGTTTAATTTATAAATGTACATCCCTAAGTAAAGTCATTGCAACAATCATCTGTCAATTTATAACATGATATGAACTTTTAGAAAAATACAAATTAATAGTGATACAAAATTGGGAAGAGGTGTAACCGGTAGTGTTGTCCTTTGTTGGCTATTCCTAATATTTTTTATTCAATCTTTTTTAGGGTTCTATATCGTATCTAATTCCTTCTTCCAAAAATAGGGTTCAGTAATTATATTGAACCGATGTTGCCCCGGCCTGTTGCGACCAACCACCATTTTTCCTTAGAACTCACCTACCACCCTACATCGATCCATGCCAAGGAAAGAAAAAGGCCCAAGGCCCAGTCACTAAGGAAAAATAACTTTTCAGCCCTTCTTTCTGAGACCAACGAACAACTTCCACATCGTTATTGGCCGCTCCAAGCTCCACGCTCTAGCAAGCGATTGCCGGTCCTATAGAGCTGGTCGCACTTGCCTGCACGCCTCTCCCCTTTTTTCGGGCGCCCGGGGCGGCCGCCCCTCCAGCCCCCCTCAGGGTCGGCCCTGTGGCACCCACGGCCTCTGCCCTCACAGGTTACATCAAAAAATGGCGTCGTCTTCCTCCCTTAACATCAGATACAAATTTGCCCAGGATGTCGTCCATGCTGCCACCTCCCGACAGGAGCTCCCTCCCTAGGCACCCTTCACTTGCCATCCTCCCGATGCTGCACACTCTTTCACCCGAGAGTCATCGCGGGTGATGGTTGGGCGATCCCAGAGTGCGATGGAGATGTAGGGGAGTAGTCCCTCCTCACCGTCATTCACGCCCCCTCCAAGACACCCTCGCCGGTCCCTCCATGTGCCACCAATGCAAGATTCGGAAGCGCTACAAAGCACAACCCTCCATTGACTGATGGAACCGTCATCGCCTCCTCCAAGTAAGCTACAAAGCATCTCCACTCCCTCTACCCCCACCCCCACCCCAAACTTACACTAGGACGAGTCACAAACATGATGTGCACTTTATTGAGATTTTGACTGGATTTCCGTAATTACTGAAATATCTACCTTTCTGCCAAAATATTTCAAAAAAAATCAAATATTTAACTAAATTCAGGTTAATATTTTGGGCTTTTAACTGAAATGCAAACCGGAATTACTGAAATTCGGTGATTTTGTTTGG
Organism: Hordeum vulgare subsp. vulgare; assembly: GCF_904849725.1. NCBI lineage: Eukaryota > Viridiplantae > Streptophyta > Magnoliopsida > Poales > Poaceae > Hordeum > Hordeum vulgare. Next base: position 26,501,143 of record NC_058523.1, on the reverse strand, counting down.
TGCTGAAATATTTCAGAAACTAAAATTGAAAACCATGGTCACAACATCACATGTCACACCATGGTCCGCATCACCATATATTGATCCGATAGAGACATCTCTTCATCAAGCAAAAGAGTAGTTCCTTTATTGGTTTTGTTGTATTAATTCATTGATCAACCAATTTTGCTATTTCCATGTTGGTTTTGCATTTTATGGAATTTGATGGACAAGTTCCTATATATGTCAACCACACTGAGCAAGACTATTCCATGTCTTACATCAAAGCTAGTGGAAGGAGAGAGCGGACAATAAAGTGCTGGTGAAACCTGTTGTCACAATCAGCCTTAGGGCAATGAACCTAGGCTCATCGACAATAGGTAAATTTCTACTTTATGTTTCCGATTATCATTTTTAACAACATTTTCATTACTTACTATTTAATGAAATATGTTTGATGGGCTGAGAAGTGGACCTTTAACTGAAGCTATCCCTACTACCATTTCTCCGGCTTTCCACTCATCATCGAAAAGATTTTGTTCCTCACATAGTTGCATGCATAAGGGTGTAGATCTATTTCATAGAGGTCGCTTGTCCTATCTTGTACTGTTTATTCCTTGCGTGGATGCAAGTATCCTTGGAAAAAACCTGATAATGCTTGGTTGGAGTCTAACAGGATGTAATACTTGGATTTACTTAGAAGTTGGAACACTTGTGGGGTGTGTTATGAAAGTTGCTCAGAAGAAGTTCATTGCCAGTTTTCTCTGAATGCGACATCCTAGTCCAGTCCACGAGAATGCAACATCCCAGTCTAGTTGCTTGGAATGAAATATCACCATCCTTCTTTTGCAACTTGAGAAAGACAAAGTTTGGGTTAATAGTATATATAATTTATGAAATGAATAGAAGTCAATGCCAGTTGTCTCTGAATGCAACATCCCAGTCCAGTCCATGAGAATAAAAAAGGATAAGCTAAATCCATTGCCTCTTGATGGTAGTCACTGGGTTTGCCTTCTCCCAAATTCTTTGTATCATTTGTTGAAATTCATTGGACATGCGAATATAATTATGTTCTCTATTCATTTCATACCGTTCATACCTATGCAACTGGAGAAGCTGAATGCTTAAATGTTTCTTAAAACAATCTGATCAAAGACAACTGTTGACCTTTTGGGAGTACGTACACCTTTGCAAATAGAATTAGAAGGTCAAAATATTTTATAACTTAATTTAGATTATTTACTTATTGTTTTTCATCCGCGTCTGACAATCTGTAACATTCACAAGCTCACATGTACGTTATTAGCTAAAAGGATTTTTGATAAGTATACATCTTCCAGACCATTAATCATTTATTTGCATCCTCATTGTGGTCTTAATTTTTCCTGATCAACACTTTTTACCATTTCACATTTAAGTGTATAAGAAAATATCTTATGAATTGCAGAATTTTGCAATCACATCAGATTGAATTATATTTTTGTGCATTATCTATTGAAAGAAAAGTTGAATCTACAAGATAGCTTTGGTACTGCCATACGTTTACAAATAGCTTCAAGGGTCGCCATGGGCAATCTATTATTTTTTGCATAAGGGCTGAAGTTTTATTTCTCAAGGCAGTCATGCATAAAGGCCGAGCTAATCCACGTCAAAAAAAAGGCTAATTGCTATGTTTAGAACCACACCTCTCGAGAGAGACGTTAATGTATTTTTTTCATTTTAACCTTTTACCTTTTTGAATTTTTAGCGTATTTTTAAATTTTGAGACATTTTTTTGTTTTTGATAAATCAGTAGAAATGGTTGTCCGTAGTGGGCTTCCTGTGACAATATATCACAATACTCACCACGGGTGTTATCAAAAAAAAAAAAAAACTCACCACGGGTTTTGCTCTCTCTCGAAAAAAAAGAAACAATAAGAAGACTTTGGGTTCAGACCCCGACGCGCAGTCCTCACTTAGTACAATCTCAGATTTGACTTTGGAGCACTCGGGACATGGAGGGCGAGATGACGAGCCGCCGCCGCCGCCCCCGCTCGACGGCGGCGACGCCGCTGGAGGACGAGGACCTGCTCTCCGAGGTCCTCCTCCGCCTCCCGCCTCAGCCGTCCTCCCTCCCGCACGCCTCCCTCGTGTGCAATCCATGGCGCAGCCTCGTCTCGGATCCGGGCTTCGTCGACCGCTTCCGCCTCCACCACCGCCGTAACGCCCCCCTTCTCGGTTTCTTCGGTATTAGTTCAAGTCTTCGCCACATCGACTTCGTACCCACCATGGATTCTCCCAATCGTGTCCCCCAGTTCAGCTTCTCTTTGCCCGGCGAAGGCTACGGCGCGCTCCTTGGATGCCGCGATGGTCTCGTCCTCACTCTCCGCTTACCCTGGACGTGCCCCCGGGAAACACCAGAGGCATCGTGGCGTCCGGTCCTGGTGTGGGATCCTGTCAGCGGCAACCAGCACCGCATTTCCCTACCCCCGACCTCCGATGATGCTAAGATCTCGTGGTGGATCAGTGGGGCGGTGCTTCGCTGTGCCGGATTAGTCCACTTCCAGGTTGTCTTGCTGGTGGCAGACGAGGAAACACAAAATAGAAGATTGCTCGCCTGGATTTACTCGTCCGAGACCGGTGAATGGGGTGCTCCCACCTCGACACTGCTTCCATCGTGGAACGTCTTACGATATACAGCCGAGCGCGCTGTGCTGGCTGGGAATTCCCTTTACTGGATCCTTGCTGGTAGTCCATCAGGCATCGTTCAGTTTGATTTGGATAGGGAGACACTCGCCGTGATACCCGTTCCGCGCCAGTTGCATATGATCCCCGAGAGCCACTACTCTATTTTGCGGGCAGATGAGGGCGGGCTTGGTTTCATCATGCTGTTGAAGTGGGACTACAAAGCCGTGTTATACAACTGGAAGACAGATTCTGATGGTGTTTGTTCATGGGTGATCGTAAGAATCATTGAGCTGGACAAGCTACTTTCTCTGAATGCAGAGAAGAAGTATGCGCTACTTCTTGAGAATCAAAGTAAGGAGGGCACAGGGATACTAGGGTTTGCTGAGATCAACAATGTGATACTTCTGAAGACGTTTGTTGGCATGTTTATGCTTCAGCTTGACTCATTGCAATTAAAGAAACTTCCCAGTACCCACGAGCGCATCTTTGACGTGCATGACTTCTGGCATGCATTCGAATGTGTCTATCCTGCAGGTAATAGCATGCCTAAACCAATTTATGTATTGATAATTGGGTTGATGGATTTGCGTTTCCATTCTTTAGCATTAAGCTAAGACTCATATCACTTACTTTTTTTAATAATTGATGATCTCTTTAATATGCAGGGTTTTGTTATTTCGTATTGTTTTTTTTATGATTGATTGTTGTTTGACAGTCTATGTGATGATTATGTCTTGAAAAACATGGTAGCTAACCTATTATGCTTCTATATATAGTAAGTGGTAACAGTGTAACTATGCATTTTGATGTTGAGTTCCCTTAACTGAACCCCCTCGTGACCTTGGTGTTGTGTTCCCTTAATAAAACAGTGAAGCAAAATATACAATTCGTTCTATCATAACCGAACTAAGTCAAGACAATTACATTAAGAAAACTAGCACTTCATACCAAATGGATAGGTAGCTAAATTGGCACATTCTGAACCTTAAAAGCTAGTTATATTTCTTCCATTCCATATTGTTTGAGAGACTTCACTTCTTCACCAACTGTTTGATCGGACAGTGCTGCCAGTTCTGTGGTCGCTCATAATCGCTATGAGGAGTGCGGTGTCTCCTTGTCGTTTCTCATGAACTGCCATGTGCTACCTGCTGCTTCCTCTCCTCGTCTAGTCATCTCTCTTTCACCACTGACTCTGCATATATATGTGCCCCACGCCTTCTTCATGCAGCCACAGACCTGCATGCCTCCATTCTGCCAGTGCGCATACCATCTTTAATCACCAAGGGTTTAGTTAATTGCTAATGATCAGGTTTTGAATGTTGTCTATTTTCTACTACTTCAGAAATAGTCCTGTGGCAATAGGTGATTTCATTTGTTGCAGAGAAAATAAAAAAATCTAGTCGATTCATCTTTTCTGGCTAAATTTATTTTAGGATGGGTATTGTCATCGTCACTTACTGCATATTGGTCTGGTATATATCTTTTTGTCCAACATAGCATGGAGCGAGATTAAGAGTAATTTTAGATAATTTCTCCATTCTGATCAGCTAATAGTCCGACAGTGTGCATATTCTTCTTCTTTGATTCCCCAAAACAAAGAAAATGGAGAAGCTGCCTGAATTTATAACCTGCGAGGAATGGAATTTGAATCACACCTGCTCTCCAGAAATTCAAGGTTGCGCCGTCTCTCCAAATCTAAGACGCGTATTTAGCTTTCAAATTTTGACCAAGAAATTCAAAGTTGCACCGTCTCTCCAAATCCAGGACACATATTTAGCTTTTAAATTTTGACCTGGTTTATATTAGCAGCAAGTGAATGAGTGATTGATGCTGTTAGCAAAATAAGCTAGTATGTTAGTCACAAGCTGGATGGGCTGTTGCTTCTTTTCAGGAGTTCAGTTTCGTCACTTAAACAGCTCGTAGTTTTTCTTCAGACTTGTTCCTGTCTTTCTTTCGGCTGAGGACGCGGTATGTGCGCTCCCAGCCCGTAGCTTGCGGCGAGCGTTGCCCATGATCGTGGGATGGCACGATCCAGTAGTGGGGGAGCACCTCGATCCGTTTTTCCCGCTTTCTGAAAGTGAATAAGAGGAGAACCAGAAAAGCAGCAGGTTTAGCGCGCTGCACAAATAGACTATCGTCTTCTCCAACTCTTATCGCCATAGATAGTAGCTCTCTCTCCCTCTCGAGTGATCAGGGTTAGGATAGAGATTACAATTGGCATCAGAGCCAGGTTGGACCCGAGATATGGCCGGGGACGACAGCGGGAACAAGACGCCATCGACGCCGCGCGCGAGAATCTCCGACAGTTCAGACACGACCGTGGCAGAGAGATCATCGGCGCGGGCGATGCGTGACACCGGCGGCGCGTCATGGCCATTACTGACGAGGACCAACTACACAGATTGGGCGGTCCTCATGCAGGTAATGATGGAGGGACGGCACCTATGGGACGCCGTGAAAACTGGCACGGCAGAGCGGAGCGACGATCGGCTCGCGCTCGAGGCAATTCTGCGTGGGGTGCCTCCTGAGATGGCACCCTCTCTCGCCGGCAAGGCCACGGCGAAGGAGGCGTGGGATGCGGTGAAGACGATGCGCCTTGGAGTGGCGCGCGTACGCGAGGCAAAACTCGCGACGATCACCAAGCGGTACAGCGACATTCGGTTCACCGACGGCGAGACGGTGGACGACTTCGCCATGAGGATCACCAACATGATGGCCCAGATGGCGCAGCTCGGCGAGGAGGTGCCGGAGAAGCGCGTGGTGAGGAAGTTTCTCTCCGTCATTCCAAGAAGGTATTCACAAATCGCCCTCTCCATAGAGACTCTGGTAGATCTCGACACGCTCACGGTGGAGGAGCTCACCGGGCGCCTCAAGGCCGCCGAGGAGCGGTATGATCTCGAGCAGGCGGATACGGGGATTGATCGTCTTCTCATGACGATGGAAGAGTGGAACAAGTGCATGAAGCGCACTGAAACAGATGGTTCCGGCGGCTCCAGATCTGGTGGTGGCCGCGGAGGCGGCCGTCGCGGTCGCGGGCGCGGACGCGGCGGTGGGCCCGACAACAACAGCCGTGCTAAACCCATTGACATATGCCGGCACTGCAAGAAAGCAGGGCACTGGGCGCGGGAGTGTCGCACGCGTCTCCGCGAAGAGGCTAACCTCGTCGAGCAGGGCGGCCACGCCACTGACGGACAAGATGACGACCCGACGCTCCTGATGGCGGTAACCACCGCCGACCCGTCACAGAGCGCGGGGGAGCACATCATGCTCAACGAAGAGCGCGCGGAGGCGAACTTGGGCGCGGAGGAGGCACCGTGCGATGGACGGTGGTTCCTGGACACAGGCGCGTCGAACCATATGACGGGCGATCGCACGTCGTTCGCCGAATTGGACGTGGGCATCACTGGCAGCGTCAGGTTCGGCGATGGCTCCACCATGGTGATCTGCGGCCGCGGCGCGATCACCTTCACCGTGCGAAGCGGGGACCAACGCGTGCTCACAGATGTCTACTTCATCCCGCGCCTCAAGACCAGCATCATCAGTCTCGGACAGCTTGACGAGCAGGGATGCACCACCAAGATCCATGGCGGCGTTCTGACCCTGTGCGATCGACGCAACCTCGAGCTGGCCCAGGTGAGGAGAAATGGCAAGCGCCTCTATGTGGTGCGCCTGGACATCACGCACCCTGTCTGCCTCTCGGCTCGGAGCGGCGACGAGGCGTGGACCTGGCATGCCAGGCTAGGACACCAGCACTTTGACGCGCTTCGTCGCATGGGGCGTGGCGGGCTGGTGCGCGGGATGCCAGTGGTGGATCACATGGAGGAGCTCTGCGACGCCTGCCTGGTAGGGAAGCAGCGACGCTCTCCATTCCCAAACCAGGCACACTACCATGCAGAGAGGCCACTGGAACTCGTGCACGCCGACCTCTGCGGACCCATCACTCCGGCCACACCCGGTGGTAAGAAGTATTTTATGCTCATTGTTGATGACCATAGTCGCTATATGTGGGCTGTGATGCTGCCAGCCAAGGATGCTGCTGCGGACGGCATCAAACACTTCGTCACCATGGCCGAAGCAGATCGGGGGGTGCGTCTCCGGACGTTCCGCACTGACCGCGGCGGCGAGTTCACCTCTGGGGCGCTCGGTGACTACTTCGCTGAGCAAGGCATGCAGAGGCACTTAACAGCACCATATTCACCTCAGCAAAACGGCGTCGTGGAGAGACGAAACCAGACGGTCGTCGGCATGGCACGGAGCATGCTCAAGGCCAAGAAGCTGCCCAACTGGCTCTGGGGTGAGGCTGTGGCTACTGTTGTGTTCATACTGAACCGGTCGTACACACGCAGCGTCGATGGCATGACGCCATATGAGGCCTGGCATGGCAAGAAACCGGCGGTGCACTACTTGCGGGTGTTCGGCAGCATCGCCTATGTCAAGAGAACATGCCCGGGGCTCAAGAAATTGGATGATCGCAGCACCAAGATGATCTTCATCGGCTATGAAGAGGGGTCGAAGGCCTACAGGGTTTATGATCCACTGACACGGCGGGTGTATGCCACCCAAGATGTGGTGTTCGAGGAAGACGCAAGCTGGGACTGGTACGAGGGCCAGGAAGCGCATCCTTCGTTCTGCGTCCAGCTCCCACTCGCCACTGGCGCAAGACTCAGCAGGGCGGACGCCAGGAACACCGCGGGCACCTGTGTCACCAGCCACCCTTGCGAGCTCTGGAGCACAGGCAATGCCAGTCTCTCCGTTAGATAAGACAGGTACACCCAGCAGCACCAAGTTCAAGGGAGCTGAACCGGGGGGAGTGGAGTTTGCGTCACCACCAGCACCCATTCCGGACATCTTTGATGCAGACGATGATCTGTCAGTAGAGGGCCATCGATTCAGAAGGATGTCAGATATTCTTCGAGGCCCAGCAAGGCAGTCGTCTGAACACCTGATGCTGACAGAAGAGGAGCCGGCTAGCTTTCTCGAAGCTGAACCCCATGAGAGCTGGCGTAGAGCAATGCTGGAGGAACTCGCAAGCATCGAGGAGAACGAAACCTGGACATTAAGTGATCTTCCTCCGGGTCACCAGGCAATCGGGCTTAAGTGGGTGTTCAAGATTAAAAAGGATGTAGAGGGAGTTGTTGTCAAGCACAAAGCAAGGCTGGTAGCGAGGGGCTTTGTGCAGAAGGAGGGGGTAGATTTTGATGATGCTTTCGCACCCGTGGCGGTTGGACTCTGTTCGTGTCATGATCGGCACGGCGGCACAGCACGGCTGGAGTTTGCATCACCTCGACGTTAAGTCAGCGTTCTTGAACGGTGATCTCAAGGAGGAGGTTTACGTTGCTCAACCACCTGGCTTTGCTCGGAGGGGCGAAGAACAAAAGGTCTACCGCCTGCACAAGGCGCTCTATGGCCTGCGGCAAGCGCCGCGGGCGTGGAACGCGCAGCTTGACGCCACTCTGAAGGATTTAGGGTTTTCCTGCTGCCCAGCGGATCATGCTCTGTATGCTCGTGGCAGAGATAAGACGCGGCTCATGGTCGGCATCTACGTTGATGATCTAGTCGTTACCGGAGCAGACAACGACTGCGTCAGCAGTTTCAAGGCGGAGATGATGGCAAAGTTCCGCATGAGTAATCTTGGACTGCTTAGTTTTTACCTGGGCATCGAGGTGAAGCAAGGAGCAGGATTTATCACTCTCTCCCAGGCAGCGTATGCAGGAAAGCTGCTGGAGCGCGCGGGCATGGCAGACTGCAACCCGACGCATGTCCCCATGGAGCCACGGCTTCGTCTGAGCAAGACGGGGCAAGAGCCACTGGTTGACGCCACGGACTATAGGAGTGTCATCGGAGGACTACGGTATCTTACCCATACTCGACCAGACATTGTGTTTGCGGTGGGATACGTCAGTCGATTCATGGAGGCGCCAAACACGGCGCACCTTGCTGCTGTCAAGCACTTGCTCCGCTACATCGCAGGAACACGGCGTTTCGGTTGCAGATACATCAAGGGCGGAGACAGTCAGCTTATCGGGTACAGCGACTCCGACATGGCCGGGGATGTGGACGATCGAAAGAGCACTTCTGGGAACCTCTTCTTCCTCGGGGGGCGCACCAATCTCCTGGCAGTCTCAGAAGCAAAAGATCGTCGCCTTATCTTCGTACGAGGCTGAATATGTAGCAGCAACAACAGCAGCTTGTCAGGCAGTCTGGTTGAGCAGACTCATGGGCGACCTGCTAATGAAGGAACACGAAGCAGTCACCATCTATGTCGACAACAAATCAGCTATACAGCTGTGCAAAAACCCAGTCTTTCATGATCGGAGCAAGCACATAGATGTGCGGTTTCATTTCATCAGAAGATGCATTGAGGAAGGGAAGATCAGGGTTGAGCATATTCCCACTCGTGATCAGCTCGCAGACATGTTCACGAAGTCACTCGGGCGCACTCGTTTCCAGGAGCTGCGCGCACGCATAGGTATGATGGAGGTCTAATCATTCTCATCCTACTAGCTTAGGGGGAGATTGTTAGCAAAATAAGCTAGTATGTTAGTCACAGGCTGGATGGGCTGTTGCTTCTTTTCAGGAGTTCAGTTTCGTCAGTTAAACAGCCCGTAGTTTTTCTTCAGACTTGTTCCTGTCTTTCTTTCGGCTGAGGACGCGGTATGTGCGCTCCCAGCCCGTAGCTTGCGGCGAGCGTTGCCCATGATCGTGGGATGGCACGATCCAGTAGTGGGGGAGCGCCTCGATCCGTTTTTCCCGCTTTCTGAAAGTGAATAAGAGGAGAACCAGAAAAGCAGCAGGTTTAGCGCGCTGCACAAATAGACTATCGTCTTCTCCAACTCTTATCGCCATAGACAGTAGCTCTCTCTCCCTCTCGAGTGATCAGGGTTAGGATAGAGATTACAGATGCTTCTCTGACTGGGTATGGATGTGCCATGAAGGCGGGAGTTGCTGCGAGAGAGCCAGTGTGCATGTAAGCGCACGCGAGAGAGGGCTGGGTAGAGTTTTCAGCATTAATTGATGCGTATTTATTTCCCAGCAAAGAGTGTCGGCTCGTTTGTCCCCTACTAAAATTGGAAAGCAGACCTCTACCCCATCGCTCTTGCTTGGTCTTGCCGAATTTGCCAGATGGCCCTATAAACTCGATCGGAGCGAGCAGTAGATGTGTTTTTTGTTTACCTATTCCTAATGTTGTATCAAACCTAAGCTTACATCCCAAGAAAAATACCTGAGTTGTTTTCCCCCAAAACTTTTGTTTTCTCGTTCTTTCCCTGACTTCATATTCTTTTACGTACAGGCTTTGGTGGTGGACGTGAACATGGTGGAGCAGAATTATTGCAGAATGCATAATATGATTGTCCAGACAGATATGCTATCATGATATACAAATAGAGCTGGTAAGGTTGCCTCCAAGTGCTAGCAGAATGAAATATTTTCTGTTTTGCTTTGTACTGTTATATAAATTGTTAAGCATTACAATTTGTACTGCGGAGAATATAAGGTGGCATTTTTCTGGATGAGCAATACAAATTTGTTTGACTGATGAGATCGATTCCTACGCAGGTACATTGGAGATACAGAGATGGCTTCTTGGGTGTGCCTGTGGAAATTGCCCCTCGGTATTGCATGCACCGGTGATCTGTGAAGTGGCCTTTCAGGAGTCAATCGCTTCCTTTTCTGAATAGTGCCTATTATGTTGTACTTTTACCCGATTGTAACTGATGGATGTTGAATGTTCAACTGCATGGTCATTATCCATTGCTCCGTGCCACCCTATAGCTCCACAGTGTCCGTCTCTGGCTGTTGTACTGTTAGAAATTATGTTTCTATGCAAATTGTTGTTGTACTGCAGATTGTTGCTGTACTGTTAGAAACATGTTTCTATGTTGCAAATTGTTGTTGTACTGTTAGACAATGTATGTTTCTATGTTACAAATTGTTGTTGTGCTGTTAGACAATAGTATATGTTTTGTGTGTCACTTGTTCATTGGCATCTCAGTAATATGCGTCCTCTGTGGATAGGAAGATTCATGTGCTTCAGCTGCTCAGTCCTCAAAGTAGAGAACTTGATCAAGAACACATTCTTCCTAGCGCGCTCCTGTCTGCTGGAAGCCTACATTCAGAATCTCTATGCTGGCGAACTGTGTAAAGAGACGCCACGCCACATCCTTCTGGCTAAGAAGTGCAGGCCTCTGAGCCGTGAGCCGCATTGCCGTCACCCAATGAGAGCCAACCCACCACCGTGCGAGCATGCTGGGACATCATCACCAATATTGAGGTTGTGTGGTGGCTGCGTCGAGCTCTAAAATTTTCATCAAACGCCGCGGCTGCGTTTCTAACCTTGTACGCGTGCTGGCTAAGTGCATGCTAACCTAACCTGGATATATAGGAGACGGAGAAGTGCAATCACTCGCCAACCTGCAACTTACATTTTTGGTGAGAGCCTTGTGGGCCACCTGCAACTTTCTTTTCAGTGAAAGCCTTGTAGGGATTTTACTGAGCATTAAGCAAACTTGCTGCATTGTTCAGTACATAAAAAAATACAGCTGGGAGGTGATCCATGCTAGCTCAAAGCTGCAAAGCATTACCGGAATCAAAAGTAAAATGAGCCAATTTATGCAGATAATGCAAAAGGGACATAGAACTCAATCTGCCAGCGATCAAGAAACACCCCTGCTAGAATTATTGTACATATAGGACTCTTGGTTTCAATGGTTCCCTAACTTGCCTGATTAATACAACGCCTCATTTTTGCACCATACTGATGCTCCCATTCAGCATAATATGAGGATCGAACGGAGAATATATAAGACATTGTTTTATGCCAAGCCACAAAATCCTCGACGAAGCGTTCACTAAGAGGGGTGTGAAGTACCCTCTCGACATCAACTGGAAGAAAAATGCTCCTCAGCGGAGCTTCATCCCACTTCCTATTGTTGGGCTCCCCGGACCCAATGGTCCTCTGAAATATTTGTAGCATAAAATACACAAGTTCTAAAACTATTCGAGGGGTGCCAAGTTAGTCCTAATATTACGAAAATGCACTTGTATGTCCTAAAAGTTAAACTTTTAAGCAGTTTTATGACCTATTGTGCATTTTACTCATGGGTGCCTGACCTAACCCTTCAAAAAAATGAGGCAAAATATTTTCCTTTCTCATTGATTAAGAAGAAGAAAGTTGACCAATTAATTAACGGAAACACCGACAAAAAAACTGATACAACACACCCACACAAAAGGGCACTCTAGCCAACCTGGCACATGCAAGACCACATACACTATCGAAGTGAGGGCACTATCGAGGTTGCCTGCAATGTCATCATCATCACCTCTCCCTGACCAGGCGACTCCGACTTCATCGCAGGGACCTACTGTGCATTTTACTAATGGATGCCACTCAAACTATTAAGATCTAGATGTGCAGTTTAATAGTATTAGGACTAACCTACACCCCTTGAATAGTTTTAGGACCTATTGTGCATTTTACTCATGGGCGCCTGACCTAACCCTTCAAATGTGACCTTTCCTGAATGTATTAATATAACTAGCTATGATTAGTCTGCCATCTGAACGAGAACTCTTTCTTTGGACCTGTCTTCAACACATTTTCATACGGATAGAATATTGCTCTTAGTAGTCGGCTGGATTAATGCTAAGTACCGAAGCTTGTATTGGCAACATGGTCAATTAAACGCATGCCCCACCAAGCAACCCAAGGCATCTTTCTTTTCTCTTTCACATCACCCTCAAAATCCAGACATGGCATCTGTTATTTCTTTACATACCTTCTTCGAAATTTGGAACATCGACATTACAACAAAAGGGATAGAAAAAATGATTGCATTTAATAGGAAAATTTTCTACTTCCCATAACTAGACAAAAACTTCTCTTTCCATCTTTTTAGGGGGTAGTATGTGATTTGTTCAACAAGATGTATAAATTTTTCACTTCTGTCAACACCTACGATAGCTCGGAGCCCGATGTGTTTCAAGGGTATTATTGCTCCAATCATAATCTCTACTATTAAATGGGAGTTCACATTTTTATGTCATCAAATATCGTTTTGTCCCCCCACCCCTGACATGCATTCGGAATAGTATACACCAAATCAACGTGTTTTCCCATCACATAACTCTTCACTCATAATAACTAGTGTTCGGCTGCAATTATTGTAGAGTCTTTGACTTTCAGGCACTATCCTTAAATATTTTCTCATCATGTCTTTGTGTGTCACCCACGAGCATGTAATAGGGACATTAGCCTATAGAATTTCTGGATGCTACCAGGTAGTTATGGGCTGCCGATTGTATGTTCCTAGATCCCACATTCAAGTTACCTCATATGAGATTTGACTGCAATGTAAAATTTATTAGATTATACCATGTGAAGGTTTTATATTTTCAGTTTCCTCAAAATAAAAATGAATCTGGTATACGGGTTTTCATCTTGGCTTCCTGGACCACAAGTCTACCCGAATACCACTGTTGAACTTCGTTCAAGCTTTACCTCGATTTCATTCTGTAAATAAAAGGTCTACCCACTTTGAGATCTTTTAGCAAAATTGGAGTCTCCCTTGAAAAGACAGAAATGCCAATGAGCACATCTCTTCTAATTGAAAAATACGAGAAGAGTGTTTAAAATCAGAAGAGTAAACATTTCCCGCATTTTGTTTCCGGTTGCATATTGGAACTGAGTCATTAGCCGTATTGATGGACTGGAAGGTAGAAACGAACTTTAAAGTGATCAACAAATTTTTTGTTATCCTCTAGTACAAGTAGATATACTAGAATATGCATTATCAGATGGGTTGGCTCCTGAGCTGAAAACTTGAATTTTTTTTCATGTGGTGGCCACTACAGCGTATAGGAGAATCCTCAATTCCTGATTCCATTTCTTGACCAACGCAATCAATGATAATGAAGCCAAAATTGTTATATCATCTGGAGAGTGTTGGATAGCAGAGTAGCTGTCTCGGCCAATACCCTCAGGTTATTTGATATTTCTTGCTTGGGGAACATGCTGAGGATCTTGGCTACCAACCCCCTTCTCTACATAGGAGATTGATAATGGGGTCAAATAGATTCCCCTAGAAGTTCCCTTGATCCTGCCAGCTTCGACGGGTTATCCGTGAACAGTTGTGGGCAGACCATTAAAGAGGATTTTTGCAGAGAAGATTACAACTTTTGTGATGATTTTACATAATCTACCATCCTCCATATACAAAAAGATACTAAAGTTGGAACTTCAAGAATTCGCTAACCCCTATCACCCCCCAAATAGATATGGAACCTGCCATTGTTGAATCCTTAGTCCAAGTGTAAATAGTCAAATATATCTTGTTCGATAGGTGGCTAGAGCCTAGATACAAGTACCCTTCTTACATCCCAACAAATTAGTTGGGCCATCCTAAAAGAGCTGCCTCTAATATAGAGTGTCTGATCCAAACACTAGTGGAAAACGGGCCTTTGGCCGGGACCCTTTAGTAGGGTCCCGGCCTGCCTCTGGGCCGGGACTGAAGGCCCGGCCATGTCGCCCCAATTCTCAATGCCTCCCTCGAGGCTTTAGTCCCGGCCCGTAAGGAGCCTTTAGTCCCGGTTCGTGTCCCAAACCGGGACTAAAGGGCTACGCGGCGGGCAGTGGTGGTGGCAACCGTTCGTATCCCCCTTTAGTCCCGGTTGGTGGCTCAACCCGGGACTAAAGGCCTAACACGTGGCCTGCCGTAGCGGTGGCAACCGTTGGTATACCTCTTTAGTCCCGGTTGGTGGCTCAACCCGGGACTAAAGGCCCAAACGGTTTGCATCCCGTGTCGTTTTGGGCGATGAAATGCATGAACAGAAGCAGAGTCGCCATTTCTCTGTTCTTCTTCCTCTCTCGCTTCCCCTCTCTCTGTTCTTCTCCTCTCTTCTTCCCTTCTCTTCTTCCACCATGCCAACTCGCTTTGAAGAGGTGCTCGCACATGGCACGACCATGCTCGATGTCGTGTACACGAACGAGAGCAGGGAGATGCCGTTTTTTCTTGAACAGTTGAAGGAACGATGGCTTGACGCCGCAATGGATCATGAGAAGTTCTTGGGGCTTGATCTGGAGTACACGGCCGATCAACGCGGTGTTGCCGTCATCCAACTATGCTTCGCACACCATGTCTTGATCTTCCAATGGGCGAGGTAAGTTTTGAGGCTTTCTTTGATCCAAGATAATGACATTGTAAGTTTATTTGTTTCAATCATAGTTGGTTCCCTTCAAATAGTTGTAGTGAAACAATTTTAATTAGTTGAAGGGGAACACAATCTAATTGGAATAGTGTTCCATAATCTGGAAAATCGTATTAGAATCAACTAGTGTTTAATATGTTCCATTGGAATCATAGTTGGTTCCCTTCAAATAGTTGTAGTGAAACAATTTTGATTAGTTGAAGGGGAACACAATCTGATTGGAATAGTGTTCCATAATCTAAAAAATCATATTAGAATCAACTAGTGTTTAATATGTTCCATTGGAATCATAGTTGGTTCGCTTCAAATAGTTGTAGTGAAACAATTTTGATTAGTTGAAGGGAACACAATCTGATTGGAATAGTGTTCCACAATCTGAAAAATCTGATTGGTTCAATATGTTCCATTGAAATCATAGTTGTAGTGATACAATTTTATGCGGTGTTCTTTGATCCAAGGTTATGAAAATTGCATATAGCTAGTGATCTCTCTAGGTTCCGTTGGATAGCAATATGATATGTCATAGTCATGAAAATTGCATATAGCTAGTGATCTCTCTAGGTTCCATTGGATAGCAATAGTGATCTCTCTAGGTTCCATTGCATATGTTCTATTTGAATCCTAAAGATAATTTTCTCTTTAGTTGTAGTGAAACATGTTTCCTTATTGCAGCAGCATGTAACATTTGTTCCATTTTAATTTGTTTCTGTTGCAGTAGTGACAAGCATTGTCCAGAACTCATGGACTTCCTTTGCAGCGGCATCACTTTTGCTAGCGTTGACATAAGGAACGACAAGGTGAAGATGAGGTACAGCTTCGGTATTAAGATACCAACTGGTTGCCTCATTGATCTCCAAACGGTATTCACGCTTCGACATGTCAGGACTTCGATGGCTCATATGGCAGTTGCCTTGATCGACGAGGAATATGGTGATATAAAGACCAATTTCCCAAAGTCTCAGCACAAACTTTGGGAGAAGGCCCCACTTGATCGTATCAACATTGAGTATGCAGCAAAAGATGCATACGTTTCATACGAGTTGTACCACAAGATTCGAGTCGTCAACTATGGCCAGCGTCACCTCGAGGAAGGTGGACATTCTGATTCAGACGATTCAGACGAGTAGTGTTCTCAACGTCGAACACTTGTATATATATCTATGGTAGCTATTATTATGTACTGTTTGGACTAGTATCATGTACTGCTTGGACCAATTTATATATGTCTAGTTTCTGTTTGTGCCATTATAGTTTCCAAATTTGAATGGTTCAGCCCTTTCTAACTTCATTTGCTACTTTTGAATTGTTTAGCCCTTTCTAACTTCATGGTATCATGCATTTTGACCACATATATATACAAAAAGTCTTCAGTTCAAATAAGTTCAAAAAATGAAATCCCTTTTGTAACAGATCTGTTTTTGATTAAAACAGTCATTTAAAAATGAAAGACCATTAGTCCCACGTGGCGTGCAGCGGAACCACGTGGCGTGCAACGGAACCACGTGGCGTGCTGCGGAACCACTTTTGTTGTGGGGGTCGCTTTTCCTTCTTCTCCTTGTGCTAGATATTTGTTATGCATTAGGGAAAGAAGGAATAGCGACCATCATCGACGGTCAAAAAATCAGGTGAGGGACTGTCCACCATACATGAGAGAAGAAGAATGCCGACTGTTGTTGTGGGGGTTGCTTCTCGTTCTTCTCTTTGTGCTAGATATTTGTTATGCACTAGGGGAAGAAGGAGTAGCGACCATCATCGACGGTCAAAAAATCAGGTGAGGGAGTGTCCACCATACATGACAGAAGAAGAATGTGGACTGTTGCTGTGGGGGGTCGTTTCTCCTTCTTCTCTTTGTGCTAGATATTGGTTATGCACTAGGGGAAGTAGGAGTAGCGACCATCATCGACGGTTGAAAAATCAGG
Organism: Hordeum vulgare subsp. vulgare; assembly: GCF_904849725.1. NCBI lineage: Eukaryota > Viridiplantae > Streptophyta > Magnoliopsida > Poales > Poaceae > Hordeum > Hordeum vulgare. Next base: position 26,484,371 of record NC_058523.1, on the reverse strand, counting down.
TGAGCTAGTGTCAACCATATATGAGAAAAGAAGAATGTCGTCTCTTATTGTGGGGGTCGCTTCTACTTCCAAAGAGATTGTCCATTTTGTACACGAAGTGCATCCAGTTTTTAACGTAACCCTCTCAACTTTCTCGCACATGCTATGTGGGTGAAATGATGATAGCATGCCAACTTTCAACATTTTCAGAGTTCATTGTAGTGCTTTTCAATTTCAGGGTCAACTAGCTCAAAAAAAATAAGTAAATGCACGAAGAATACCAAATGAAGTTAGAAATTGTTGAAATTTTGTGATGTGCCTTTGAATGGTGCATTTTGAACACACAAAAAGTATGGAGTTCAAATAAGTTCAAAAAATGAAATCCCTTTGTAAGAGATGAGTTCTCGTTCGAAACCCTCATACTTCGAGAGAGATTGTCCGTTTTGTACACAAAGTGCATCCAGTTTTTGTCGTAGCCCTCTCAACTTTCTCGCACATGCTATGTGGATGTAATGATGATAGCATGCCAACTTTCAACATTTTCAGAGTTCATTTGTAGTGCTTTTCAATTTCAGGGTCAACTAGCTCAAAAAAATAAGTAAATGCACGAAGAATACCAAATGAAGTCAGAAATTGTTGAAATTTTGTGATGTTCCTTTGAATTGTGCATTTTGAACACACAAAAATTATGGAGTTCAAATAAGTTCAAAAAAATGAAATCCCTTTGTAAGCGATGAGTTCTCGTTCGAAACCCTGATACTTCGAGAGAGATTGTCCGTTTTGTACACAAAGTGCATCCAGTTTTTGTCGTATCCCTCTCAAATTTTTAACACATGCTATGTGGGTGAAATTATTATAGCATGCCAACTTTCAACATTTCCAGAGTTCATTTGTAGTGCTTTTCAATTTCAGGGTCAAATAGCTCAAAAAAAAGTAAATGCACAAAGAGTACCAAATGAAGTCAGAAATTGTTGAAATTTTGTGATGTGTCTTTGAATGGTGCATTTTGAACACACAAAAAGTATGGAGTTCAAATAAGTTCAAAAAAATGAAATCCCTTTGTAAGAGATGAGTTCTCGTTCGAAACCCTCATACTTCGAGAGAGATTGTCCGTTTTGTACACGAAGTGCATCCAGTTTTTGTCGTAGCCCTCTCAACTTTTTAACACATGCTATGTCGGTGAAATGATGATAGTATGCCAACTTCCAACATTTTTAGAGTTCATTTGTAGTGCTTTTCAATTTCAGGGTCAACTAGCTCAAAAAAAAATTAAGTAAATGCACGAAGAATACCAAATGAAGTCAGAAATTGTTGAAATTTTGTGATGTGCCTTTGAACGGTGCATTTTGAACACACAAAAAGTATGGAGTTCAAATAAGTTCAAAAAAATGAAATCCCTTTGTAAGAGATAAGTTCTCGTTCGAAACGCTGATACTTCAAGAGAGATTGTCCGTTTTGTACACGAAGTGCATCCAGTTTTTGTCGTAGCCCTCTCAACTTTTTAACACATGCTATGTGGGTGAAATGATGACAGCATGCCAACTTTCAACATTTTCAGAGTTCATTGTAGTGCTTTTCAATTTCAGGGTCAACTAGCTCAAAAAAAATAAGTAAATGCACGAAGAATACCAAATGAAGTCAGAAAATGTTGAAATTTTGTGATGTGCCTTTGAATGGTGCATTTTGAACACACAAAAAGTATGGAGTTCAAATAAGTTCAAAAAAATGAAATCCCTTTGTAAGAGATGAGTTCTCGTTCGAAACCCTCATACTTCGAGAGAGATTGTCTGTTTTGTACACGAAGTGTATCCAGTTTTTGTCGTAGCCCTCTCAACTTTTTAACACATGCTATGTGCGTGAAATGATAATAGCATGCCAACTTTCAACATTTCCAGAGTTCATTTGTAGTGCTTTTCAATTTCAGGGTCAACTAGCTCAAAAAAGAATTTTAATAAACATAGTTTTTAATGAAAATAATAAAATAGTTAATTGTTTGGATAGTCAAAATAATTACTTTTGAAAATATAAAATAGTTTTGCATTATTTATTCAATTTCAAACACTTTTCATTATCATAGTTTTGTCAAATTCTCAAATATGCAAAAAGAATTTTAATAAACATAGTTTTTAATTGAAAATAGCAAAATAGTTAATAGTTTGGATAGTCAAAATAATTACTTTTGAAAATAGAAAATAGTTTTGCATTATTTATTCAATTTAAAACACTTCTCATTATCATAGTTTTGTCAAATTCTCAAATATGCAAAAAGAATTTTAATAAACATAGTTTTTAATTGAAAATAACAAAATAGTTAATAGTTTGGATAGTCAAAATAATTACTTTTGAAAATAGAAAATAGTTTTGAATTATTTATTCAATTTCAAACACTTTTGATTGTCGTAGTTTTGTCAAATTCTCAAATATGCAAAAAGAATTTTAATAAACATAGTTTTTAATTGGAAACAACAAAATAGTTAATAGTTTGGATAGTCAAAATAATTAATTTTGAAAATATAAAATAGTTTTGAATTATTTATTCAATTTCAAACACTTTTCATTATCATAGTTTTGTCAAATTCTCAAATATGCAAAAAGAATTTTTAATAAACATAGTTTTTAATTGAAAATAACAAAATAGATAATAGTTTGGATAGTCAAAATAATTAATTTTGAAAATAGAAAAAAATTGAAACTATGTTAGAATTCATAGGGAAAACTCAATCTAAATTCAAAGTGAACTCACTTTGAATTCATATTGAATTTTCTCCATAATTTCGAATATAGTTTCAATTTTTAGTGAGTTTAGGCCCTTAAGCCTGCTTTAGAGAGGAGCTCGATGGACAAGCTGCGACGGGGCTTATAAACAAGTGTTAGTCCCCCTCGCTGGGCGAGGTGGAACTAAACTTGTCGTGCAGCCGAGGAGGGGCTTTAGTCCCGGGTGGAGCCACAACCCGGGACTAAAGACCCCCTTTAGTCCCGGCTGGAGCCACGCACCGGGACTAAAGACCCCCTGCTTCCCGCCTTCTGGTCTGTCCGAAAAAGGGCCTTTAGTCCCGGGTCGTGGCTCCACCCGGGACTAAAGGGGGTCTTTAGTCCCGGTTCGAGCCACGCACCGGGACTAAAGATCCACCTATATAAGCGGGACTTCGAAAAATTCCAATCCAAATCGTCCATTTCTCTTCTTCTTCCTCTCTTCTCCTACCCGGCGCGGCACAGCGACGAACTCGACGACGCCGTCAGGCTGCCCGCCGTCCTGCTCGCCGCCACCTGCCGTCCTCCTCGCCGTCGCCGCCATCCTCCTCGGCGCGCGCCGTCGACACCTCCGGCCGGTAAGCCCCCCGCCCCCTCCTCCCCAACACTCCGGCCAGTAGAAGAAAAGAAGAAAAAGGAGAAGAAAAGAATAAAAAGGAGAAGAAAAGAAGAAAAAGGAGAAGAAAGGAAGAAAAAAGGAAAGAAAAGAAGAAAAAGATTTTTTTGTCATTTAATTCCTATTGTTATTAGGTTTGTGCTAGATTATTAGGGTTAGTAATATTTAGAATTAGGAAAAAGGAAAATAAGAAGAGGAGGAGAAGAAAAGAAGAAAAAGGAGAATAAGAAGAGGAGGAGAGGAGAAGAAGAGGAAAAATAGAAGAAGAGGAGAAGTAGAAGAAGAGAAAAAATTAGAAGAGGAGGAGAGGAGAAGTAGAAGAAGAGAAGAGGAGAAGTAGTAGAAGAAGAGGAGAAGTAGAAGTAGAAGAAGAAGTAGAAGAAGAGGAGAAATAGAAGAAGAGGAAAAATTAGTTTAGGGTTACAAGAAGAAGAAATATTGTATAGTGTATATGCTTAAGTGTTAATAGTGTTTCTTAGATTATTGCTTAATTTTGCTATTGTATATGCTTAAGTGTTAATAGTTTAATTTTGCTATTGTATATGCTTAAGTGTTAATAGTTTATTTTTAGCAAGAAAATTAATAGAACTAGTTTATTTTTTTAGTTCATTTTACGATGCCTATCCCGCATCCTCGTCGTCGACTCGGCGGAGGACACCTGCTTGATCAAAGGGGCCCTGTCCGGGACTGGGCTCTGCCCGGCTGGTATTGGGAGGTGCTACCTTCCGGGGGGGCATAGGTTGGTGAGGAGCCAGCCCGTCGTTGACCCGATACTTGTTTGGTGGCGGTCGCGTGGGCTAGTGAGGGTGCCGAGGCTTCCAGACACCGCGGAGGTGGTACGTCACCGTGTCAGCGAGGAGCATGAGCACGTCCGTCGCTACATGGTTGCGTTGGAGGGCAGGTTCGAGCATACCTGGCAGGTTCTTCGGGGATCTCACTGGAGCTATGATCCTGTGATGGTTCCTTCTCTTTGGGTGTCCACCGCCCGCGTCGATACCCGTCGGGCGCTATGGTTCTAGATGTAGAAGTGATGCTATATGTATGATAGTATTTGAGGAGTATTAGTGATAATATTCGATGATTTACGGACAAAAGAGATGATGTATTTGCTTATAATTGAATGCATGCTAATTTGAATACTACTTTATTTTACGATTTGGTCTTGCTTATTGAATGCTCAAATTGGAAAAGTACTCCTACTTTGAATACTATGCAGAAATCTAGGAGTCCCGGGTGGAGCCACGACCCGGGACTAAAGTTGTTTTGGAAGAGAGTTCCTGATAGAATAATTCTTTTTTGGTACAAAGGTTAAGAGAATCCGTTTTTTGCACAACTATGGATCCACATATCAGGAACCTCGAAGAGGAAGAACTTCTCGAAGATATAATCAAAGACGGCCCCGACGTTGAACCAGCTGAATCTCTGTCGTCATATCTAAACCCCGACGTTGGAATGGAGGTCGAGCGACATGAAGATGAAGCCGATGGGTCAGGAGATAGGTCCAATGACGGAGAAGGTGATAGCTCCACTGATGGAGAAGCCGGTGGAGAAGCCGGTGAAGAAATAATAAAGTCCGGCGAGGTATACATATGAAGTTCGACAATCACTTGTAATATGTGAAAAATATTGGAGATAGCTCTATATTGTATACATATACATTCATTTGACGAATGTTTCTCCTTCTTAGGCCTCCACATCGAGCAAAGCTACGAAACGAGGCCCGACTAGAAAGTTGGATGCACGGACGCATTACACCTTTGAGGTGATATTGCCTACGGGCGAACCCAAGCTTCCTAAGAATGCTGCTGACACATTAAAGAAGCAATGCGGAGTTCTCGTTAGGGATCACGTCCCGATCAGCGTTCGGGAGTGGAACAAGCGCAAAGGGGCAGCCGATAGTGACTATGTCGCTGAAAGGTACAAAGATAATCTTTGGAATGATCTCATGTCACATTTCAACCTGCCAGAATGTGAGAATGAAGACGCCGCAAACAAACTGAGGGCCAAAGTCAAGCAGTGGACTCTAAAGAAGATGGCCGAACTGTTCCGTAGCTGGAAGAAGAAGCTATGGAAAAACTATCTGAAGACAAAGAAAGTGCCAGTATTTGAGGGGTATCTAGCCAAGTAGGCGAATCACTGGAAGGCATTTCAAGAGTACAAGGAGTCAGAAGATTCCCAGGCATTATCAGAAAAGAACAAGATAAATGCCGACAAGAAGAAATATCACCACAAGCTGGGGCCAGGGGGCTATGAGACTGCCATCCCAAAGTGGGATAAGAAAGAGCAAGATCTGCTAGATAAAGGCATCGTACCTGAACCAGTCCGTGATGAGTGGGAATTGAGAGCAAGAAATTGGTTCCTTGCGCATGGTGGTTCGTACGACGAAGAAACAGGGGACCTCATCTGCAGTGACGGTCTTAGGATACCCAGGGAGAATTGGAAAGGGATAGTGAAAGAAATTAAGGAGGGAAAAAGAAAGTTCAATGCAGATAGAGATAAAGATTTGCTCACACTGGTTCTCGGCAATGACGAACATGGAGGACGAACGCGAGGCTTCGGTCCTTCTTACTCGTGGTGGCTTGGGTTTTCCAAAGACCAAGACACTTACAGAAGCCGAGAGAGAGCAAAGAAGCGGCAGCAGGATGAGGAGAATGACAAGTTCAACCAGTTGCTTGCCAGGATTAACGAGCAAGAGAAGCAGATTGATGAGCTTAGAGGAGTAGCGCGCCAGGAAGATCCTGCACTTGATATTACCGGCGCCCCATCTAAGCGGAAAAGTAGCATGGCTGAATCTGAGGCCCCGCCCGACGATGCACGAAGAATGATAGAGGGCGGTCCCGGCTACCCCGTGGATGGAATCAAGGAGTCAACATCATGTGAACTCCATCAGAAATTCAAGAACATATCCATGAAGGTGGCCGTCAGACAAGCTTTACCTTCTGGCCCTGATGCATGCTGGCATGGCCGTGAGATTCTAGCTGGCTTTGCTAAAGTCGGGGTGGATGAAATCATGACGGGGTTTCATGATATGGAGCTCGACATAGTTGGACCCGAAGATGAGAGGACACTCGGAGAAGTACTGGGTGGAGTCATCCTATGGGACAAGAACTACATCAAGCTTCCAGGCTCGGCCCCAAGGACAACACCGCATCCGAGTCGTCGCAGGTCACCTACACCTCCATTACCTCCAAGCCCTCCGCATGACGTCGGCCAGCACAACACGAGTCCATCTCGATCACCGCCGCCGGACTTGGGTCGTCCGTCTCCGCCGCCGCCCGCACAGGATACTAAACGGAAGCATGCCACCAAGAATGCTCCGCCGACGATTCCTAAGCGACGGAGCCCCCCAAAGCGCAAACGGTCGCCCCTCCCAAAGGTACCTCATGCTAATCTTCCAATCAGACCTTATGATCGTAGCCCCGAGGAAAACGCCAGGATAGCAAAGGAACATCATGATGTGCAGATGAAAAAGAAGGAACCCGAGCCCCGCCCGGAATACACCGAGAAGCACATAGCATGGGCAAAAGACTTCATGACCCTTCCATCACAATATGACTTACACCATAAGCCTGATGACTATACACGCACATTGCAGAAGGAAGTGAAAAAGAGCAGATCACGTGCAAGTGCAAGTGGGAGCAAATCAAGTTCAACTACAAGCAAGAAAAAAATCAGACGTTCCTCAGCTTGGACAACAGGCCAAACAGTCGATCCCACCCCTCAAGGTGTTAACCGAGAATGTTCCCCCTCCGGTACAGGGGCACGCTTTTGAAATAGCAAAGGAGTGGGCGGCTGAATGTGGTGTCTCGGTTGAAGATTTGCTGGTTTCCCAAGACGACAGGATACCCAAGGCTGTGGTAGCCCCTAAGCCACAGTTTATCATGGGAGAGCCTTTGGTCAGCAAAGATGATCTCCCAACAAATATGCGTTACTTGCATCAATGGTACTTAAGTGAATCAAAGAATGGGAGAACGATGATCGTGCTGAGTGTCCCACGGGAGTACTACGGCCGCCCCGAAGAAATCCATATCGACTTTGATGAACTCTTCCAGATGTACAATGGCGACGCCCTCGACAAATCGCTTATGAGTTGCTATTGTCTGTAAGTTTTTCAATTCGTTGTCTACATATAACTTGTTTAGTTATTTCAATTCATTGTCTATATATAACTTGTACTCTATTATGCAGAATGAAGATTCTGGATTGTAAAAGGAAGAACATCTTAAATATTGGGTTTATTGACCCAGATAAAATACATATAGCGACGCTAACTGATAAACCCAAGGAGACGGAGGAAAACCTTCTAAGGTTTCTAATAGATCAAAATTTCTGTGACCACATACTGTTTCCATACAACTTCAGGTGAGGGTCTTTACTCTGTTGTGTCCATTCACTTATAAGTGTAATTGATAAGTTACTGACACACACATATATATATATACATGTGCAGCTTTCATTGGATTCTGTTGGACATTCAAATTGATAAGGGAAGAGTTGATGCCTTCGACCCATTATCGAGACCCTTGGAACAGTTGCAAAGCTTGCAGGACATGCTCCAAGGGTAATTTCAATCATTCTTGCGCTCTATCGGTCTCTTTCGATGATTTTCTGATATATCAATTAATGAAAAACTTAGCAAATCATTATCCTTGTCAGGCAGGGTTTGGAAGCGGTTCAAGTGCGTGACTCCCGGTAACTTTCCTGAGAAGCTGACCTTTAGAGCGGCTCAGGTAACTAGTAGTATGATATACTTCTATTTTCAATACATTTATGATGCTAGATTATTATTTTGATTATATATATTTTATTCTCGTAAAGTGCGACCAGCAGCCACGGGGAACGCATCTATGCGGATACTATGTTTGCGAGACCATTCGCACGTTTACCTCTGAGCACAAGGATCACAGATTCGACGTAAGCAATGAACATTCACACCTCTATTTTTACCCGTCATTCTTTGTTATCATGATTGATATTCATATTCATCTCCTGTTCTTATATAGCACACGGTCATGAGGACGAAGGTCCTACCAGAGCAACGCGCGATTGCTGTTGCAGAGGAGCTTGCGGGATTTCTGAGGACGGAAGCTATAGATGACAAAGGACGATTTAATGTAGCTAGGGGCCATTACTGATGTTCGTCCATGTAACCAATAGACGGGCTCTAGTCCCGATAATTCAGATCTCCATATAATTGTATATATATGCTCGCTTGTAAGATAAGTTAATCTTATATATATATATGCATAATTATTTTTATTTAAATTATATGAAAACAAATTCCCGAACACCAAACGAGGCATCACGTTAATCTTCCGAACACCTAAACCCTAAAACCCTAAAACCCAAAAATAATTTCATTCAAAAAAAACCCAAAAAAAGCAAAATCTGAAACTCTTTAGTCCTGGTCCGTGTAACGAGCCGGGACTAAAGGGCCTGCCCCTGGGGCGCTACGAGGCGCCCACGTGGAGCACCTTTAGCCCCGGCTTGTAACAGGGCCGGTTGGTGAACCGGGACTAAAGCCCCTTACGGGCCGGGGCCTTTAGTGAAACTTCACGTTGCAATAGTTCCTATGCAGTCTAAATTTCATTGATTTTGGTCACTGTAGATATTTAATACTTTAGGATTTTATGTTAGGACACATGAGAAAAATATTGGCATACCAAGGTTCATCTAATAACTGGTTTCGTCATGAGGAGTGATCAAAGTACTATTTTCATTGGCAAAGACTTCCGAAAATATTGGACAAACAAAGTGAAATATTGTATTTGGTTAGCTTTCCATACCCGCTAGCTGCTGGACTTCTGATAGCCTAGAACGATAAGGCATGTTGCAAGATGCTCCTTTTGTGATCAGGTGGACAAGACCATTAGACATTTTCTAGTTGGCTCTATCTTTGCTTATGAAGTTTGGGTAGAGAATCTGGTGATCTTCTAGTCGGTTGGTGTTGTACAGGTGGTGCAGGTGGTGCCTGTAGGCAAACTCATTTTTTCCTTCAGAAATCGATGCTTTGAGGCCACACTAATTAGTTGATACTTATCGGTGAAAGGGGTCTCAATTTTTGGTCATACTATTAGTACAAATGCCCGTGCGTTGCAACGGGCTAAAAAACTTGGCAAAACCTACTCCACGTGCCATCACTCATCATTTCGTATATGCATTTCTAATAAGCGTCAATAATAAGTTTATACTGATTAACGCTTTTCAAAACATGAATTGTGGATGTGAAGAAACCATCCCCATATCTTCATTTCATGGAAGAGTAGTGGTGCATGGATTAATTCGTCAATTACTTTTATTTTTTGCTCTTTGTAAAACCATGCGTAGCAACGAGTGAATAAAAACATATATAAAATGTCCTCACCATCGTAAAGATGACTCAGGATCCCCACAAGCCTGCCATCTATTTCAACATCCACCCATTCGTATTGCCACTTACCGCCATTGCTGCCCAGGGCCTTCGGAGCGTTTTGCACGACTAAGCTTAGCCGCTCGCTTGACCTTGCTAGAGCGTCCGCACGTCGTTTGTCAGTCGACCCCGTCGGCATATTAACCCCACGAGTTGTTCCTCAAATCTCATCGGCTACTTTCGGTGACCCATAGTGCTTGTTCCAAATAATAGATGATTATAATATGAATGTTGTTGCATTTATTTTAATTCAAATGTATTTTATCAATATGGATTTAAAATTGATGATCATGACTTCTACAAATCCATAATATTTTTGTCAGATAATTTCTATACCATATAAATTCTAAATTTCCACATTAAAAGATTAAAGTAAAGAATTAAGTGTATGCAAGTCACCTTATATTCAAACAAAATATAGTTTTCAAAGTCAAGTAACTCTAATAGTTGATAAGATTTGAATGGAAGAGGTTCTTTTTTGTAACAAATAAAATGAATAAGGGTTGTGACAAGTATTTCGAACTGGAGGGGGTAGCTTAATTTTGAGTTGAAATAAGTAGGATATTTTTTTTTAGTATTTAAGAGAATTCATCTACTCATTGCTGCTGATTTACATGGTGATGACTGATTGGATAGATGTACATATTTGTAGTTAATCTATGTTAGCACAAGCACATACATGTACCTTGGATGATTCCTTGCGGCACCGGCAGAGGTAGACTTAGTCCATGTTGAGTTAGAGCATCGTCACCGTCAAAGGGAGACGACAATCAGGCGCGACGGAAATACACATGCTTGAAAGCAAGACATCCATTGTAGAGTGAAACCTTCTCTCTTTTTTCTTGGGAAATCTTCGATTGTAAATAAACAGTGGGGAATGCTAACAATCACACAAAAAGAGCAAAACCATGTCACATAACTGAGTGTGTCGATGTGACCATGAATTCGCAAATCAGTGTCGATGAACAACATGGTGCGAAAATCATATAATAAGATAAAGCATGGAAGTAGGAAATATCCCACCCACAAGCAGGAATCATTATTTTTGCTACTGGCCTTTGCAAATGTAACTGAAAGTGGGATCGATATACTTAAATTCTGAAAAAAAATCTTCTAAAAATAGCAGTCATCAAGGAAAGATAACCGTATGTGCATAACATGGTTATTTGACTTGGAACCAATTGATTAAAAATTTGATTAGTAAAACAATGAAGTGCTGATGAACTAAGATACTCTCTGAGACAAAAAAGGTATTGGTGAGGTCGTTGAAGGGGTCAGCCTTCGGGGAGGAGCATCAAACAAATGTGGGAACAACGAATGACACCCTAGGTGTATTTTGTCACTAACATATACAAAGTGCAATGTTCTCCTCTATTAAACCACCCACAATATAGCAACTATTAGCCTTTAAACATGCAAAGGCCGACGTACACGTGGACTGGCTTAACCGGCCGGGTCTTGCCATGTTCCCATGTAGCATCATGTCTCCCGTGGACAGCGTATGTCCGTTCTCTCACTACCGATGATAATCATCCAGCAATTAGCCTCTGTATATGTGCAAGTTTTCCACGTATATTAAATTTTCTAAATTAATGTAAAGGATTGAGGTGGGACTATTCATAAATCAGAGAACCTTCATAAAGTCACAAACAAGTCCTAGGTCAACTGGTCATACCTATCAGTATGGTTTCTATCTTAAAATCTACGGAGAACACTCAACGGACAGAAATAATCTCTCCCTAATAATAAAGCACGCGGTGCTTCTTCCGTCCGTCATGGTTGTTTTGCAGAAAACCCCCTAGAGTTTTTCGAAATCAACCCGCAGTCCGGATTTAAGTGAGAAACGAATCGTTTTTCCGATTTTACAGGAAACCCCTGTGCTTTCCCGAAATCAACCCGCAGTACATAATACAGTGAGAGAACGACTCGTTTTTTTTGGATTTTTTGTAGAAACCTCCTTCAGTTTTCATAAAATAAATCCGCAGTACATATTTGAGTAAAAAAACCAATCATTTTTCGTATGTTTTCGAAAACACCCCTACAGTTTTTAATTAATTAATCTGTAGTTCAATTATAAGTGCAAAATACTTGAAAAAATTATATCTTTTAAACGGTAACTTCAATTTTACATTATTAGATATGAAATTTTATTAGAAAAATATGTAGAATCTGAATATAATGGTAGTTTATCTATTTAATTTTTTTTAAAACTGTTTATAATGTAATTTTAATCAATAGTGATGCGCACAATCTAAATATAATGTTATTTTATTTACTTATTAATTTTTAAATAATATTTATGCTGTAATTTTAATCAATAGCGTACAATCCATTTTTGATAACGAGGCCGATCCATGTTGTTAATTAATCCGCGGTCTAATTATAATTAACAAATACTTTAAAAAATATATCTTTTAAACTGTAACTCCAATTTTAAATTATTACATATGAACTTTCATTCAAAAAATGTGATGAATCGAAAGCTAATGTATCTTATCTATTTAATTTTTTAAAATTCTATTTATAATATAATTTTAATCTATAGTGATGCGTATAATCTAAATATGATGTTATTTTATTTATTTAACAATTTTTAAATTCTATTTATGTAGTAAGTTTAAATAAAGATCTCAAGTAATGATTATTAGGTTAAGACGTGTTGTATGATTTGCTTCCGTTGCAACGCACAGGCTCTTTTGCTAGTCTTAATGACAGATGGACGTGAGCATGACTTTAGGTTCGTCAACGCGTATACCATGCACAAGCGGTACCCGATTGCATGATTCCAAGTCCTAGTTATGTACGTGAATGCGTGTACGTGCATGCATATTCATATGTACACCGTGCCCATGTGCCTGGTCTTGGTTCACGTCTGCTTCATTAGCCCTCCTCATCTTCATCGTTCAAATGGTTGCTCCGCCCTGGCTTTCAATGGTCTTGCACCCAGGACATGAGATGGTCGTTTTCTTTTTGACCAGATTTCAATTTATATAGGGCATGAAATTAATTCCTTCTTTCTCAATATTTATGCCCATAATAAGTCCATTCTTTACCATTGTATCATTAGTTTCTTAGATGTCTCTATTTAATAGGGAAAGGATCCCAAACATGAGCTAGCTAAGTTGGTCATAACCTTCCGGCGGGACGTGACTTCGTTCCCTCACACCCACAACTAAATTTTTGCCTCCCCTCCTGTGCAGCATGGGTCTGGCTTCACCGTATCTGGACTGGTTGCCATGACGTAGTAGCTAAAATCATGCAGTTATACTGCGGGTTTATTCTTAAAAAAATAAGGTTTCTTTTGTAAAACACACATGATTGACTATGAATATCTAAAATCATGCAGTTATACTGCGGGTTTATTCTTCAAAAAATTAAGGTTTCTTTCGTAAAACGCACAAAACGGACTAAGAATATATATTTCCTTTATTAATAGGTATAGAAAAATATTAAGATTTTTTTATAAAATTACATGACGGACTAAGGATACCTATTTTTTTTATTAATAGGTATTGATAGCGGGCTCCTCCTTTGTGAACACCACAATGGATGTGTTATTGAGGGTAGGAATATTGTGTCAATCGGCTTGTCGAAGAGATCTGAGAGGAATCCACTCTTTGGTGTGTCTCGTTTATACTCCCTATGTACAGTGTCAAAATACGTCTTATATTATGGAATAGAGGGAATAACTAATATTTTCTGGTGGTTTTGAGTTTGGGTATGTACGTGCTAGGTGGGTGTTTTTTGTATATTTATTTCTTCTTCTTAATACAATGACGGGCATCTCTCATGCTGGTTTGAGGGCAAAAAGTATTGTGTTGATGATGTGCGGGGTAAAAAGGAAGATATCTATTTAGGGCTGAAGAACGTGTTAATTGGAAAGTGTCCTTCTCTTCCCAAGTTCAAATTAGCTTGGTGAACAGTAAAATAAAAAAAAAATCAAAATATTCTGATTTTTCTTTGACAAACATTGACAAAAGTTTTAAGAGCTTGCAAAAATTCGATATGAAATAACATTCCTATAAGGCGTGGTAAAAACAAAAAGCAAAATCAGTGCTCCAAAATATTTTTGAAACTATCATTTTTAGAGTACCAATTTGTTTTTGCCACGCCTTCTAGGAATGTGATTTCGTAACATTTTTTTGCAAGCACTTGAAACATTTATCAAAGTCTGTCTAAAAAATCAGACTGTTTCGAATTAACTGTTTGACCGAGGTCATTTGAGCACGGGCTGAGAAACACTGCATCCGTATTGATTACATTAATCAATAATGTGATGTTTGATCCACTACAACAAATATGCCAACTTGCGACCTTCCATATTGTCATCGACTAGTCGTTGATTTTCATTTGTGACCTTTTTACGACCAAAACCAGATGGTTAAAAGCTGAGCGTCTCTAACGAACTGTAACCACCTTTCTTCTGGATTGGTCGTAGACATTTACGACCAAACAAAAGGTCGTAAATTAGAATCAGCCCGGTCCATTCCGGTCGTCTACATGGGCCAATCCCAATAATTCCGCCCATTTAATGTTTTTTCTTTATTTTGCTTAGTTGCATGGGCCAAGCCCAATAATTTGGCCTTTTGTTTTCTAAGCTTCATTCAGTGTTTTCGGGAGTCAGCATTTTTGCGGTCCATTTCTTTTTTGGGTCCATCTATTTTTCTTTTGAGCCTCGCCCTTTTTTCACACAATTTCCTTAATTTTCAGCCTTTTCTAGGAATATTATTTGGTAAATGGCCTTTTGGATGCCAAATACTATTAGGTCCCACTCGTCAAGTTCTAATTAGCGACAACGAAACAATTATTTCAATGAGAACAATAAGCAGATGAAAATTATCAAAACACATGCCAATTTTGGCTAATAGCACAATCTTTACATCGTTCATGTCACCAAGATAAAAAAACATATAACTATTACTACAAATATACTTCTGACTTCTTCACTTTCAGGCTAGAGCTCTTGTAAATGTTCGTAGAGGCTGAACAAATATACTACAAAGAGCATCCCCGGCCGTCACCATGACTTGAGCAACAACATCTCAGGTTGATAACCAGATCCTGCAGCAAGTAGCAGCAGATCCAGCATTCCTGCAATAGCAACGGCAAATCAGATCAGCAATAGTACAACATATCATATCAGCAACAGTAACTACGTACTCCAAATTAACAGCAACTAAGTCGAGCACAGCAATAGATGTGTAAAGTGCAAAGTAAATAAGATAAGGACGCAAGAGCAGAGGCTAGTTTTACCAATAAGATCCACAAACCACTTCCTTGTCTTGTCTGTCAATCCTGCCACCAAAAGCAGTAACGATGGCATTTATCATCACAAATATAGAATCTACAAGGAAGTATATTGGTTCATCATAAGATGCTTGTAAATAGGGCATTGCACCACTGTTTAACTCGTGACTGCGAGTGAACGAAGGCAGACTGCAAAACATGGAACATGTGCTGAGTTGGTCAAGAAAGAACCATTAAGAGTAGAACCAAGAGACGCCTTGAATTCACCATGTTTTAAGGTCATGTTTTTACCTCTTTTTGGTCCTAAGGTAGATCTTGGCGAGAGTTTTAGGTGCTGGCAGGTCTTGTTCCTTCATGTGACGCCTCCGACGGTACCTAGGCAAACAAGATTGCAGGGAAATCAATGTGAGACTTTATGTTTTTATGGTATCAAAGTTACTGTAGTTGATAAACTGAAATTGATAGACGTGACGCCTCTGACAGGACCTGGCCAAGCAAGATTACAAGGAAATAACAATGAGTTACAGTGAATTTGACAAGCGAGATTTACACATTTCCTAGAACAGAATACATCAAGTGAACATGGGCAACCAAACTAATGGAGTATGGAGCCGGAATCACCTGAATATGATGGGAAGCACACCGTGCAGCATCATCGGGCCGCCCGGCAACAGGGCCAGGTTTCTCAACTCTGGAGCCTTATAAGCCAAGTATTGGACGGTTTGAGAGGCCTTGCAACGAACGCGCTCCCAGTCCAGCGATGATCTTCTTGCACGAATTGACAGACAGAAATCAAGTGAAGAGACATATCATATTAAAGTTGAGAGGTAGTAATTAAAGAGGGGAATTTCGGATAGTAACTTAAGATGGCTTGAAAATTGCACGAATCGACAGACAGACAGACGCAGAGAATAGTAGTACCTGGCTTGCTCCAAATGGTGAATGGAGAGGACAATGGAGCGAATCCTCATGCAGTAGAGGGAGACAGAGTCGTCGTGCTTGAGGTACCGTGTGTTGTACTTGTGGTTGAAGTACTTGAGGTTGTGTTCAGGCCTGTCGGCGACCATGATAGCGAAGACTGCGTGGTGCATGAGGAAGTGGAGGAGCACCTGCGCCTCGTCACTCTGCGGATCTGGGGAGCACCTAGGCCCGCCGCCATGGAGGGGTTGGCCATCGAGCAAGAAGGGATCTTCGCGGAGGGACGAAACCCTAGCGCATGGTCGACTTGATCTAGGGCATAGGGTAGGGAGAGATGCTGAGGGGAGGGAGGGACGAAGTCGGCGGCAGTCGATGAGGAGGACGGCGAGGTCGTTGATGGGTGGGAGCGGCGGGGACAGGACTGGATCAGGAGGGGGCGGGGATGGTGAGGAGGTGGCGGCGGTGAGGAGATGGGGATGAGGGAGGAAGGGTGTGATGGGGGGATGGGATCTAAGCTAGGGTTTGAGCTGCGGGTCGGGGTATCTCTGTTTCATTTTATTTTATTTTTTTCTGTAGATAGATGGATGGATGGATGTGGAATGGAGAGATGGATGGATGGATGGATGGACGCCATGTCATCGATCCGTGGGAAGAGTTATGATTGCTTCAGAAAATCATGATTTAAAATAGTTTCCAAGTACTAAAAATACAGGAATTTGTGAAACATCTATCAAAAATATTTAGCAAATTTTCACGATAGTTAGACCACATTTTACGGACGAGGACCAATTTGTATGCATTTATGATCTTTCTAGCTATTTTTAATAATTTTTCGAGTGGCAAAAATGGGTTTTTTTGTGAAGAACCTACCAAATATTTGTTGCAAAATTGGACTCCATCAATTTTATAAAATACTAGTTCATATTTAATATACAATGACCAAATGGTTAGGTGTCAAAAGCTTTTATCCACCTCGCGTGAAAAACAAATATTTCTACCGATTCAATTGGTAGCGGGTCAAATTTGAACTGCAGGTGCCTCATAGTTTGCTATTTATTTTTTCAAAAATCATTTCTACGTACAAAAGTATCTATTACTTCATATATACTCCAAAAGTTTTGCAAAATCAAGCCCTAGCTACGAACAGGCATACCCGCCGTTTTGACAACATTTTGAAATAGGCATGAAAAAATCAATAAAAATCAAAAAATGGAGAACCTTCCCATTATGTCATTATATGTGACAAAATTAGTAGGTAAAATAATAAACTTGTAATATGACAATTATTAAAAAAAATGTTCTTAGAAATGAGCTATCATGTGTGAAGATTCATGGCTTTCAAGCCAAATGATCAATCTTATGGCCATATTCATGACATAGTTTGTTCAATTGATCTCATATTGTGCACAAGTGTGCGTATTGTAATGACAAACAATGTTGACTAAAGAAGATTTCAATATCTTTGAATGGAATATTCATTTTTCATTTTTCGAGTACCCAAAATAAGTTTTTTGTGAAGGACCTATCATATATTTGTTGCAAAAGGGACCAAATCATTTTAAAAAAATAGTAGGACATATTTAATGTACAATTCATGAAATAGTTGGGTGTCAAAAGATTTTATCCACCTCTCGTGAGAAAGATAAATTCTCCCTGATTCACGTGGAAGCGGGTCAAATTTGAATTGCACCTACCTTATAGTTTGCTCTTTATTTTTTGTGAAAAATCATTTTTAGGTACAAAAGTATCTACTCAATCATAGAAACACCAAATGTTTGGCATGATTCAATAACTAGGTAGGAACGGTCATACCCGCCGTTTTGACCGCATTTTGAAATGGGCATGAAAAATTCCAAAAAATCAAAAAATGGAAAACCTTCGCATTGTGTCATTATATTTGACAAAGTTATCAGGTAAAATAATAAACTTGTAATATGTCAATTATTTAAAAAAATGTTCTTAAAATGAGCGTGTTAAGATTCATGGCTTTCAATCCAAATGATCAATCTTATGGTCACATTCATTGCGTAATTTATTCAAATGATCTCATATTATGCACAAGGGTGAATCTTAGAATGACAAACAATGTTGCCTAAGGAAGTTTTCATTTTCTTTGGATGAAAAAATCATTTGCCATTTTTCTAATGCCGAAAATTAGTTTTTTTGTGAAGGATCTACCATATATTTGTTGCTAAATTGTACCAAATCAATTTTATAAAATACTAGTCCATATTTAATGTTGATCTAATGGTTGGGTCTCAAAAGATTTTATCCACCACTCCTAAAAAAGACAGTTTTCCGCCGATTCATATGAAAACGGGTCAAATTTGAACTACAGCTGCATTATACTTTACTCTTTATTTTTCCCAAAAATCATTTTAGGTACATAAGTATCAATTTAATCATAGATACATGGTGTGGTGGCAAGACATCGAGGTTTGGATGGTGTCTGAGGGCCCCAACTCCAGAGTGTGTAAACGAGCACGCCAACCGCGTGGTCACCGCGTGACTGTGGCATTGTCGCGCGTTCTGGGCAGCCTAGGCATGTGTTGTGGGTTTATCACTCCCCCGTTAGGTGTTAGTAAGAATAATACAACATAAAAATCTCACGAGGAGACTGAAATAAGCTCAAACATGAATTAGCAGCCAAGTGTTTGATTAGCGGTGGGGAAATTCACAAGGCCAATGGGCCTGATTTTTGGGTGAGGAATCTACTAAGGAGACTGTCTTAGCAAATTTTCAGCTCAAATGAAGGATCCTTGGTGGCACTTGCTTTGCAAAGTACCACAGTGGGAAGAAATATGGATGTTGAAGCTCGGCTCAAATGAATACATGGATTGATCTACAATTTGGTGGAGCATGGTGGTTTGGGCATAGGAAAGTACTATAGGTTTTTTATACCATTTGGACATGCCAAAGTGGCACTTCCTTCACAATGCTCTTATATGGGCAGAAACTTGTAAAAATTATTGAGAGGAATTAGATAAATGAAATGATCTCACATTTGGTGTAGATAAGTTACACATGTAGGAACATACCCTCGTAAATTATCAGCAGTAATGAAGAAATCTAAAATATATATGCTTCACAAACTAAAAATATGACCAGAATAAAAGATTGGATGATGAGATCACATGGATTACTGGATAGAGCTGAAATTTTGAAGAAAGTGATCATTTAGGCATATAGGCTATTTGGAAAAATCTTAGATCATTTGGATATTCCTAGCCAGTACTTCCTTCACAAAGCTTCTCTCTGGGTAGAAAATTTGGAAATTTGCCGAGGAAGATTTAATAAGCAATTACAGCTGAATATTGTCATGTGGCAACTATTTGGATATGGAAGATAGCCAAAAGAAGTTTGCGGGCAATAGGAGGTGTCTAGATAGCACTTGCTTTGTAATGTGCCAATCTGGACAGAAAATAGAAATTGAAGCTGTGCTCACATAAATGATTGGATGGAGCTGAAATTTGGAGGAGTATGATAAATTGGTCATATGAAGACACTGTAAAAAATTCATACCATTTGAATAAACAAAACTGGTTCTTCCCTCACAGTGCTCTCCATTGAACAGAACATTGGGAAAAAGATTGAGGGAAATTGGCTAAATTAAATGAGCTACAATTTGGTGGAGGGAGGTTATATGGTCAGGGTCATGTTCTGGTAAATTTTTATCATTTATAAAGCAATATAAAATGTAGTTGCTTCACAAAATGAAAATATTACCAGAAACAAAGATTTAATGGTGAGCTCACATGTATTGTTAGATGGGGCTCAAATTTTGTGGAGAGCTATTATTTGGGCATATATAAGATGTGGCAAAAATTCAACTCATTAGGTTACTCGTGGTTAGTACTTCCTTCACAAATCTTCTAGCTGAACAAAAACTATGGAAATTTGCTGAGAAAGATTTACTTGGCAAATGGAGATGATTTTTTCATAAGGCAATGATATGGATAGGAAAGAGTGCCCAAAATTTTGTGGGAAATTATGAAAATATAAATAGCACTTCCTTCACAAAGCGCCCACTACAAGAAATATGCTCATACATGACGTTTTTTAAGAAGTCGTTGATGAATTCGCCATAAATCTATGACGATTTCATCCGAGATTGTCGTAAACCGTTTGAGGGGACCAAATCTACATATAAATTATGACGATGTGAGTCACAAACGTCGTAACCGCATAAGATGAGATCGTCATAACTTTTATGACGATTATAAAAATATCGTAACATGTTCTAACTATGTTGACATGTCACTCGTGGGTCCACTCTATGTCACGCGCAAAACCTGCCTAGTTTGTGAAGCTACCTACTATTCTGTCATTCCAAAAATTCTCGAAAAATTCTCATAAATACTTTGGAACATATATTCCTCAAATATGTGAAAACCCTTACTTCCATAGTTCAAAAATAATTCAGAAATATTATTTTTCCTATTCTGTTCAAAATAGCAATTTGTGAAGGAAGTGCTATTTCTATTTATTTGATTACCCTCATATTTTTTGGGTACTCTTTCCTATCCAAATCATTGCCTCATGAAAACTTTCGGAACCATTTTCCTAGTAAATCTTTCTCAGTAAATTTCCAAAGTTTGTGTTCACCTAACAGCTTTGTGAAGGAAGTACTAGATAGGAATATCCTAATGAGTTGAATTTTTTCCACATCTTCTATGTGCCAAAAACATAGCTCTCCACAAAATTTTAGCCTCATCTAACAATCCATGTGATCTCATCATCCAATCTTTCTTTCTAGTAATATTTTCATTTTATGAAGAAACTACATTTTATATTATTTTATAGTTGATGAAAATTTACCACGGCATGAAACTAACCATATAACCTCACTCCACCAAATTTTAGCTCATTTAATTCAGCTAGTTTCCCTCAATAGTTTTCCTAATATTTTGTTCAGTAGAGAGCATTGTGAAGGAAGTACAATTTTTGTTTATCCAAATTTTATGAATTTTTTACAGTGCCTTAATGTGCCCAAATTATCATCCTCCTCCAAATTTCAGCTCAATCCAATCATCTATGCCATGAATGTGGCCATAAGATTGATCATTTGGCTTGAAAGCCATGAATCTTCACACATGATAGTTCATTTCTGAGAACACTTTTTAAAAATAATTACCATATTACAAGCTTATTATTTTTCCTCATAACTTGGTCACATATAATGACACAATGTGAAGGTTTTCCAAATTTTTGATTTGTTTTTGGAATTTTCATGCCCGTTCCAAAATGCGGTCAAAACGGTCGGCATGATCGTTCCTAGCTAGTGGTTGAATACTAGAAATTTTTAGGTGTTTCTCTCATTCAATAGATACCTATCTACCTAGAAATTATTTCTGAAAAACATCATGAGCAAACTATGAGGGAGCTGCAGTTCAAATTTGATTCGCTTCCTGCTCAATCGACGGAAATTTGTGTAAATGACCAAAAATAGCTAGAAAGGTCGGAAATGCATACAACTCGGCGATCATACATAAAATGTGGTCTAAGTTGAGTGAAAATTTCAATGATGCCCTTTTGCACAATATTTTTTATAGCTGGTTCACAAAATCTACTTATTTTTAGCACTTAGAAACTAGTATTTTAAATTGTAGATGTTTCCAACCAATGATAACTCTTCCCATGGATTACCCCACTATATCCAACTGAGCCGTCCACACTGTTGGAAATATGCCCTAGAGGCAATAATAAAATGGTTATTATCATATTTCCTTGTTCATGATAATCGACTATTGTTCATGCTATAATTGTATTAACAGGAAAAGTAATATATGTGTGAATAAATAGATCACAATGTGTCCCTAGCAAGCCTCTAGATGGCTAGCTCGTTAGTCAATAGATGATCATGGTTTCTTAGTCATAGGCATTAGATGTCATTGATAACGGGATCACATCATTGGGAGAATGATGTGATGGACAAGACCCAATCCTAAGCATAGCACTAGATCGTATTGTTCGTATGCTAAAGCTTTTCTAATGTCAAGTGTATTTTCCTTCGACCGTGAGATTGTGCAACTCCCGGATACCGTAGGAGTGCTTTGGGTGTATCAAACGTCACAACGTAACTGGGTGACTATGAAGGTGCACTACGGGTACCTCTGAAAGTGTCTGTTGGGTTGGTACGAATCGAGATCGGGATTTGTCACTCCGCGTAACGGAGAGGTATCTCTGGGCCCACTCGGTAGAACATCATCATGAGCTCAATGTGACTAAGGAGTTAGTCACACGATGACGTGCTACTGAATGAGTAAAGAGACTTACCGGTAACGAGATTGAACAAGGTATAGGTATACCGACGATCGAATCTCGGGCAAGTTCTATACCGACACACAAAGGGAATTGTATACGGGATTGATTGAATCCTTGACATCGTGGTTCATCTGATGAGATCATCGTGGAGCAAGTGGAAGCCACCATGGGTATCCATAACCCGCTGATGGTTATTTGGTCGGAGAGGTGTCTCGGTCATGTCTGCCTGTCTCCCGAACCCGTAGGGTCTACACACTTAAGGTTCGATGACGCTAGGTTTATAGGGAATTGTTATATGAGGTTACCGAAAGTTGTTCGGAGTCCCGGATGAGATCCCGGACATCACGAGGAGCTCCGGAATGGTCCAGAGGTAAAGATTGATATATAGGATGGATGGTTTTGGACACCGGAAATGTTTCGAGCGTCACCGGTAGTGTATCGGGACCACCGGAAATGGTTCCGGGTGTCCACCGGGAGGGGCCACCTGCCCCAAGAGGTAGCATGGGCCAAAAGAGGGAGGGCAACCAGCCCAAAGTGGGCTGCTGCGTCTCCCACAAAGAGGCCCAAGGCGCAGGAGGTGGAGAGGGGGGGAAACCCTAGGCGTTGGTGGGCCTAAGGCCCAGCTAGGGGTGCGCCACCCCCCTGCCCTTGCCGCCGCACCTCCCATCTCTTGGGGCTACAGCACCACCTAGGGTGGGAACCCTAGGGGTGGCACCCAGGCTCCCTCCCCTCCTCCTATATATAGTGGGGGTTTTGGGGCTGTTTGGCACACGGTTTTCTCTCTCCCTCGACGCAACCCTGCCCCCCTCCTTCCTCCTCTCCCACGGTGCTTGGCGAAGCCCTGCCGGGAGACCTCGTCTCTCCAGCGACACCACACCGTCGTGCTTCCGAAGATCTTCCCCAACCTCTCCCTCCTCCTTGCTAGATCAAGGTGCGGGAGACGTCACCGGGCTGCACGTGTGTTGAACGCAGAGGTGTCGTGGTTCGGCACTAGATCGAAATCACACCGCGATCTGAATCGCCGCGAGTACGACTCCATCAACCGCGTTCTAGCAACGCTTCTGCTTAGCGATCTTCAAAGGTATGAAGATGCACTCACCCCTCTCTCGTTGCTGGTCTCTCCATAGGAAGATCTCAATACGGCGTAGGCAACTTTTTGAATTTATGCTACGTTACCCAACAGTGGCATCCGAGCCAGGTTTTCTATGCGTAGACTGTATGCGCGAGTAGAACACAAAAGGTTGTGGGCAATGATTTGTCAATTACCTTCCGCTACTAGTCTTATTCTTTTCCGGCGGTATTGTGGGATGAAGCGGCCTGGACCGACCTTACACGTACGCTTACGTGAGACTGGTTCCACCGATAGACATGCACACCGTGCCTAAAGGTGGCTAGCGGGTGTCTGTCTCTCCTACTCTAGTCGGATTGGATTTGATGAAAAGGGTCCTTATGAAGGGTAAATACTTTGGCATATCATTGTTGTGGTTGTCACATAGGTAAGAAAGCGTTCTTGCTAGAAACCCAAATCAGCCACGTAAAACTTGCAACAACAATTAGAGGACGTCTAACTTGTTTTTGCAGGGTTTGACATGTGATGTGATATGGCCAAAGTTGTGATGTTGCATGTATGATGTATGAGATGATCATGTTATTGTAATAGGTTTCACAACTTGCATGTCGATGAGTATGACAACCGGCAGGAGCCATAGGAGTTGTCTTAATTTATTGTATTAGATGCAACGCCATGTGCTTACTACTTTTACTTCATTGCTAACGGTTAGCTATAGTAGTAGTGATAGTAGTAGTTGGCATGACGACTTCACGGAGACACGATGATGGAGATCATGATGATGGAGATCATGGTGTCACGCCGGTGACGATGATGATCATGCGATGCCTGAAGATGGAGATCGAAAGAGCAAAGATGATAATGGCCATATCATGTCACTATATGATTGCATTATGATGTTTATCATGTTTTTCATCTTATTGCTTAGAATGACGGTAGCATAATAAGATGATCCCTCTTAAAATTTCAAGAACGTATTCCCCTAAGTGTGCACCATTGCGAAGGATCGTTGTCTCGAAGCACCACATGATGATCGGGTGTGATAGATTCTAACGTTCGCATACAACAGGTGTAAGCCAGATTTACACACGCGAAACACCTAGGTTGACTCGACGAGCTTAGCATGTACAGACATGACCTCGAATACAAGAGACCGAAAGGTCGAACATGAGTCGTATGGTTGAATACGATCAGCATGAAGTTGCTCACCATGGTGACTAGTCCGTCTCACGTGATGATCGGACACGGGTTAGTCAACATGGATCATGTATCACATAGATTACTAGAGGGATATAGATTTACGTGAGAGTTCGTACTTAACTTGATTAAATGAACTTAATTGTCATGAACTTAATCCAAAAGTTGTCTTTATAAATATTGTAGATGGCCAATGTCAACCTCAATTTCAACTCATTCCTAGAGAAAAACAAGCTAAAAGATGATGGTAGCAACTATGCGGACTGGGTTCACAACTTCAAGCTCATTCTTGAAGCAGCTAAAAAGGCTTATGTCCTTGATGCGCCGCTAGGTGACCCTCCCGCTCCCGCAGCAGCCTAGGACATTCTGAACGTCTGGCAAACGCGGAGTGATGACTACTCTCTGGTTAGGTGTGGCATGTTATACAGTTTAGAAACGGGGCTCCAAAGGCGTTTTGAGCAACACGGTGCATATGAGATGTTCCAAGAGCTGAAACTGGTTTTTCAAGCTCATGACCGTGTCGAGAGATATGAAGTCTCCGACAAGTTCTTTAGCTCTAAGATGGAGGAGAACAGTTCTGTCAGTGAGCACATACTCAAAATGTCTGGGTTACACGGTCGTTTGACTTCACTTGGAGTCGAACTTCCGGATGATGCTATAATTGACAGAATCCTCCAGTCTCTCCCACCAAGCTACAAAGGTTTTATGCTGAACTACAACATGCAAGGGATGGAGAAGACCATTCCCGAGTTATACTCGATGCTCAAGTCTGCAGAAGTAGAAATCAAGAAAGAGCATCAAGTGTTGATGGTCAACAAGACCACCAGTTTCAAGAAGGGCAAGGGTAAGAAGAACTTCAAGAAAGACGACAAAGCCATTGTCGCGCCCGGTAAGCCAGATGAGGGGAAGAAGAAAAAGAATGAACCCAAGCCTGAGACTGAGTGCTTCTATTGCAAGGGAAAGGGTCACTAGAAGCGTAACTGCCCGAAGTACTTAGCGGACAAGAAGGCCGGCAACGTTAAAGGTATATGTGATATACATGTTATTGATGTGTACCTTACCAGCGCTCGTAGTAGCTCCTGGGTATTTGATACCGGTGTTGTTGCTCACATTTGCAACTCAAAGCAGGAACTGCGGAATAAGCGGAGACTGACCAAGGACGAGGTGACGATGCGCGTCGGGAATGGCTCCAAGGTGGATGTGATCGCCGTCGGCACGCTACCTCTACATCTACCGTCGGGATTAGTTTTAAACCTTAATAGTTGTTATTTAGTACCAGCTTTGAGCATGAATACTGTATCAGGGTCTTGCTTAATGCGAGACGGCTACTCATCTAAGTCAGAGAATAAAGGTTGTTCTATTTATATGAGTGATATGTTTTATGGGCATGCTCCACTGGTGAATGGTTTATTCTTGATGAATCTCGTTCGTGATCTTACACATATTCATAGTGTGAATAGCAAAAGATGTAAAGTTGATAATGATAGTCCCACATACTTGTGGCACTGCCGCCTTGGTCATATCGGTGTTAAGCGCATGAAGAAGCTCCATACTGATGGACTATTAGAGTCTCTTGACTTTGAATCATTTGAAACATGCGAACCGTGCCTCATGGGCAAGATGACTAAGACTCCATTCTCAGGAATAATGGAGAGAGCGACCGACTTATTGGAAATAATACATACTGATGTGTGTGGTCCAATGAACGTTGAAGCTCGCGGTGGCTATCGTTATGTTCTCACTCTCATCGATGATTTGAGTAGGTATGGGTATATCTACTTGATGAAGCACAAATCTGAGACGTTTGAAAAGTTCAACGAATTTCAGAGTGAGGTTGAGAATCAACGTGACAGAAAAATTAAGTGTCTACGATCTGATCGTGGAGGAGAATATTTGAGTCACGAGTTTGGCACACACCTAAGGAAGTGTGGAATCGTTTCACAACTGACGCCGCCTGGCACACTGCAACGCACCGGAGTGTCTGAACATCGTAATCGCACTTTATTAGATATGGTACAATCTATAATGTCTCTTACCGACTTACCGCTATCATTTTGGGGATACACATTAGAAACTGCAGCATTCACTTTAAATAGGGCACCGTCTAAATCCGTTGAGACGACACCGTATGAACTATGGTTTGGCAAGAAACCTAAGTTGTTGTTTCTTAAAGTTTGGGACTACGATGCTTATGTGAAGAAACTTCAACTAGAGAAGCTCGAACCCAAAGCGAAGAAATGTGTATTCATAGGATACCCTAAGGAAACTATTGGGTATACCTTCTATCTTAGATCCAAAGGTAAAACCTTTGTTGCCAAGAACGGATCCTTTCTAGAGAAAGAGTTTCTCTCGAAAGAAGTAAGTGGGAGGAAAGTAGAACTTGATGAGGTAATTACACCCCCTCTCGAACAGGAAAGTAGCGCAGCGCGGGAAATTGTTCCTGTGGCGCCTGCACCAATTGAAGAGGAAGTTAATGATAATGATCATGAAGCTTCGGATCAAGTTACTACTGAACCGTGAAGGTCCACAAGGGCACGCTCCGCACCAGAGTGGTACGGCAACCCTGTGATGGAAATCATATTGTTAGACAACGGTGAACCTTCGAACTATGAAGAAGCAATGGCGGGCCCGGATTCCAACAAATGGCTTGAGGCTATGAAATCCAAGATAGGATCCATGTATGAGAACAAAGTATGGACTTTGGTGGACTTGCCCTTTGACCGGCGAGCCATAGAAAATTAGTAATGTGAATCATGTTAGCAATTGCCGCCTTTTATGATTATGAAATTTGGCAAATGTGACCGTTTATAAAGCTCAACTTGTCGCAAAGGGTTTTCGACAAATTCAAGGAATTGACTACGGAGAGACTTTCTCTCCCGTAGCGAAGCTGAAATCAGTCTGAATCATGTTAGCAATTGCCGCCTTTTATGATTATGAAATTTGGCAAATGGACGTCAAAACAACGTTCCTTAACGGGAACCTTAAGGAAGAGTTGTATATGATGCAACCAGAAGGTTTTGTTGACCCTAAGGGTGCTAACAAAGTGTGCAAGCTCCAGCGCTCCATCTATGGGCTGGTGCAAGTATCTTGGAGTTGGAACATTCGCTTTAATGAGGTGATTAAAGCGTTTGGGTTCATACAGGTTTATGGAGAAGCCTGTCTGTACAAGAAAGTGAGTGGGAGCTCTGTATCTTTCCTCATACTGTATGTGGATGACATATTATTGATGGGGAATAATATAGAGATGTTGGAGAGCATAAAGGCCTATTTGAACAAGAGTTTTCCAATGAAGGACCTTGGAGAAGCTGCATACATATTAGGCATCAAGATCTATAGAGATAGATCGAGGCGCCTCATAGGTCTTTCGCAAAGTACATACCTTGACAAGATATTGAAGAAGTTCAATATGGATAACTCAAAGAAAGGGTTCTTGCCAGTTTTGCAAGGTATGAGATTGAGTAAGACTCAGTCACCGACCACGACAGCAGATAGAGAGAAGATGAGTACTGTCCCCTACGCTTCAGCGGTAAGCTCTCTAATGTATGCCATGCTGTGTACCAAACCTGATATAAACCTTGCCATAAGTTTGGTAGGGAGGTACCAAAGTGATCCTGGTATGGAACACTAGACAACGGTCAAGAATATCCTTAAGTACTAGAAGTGGACTAAGGAGATGCTTCTCGTTTATGGAGGTGACGAAGAGCTCGTCGTAAAGGGTTACGTCGACGCTAGCTTCGACACAGATCCGGATGACTCTAAGTCACAGACCGGGTACGTATATGTTTTGAATGGTGGGGCAGTGAGCTGGTGCAGGAGCAAGCAAGAAGTCGTGGCAGCATCTACATGTGAAGCGGAGTACATAGCTGCTTCAGAAGTGGCTCATGAGGGAATTTGGATGAAGGAGCTCATCACCGACCTTGGAGTGGTTCCAAGCGCGTCGGGTCCAATGACACTCTTTTGTTATAACACTGGGGCCATTGCCATTGCCAAGGAGCCCAGGTTTCACCGAAAGACCAAGCACATCAAACGCCGCTACAACTCCATCCAGGACCATGTCCACAGTGGAGTAATAGATATTTGTAAAGTACACACGGATCTGAATATTGCAGACCCGTTGACTAAACCTCTTCCACGAGAAAAACAGGATCAACACCATAATGCTATCGGTGTTCGATACATCACAATGTAACTAGATTATTGACTCTAGTGCAAGTGGGAGACTGTTGGAAATATGTCCTAGAGGCAATAATAAAATGGTTATTATCATATTTCCTTGTTCATTATAATCGTCTATTGTTCATGTTATAATTGTATTAACAGGGAACAGTAATACATGTGTGAATAAATAGATCACAATGTGTCCCTAGCAAGCCTCTAGTTGGCTAGCTCGTTAGTCAATAGATGATCATGGTTTCCTTGTCATGGGCATTAGATGTCATTGATAACGGGATCACATCATTGGGAGAATGATGTGATGGACAAGACCCAATCCTAAGCATAGCACTAGATCGTATTGTTCGTATGCTAAAGCTTTTCTAATGTCAAGTGTATTTTCCTTCGACCGTGAGATTGTGCAACTCCCAGATACCGTAGGAGTGCTTTGGGTGTATCAAACGTCACAACGTAACTGGGTGACTATGAAGGTGCACTACGGGTACCTCTGAAAGTGTCTGTTGGGTTGGTACGAATCGAGATCGGGATTTGTCACTCCGCGTAACGGAGAGGTATCTCTGGGCCCACTCGGTAGAACATCATCATGAGCTCAATGTGACTAAGGAGTTAGTCACACGATGACGTGCTACTGAATGAGTAAAGAGACTTACCGGTAACGAGATTGAACAAGGTATAGGTATACCGACGATCGAATCTCGGGCAAGTTCTATACCGACAGACAAAGGGAATTGTATACGGGATTGATTGAATCCTTGACATCGTGGTTCGTCTGATGAGATCATCGTGGAGCAAGTGGAAGCCACCATGGGTATCCATAACCCGCTGATGGTTATTTGGTCGGAGAGGTGTCTCGGTCATGTCTGCCTGTCTCCCGAACCCGTATGGTCTACACACTTAAGGTTCGATGACGCTAGTGTTATAGGGAATTGTTATACGAGGTTACCGAAAGTTGTTCGGAGTCCCGGATGAGATCCCGAACGTCACGAGGAGCTCCGGAATGGTCCGGAGGTAAAGATTGATATATTGGATGGATGGTTTTGGACACCGGAAATGTTTCGGGCGTCACCGGTAGTGTACCGGGACCACCGGGACTACCGGAAATGGTCCCGGGGGTCCACCAGGAGGGGCCACATGCCTCAAGAGGTAGCATGGGTCAAAAGAGGGAGGGAAACCAGCCCAAAGTGGGCTGGTGCGCCTCCCACAAAGAGGCCCAAGGCGCAGGAGGTGGAGAGGGGGGAAACCCTAGGCGCTGGTGGGCCTAAGGCCACCTAGGGGTGCGCCACCCCCTCCCCCTGCCCTGGCCGCCGCACCTCCCATCTGGGGGGGCTGCCGCACCACCTAGGGTGGGAACCCTAGGGGTGGCACCACCCTCCCATCCTCCTATATATAGTGGGGGTTTTGGGGCTGTTTGGCACACGGTTTTCCCTCTCCCTCGGCGCAGCCCTGCCCCCCTCCTTCCTCCTCTCCCACGGTGCGTGGCGAAGCCCTGTCGGGAGACCTCGTCTCTCCATCGACACCACGCCATCGTGGTGCCAGAGATCTTCCCCAACCTCTCACTCCTCCTTGCTGGATCAAGGTGCGGGAGACGTCACCGGGCTGCACGTGTGTTGAACGCGGTGGTGCCGTGGTTCGACACTAGATCGGAATCACACCGCTATCTGAATCGCCGCGAGTACGACTCCATCAACCGCGTTCTAGCAACGCTTCCCCTTAGCGATCTTCAAAGGTATGAAGATGCACTCACCCATCTCTCGTTGCTGGTCTCTCCATAGGAAGATCTGAATATGGCGTAGGAAAATTTTGAATTTATGCTACGTTACCCAACACACACTCGATGGAGGGCTCGGTGGAGGTCAACGTGATTTCTATTGTTGATCTCGCATTAGTTCAAATGGTCCAAATTTGAATTTAAAAATAAAGTTAAGCGATAAAAGTTTTCTAATGTCAAAATAAAAATGTTTACCTAGGAGAATTGTTCTTTAGGAACTACTAGTTTTAAGGGGTTTTATTATGCTAAAATAAAATAAAACTAAAGATGTTAAATAGTGAAATAAAAATAGAAACAAATAAAAAAAGGAGGAAAGAAACCCCCCTTGGCCCAAACTGGGCCGGCCTCAACCAGCCCACCTAACCGGGGGGTATTTATCCCCCCATCTAACCCTAAATCCACCCACAGCTTCACTCCCAATCCACCCCACGCCGCCACCCCATCCATGAGGGGAAAGCCCCCTCGTCCCGTGTCCCCATCGCCCCCCTCGATCTCTCTCCCACGGCGCCCCTTCTCCACCGCCGACCGCGCCGGCCCTCCCTCCCCTCGCTCACCTCACCCCGCCGCCGCGACCTCCTCCAGCTCCCTCCATTTCGCCTCTCCTCCTGATTCGCACCGCTTCCCTATGCAATCGGGGTAGAGCCATGGCGGGGATCCTGGCATGGGCGGCCGACGTGGTCGGCGGCGACGCTGACAGTGACGACGAGGCCACCGCCGAGCGCGAGCGCGCCGCGGCCATGACCCCGAACACGAACATTCCAGATCCACACATGCAAGATTCGCCTCCCCCTCTCTCGATTTCATCTCCTCCCCTTGCATGCTTTAATCCATATCATGATCCAGGACGGCGGCGGCCATGACCCTCCCACCCAGACCCGCCAGCACCGTCGTCAAGGGCTCCCTCCCTTGACCTGGGCCTCGACGGAGGTCCCAAAATCGCACGCCCGCGCGCCGGGGTGGGACTGCTCGGCCGACGATGCGATCGTCTGTACGTGAGGAGACGGCTGCCTGCTCCGTGCCAACCCACTCTTCCTCAGGTCCGCCACGGTCATAAGAGAACTCGTGCTGTCGTCATATTTGTTGCTATCTGTATGTCGCGGTGGTGCCAGCGCCATCCCCGGAACACGATTGGCTGGCTGCTCTTCCTGCTTCCCCGGTGGATTGTGAGATATGTGTTGCTAGGCCCCTGTCATGATATGTGTTGTTAGGCCCCTGTCATGATAACTCGAAGCACACCTCATATCTTTAGTGTCCGTTTGCATGTTGTCAATTCACAGGTTCCATTATTCTATTTGTCGAGTACTCTTAAAGATGGATTTCTAATTCCTCTTTATTGTAGGTTTGCCAATATCATTTATATATCCCTTCTTGTATTTCATGGTATGTGCACCTCCTCCTAAAGGATTATCGCATCGACAATTTTCTACACATAGTATTAGATTCATACTGTAACGAGGAGATTGGATGTATGGCTGTGTTATAGTATGTCCCTTTATTAATTGTACTATGTATTAAAGTTTCAAGCATCAATCACATGAATATGCTAGCTTCTGGTTAAAATCTACACAGGCAGCAATAAAAGTTTCGTCGTTACCACCCGTATCTATAATATATATGCAGGATCTAGTTTTGCTCTAAACTTGTACAAAGTTTAGGCATTGCATTTTTTTCATAATTAGTATTCATTAAATAAGTTTTGAAGTTTACTTAGTTAGTTACTCCGTTATTTGATATATTTTCATGTTGTTAGCTGATTACCCATCTCTAGTCCGAAGTGTGTAGTATGGTATGACAACAATTGCGTTTGCAACATTATTTTTCAGTGCACTTGTCCTGAAACTGATTATATGAAACGGTAGCATGCTTTTTTCATAACCATAGACAAATTTGGGTGCATTGAGTTTTCTCCACAGGGACGTGTGATACGTCTCAAACGTATCTATAATTTTTGATGGTTTCAGGCTGTTATCTTGTCATCTTTGGATGTTTTATGTACCTTTTGTATCTTTTTTGGGACTAACTTATTAATTCAGTGCCAAGTGCCAGTTCCTGTTTTTTCTGTGTTTTTGGCTCTTTTCAGATCTGATTTTGGAACGGAGTCCAAACGGAATAAAATCCCCGAAATGATTTTTTCCCGAACGGAAGAAGATCAGGGGGCCTGTGGGCCAAGCCAGGAGGGCTCGAGGGAGCCCACAAGCCCCCACTCCGCCACCAGGGGGAGGCGGCGGTGATCAGGCTTGTGGCCTCCCGGGCACCCCCCCTGGCCTGGATCTTTGGCCTATATATTCCCTAAAATACAACAAAAAATCAGGGGAGCCTCGAAAATACTTTTCCGTCGCTGCAAGTTTCCGTTTCCGCGAGATCTCATCTGGAGACCCTTCCCGGTGCCCTGCCGGATGGGACTTTAGAGTTGGAGGGCTTCATCATCATCATCATCGCCCCTCCAATGACTCGTGAGTAGTTCACTTCAGACCTATGGGTCCGTAGTTAGTAGCTAGATGGCTTCTTCTCTCTCTTGCATCTTCAATACAAAGTTCTCCATGATCTTCATGGAGATCTATCCGACGTAATCTTCTTTGGCGGTGTGTTTGTCGAGATCCGATGAATTGTGGATTTGTGATCAGATTATCTATGATATATATTTGAGTCTTTGTTGATTTCTTATATGCATGATTTGATATCCTTGTAAGTCTCTCCGAGTCTTGGGTTTTGTTTGGCCAACTAGATCTACGATTCTTGCAATGGGAGAAGTGCTTGGTTTTGGGTTCTTACCATGTGGTGACCTTTCCCAGTGACAGTAGGGGTAGCAAGGCACACATTGAGTAGTTGCCATCAAGGGTAACAAGGTGGACTATGTCGTTGATATGAGATTCTCCATCTACATCATGTCATCTTGCTTAAGGCGTTACTCTGTTCTTTTGGACTTAATACACTAGATGCATGCTGGATAGCGGTCGACGTGTGGAGTAATAGTAGTAGATGCAGAAAGTATCGGTCTACTTGTTTTGGACATGATGCCTATAGATATAATCATTGCCATAGATGACGTCACGACTTTGCGCGGTTCTATCAATTGCTCGACAGTAATTTGTTCACCCACCGTCTACTTGCTTTCATGAGAGAAGCCACTAGTAAACACTACGGCCCCCGGGTCTATTCACATATATCGTTTACACCTCCGCTTTTACTTTGCTTTGTTACTTTGTTGCTTTCACTTCTCACTTTGCGAGCAATCTATAAGGGATTGACAACCCCTTCATAGCGTTGGGAGCAGGTTCTTTGTGTTTGTGCAGGCACTTGTGATACTCCTTCACTGGATCGATACCTTGGTTCTCAAAACTGAGGGAAATACTTACCACCGCTGCGCTACATCACCCTTTCCGCTTCGAGGGAACACCAACACAAGGCTCCAAGGCCACGGGGAAATCCTTTGCATATTTGCCTTGGAATTCCCTAAAGGCATAGCCATAGCACAAGGATTCCTAGTGCCGTTGCTGAGGAGAATCAAGACAAGAACAGTCTCCCGTCAGCATGTGTTTCTGGCGCCGTTGGAAGGTCTTTTGTTGCAGTAGCAGAAGTATTTCTGGTGCCGTTGCCGGGGAGGAGAGATCTATCCAAGTAGGTCTCATAAACTCATCTCCTGCATTTACTTTTTTGCCAGTTGCCTCTCGTTTTCCTCTCCCCCACTTCACATTTGCCGTTTTCATTTGCCTTTCTCCTTTGTCGTTGTCTTTTGCCTTTGTCGGTTCTCTTGCTTGCTTGTGTGCTTGTTTGTTTGTTGAAGTCATCATGGCTGAAAACACCAAACTTTGCGACTTCTCGAGCACTAATAATAATGATTTTATTAGTACTCCGATTGCTCCCGCCACTAGTGCAGAATCGTATGAAATCAACGCAGCTCTGTTGAATCTTGTTATGAAAGAGCAATTCTCTAGCCTTCCTAGTGAAGATGCCGCATCCCATCTCAATACCTTCATTGAGCTTGGTGATATGCAAAAGAAAAGAGATGTGGATAATGACGTGATTAAGTTGAAACTTTTTCCTTTCTCGTTGCGAGATCGCGCAAAAACTTGGTTTTCTTCTTTGCCTAAAAATAGTATCGATTCTTGGGATAAGTGCAAAGATGCTTACATATCCAAGTATTTTCCGCCGGCTAAGATCATCTCTTTACGTAACGAAATCATGAATTTCAAGCAACTTGATCATGAACATGTTGCACAATCTTGGGAGAGGATGAAGCTTATGATTAGAAATTGTCCTGCTCATGGCTTGAGTTTGTGGATGATTATACAAATCTTTTACGCTGGCTTGAATTTCGCTTCTCGCATTATCTTGGACTCCGCCTCAGGTGGAACGTTAATGAAAATCATGTTAGGAGACGCTACAAAACTCCTAGACAATATCAAGACCAACTACTCTCAGTGGCACACTAAAAGGTCGCCTGCTAGCAAAAAGGTCCCCGCTATAGAAGAAATTAACTCGCTTAGTGCTAAGATGGACGAGTTGATGAATTTGGTTGCTAGTAGAAATGCTACTGTAGATCCTAATGACATGCCACTATCTTCTTTGATTGAGAGTAGCAACGCTAGTTTGGACGTGAATTTTGTTGGTAGGAACAATTTTGGCAACAACAATGCTTTTAGAGGAAACTATGTTCCTAGGCCTTTTCCTAGTAACTCCTCTAACAATTATGGAAATTCCTACAACAACACTTATGGAAATCACAACAAATTACCCTCTGATTTAGAGAGTAATATCAAAGAGTTCATCAACTCTCAAAAGATTTTCAATGCATCCATAGAGGAAAAACTACTCAAAATAGACGATTTGGCTAAAAGCGTTGATAGGATGTCTTGTGATATTGATGCTTTGAAAGTTAGATGCGCTCCTCCCAAGGTCAACTTGGATGAAACTTTGAAAGCTATGCGTGTCTCCATGAATGAGAGCAAAGAAAGAACCGCCCAAATTCGCGCTAGGCATGAATGGTTTAAAAGGGTGCGTTCTAGTGATGCAAATCACAAAGATCTTAAAGTGCTTGGTGTGTCTCCTCTTGAATCTTTGTTTTCGCGTGTCAAACCTATTTATGGAGGGCTGGTTATGAATCCACTTTGGTTGAAAAACGCCCCAATGATTCGGAGTAAACCCATCTTGATGATAAAGGTGTGGAGAGTGGAGTAGAAGAAATCAAAATTTTGGCTAGTACTGAAACTCCCACTTTGGATTTCAAGGAATTCAATTATGATAATTGCTCCTTGTTTGAATGCATTTCTTTGATGCAATCCATTGCAAACTCCCCACACGCTTATAGCCAAAGCAAAGCCTTTACCGCGCATATCGTAGATGCTATGATGAAATGTCTTGAAGAGAAGCTCGAACTAGAAGTCTCTATACCTAGAAAACTTCATGATGAGTGGGAACCTACTATCAAAATCAAGATCAAAAACTATGAGTGCAATGCTTTGTGTGATTTGGGTGCTAGTGTTTCCGCGATTCCTAAGTCTTTATGTGATATTCTTGGTTTTCATGAGATTGAAGAGTGTTCTCTTAATTTGCATCTTGCGGATTCTACTATCAAGAAACCCATGGGGAGGATCGATGATGTTCTTATTGTTGCAAATAAGAACTATGTACCCGTGGATTTCATTGTACTTGACATAGATTGCAATCCTTCATGTCCCATTATTCTTGGTAGACATTTCCTAAGGACTATTGGTGCTATCATCGATATGAAGGAAAGGAATAATAGATTTCAATTTCCTTTAAAGAAGGGCATGGAGCACTTTCCTAGAAAGAAAATAAGATTGCCTTATGAATCTATGATGAGGGCTACTTATGATTTGAGCACCAAAGATGACTATACGTGATTCCATCACCTTTTGCCTAGCTAAGGGCGTTAAACAAAAGCGCTTCTTGGGAGGCAACCCAACGAATCTATCCTTTTTCTTTCTGTTTTATGTTTTATACACTTCCATAATTCTGTTATGATTGTGTTTTTTGTGTTTCTTTTTGCGTTTGTGCCAAGCAAAACCGTTATGATTAGTCTTGGGGATGATCGTTTGGTCATGCTGGAAAAGACAGAAACTTTCTGCTCACGAAAAGAATTTTAATTTTTTCTGTAAGAGATTTTGAGTTTTTTCTTTTTGCTGCTGATTTCTACGCAAATTCTTCAGACTGTCGTAAGTTTTCAGAATTTGTGAAGTACCAGAGGTATAAGAAATATACAGATTGCTACAGACTGGTCTGCTGTTAACACATTCTGTTTTTGTTGTGTTGGTTGCTTATTTTGATGAAACTATGGATAGTATGGGGGGTATTAGCCATGGAAGATTGAAAATACAGTAACCCAACATCAGCACAAGTAGAATTTAAGTTTGCTACGGTACCTAAGGAAGTGGTGGTTTGCTTTCTCATACTAATGTTATCACGAGTTTCTGTTTAAGTTTTGTGTTGTGAAGTTTTCAAGTTTTGGGTGAAGTTCTTATGGACAAAGAGATAAAGAGTGGCAAGAGCTCAAGCTTGGGGATGCCCAAGGCACCCCAAGAGATTCAAGGATGCCGTAAAATCCTAAGCTTGGGGATGCCCTGGGAAGGCATCCCCTCTCTCGTCTTCAATCCATCGGTAACGTTACTTGGGGCTATATTTTTATTCACCACATGTTATGTGTTTTTGCTTGGAGCGTCTTGTATCGTAGGAGTCTTTGATTTTTCTGTTGTGTCACAATCATCCTTGCTGCACACCTAGAGAGAGAGACATGCACACACCGTAATTTTGTGGAGCTTCACTTATATCTTTTGGTAGACAATTCAGCTGACATGTGCTTCACTTATATCTTTTGAGCTAGATACTTTTGCTCTATGTGCTTCACTTATATCTTTTAGAGCACAGCGGTGCGTGGCTTGGTAGTTGATCTATGCTTTGAAAGTAGTCTCAAAATGGGTAGTTGTCCAAAGGGATACGAAAACTTCCACCTTCATGTGCATTGAATAGTTACAGAAGTTTGATTCA
This sequence comes from Hordeum vulgare subsp. vulgare, assembly GCF_904849725.1. NCBI lineage: Eukaryota > Viridiplantae > Streptophyta > Magnoliopsida > Poales > Poaceae > Hordeum > Hordeum vulgare. Next base: position 26,446,975 of record NC_058523.1, on the reverse strand, counting down.
TCTCAATTAGTTTTGAGTTGTGGTTATGGTAATATTGAAGTTATGCTAGTAAGGTGTTGTGGATCTAGAAATACTTGTGTTGAAGTTAGTGATTCCCGTAGCATGCACGTATGGTGAACCGCTATGTGATGAAATCTGAGCATGATTAGTCTATTGATTGTCATCCTTTGCATGGCGGTCGGGATCGTGCGATGGTTTATACCTACCAACCCTTCCCCTAGGAGTATGCGTTGAATGCTTTGTTTCGATTACTAATAAAACTTTTGCGACAAGTATATGAGTTCTTCATGACTAATGTTTAGTCCATGGTTTAGATGCACTTTCATCTTCCACCATCACTATCTTCTTAGTGCCGTGCAACTTTCGCCGGTGCACAAAACCCACCATTAGCCTCCCTCAAAACAGCCACCATACCTACCTACTATGGCTTTTTCAAAGTCATTCCGAGTTATATTGCCATGCAACTACCACCATGACTTGTGCCATCACGTCTACATTGATATTGCATGATCGTAAGATAGCTAGCATGATGTCTCCATTAATGTCTATGCCATGCTAGATCATTGTCACGGTACACTACCGAAAGCGTTCCATATAGAGTCTTCGTTGCTCTAACTTTTGAGTTGAAAGTGTGATGATCATCATTAATGGAGCATTGTCCGATGTGAGGAAATAAAAGAGGCCAAAGAAGCCCACCAAAAAAAAGAGGCCAAAGAGCCCACCAAATTTATTTATTTTCAAATGAGAGAAAAAGAGAGAAGGGACAATGCTACCACGTTTTCCACACTTGTGCATATTAAGCACCCACTACTGGAAAACAGTTATTTGCCATCTGCTGCTTCTTTGCCGTGTGCTGGCTGATGGCAAAGACCAAAGACCCTCTTTGCCATCAGCTACCAGAAACCAGACGACAAAGAGCAGGTTGATGCCAAAGGTACTATTTGCCTTCAGCCAGCTCTTTGTCGTCTGCCAGCTCACGGCAAAGAGCATGCAGGCAGACGGCAAAGAGCATGGCCGGCCCACCCCGCAGCCCCTCTCTCCCCCCTAACGGCCACTTTCTTTGTCGTCTACCTGCATGCTCTTTGCCGTCGGGAGGCGGACGGCAAAGAGCGTGCCCCCCTAACGGCCGTTAGCCCCACCCTCGCGCGCCTCTCTCTCCCCCTAACGGCCACCCCGACTCCCCTCTCTCTCACCCCCGACACCACCACCGCCGTCGCGCCCTCCTCCGGCCTCCCTGCGCCGCCCTGCGCCCTCCTCCTCCCCGGCCGCCCTGGACCCTCCACCACCGCCGCCCTACGCCCCCTCCTCCACCACGGCCATCGCGCCCTCCTCCGGCCTCCCTGCCCCACCGCCGCCGCCGCCGATGCCACCCCCACCCCAGCGCCCCACCCCGCCGTCGCCGCCCTCCTCGCGCCCCTCACCGTGCCCCTCCTCCCCCTGCTGCCCTCCTCCCCCTACGACCTCTCCTCCCCCTGCGGCCCTCCTCCCCCTACGGCCCTCCTTCGGTTAGTTTTTTTCTTCTTTTTTTAATAGTTTTTGTTTAATTAGTTATATGTTTTAGTGAGGTTTTGGCTTAGTTTTAGTTTAGTTTAGGTTCAGTTTTAGTTTAGGTTTAGTTAGGTTAGTTTCCTGTTTAGTAAAGGAGAAAAGGAGAAGAAGAAGTAGGAGAAGGTTGAAGAAGAAGAAGGAGAAAGGAGAAGAAGGAGAAGGAGAAAGGAGAAGAAGGAGAAGGAGAAAGGAGAAGAAAAAATAAGAAGAAGAAGGAGAAAGGACAAGAAAAAATAAGAAGAAGAAGGAAAAGAAGAAGAAGGAAAAGGAAGGGAAGGAGAAGAAAGAAGAAGAAGAAGAAGAAGAAGAAAAATAGGAGAGGAAGAGAAGAATAAGAGGAAAAAAGAAAATAAGAAGAAGAAGAAGAAGAAGAAGAAGAGAAGAAGAAAACAAGAAGAAGGAGAAGAAGAATAAGAGGAAAAAAGAAAAAAGAAAATAAGAAGAAGAAGAAGAAGAAGAAGAAAAAGAAGAGAAGAAAAGAAGAAGGAGAAGAAGAATAAGAGAAAAAAGAAAAAAGAAAATAAGAAGAAGAAGAAGAAGAAGAAGAAGAAGAAGAAGAAGAAGAAGAAGAGAAAGGAGAAGAAGAAGAAGGAGAAAGCAGAAGAAGAAGAAGGAGAAAGGAGAAGAAGAAGAAGGAGAAAGGAGAACAAAAAAATAAGAAGAAGGAAAAGGGAGGGAAGGAGAAGAAAAAAGAAGAAGAAAAATAGGAGAGGAAGAGAAGAATAAGAGGAAAAAATAAAATGAGAAGAAGAAGAAGAAGAAGAAGAAGAAGAAGAAGAGAAGAAGAAGGAAACAAGAAGAAGGAGAAGAAGAATAAGAGGAAAAAAGAAAATAAGAAAATAAGAAGAAGAAGAAGAAGAAGAAGAAGAATAAGAAGAAGAAGAAGAAGAAGAAGAAGAAGAAGAAGAAGAAGAAGAAGAAGAAGAAGAAGAAGAAGAAGAAGAAGAAGAGAAGAAAATAAGAAGAAGGAGAAGAAGAATAAGAGGGAAAAAGAAAAAAGAAAATAAGAAGAAGAAGAAGAAGAAGAAGAAGAAGAGAAGAAAAGAAGAAGAAGGAGAAGAAGAATAAGAGGGAAAAAGAAAAAAGAAAATAATAATAAGAAGAAGAAGAAGAATAAGAGGAAAAAAGAAAAAAGAAAATAAGAGTTAGGTCACATATTTTTTGATTATCTTATAAAAACATCATATTTGTGTTGATCGGGAGAATTTCAATGTGAAGTTGTTCGACGACATCCACGTGCGTTGGACGAGCTCCGCCCCTATGTTTGTTGGTGAGCACAAATGACTTCTCCTCCTACCCCCTTAATTTGCTCTGTCCCGGTCTTCGTGCCGATGAAATTTGCTAGCTATATATAGGTTTCTTCAATCATGAGTATGCGTGACCAGTATGCGTCTCCCGTTCGAAAGGGAGACGTCTATAAATATGCATGTCTTTGCATATTTATAACCGCCATCCTTTCGAATTGTCCAACATTATCCATGGATAGCCCGAGTAAATGTAGATTGGGTTCGTTTTCCCGTATGCTGTGCTCTCGATCCGATGCGAAATTTCGTCAGTGCCTCCCTGTTGTTCTCTGGATCCACATCCTCTTTGTTTATTGCGGAGACGTGTATCAGGAGAACAACGGGGAGGTGCTGCCGAAATTTTGCGTTGGATCCGGAGCAGAGCATGGGAAAACGAACCCAATCTACACATACTCGGGTGGGATTAGGACCTATCTTTACCTATTAGCGTGTAGGTTGCCTGGACGTAATAAAAATGGCGAACTTGATTAACCGATGAATATAAATGCTAAATTATATATAAATATATTTCTTCTGTCTTTAGTAGCTACGCAATATGAGTGATCGTGCGTGGATGTATACCGGTCACCCTAGTTAGAAAGAGATGACGAAAGAATGGTTTGTAAAAACAAAGGAATTTGTGAAAGCCGCATTCACAAATGGCCAGGAAAGAAACTATTGCCCCTGTCCTGGATGCAACAACTATAAAAAGACGACAGAGGCTTAATGATTAAACACCTGTAGAGGAGGGGTTTTAAGCCTAATTATACGGTGTGGACATTTCATGGTGAGTCTATACAATGCACAAGAGCTGAGGTGGTCCGTCTTCGCACGGACGAGCATGGTACCGGGATCGAAGACATGGTGCAAGACTTTGATGATGCTCGGGATTCGGAAGATGAGATGGAGGAATCTGCAAAGGCCTTTTATGAAATGTTGGAGTCTTCAAAACATCATCTCCATGAGCACACTAAGCTCTGTCAGCTGGATGCAATTGCACAAGTAATGGCTCTGAAGGCTCAGTTCAACTTGGGAAGAGAATGCTACAACGCGATGATGACACTATTTGGACGCTTCCTACCCAAAGGCCATGTCATGCCTGCAAACCTGTATCAGTCGGACAAAATACTTCGTGTACTTAAGATGCCCTATGAGAATATAGATGCATGTGAGAAAGGATGTGTCTTATTTAGGAAGGAGTATGCACACTTGGACTATTGTCCCAATTGCGAGTCTTGCAGGTATCTTGTGGTAGACAACGGTATGGGTGAGAAGAGGCAGACCAAAATCGCAGTCAGTGTTCTTCGGTATATGCCAATCGTACCAAGACTTCAACGTCTTTTCATGGTCGAAGAGACAGCCAGACAGATGACATGGCACAAATTGGGCAAAAGAACCAAACTAGATGCGGATGGGAATAAGATGATGGTACACACATCGGATGGGGAAGCGTGGAAACATTTCAATGGATTGCATCAGGATAAAGCGGCAGATCCAAGGAATCCTCGAGTCTGCGCTGCCACGGATGGTTTTAATCCCTTCGGCATGACGGCAACCCAATACAGTTGTTGGCCTGTATTTGTCATTCCACTCAATCTCCCCCCCCCCCGGGCAGATTATGCAAAGAAAGAACATATTTCTGACGTTGATAATTCTAGGGCCCAATTATCCGGGGAAGAATATGAATGTGTACCTGCAACCGCTTAAGGATGAATTGGAAGAAGCGTGGGATAATGGGGTCAAGACATACGATGCCGCTAGAAAAGAAAACTTCAAAATGCATGTGTGGTACATGTACTCTATGCATGACTTGCCAGCGTATGCGCTATTCTCTGGATGGTGTGTGCATGGAAGGTTCCCGTGCCCCCAATGCAAGGCAGCTCTTCAGTTTCATTGGTTGCAGGAGGGTCGGAAGTATTCTTGCTTTGACTTGCATAGACAGTTCCTGGATCCTGACCATCAGTTCAGAAAAGACAAGAAGAACTTTACCAAAGGTAAAGTTTTCAAAAACTTGGCACCAGCTGCATTCACAGGCCAACAGATCCTGGATCAGTTAAACGCCCTCGAGCCTGATCCAGAGCGTCCACGGTATTTCAAGGGGTATAATTCAAAACACGCCTGGACTCACAAGCCATGCTTCTAGGATCTGCCTTACTTCAAAGACCTCCTTCTTCCACACAATATCGACATGATGCACACTGAAAAGAATATCGGAGAGGCTATTTTTGGTACATTGTTCGACATAGATGGGAAGACAAAGGATAATATTAAGGCTAGAGTCGATCAAGAGACACTATGTCATAGACCGTTACAAATCATGCGAGAAGGCAAAGGAAAGCAGAAGTGGTCGAAGCCAAAGGCCTGGTTCAATCTTGGAAGGCCAGCTATGAGGGAAATTATCTTGTGGGTCAAAATGCACTTGATGTTCCCCGATGGGTATGCAGCGAATCTAAAGAGGGGAGCGAGTCTTGAAAAATTAAAAATCTTTGGTCTCAAGATTCATGATTGGCACATATGGCTAGAGCGGGTAATGCCTGTGATGTTACATGGCTTGTTTTCTGAGGATGTATGGCTAGTACTGGTGGAGATGAGCTATTTCTTTTGCGTTCTTTGTGCGAAAGAATTGTCGCATAGCGTGGTAGAAGACATGGAGGAGTTTGCACCGGAGTTGTTGTGCAAGTTAGAGAAGATCTTTCCACCGGGCTTCTTTAATCCAATGCAGCATTTGATTTTACATCTACCGACCGAGGCAAGATTGGGTGGGCCCGTGCAAGATCGTTGGTGCTATGCAACTGAGAGGATGTAGAAGACCCTTCGAGCTAAATGTACAAATAAGTGTAGAATTGAAGCATCGATGGCTGAGGCATTCATTACTGAGGAGGTGGCAAACTTTGTGACAGCACACTACGAAGCCAAAAATCATCATTTGCATAATCCGAAGCCTCGGCACAATGATGCAGACCCTAAAAAAGGTGGGTCCAACCTCAGCCTATTCAAAGGGAAGCTCGCACAAGCCGGTGCTTCGAAACCAATAACGTTGGATGTCGAAGAATGGCAGAACATTTCGTTGTATATCTTCAATAACCTAACAGAAGTGCGGCCGTACATCAAGTGAGTTTTCGGCATATTTTCCCGTAACTTCTAATTCATTTGAACTGCTCTTATTCCCGGATATTTCAAACAGTTGTTACGTCGCCAAATTCTCGGATGGAGCGGTGATCGAAAATGATTCCGTCGAAGAGTATGAGCTTCTGTCAAAGATAGGAGGCGGCTATCCCGGTTTCATCTCTTGGTTCAAACAAACGGTAATTATCAATAATGGACCATTTCATTCTTGGTCTAACTTGCGGCTAATGCAACAATCGTTTCATATTAAACTTGTAGGCTAATTCAGAGTCTATGGACGCCGAATTGAGACAAGTCGCTAATGGTTTTGACTATAAGGTCCGTTCATTTGAGAAATACAACATCAACAGGTATCTCTTTCGTACCTTTGGCAAAGAGCTATCTATGCCCGACCGGAAATCTACAAATTGTGGTGTATGTGCTATCGGCGAAGGTGTTATCGAGTATTATGGAAGAGTTGAAGAAATTTATGAACTTCAATTCTATGGTGAAAACCCACTGAACGTCGTAGTCTTCAAATGTTATTGGTTCCAGGCGAAGAAGACTAGAAGGACTCATGAACATATAGGACTTGTTGAAATCAATCCAAACACCCATTTATATGTTCCCGATGTCTATATTACGGCTCAACAGGCGACCCAAGTTTTCTATCTACCGTGGGCATGCCAAACGGATAAGAATCTGGAAGGTTGGTATGTTGTTTATGAAGTGCCGCCACATGTCAGACCACCTCTCCCAAATGAACAGGACTATGAACCTCACATTAACCCACACACATATGATGGAGAATTCTTCCAAGAAACGTTTCAAGAAACGCCGTGCTTCACCCAAGAACATGGAAGTAGACAGCGACAATGAATCCGACTCCAGCCCTGAGCCGGAACCAGAAGACCTGGAACTCGTAGAGGTTACTGATGCGGATGACCTGTCAATGCTTCAACGATTAAAGGAAGGCCTTTCACAACTTCACGCCGTTGAATCTGACGAGCACGTCATTCATGAAGACATGCGTGATAGTGATGATGATGATTATTAGTTTGTAAGATTCACAACTTAAATTATATATATATTAATCTTTATTATTCATGTACATATTATTATTCATGTCAGTTATTCAATTATTTTATGTTGTACTAATTTCTTTTAATCTTTATCATGGTAGGTCACCAGGTGTGGAAATATGGTGGGCGCTGGTCCAGATCGCTCGACGGGTTCTTCCCAGGCGCCCCACACGAGGGGTGGTACTTCCCTTCCACCCCTATCTTTTCGTAGAGCCTTGACAGACAGTCTGTCGACACCACCCGTGGGTTCTTCTTCGTCGGCGGCATTGCCCACTAGGAGAGGTGCTGGTCGGGTAGGGAAGAGGGGAAGGGTACAGGGAGAGGTGGTGTCCGCGGAAGATCCAGGAGGACTGTTGAGCCGTCCTCGCCACCACCACCAGCTCATTCACCCGAGCATAGGACTACTATGGTCGAACCGTTTGTGGAGGAGGCTACGGGGACTCCGTTCCAGGAGCCTGTTGTTGACGGGCATTCGTCCCATGAGACTCCGGTCCAGGAGCAGCCTCGGGTCGAGGTGCATTCGGCCCAGGAGCAGTCGGAGGAGACTACGGTTCTGGAGGCTTCACCCGACGTGGAGAGGCCCGGATGGGAGACCTGGTCGGATCGTACCGAGTTGCCGGATTGGACCGAGGGTCCGGGTGGCTCAGGGGGCGGGGATGGCGGGGATGAGCTTACAGATAGTGAGGGTGATCTGCAGGTGGACGGGGCCACCATGTACAAGCATGGTAGTACACGTCTCCCGGTCGCGCCGGCTACCCGCGAGCAGAGGCCGGTGATTAAACCTGAAGGAGATAGGTAAGTACATTTACTCTTTTTTTAGCTTTTGCCTTCAAGTTTGTTCAAATATCTAATGCGTTGACCTTATCATACTGCAGGGGGTGGGTACACCCTCTTGGAGTCCGCATGCCAAACTCCGTCCTTGGTGTGCTTTGTCGGACAAATTTCCCGGGGTTTGTCACGTTGCCTGGTGAGGGTCAGGTTCCTTCACTAGGATTTTCCTGGGAGCACTACCAGGCTGGGCAGGCCCCGCCGGAGGAGATTATAGATGGTGTCTTGTGCCACACGAGGGCCGAGATGGTGATCAAGAGCTTTTGGGTAAATTATCCTTTTACAGAATCTAAAATTAACAATATAGCTAATTATTGTACTAATCGGTGTTTTCACGTTTGATTGCAGACCTTCTATAGGTGTGAGGATGGATATGAGGAGGAGGCGGCCAGGGTTCTCGAGGCCAAGTGTAGGCGGTTACTATAGAACTTGCACCACGAGGCTCGGCCGTAGGCTATTCGAGATTACTACGCCACGCGTGGTATTAAGAAGCAGAAGAAGGATTGTCGCGGAAAGTTTCTCAAGAAGGAGCAATACATAGAGGTAATTACCTATTCTTAAGTCCTTCTACGTAGTTTTCTTGATTTCATTCATAGGCGTAGCGCTGAAAATTCTTTCTAATAACTTATAGGTGCCCCCGAGATGGTGTGCGGATAAGATGGATTGTTGGGAGGCGTTGGTTGATGAGTGGTGCACAGGCAGCTGGCGAGCCGTCCACGAGAATGCGAAGGATCGGCGTAGCCAAATGGTTGGTGTGCCACACCATCAAGGCAGCGCCAACTTACTTGAGTTTGGACAAAACTGGGTATGTGATTTGCTTCATGATTCATGCAATTCATTCCTGATGCTAATATTTTGTTCCTCTCTTTTAGGCGCATCACAATAAGACGGAGATGCCACACTTGTACGACCTTTATGGCATGGCCCATACTGCCTCGTACAAGAAGGCGAAGGCATTCTCTGAGTCTGACCTGGATGATCCCAATAACTTCACCAACATATCATCCCACCAGAAGCTCGTGGCATACAGGGACGCGGGGAAGGCTACGAAAGGGGATGACTTTAACCCTAGCCAGGAACCTTTGGATCCAGAGCTAGTGATGATATCTGGTGGCGGGAGGCCCCATGGCTCGATAGCCATTGGATATGGGATAATACGTTGTCCACTCACTCTCCTGGAGATCAAGGCGCGCCAGTTGAGCAGCTGTCCTGAGATAATGCGTCGTCCACGGCCAGTCGAACTTGCCATCGAGGTTAGTTGTATGGACTAAGAACACTTTCATCCATTTCATTATGTGTGTCACCATAGATCATTACTATGGTAACGAGGAATGGTGTTTCAGGCTGCTCTTCAGAAAGTGAGATTGGCAAACCAGGCTGCTCTTGAGAAAGAGAGATTGGCAAGCCAGGCTGCTCTTGAGAAAGAGAGATTGGCAAGTTAGGCTGCTCTTGATGAGAGGGAATAGACCACGGCACGATTGATTGAGGAGGAGAGGTCCCGGAATGAGGCAGGTCAACGGGCCCTGTACGAGCTTTTTGTGGTAAGTTTTTTTTCACATTAGCCAAATCATGTGTGTAATGTATGTTTCATTACTAACTAATACGACCCACTCTTCAGGGTCTATGCGAGAAGAGCGGTCAAGTCCCTCCTCCGATGCCCGTCTTCTCTTCGATTGGCATGGTGAGTTTCATTATAAACTAGTATTAATAATTGAGTGTCATCATGCTAACTGATACATTGCAAAATATCTATTCTGCAGAATAACTCCAGAGCGGCATCGCATGACCCTTCTCTAGGTGTTTCTCCTCCTTGATGACCACTACGGTAAGTTTCTCTTCTCCTCTTTCGTATTCTCCTCAATGCCATAATAACCTCAAAATGCCATAATAACCTCAAAATGACATAAGAACCTTGGTTAGCTCATTAATATTATATACTTAGCTTGTTTTCCTCTAAAATGAGATAATTAGCCCATTTAGCTTCAAAAATACATAGTTAGCTAATTTAGCTCCAAGAAGAGGACAAGAAATAGGAAAAATGAAAAGAAAGAAGAAGAAGAAGAAGAAGAGAAGAAGGAGAAGGAGGAGAAGGAGGAGGACTAGAAGGTCCTTGCCTTCTAGTCCTTCTCCTCCTCCTCCTTCTCCTCCTTCTTCTTGATTTCTTCTTCTTCTCCTCCTCCTCCTCCTCTTTCTTCTCCTATTTCATATTATCCTTGCTTTAATTTCCCCAACAATGACATAATTAGCCCATTTAGATCCAAAATGCCATAATAAGCTCAAAATGGCATAAGAACCTTGGTTAGCTCATGAATATTATATACTTAGCTTGTTTTCCTCTAAAATGGGATAATTAGCCCATTTAGCTCCAAAAAGACATAATTAGGTAATTTAGCTCCAAGAAGAGGAGAAGAAATAGGAAAAATGAAAAGAAAGAAGAAGAACAAGAAGAGAAGAAGGAGAAGGAGGAGGAGGAGGAGGAGAAGGCCAAGGACCTTCTAGTCCTTCTCCTCCTCCTTCTTCTCCTCCTTCTCCTCCTTCTTCTTGATTTCTTCTTCTTCTCCTCCTCCTCCTCTTTCTTCTCCTATTTCATATTATGCTTGCTTTAATTTCCCCAACAATGACATAATTAGCCCATTTAGCTCCAAAATGCCATAATAAGCTCAAAATGGCATAAGAACCTTGGTTAGCTCATGAATATTATATACTTAGCTTGTTTTCCTCTAAAATGGGATAATTAACCCATTTAGCTCCAAGAGACATAATTAGGTAATTTAGCTCTAACAAGAGGAGAAGAGGAGAAGAAATAGGAAAATGAAAAGAAAGAAGAAGAAGAAGAAGAAGAAGACGAGGAGAAGAAGGAGAAGGAGGAGGAGGCGAAGGCCAAGGACCTTTTAGTCCTTCTCCTCCTCCTCCTTCTCCTCCTTCTCCTCCTTATTATTGATTTCTTCTTCGTATCCTCCTCATCCTCTTTCTGCTACTCTTTCATATTATCCTTGCTTTAATTTCCCGAACAATGACATAATTAGCCCATTTAGCTCCAAAATACCATAATAAGCTCAAAATGGCATAAGAACTTTGGTTAGCTCATGAATATTATATTCTTAGCTTGTTTTCCTCTAAAATGGGATAATTAGCCCATTTAGCTCCAAAAAGACATAATTGGGTAATTTAGCTCCAAGAAGAGGAGAAGAAATAGGAAAAATGAAAAGAAAGAAGAAGAAGAAGAAGAGAAGAAGGAGAAGGAGGAGGAGGAGGAGGAGGAGGAGAAGGCCAAGGACCTTCTAGTCCTTCTCCTCCTCCTCCTCCTCCTCCTTCTCCTCCTTCTCCTCCATCTTCTTGATTTCTTGTTCTCGTCCTCCTCCTCTTTCTTTCTTCTCCTCTTTCATATTATCCTTGCTTTAATTTCCCCAACAATGACATAATTAGCCCATTTAGCTCCAAAATGACATAATAAGCTCAAAATGGCATAAGAACCTTGGTTAGCTCATGAATATTATATACTTAGCTTGCTTTACTCTAAATTGGGATAATTAACCCATTTAGCTCCAAAAAGACATAATTAGGTAATTTAGCTCCAACAAGAGGAGAAGAGGAGAAGAAATAGGAAAAATGAAAAGAAAGAAGAAGAAGAAGAAGGAGAAGAAGAGAAGAAGGAGAAGGAGGAGAAGGAGGAGGAGAAGGCCAAGGACCTTCTAGTCCTTCTCCTCCTCCTCCTTCTCCTCCTTCTCCTCCCTCTTCTTGATTTCTTCTTCTTCTCCTCCTCCGCCTCTTTCTTCTCCTCTTTCATATTATCCTTGCTTTAATTTCCCCAACAATGACATAATTATCCCATTTAGCTCCAAAATGCCATAATAAGCTCCTAATGGCATAAGAACCTTGGTTAGCTCATGAATATTATATTCTTAGCTTGTTTTCCTCTAAAATGGGATAATTAGCCCATTTAGCTCCAAAAATACATAATTAGGTAATTTCTCTCCAATAGGAGGAGAAGAAATAGGAAAAATGAAAAGAAAGAAGAAGAAGAAGAAGAAGAAGAGAAGAAGGAGAAGGAGGAGGAGGAGGAGAAGGCCAAGGACCTTTTAGTCCTTCTCCTCCTCCTCCTTCTCCTTCTCCTCCCTCTTCTTGAATTCTTCTTCTTCTCCTCCTCCTCATCTTTCTTCTCCTCTTTCATATTATCCTAGCTTTAATTTCCCAAACAATGACATAATTAGCCCATTTAGCTCCAAAATACCATAATAAGCTCAAAATGGCATCAGAACCTTGGTTAGCTCATGAATATTATATTCTTAGCTTGTTTTCCTCTAAAATGGGATAATTAGCCCATTTAGCTCCAAAAAGACATAATTAGGTAATTTAGCTCCAACAAGACGAGAAGAGGAGAAGAAATAGGAAAAATGAAAAGAAAGAAGAAGAGGAAGAAGAAGAAGAAGAAGAAGAAGAGAAGAAGAAGAAGGAGGAGGAGAAGGAGAAGGCCAAGGACCTTCTAGTCCTTCTCCTCCTCCTCCTCCTCCTTCTCCTCCTTCTTCTTGATTTCTTCTTATTCTCCTCCTCCTCCTCTTTCTTCTCCTTTTTCATATTATCCTTGCTTTAATTTCCCCAACAATGACATAATTAGCCCACTTAGCTCCAAAATACCATAGTAAGCTCAAAATGGCATAAGAACCTTGGTTAGCTCATGAATATTACTCCCTCCATTCTTAAATATAAGTCTTTAAAGATATTTCACTCGGAGTCCACATACGAAGCAAAATGAGTGAATCTACACTCTAAAGTATGTCTATATACATCTGTATGTAGTCCACTAATGAAACCTCTTTAAAGACTTATATTTAGGAAAGGAGGGAGTATATACTTAGCTTGTTTTCCTCTAAAATGGGATAATTAGCCCATTTAGCTCCCAAAAGACATAATTAGGTAATTTAGCTCCAACAAGAGGAGAAGAGGAGAAGAAATAGGAAAAATGAAAAGAAAGAAGAAGAAGAAGAAGAAGAAGAAGAAGAAGAAGAAGAAGAAGAGAAGAAGCAGAAGGAGGAGGAGGAGGAGGAGAAGGACGAGGAGGGGGGGAGAAGGAGAAGGCCAAGGACCTTCTATTCCTTCTCCTCCTCCTCCTTCTCCTCCTTCTCCTCCTTCTTCATTTCTTCTTCTTCTCCTCCTTCTCCTCTTTCTTCTCCTCTTTCATATTATCCTTGCTTTAATTTTCCCAACAATGACATAATTAGCCCATTTAGCTCCAAAATACCATAATAACCTCAAAATGGCATAAGAACCTTGGTTAGCTCATGAATATTATATAATTAGCTTGTTTTCCTCTAAAATGGGATAATTAACCCATTTAGCTCCAAAAAGACATAATTAGGTAATTTAGCTCCAACAAGAGGAGAAGAGGAGAAGAAATAGGAAAAATGAAAAGAAAGAAGAAGAAGAAGAAGAAGAAGAAGAAGAAGAAGAAGAAGAAGAAGAGAAGGAGAAGGAGGAGGAGGAGAAGAAGGCCAAGGACCTTCTAGTCCTTCTCCTCCTCCTCCTTCTTCTCCTTCTCCTCCTTCTTCTTGATTTCTTCTTCTTCTCCTCCTCCTCCTCTTTCGTCTCCTCTTTCATATTATCCTTGCTTTAATTTCCCAACAATGACATAATTAGCCCATTTAGCTCCAAAATGCCATAATAAGCTCAAAATGGCATAAGAACCTTGGTTAGCTCATGAATATTATATTCTTAGTTTGTTTTCCTCTAAAATGGGATAATTAGCCCATATAGCTCCAAAAAGACATAATTAGGTAATTTAGATCCAACAACAGGAGAAGAGGAGAAGAAATAGGAAAAATGAAAGGAAAGAAGAAGAAGAAGAAGAGAAGAAGGAGGAGGAGGAGGAGGAGGAGAAGGCCAAGGACCTTCTAGTCCTTCTCCTCCTCCTCCTTCTCCTCCTTCTCCTCCTTCTTCTTGATTTCTTCTTCTTCTCCTCCTCCTCCTCTTTCTTCTCCTCTTTCATATTATCCTTGCTTTAATTTCGCCAACAATGACATAATTAACCCATTTAGCTCCAAAATGCCATAATAAGCTAAAAATGGCTTAAGAACCTTGGTTAGCTCATGAATATTATATTCTTAGCTTGTTTTCGCTAAAATGACATAATTAGCTCAAAAACATCATATTTTGTTCTTCTTCTGATTTTCTTATTCACATTTTTGCAGATTGGATATACTACATGCATGGAAGCTGGCATTCATGGAGTTGAACAATGTCGATGGATGAACTTTATATGTATATCATCTAGTTTTCATTTGAGTTGATGAACAATGTCGAACTATATGTATATGTATATATGGATAAATAGTGCAATACTTTGTATGTTGGTTCTTTCGATATATGGGGATGTACATTGATTTATATGTATATCATATATGTGTGGTGAATTATATATATATATATATATATATATGTTGGCAAGTATATGTGTGGTGAACTATATATCATATATGTGTGGTGAATTATATAAATGTGTTGTCAAATATATATATATATATATATATATATATATATATATATATATATATATATATGTGATGTGAAATAATATAAAACAAAAAAAACAGGTACTATATGGGCTCTTTGCCATCTGCCAACTGATGGCGAAGACATGTGCCATCAGCTGGCAGATGGCAAAGGTGCCACATGGCACCCAGCTGTGCATCCTGGGGTGTCTATATAGGCTCTTTGTCATCTGCCTCCAGGGTGGGCAGACGGCAAAGAAGAGGGCACAAAGGAGGGGGGAGGAGGAGGCACACGGCAAAGAGTGGAGGGGGGAGGAGGAGGAGGCAGACGACAAAGAATAAGGGGGAGGCAGACGGCAAAGCCTCCGTTAACCCCTAACGGAGGCAACGCCTGTCGTCTGCCGTCTCGAGCACTTTGCCGACTACTCCTATGGAAAGCTGACGGCAAAGAGCTTTGCCGTCCACTTTGGGGGGACATACGGCAAAGAAGGTACGATGTCGTCGTAGGCTGACGCAGAAATTTTGCCGGCCGTGAGATTCTTTGCCGTCTGTGGTTTAGTCTTTGCCGTCCGGGATTTAGTCTTTGCCGTCTGTGATGGCAGACGGCAAAGAAGCTGGTTCCTGTAGTGACCATGATCTTCATGATTGAGAGTCTCTCGTTTTTTCACCAGCATATAGCTAGTGGGAAATTTTCATTATATAACTTGGCTTGTATATTCCAATGATAGGCTTCCTCAAAATTGCCTTAGGTCTTCGTGAGCAAGCAAGTTGGATGCACACCCACTAGTTTTCTTTAAGAGCTTTCACATACTCTTAGCTCTAGTGCATCATTTGTATGGCAATCCCTACTCATTCACATTGATATCTATTGATGAGCATCTCCACAGCTCATTGATATGCCTAGTTAATGTGACTATCTTCTCCTTTTTGTCTTGCAACCTCCACCACACTCCACACCATCTATAGTGCTATAACCATGGCTCACGCTCATGTATTGCGTGAGAGTTGAAAAGGTTTGAGAAATTAAAGGTATGAAACAATTACTTGGCCAATACCAGGGTTGTGCATGATTTAAATTCGTTGTGCAATGATGATAGAGCATAGCCAGACTATATGCTTTTGTAGGGATAACTTTCTTTTGGCCTTGTTCTTTTGAAATTTCATGATTACCTTGCTAGTTTGCTTGAATTATTATTGTTTCCACGTCAATAGCAAACTATTGTTTTGAATCTAATGGATCTGAACATTCACGTCACATAAGAGGAGTTACAAAGGACATCTATGCTAGGTAGCATGAAAGCATTAAAAATTCATTCTTTATCACTTCCCTACTCGAGGACGAGCAGGAGTTAAGCTTGGAGATGCTTGATACGTCTCAAACGTATCTATAATTTTTGATGGTTTCATGCTGTTATCTTGTCATATTTGGATGTTTTATGTACCTTTTATATCTTTTTTGGGACTAACTTATTAATTCAGTGCCAAGTGCCAGTTCCTGTTTTTTCTGTGTTTTTGGCTCTTTTCAGATCTGATTTTGGAACGGAGTCCAAACAGAATGAAATCCCCGAAATGATTTTTTCCCGAATGGAAGAAGATCAGGGGGCTTGTGGGCCAAGCCAGGAGGGCTCGAGGGAGGCGGCGGTGGGCAGGCTTGTGGCCTCCCTGGCGCCCCCCTGACCTAGATCTTTGGCCTATATATTCCCTAAAATACAGCAAAAAATCAGGGGAGCCTAGAAAATACTTTTCCGCCGCCGCAAGCTTCCGTTTCCGCGAGATCTCATCTGGAGACCCTTCCCGGCGCCCTGCCCGAGGGGACTTTGGAGTTGGAGCGCTTCTTCATCATCATCATCGCCCCTCCAATGACTCGTGAGTAGTTCACTTCAGACCTACGGGTCCGTAGTTAGTAGCTAGATGGCTTCTTCTCTCTTGGATCTTCAATACAAAGTTCTCCATGATCTTCATGGAGATCTATCCGATGTAATCTTATTTGGCGGTGTGTTTGTCGAGATCCGATGAATTGTGGATTTGTGATCAGATTATCTATGATATATGTTTGAGTCTTTGCTAATTTCTTATATGCATGATTTGATATCCTTGTAAGTCTCTCCGAGTCTTGGGTTTTGTTTGGCCAACTAGATCTATGATTCTTGCAATGGGAGAAGTGCTTGGTTTTGGGTTCTTACCATGTGGTGACCTTTCCTAGTGACGATAGGGGCAAGAAGGCACACATTGAGTAGTTGCCATCAAGGGTGACAAGGTGGGCTCTGTCGTTGATATGAGATTGTACATCTACATCATGTCATGTTCCTTAAGGCGTTACTCTGTTCTTTTGGACTTAATAAACTAGATGCATGCTGGATAGCGGTCGACGTGTGGAGTAATAGTAGTAGATGCAGAAAGTATTGGTCTACTTGTTTTGGACGTGATGCCTATAGATATAATCATTGCCATAGATGACGTCACGACTTTGTGCGGTTCTATCAATTGCTCGACAGTAATTTTTCACCCACCATATACTTGCTTTCATGAGAGAAGCCACTAGTAAACACTATGGCCCCCGGGTCTATTCACATCTATCGTTTACACCTCCGCTTTTACTTTGCTTTGTTACTTTGTTGCTTTCAGTTCTCACTTTGCGAACAATCTATAAGGGATTGACAACCCCTTCATAGCGTTGGGAGTAGGTTCTTTGTGTTTGTGCAGGCACTTGTGATACTCCTTCACTGGATCGATACCTTGGTTCTCAAAACTGAGGGAAATACTTACCACCGCTGCGCTACATCACCCTTTCTGCTTCGACGGAACACCAACGCAAGGCTCCAAGGACACGGGGAAATCCTTTGCATATTTTCCTAGGAAGTCCCTAAAGGCGTAACCTTAGCAGAAGGATTCCTCGTGCCGTTGCTGAGGAGAATCAACACAAGAACAGTCTCCCGTCAGCACGTGTTTCTGGCGCCGTTGGAAGGTCTTTTGTTGCAGTAGCAACGTGCATAGCTAAGAAGATTCTCACATTCTTTATCTGTCTCCACTGCATGCAGTTTACGAGGAAACAGCTGGACTAACGGTCAATGATCTTGTGTTGAGAACAAAAAACGTGAAATGCAACCTGATTTTGATGGGCACTTCACAAAGCCAAGTTTTATTTTACTCTATTTTAACACGCTATGTCTGGGTTTATGCAGCCTCTTTCATGTGAGTTGGGACCTGGTATTCTTGGAAACATCTTTGATGGGATCGAGGTAAGATAAACAAAGCAAGCAGCATGTTTATTATGCTTGCCGGGAGCTTCTATTCTGATGGTATGACTTCATAATCGTCTCATTGTAGCGTCCTCTGAAAACTATTGCTATTAAATCTGGAGATGTCTACATTCCACGAGGTGTTTGAGTCCCTGCTCTTGACAAAGATCAGCTGTGGGAGTTCCTGCCAAACAAGCTAGGTAATTTATGTGATAGCATGCTATATGCTACAAAAGATAAGGACGATGTTAACATGCCTCTTCTAATTTTAGATAAAAGTCCTCTACTAGGTAATTTGTCCACTTGAAGTCTACACTGAGCCTGCGTACGTGCTTCTAGAATCAAGCAAGAGAGGCAACATGACTTTGTCTGCATGACCTGCCCTCGTCCATCCATGCTTAGCTTAGCTTAGCTTAAAAGAAGCAAGCATAGAGATAGATATCTGTTTTAGATAAAAGTCCTAGGCCTAGTAATACATTAAAGATGGAACTTCTATGGTCTATTTTAGATAAAAGGGGACATATAATTTTCTCTATATAATGGCATGGTGCTGATTTAGCGCTGATATGATCTTACAAGAGTATTGCATTGTAGTGTTTTTTGCATGGTTTCGTATCACTAGTTTCATGTTGCCTTCACATTTGAGTCTATTACTTGTTTTTGTTTTTATCCTTGATTAGTATCAATTGTTGTATTGTAGACTTAAAATTGTGTTGGTTCTTCTTTTACAGAAGCTGAAGTGTGAAGTGTGAAGCGTGAACCCAAGTGTGAAGCTGTGAAGTCTTATTCAGTTTAGAGTAGCATATTGTAGCACATCTGTGTTGTAAAGTTTTTAATAGATTTATTTAGTCGTATATTTGATCAACTTTATGTGTTCTTAGTTCTATTTGAAATTCATTCTTGGATTGAAAGTGGTCAAAAAGACAATATATTAGTATTAAATTTAGGTTGATTCTAAGTTTGTGTTTTCACCTCTATTGGATTAGATATATTTGTGCCTTCATAATGCTACACATCAAAATGTAAAAATCTCGAGGCCCAAAATTTGACAAAATTTTGAGATTAGGATGACATGTTGAACTAGTACAGAAATAAAATGGCCAAAAAAGAAAATCAATATAAAGTAAAAGGCCACAAACCAAAATTCAAAAAAAATAAAATTAAAAGTGGCTATAAATAGGCTAAGGCCCAAAAAGAAGCCCAACAAGAAAAAGCCCAAAAACATAAAATCAGCCCATGTGATCAATTGAAATGGGTTGGGCTGATTTCAACCATGACGTTTTGATTTCGTCGTAATTTTGCCACGTAGGACTGCCACGTAGGACTGGGTTTGATTCCCAATGACGATTTAAGATTGTCGTAAAGGTTACGACAATCCAGGAATCGTTGTAAAATTTACGACGATTTTGATCAAAACGTCGTTGTTGTTCATTTGTGACGCTCCGTTTTCGACGCTTGGTTTTTCGTCGTGTGGTCTCGTAAATTAAAAAACGTGACGATGCAGCGACGAAAAAATAGCGTCATGTATTAGCATGTTCCTTGTGGTGGCTATTCTGAACATAATAGGAAAATGAATATAGCTGAATTATTTTTGAACTAGGGAAGGAAGGCTTTTGACATATTTGAGGAGTATATGATCCAAAGAATTTATGAGAATTTTTGGAGAATTTTGGGGATGACGGAATAATATGTTGCTTCACAAACTAGGGCAAAAATTGACACATACGTAAAACTGATGATGTGGCGTCTAGTCATAGCTATGAACTTCTATATTGGTCGTAATTAGCTAGAAATTAGGCAGCGGACGAGTGCTATCTATTTTATGACCATTTCACGTGAGCAAATTATGACCTTTTTTGACCAAATGGGTCGCTATGGTTTGGTGTTGGCGCGTCCCGAACAGCTTACAACCAATTGATCTCAAATGGTCGTAGATTTATGACCATTTCTGCCAGGGTCACTGCCAGAAGGTCACTAGTTGACATATTTCTTGTAGTGATCCTTTGTTTGAGGCGTAGACTTCATGAATTAGTAAGGAAGTGTTGATTAATCATATGGTGTATGATTCCATTCTTGAGGCGATTACTGCATGACTTTTATTAATTTTAGTTTGTTACTGACTATATCTATCTCGTGCATTTCTAACGATGAGAACAACGAATATTTAAATTATTTGAGAAGCTAGGCGGTTCGACATTTCCTTCTCATAAGGTTCACTAAACAACTGGTCTTTTAGCTTCTGCCTAGTCAAAGACTAAGAATATGTCAACACTAGAAGTTGAAGATGTTGCCACTACAATTGAATTGTTCTATCTAATTTGTCCAATAGCTCGGCTAATTCATGGTTGAGGTTTTGACCCGGTTGCCATAGTAGTGAAGCTAATGCGTTACTATTTGGAGTCATACAAAAATTACAATATCTAACTGGATGAGCAGTATAAATTTGTTTGACTGATGAGATTGATTGCTCCGCATGTATATGGAGATGCTGAGGTGGCTTCTTGGAGGTGGGCCCCTCCATTTAGTGCGCATGGAAATTGCTCCGTAGTGGTTTTTGCACGGGTGAACTGTGAAGTGGACTTGCAGGTATCAATCACCTCAACCGCACCTGCCTGCCTTATCCTATTTTCCCGTTCTTTTATACTGGAGAAAAACATGATCAACCACTCTACGCCAGCCTAGAGCTCGACCGTGTGTGTCTCCAGTTGTTATACTGTTAGTTTTTCTATGTTGCAAATTGTCATTGTAATGTTAGACTATGTTTCTATTACAAATTGTTGTTGCACTGTTGAATAATATATGTTTCAATCTGTCATTTGTTCATTGTCTTCCAAGAAATATGCTTCTCCTTGAACAACTCGTCCATACGCGCTCTTCAACTCTTGGCTGCTCGAGGCCAACTAGGAGAAGCTTTGTGCTAGCGAACAACCAAAAATACTCCACGCCCCCTCCTTCTGGCTAAGAAGTGTACGTCTGGCGACGACCTTGGCATCGAGAGCCGCGTTGGCGCGACCTGACTGAGGGCCAGCCCACCATGGTGCGAGCCCACTGGTGGACTCTGCCTCCTTGGCCACCGCTGCACTATTGGGCAACCCGGATAGGTCGCGAGAGACCATTGTAGATATCACGGTGGTGTGATGGCCGCGTGGCCTGAGCTCTATATTTTTCATTCAACAATTTGGTGCGTCGGTAGTATAGTGTCTTAGACACATCATGTTGTGTTGGATACATACTAACTAAACCTGGATAGGATACGGAGAGCTGGACACATGACATGATATTGAGGAGCAGTGTCTTATTAAGGCCCTCTTTTGATTTAAAAGGGTTTTCTTGCAGGAGGTGAAAATGATGCCAAGGTAATCAATCTCATCACAATGGCCACCCTCTCATTTGAAAGAAACCCATTTTTAACAAATTAGACTATGAATACTCTCCTTCACCAACTTTTGTTATCTTTACTCGTTTCATAAAATGCACACATTTATAATCAGCTATAGTATATTATAACTAACAAGTCACCATAGAACAAAGGTTGACTGCTACTCAAAAATAATCTCCAAGGGTCAATTGGAAATAAACTTTGAAGCTACCTTATAGAGCACATTACATAAAGAGAGTGGTTTTTGTGCACCCACACACAATGCACCCCCGGTGCACCCACGACCAAAAACTTAGCAAAACATTTTAAAAAATTGTGAAACTTTACGGATGTGATAATGACTAAATGTTTTAGGTGCTTGCAAAATTTTGTGACGAAATAACATCCGAGGAAATCTGTATAAAAAGACAAAGTTTGTGCTGAAAACATGTGAATGGGTGCACAACATCATTTGTATTTCGCTTTGTATGGAGACCATTTGATCATTTTTGGTGACGAAACTTTGCAAGCTCCTAAAACATTTTCTCATGGTCACATCCACCAAGTTTTAGAATTTTTTGATTTTGTTTTATATTTTTTATGAATTTACTGTTTGCTCAGTGGGTGCACCCACTACTTTCCCTTACATAAAATAATGGCACATAATTGTAAATGGGATGTGGGATTTTTTACCTTGGGAACTAAGATGAAAATAGTATAGTTGACACTTTTTTTGGATTCCACACCTTTCACAATACGACGAACCAACCTAATGAAATGTTCCCTGGTCGTGGAGCCTCTGTTGGAAACATGTGGAACAGTGTTTGCTTGGATTTTTTTCTAGTGAATAAGGAGTTGAAAGCTTGGCATTCAGCTCAGGTGTGACTTTGCATGGGACTTTTCACATTCGCACGTTTCTACTCTATCATTATAAAAATCAAAAGCCATTCTTCTATTAATTGAACGTCTTGTCTAGCTAGCAATTTGATCCTAAAAAAATCTCATGCCCCCTGTTAGCCTTCAGATCCTTGAGTGATGTATCCATAAAATCTGCTCCCGATCAATTAGTTCTATGTTAGGACTTCTAACCAGGTGGTCCATAATTTTCAGTTAGGTGTCAGGACCCACTGTTTGAATTCAGATTCAGTCGAAGCATTTCAAATGAAGAACCTTGGCGGGAAGCAACCACGGCCGTCAATCGCTGATCCAACACCTCCCAGGCCTCCGTACCGCTTTGCTGAAGGAAAGGCTCTGTCAACCCTTGATCCGCGATCGAACAGCGATCCAAGTGTTGGGCGTCATCGTCGTTCATCCGGCACGCTTTTTGTTTTCGTTTTCGTTTTAGCTTTACCTTTCCTCGCTTTTGTAAGGCTATATAAGCCATGATTCCAGCTCAATCAGGGCATGACTTTCTTCTAGGGTTTCCCCCAATCGCGCCGCTAGTGTTCCGAGTTGGCAAACATGTACTAGCTCCCAAGCTACTTCCTTAAATTCATGAGTAAAGTCAGCTAGTTTGAGTGAAATTCTTGTGTGTTTAGTTCTTCAGACTACCAATGTTTGACAATGGTATTCAGAGCCAGTCTCTCCTCGGCGGCGTTTTGGATCTGGTGGAAGCGATGATGTGGGACGAGCTGTAAAATCCCTGTCCCTCCCTCCCGATCACGGCGGCGGTGATACTCTGGTGGCGCACGTGGCGGCGATCATTCGGTACAGGTCTGGTCAGGTTAGTGGTTGTAAAAGCTCCTTGCTTGTGCGGTTAAATCCCACCACACTCCGGGATCCGTTGTACTTTGGTGGCGCGGCGAAGGCGGTGATGTAGGCGGCGGCAGGACTAACAGCACAAAGATCGGGTTGCAGTTTCTGTTGTGGTCCAATTCCTCTCCTTGTGATTGTTGGTCACCGTAGTGAGGTACTTGGCTCACCGCCAACTATAAACCCTCCCTACGTTCTTTCTTGCAAAAATATGGTGGGACCATCTGACTCCTCTTCCACGGACCAGCTGGAGTTCAACTCCGTGCAACTTGACGTCCAGATGCTATAGGAAAAATAGAGAGCAGGATCGGCTAGAGTATGATGAGTTCATAGATTCTGTACATGAGAATTTTCAGTCTCTGCAGAAGACCCTTGGTGACTTGCAGGGTTCCTTGTCCAATTTCATCTCTGGTTTTCCCAAACCAAGAGAAGTGCAACCCATCCCTCAGGATGTTCCCCAAGCTAGTGACATTGCTCACACACCACAAGGCACTGTGAACAAGTTTTAGGATGCTCAGCAGTCCCCTGCTACTATTGGTTCTGCTACTTTGGTGGACAAAAACACTGGTAAGGAACTTAACTTGGATGGTACTCACAAGCTTCCTTACAGACATCCACACTTTGTGGAGAACAAGCAGTCAAATGTTGAGGTTCAAACACAAACTGCTACACACCAAACTGGACCTGGCCAACAGGTGATTCAGCTAGAGAAGAAATAAGGGGTTGGACTTAATGCTCACCTTGACAGGAGATTTGGTATTGTAAACATGGACTTGGTCCAAGATAACAGAAGAGTACAAACCCTGGTGAAGCCTGCCAAATACAATATTCCTGAATTTAATGGTACCAGCACTAACTCATGGATTCCAACAATTGAGATGTACTTTGAAGCTGCTAGAACTCCCTTAGAACAGAAAACTGAAATTGCAGTGACTTACCTAAAAGGAACTGCAATTGAATGGTGGAGAGGAATAGGAATAATTGCAAACACTCTGCCCTGGTACAAGTTTTGCACACTTCTTGGAGATAGATTCTCAGAAACCTCTGTGTGTGACATTGTCAGAACGTTCCATGCACTAAATCAAACTGGCTTTTAAATGATTATGTGCTAAAGTTTGAACAGTCCATGAACTTGATCAGAAGAGATAATCTTGCATTACCACAGGACTATACAAAGCTAGCTTCATTGTTGGCCTGAGTGACAACATTCAGCATCATGTTCAATGCCATTAACCTCCTGATCTGCAGAAAGCTATTTGGTTGGCCAGAAGAATGGAACAAGCATAACCAGCTAAGAAAACCCCCTACATTTTCTGAATTAGGCAATTAGGAGGCAAATCTAGTTTGATCCTCGCAGACAACCTTCAAGTTCCACAAGTACTATAATTCAACAAGCAAAAAATGAAAGGTATCTGCTACAAGTGGAAAGATCCATGGTTCCCAGGACATAAAAAGGTTTGTAAGCTAGCAAACCAAGTGCAAATCCAAGCAATGCAAGACTGTTATCCTGAAGATGCGAGTTAGTTTATTACACTGCTGACAGTGAGGAAGCTGAAACTCCACCACCCCCCTTGTATATTCTGATGATCCCCCTCTTCAAATATCCATGCATGCACTTATGGGAATTAGATCTACAAGGAAACTCAGATTCACTGTTACTGTAATGCTAGGAAACACTCCTGCTACTGCCCTCATTGATAGTGGCAGCACTGCCATCACACCACACCTAGCTAAGACAGAAAAATGTGCCCTTACACCAACTAGAAGAAGACAATTGATAGTAGCTAATTGTGAAACTCTCCGATTAGAATTCATCGCACTGCAGTGTCCCTTTCCTATGCAGGGTACACAATTCTCCACTACTGTCATTCTAGGAGCTGACTGGATGGCTTCATTCAGCCCTGTTGAATTAGACTTTGATGAAATGCATGTCAAAGTCACCTTACCTGGGGGAGAAAAGAAAATCTTTCAAGATGAAAGCTTACCTACTATTCCAATCAAAGAGATTGATAGTAAAGAAGCAGTTCCAGCTGAACCTGTCTGTGGAGTTGTTCTAATACTGAACAGAATTACTATATAAGAACCAGAGGACCAGGTTATTCATGAATCTATACAAAAAATCTTACAGAATTACTCCCCTGTTTTCACCCCAACTACATTACCTCCAAAAATAGCTATTGACCATGTCATCACCTTCACCCCCCAAGCAAAGGTCATCAATCAGAGACCTTATAGATTACCTCACCACGAGAAGGATGCAATGGAAAGTATAATTAAGGACATGATCAAATCAAAAGTTATAAGAGACATCACTAGACCTTATTCCTCCCCACCTCTTTTGGTGAAAAAGAAAGATATGACATGGAGGTTAATCAATGATTTCAGAAAAGTTAATGAGCAAATTCTTACTGAGGATCTCTTGGATGAATTAAAAGGAGCCACAATATTTTCAAAGCTGGATCTCAAAAGTGTTTACCACCAGGTAAGAATGCAGGAAGAATACATTGGAAAAACTGCTTTCAGCACACATTGTGGCCACTATGAATACCTAGTGATGCCCTTTGGACTAACTAATGCTCCTGCTACATTCTAGCTAATAATGAATACCATTCTAGCTCCTTATATGAGAAAGTTTGTCCTGGTTTTCTTTGATGACATACTGATCTACAGCAAAAATTTGAAGGAACACCTTCAGCTGGTTTTGGAAGCATTAATGTCCAATCAGCTTTATGCAAAACTAAGCAAGTGTTCCTTTGCACAACCACGGGTAGAATATCTAGGACATATCATCAGAGCTGATGGAGTTTCCAATGACCCAACCAAGATAGAGGCAATCACACAATGGCCAACACCTGAAAATGTAACACAATTGAGAAGTTTCTTGGGCCTTACTGGCTATTACAGGAGGTTCATTGAACACTATGGGTTCATCTGCAAGCCTCTGTTTTAGTCCCTGAAGAAGGACAATTTCCAATGGGGTACTGATCAAATGGAAGCTTTTAACATACTGAAACACAAGATGACTGAAGCTCTAGTCCTGGCACTCCCTGATTTTTCTCAACCATTCATCCTGGAAACAGATGCTTGTGCATATGGAATAGGAGTTGTCCTAATGCAAGATGGTTGACCTCTTTCTTATTTCAGCAAAACAATTGGGCCAAAAGCAGCTGCTATGTCAACCTATGATAAGGAAGCTATGGCAATCATTGAAGCATTAAAACATTGGAAACACTACTTTGCTGCTTCCTCCTTGATTATCAGGACAAACCAATAGAGTTTGAGATATATTCAGGAACAAAAACTTACAGAGGGAATTCAGTATAAACTCCTAATCAAATTGTTGGGCTACAATTTTAAGATTGAGTACAAACAAGGGAAGAACAACAAAGTTGCTGATGCATTATCTAGAGTTAAATACATACTTCAATCACTGATAGCTAGTCAGGCTCAGCCCCTTTGGCTATCTGAAGTGGTTGCTAGTTATGCTCAAGATCAGAGATGCAAGGATCTACTATCCCAACTGGCTACATCGGCTACTACTGCTCCTAATTATGTTCTCCGGCAGGGGCTGATAAGATATAAAAACAGAATTGTTACTGGGCTGGACAATGCCCTAAGAACTAAACTGGTCTCAGCTTTGCACAATTCTGAACTGGGTGGCCACTATGGACAAAGAGCCACATATCAGAGAATGAAGCTCCTTTTCAACTGGCCTGGCATAAAGCAGTTTATTGTGGACTATATCAAACAGTGCCCAACTTGCCAAATTAACAAGCCTGAACACTGCAAGTACCCAGGTCTGTTGCAACCTCTTCCAGTTCCTGACTTTGCTTGGTGTCACATTAGTATGGATTTCATTGAGGGCCTTCCAACTTCACAATCCAGGGACATGATTCTTGCGGTGGTAGACAGATTCACAAAGTACAACCACTTCATTGCAATGAAACATCCAATAACTGTGAGCACTGTAGCTAAAGCTTTTACAGAGAATATCTTCAAGCTGCATGGTCTCCCTTCAGTTATAGTCACTAACAGAGACATGATCTTCACAAGCAATCTTTGGCAGGAACTATTCAAGAAGTTGGGTATAAAACTCCACATGAGTACTTCCTAGCACCCTCAGTCAGATGGACAAACAGAGAGAGTCAACCAATGCTTGGAAAACAACTTAAGACGCATGGCCTTCTTACAACCTCAAAAATGGCTGTGGTGGCTTCCATTAGCTTAGTGGTGGTACAACACTAGTTACCACTCCTCTCTCAATCTCACCCCTTTCCAAGCATTGTACAACAGGCCCCCTAACATGCTGTCTGAGGCTGCCCTGTATCCTACTGATCTGACTCGGGAGTTTTCCTCACTCCTCACTGCAGAGCAAATTGCAGCCCAGATTAAAGGGAATCTCCTCAAAGCTCAAGAGAGGATGAAAATGTATGCTGACAGAAAAAGGTCTGAAAGAACATTAGAAGTGGGGGATATGGTCTACTTGAAGTTGCAGCCTTACAGACATACAACACTAAGCTTACACAGGTGCCTCAAATTACACTCCAAGTACTATGGGCCTTTTAGGATCATCCAAAAGATAGGGCCTGTAGCAAACCTCATCCTACATTCCATGTCAGCCAACTGAAGAAGCACCTTGGATCACAAGCTATACGCAATCCAAACCTTCCATTGCTCCATGCTGATGGTACAATCCTGCTGGAGCCTGAAAGACTGCTAGACAGAAAATTAATTCCAAGAGTACAGGGAGATGTCCAGATTCCGGTGGTCAGATGGCTAATCAAATGGACTAATCTGGAGGAGCAGGATGCAACTTGGGAGGACGCCTCGTTTATTCAGAAGGTTTTCAGGACATTTCAGCCCTGAGGATAGGTCTGATGTCGATCGGGGGGAGTTGTCAGGACCTAGTGTCTGAATTCAGATTCAGTCGAAGCTTCCCAAATGAAGAACCTTGGCAGGAAGCAACCACGGCCGTCAATCCTTGATCCAACGCCTCTCGGGCCTCCGTACCGCTTCGCTGAAGGAAAGGCCCCTGCAACCGTTGATCCGCGATCGAACGGCAATCCCAGTGTCGGGCATTACCGTCGTTCATTCGGCATGCTTTTCGTTTTCGTTTTCGTTTTAGCTTTACCTTTCCTCACTTTTATAAGGCTATATAAGCCATGATTCCAGCTCGATCAGGGCATGACTTTCTTCTATGGTTTCCCCCTATCGCGCCGCCAGTGTTCCTGGTTGGCAACCATGTACTAGCTCCCAAGCTACTTCCTTAAATTCGTGAGTAAAGTCGGCTTGTTTGAGTGAAATTCTCCACTGTTTAGTTCTTCAGACTACCATGGTCTGACATTAGGCATGACTATAGGTCCCATCATCGGTAAGTCTCATGTTCTCTCTTCAACTTGCTAATCTGCCTGTCCCACACAACTAGCTCACTCGATAGAAACCCTAGATCCATCTAAGAGGACTGAGAGCTATCATCAAACCTAAGTCACATATGGGCAGCAAAATCTTCAAGATAGGCTTTTCAAGTTGCATCAAAGGTTTATTATGTGCATAAATGCATTTTTGTAGGGGTGTTTTCCATAAGTGGAGTTTGGTGTGATGTTTTTGAACATGTATGTTAGAAGTGTCGTTTTATTGGATTAAGGATAAAGCAAAGATTAATTCACACTAGCTATGGGATTCTAGGGTTCCAAGCATGGTCCGTATCTTCGGATGGCTCTTCCACCAAGATATGCTTAACACAAGGAAAAAACTTGCATCACATGACACTGATGGACTGTTTCATCTGGACCCCCATGTTGTCCAAATGCTACCAGGAACAGCGCTCGCCTTTTATTAACTGCTCATGCGTGCAGAGTTTGGCGAGCTATTGCTATTCGCCCGAGATACAACTCCATCGACAACCCTTGGTCATCCCTGTCTGCCTTCCCTCATCCATTTAGTTGTTCATCGTCCTCCTCGTGATTTGGAAAATTTAGGAAGCTTGTAATCCAAAAGTGTTCAGAGTTACGGTTATGGAAACTGATATAACCATTCATATTATCATCGATGATATTATGGTGTGGGCTCATAGACTCAAATCGTGCAAAGCTAGGGATCACGCCAGTATGTGGCTTGATTTCCTCTCCGCGCTCTCGTTTGTGACCCTGCAAAACTCTCAAATAATTTACACTATCTAGCTAGCACCGATGCTAATTTTTTGGCAGCTAAATAATTCCTTATCATTATGAAACCCGATAATTAAGGTGTTCCTTATAATATATATATATCCGTAACCTTACCCAAAAAGAAAGGAAAGCTGAAGAAGTTGACGAACCATACATGAGCTTAATTAATTGATAACATGCTCTTCCCACCATTGCTAATAATTGTTAAATAAATCCATCTTGGCGAAGATCTTGTCGAGGTGGAAGAGGTGCTTCCTCACGCGGTATATGTGCAATGTGTACATGATGGCAGCACAGCTCACCAGCATGAAGGACAAGACGATAAGCTCGCTGAAATCTTGTTTGGTTGAAGACGTTGTAAATAATACTAATCAAATTCAATGTTTGTAGTTTGCTAATAGTAGGAGAGTAACTAAGAGGAGTTGATCGGCACCTTAGGGTTAGAGACGATTATGCCCATAAGGTAGGTAAGCAAGGTGAACATGGACTGCAGCGAGTTCTGGACCCCTCCGACGACGCACCGCTCCGAGTCTGGGACATTGTCCTGCATCAGCTGCGTCACCGCCAGGTCGAACATCCAGAGACCAAGGCGGGATGCTGCGACGCCACCCATGAGCACCCATGCCGACGCCAGGCCTCTCACCCAGATGGAACCAGCACAAAGCAGCAGGCAGCACCACTGTCACCACAAGAGACCCATTATGTTCCCATCAGTCTGAGCTGAGCATCGTGTATCATTCTCAGGGCGTCTGTATTTTCTTTTTAAAAATGGATAATGATGGATTGACGTGCCTGCATCCAAATGGACCAAAGGCATGTTCGAAGAGTCGACACCCAAGAGTGCATCACCGGGTAGAGCAAGGTTGCCCTGATGCCGACAATAGCACTCAACCCTCGCGCCAGACTAATAACGTATGCGGGGATGCCTTTCCAGTCTAGAGTTGCAATCATCAACGTACCAAAGCTGCAAAAACAACAACGAAAATTTGCATCTAAGAAGTCCATTCACTAGTAGAAAACAGGGCTTTGGTTCGGGCCTGGCCAGCCCATTAGTTCCGGTTCTTCACGAACCGGGACCCATGGGGGGCATTAGTCCCGGTTCATGACCCGAGGGGGCCGTCCGGGGCCTCGTGGGCATTGGTCCCGGTTCGTCTGGACCCATTTGTCCCGGTTCTAGGCACGAACCGGGACCAATGAGCCGCACTCCTGGCCCACATTCATTGGTACCGGTTCGTGCCTTGAACCGGTTTAGAAGGGGGCTTTTAGCCCCGGTTTATGCCACAAACCGGGACAAATAATTTGCCTATATATACCCATCGCCGTGACAGAGCACTCTGTTTTTCTGGCCAACGAGGGGAGGGCATTTGGGTGCTCTAGCTCACCTCCTATGCACATGAGGTGTTCGATGAAATGCCCGAGCCACACTAGTTAAGCTTTCTCCTCTTGAAGCTCGACCCCCCTCCCACTGAGCTAGTGGGGCAAGCTTTTGAGGAGCTCCATGGTGGCCTTGAACGTAGTTGGATCAAAGCTAGTAGGATGGAGAAGAAGTTTATGGATCTGAACAATGAAAACAAGAAAATGCAATTGAACTTGAGGAAAAGGAATGAACTCATGGAAACAATGGGTTTTCTCTTTGTTCTTGGCATCAGCATTGTGGTTAGTTTAGTTTCTATTTGGTCTAAGCAAGCCAATTAAGTGGCAGCGTGTGTGTTATGTTTCTGCTAGTGTGTTGTTCCCTAGATGTAATTCTATCATTTGTGCACTGTTGTGAACTTGAGCAAATGTAATGTTGTGCCCTAGATGTAATGGATATCATGTGTTGTGTTAAAATTGTCACCACTGCCAACTTGGAACCTTTTCACACTTCATTTCAAATGCTTTCCAATTTCATGGCCTTATAGCTCAAAATAATCAGTAAATGCATGAAAAATAACAAATGAAGTCGGAAAGGGTTGTAAATTGATGATGTGGCTTTGAATGGTGCATTTTGAACACAGAAAAACTATGGAGTTCAAATAAGTTCAAAAAAACGAAATCCCTTTGTAACAGACGAGTTTCCGTATGAAACCATGATACTTCGAAAGAGATTGTCCGTTTTGTACACGAAGTGCATCCGGTTTTTTCCGTAACCCTCTCAACTTTCTCGCACATGCTATGTGGGTGAAATGATGATACCATGCCAACTTGGAACCTTTTTAGAGTTCATTTCAAATGCTTTTCAATTTCATGGTCTTATAGCTCAAAATAATCAGTAAATGCATGATAAATAATAAATGAAGTCAGAAAGGGTTGTAAATTGATGATGTGGCTTTGAATGGTGCATTTTGAACACAGAAAAACTATGGAGTTCAAATAAGTTCAAAAAATGAAATCCCTTTGTAACATACGAGTTTTCGTATGAAACCGTGATACTTCGAAAGAGATTGTCTGTTTTGTACACGAAGTGCATCCAGTTTTTGACGTAACCCTCTCAACTTTCTTGCACATGCTATGTGGGTGAAATGATGATACCATGCCAACTTGGAACCTTTTCAGAGTTCATTTCAAATGCTTTTCAATTTCATGGTCTTATAGCTCAAAATAATCAGTAAATGCATGAAAAATAACAAATGAAGTCAGAAAGGGTTGTAAATTGATGATGTGGCTTTGAATGGTGCATTTTGAACACACAAAAACTATGGAGTTCGAATAAGTTCAAAAAATGAAATCCCTTTGTAACAGACGAGTTACCGTATGAAACCCTCATACTTCGAAAGAGATTATCCGTTTTGTACACGAAGTGCATCTAGCTTTTTCCGTAACCCTCTCAACTTTCTCGCACATGCTATGTCAGTGAAATGATGATACCATGCCAACTTGGAACCTTTTCAGAGTTCATTTCAAATGCTTTTCAATTTCATGGTCTTATAGCTCAAAATAATCAGTAAATGCATGAAAAATAACAAATGAAGTCATAAAGGGTTGTAAATTGATGATGTGGCTTTGAATGGTGCATATTGAACATAGAAAAACTATGGAGTTCAAATAGGTTCAAAAAAATGAAATCCCTTTGTAACAGACGAGTTTCCGTATGAAACCCTGTTACTTCGACAGAGATTGACCGTTTTGTACACGAAGTGCATCCGGTTTTTTCCGTAACCCTCTCAACTTTCTCGCACATGCTATGTGGGTGAAATGATGATACCATGCCAACTTGGAACCTTTTCAGGGTTCATTTCAAATGCTTTTCAATTTCATGGTCTTATAGCTCAAAATAATCAGTAAATGCATGAAAAATAACAAATGAAGTCAGAAAAGGTTGTAAATTGATGATGTAGTTTTGAATGGTGCATTTTGAACACACAAAAACTATGGATTTCAAATAAGTTCAAAAAAATGAAATTCCTTTGTAACAGACGAGTTTCCGTATGAAACTCTGATACTTCGAAAGAGATTGTCCATTTTGTACACGAATTGCATCCAGTTTTTGCCGTAACCCTCTCAACTTTCTCGCACATGCTATGTCGGTGAAATGATGATACCATGCCAACTTGGAACCTTTTCAGAGTTCATTTCAAATGCTTTTCAATTTCATGGTCTTATAGCTCAAAATAATCAGTGAATGCATGAAAAATAACAAATGAAGTCAGAAAGGGTTGTAAATTGATGATGTGGCTTTGAATGGTGCATTTTGAACACACAAAAACTATGGAGTTCAAATAAGTTCAAAAAATGAAATCCCTTTGTAACAGACGAGTTTCCGTATGAAACCATGATACTTCGAAAGAGATTGTCCGTTTTGTACACGAAGTGCATCCAGTTTTTGCCGTAACCCTCTCAACTTTCTCGCACATGCTATGTGGGTCAAATGATGATACCACGCCAACTTGGAACCTTTTCAGAGTTCATTTCAAATGCTTTTCAATTCCATGGTCTTATAGCTCAAAATAATCAGTAAATGCATGAAAAATAACAAATGAAGTCAGAAAGGGTTGTAAATTGATGATGTGGCTTTGAATGGTGCATTTTGAACACAAAAAAACTATGGAGTTCAAATAAGTTCAAAAAGATGAAATCCCTTTGTAACAGACGAGTTTCCGTATGAAACCCTGATACTTCGAAAGAGATTGTTCGTTTTGTACACAAAGTGCATCCAGTTTTTGCCGTAACCCTCTCAATTTTCCCGCACATGATATGTGGGTGAAATGATGATACCATGCCAACTTGGAACCTTTTCAGAGTTCATTTCAAATGCTTTTAAATTTCATGGTCTTATAGCTCATATCATTTGGTTCTTCAGGCATGACAGTATTTGGTGAACTGACATGTAGGTTTCTATCATCCTTCTTCTTCTTAGGATGACTGGGTGTATCAGCATTAATTCCTTGAGAATCTTGATCAATTCTCTTAGGATGGCCTTCAGAATACAAAGGTTCCTGAGTCATTTTGCCTCCTCTAGTAATGACTTTGACAGAGTTGTCATTTAATTCATTGAGCAAGTCATTCTGAGCTGTAAGTACTTGTTCTACCTGAGTAGTAATCATAGAGGCATGTTTACTCGGAAGCTTCAGATCATTGACATTTCTGTCTACACAAGCACTTAAATGACTAAGCATACGAGTACTTTGTTCCAATTGTCTGCTAACATAATCATTGAAACTCTGTTGTTTGGCAACAAAGTTGTCAAATTCATCAAAGCATAGGCTAGCAGGTTTATCAAAAGCAATATCACTCTCATCGAATCTATGCAGAGAATTTACCTCTACTACTTGTATCAGGTTATCGAGACCATGGATCTCTTCGATAGGTGGTAGATTTTTGACATCTTCAGATATAATGCATTTCTCTTGCATAGATTTCTTGGCTTCTTGCATATCTTCGGGATTGAGGAATAGAATACCTCTTTTCTTAGGAGTTGGCTTAGGAGGTGGTTCGGGAATAGTCCAAGCATTATCGTTGATCAAGATGTTATTCAGTAGGATCTGAGCTTGTTCTATAGTTCGTTCCCTAAAAACACAACCGGCACAACTATCTAGGTGGTCTCTAGAAGCATCGGTAAGTCCGTTATAGAAGATATCAAGTATCTCGTTCTTCTTAAGAGGGTGATCAGGCAAAGCATTCTGTAGCTGGATGAGCCTCCCCCAAGCTTGTGGGAGACTCTCTTCTTTGAGTTGAGCAAAGTTGTATATTTCCTACAAGGCAGCTTGCTTCTTATGGGCAGGGAAATATTTCTCACAGAAGTAATAGACCATATCCTGGGGACTACTCACACATCCAGGAGCAAGAGAAGTGAACCAGGCTTTAGCGTCATCCTTTAGAGAGAAAGGAAACAACTTAAGGATATAGTAGTAGCGGATCTTCTCCTCACTAGTGAAAAGGGTGGCTATATCGTGTAGTTTGGTAAGATGGGCTACGACCGTCTCAGACTCATAACCGTTGAAAGGATCATATTCGACTAGAGAGATTATCTCACGGTCGACAGAGAATTCATAATCCTCATCGGTGATAAAGATAGGTGAAGTGGAAAACTTCGGGTCGTATTTCATCCTAGCTTTCAGAGATTTTTCTTCCACTTGAGAAGTAATTTCTCAGCGTCATAGGCATCCTTACACGCAATAAAATCCTCAGCTATCTCTCCCTCCATAACGTAACCCTCAGGTATATCAGGCAATTCATATCTAGGAGAGCTAGATCTAGCAGGAGCAAAAGCATGTTCTATCTCAATAGTATCGGCAGTTTCAGAAGCATCACGAGCATTGGCAGTAACTCTAACAATATGAGCATCAAGGAATACCCCTAGTGGCATATCAGGCAAAGTAGTATCTCTAGCAGTATCAAGCATAACATCATCAGGCAAAATAGCATCTCTAGCATCATCAGGCAAAGCAGCATCATAAGCATCATCAAGCACACGCGACATATCAAGATTTCTAGCAGGAGGTGGTGTCGCAAACTTACTCATAACTGAAGGTGAATCAAGTGCAGAGCTAGATGGCAGTTCCTTACCTCCCCTCGTAGTTGAGGGCAAGACTTTGGTTTTTGGATCTTTCAGATTCTTCATAGTGATCAGCAGATACAAATCCCTAGTGACTCAGAGAATATAGCTATCCTTCCCTGGCAACGGCGCCAGAAAAATGCTGTTGACGTGCAACTATTCCTGACTTGATGCCTCCACGGCAACGGAGCCAGAAAAGAGTTGCTTCCAGTTGCTCAACAATTAGCAATTGTCTTGCAATGGCCCACCAGCGTGTGGGATCGAGGCAGTTTTCGAGGGTAGAGTATTCAACCCAAATTTGTTGGTTCGCACGACGGGAAGTGAAAGAATATTCTCAAGTATTAGCAGTTGAATGTGTCATATTCAACCACACCTGAAAGATTAGTGTCTGCAAGCAAAGTAGTATGATAGCAACGGTGCCAGAAATGATCTGGTGACAAGGCAGACTATTCCTAACTGTTGTATCAATGGCGCCAGTAAGTTGCCCGTGGACGGGAAATATTTTCCCGGCAACGGTGCCAAAAAAAGTATTGTAGCAGGTAGCAGCAGTGTAACGAGTAACAGCAGTGGCAAGGAATAGCAGTAGTGACAGCGGTAGCAAGTAGCAGCAGTAGCAAGTAAGAGCAGTAGCCAGTAGCTGCCGTAGCGACAATAGTGGCAGCAGCAGCAGGACAAAGCAAGTAACAGTAGCAGCAAGTAACAGTAGCAGCAACAGTAGTAACAGCAGCAGAGCAAAACAAGTAACAGCAGCAATGGGACAAACTCGTAGGCAATGGATCGGTGATTTGTCGGATGACATTCTTCATGCAACAGTTATAACACGGAGAGATATGTGGCTAGCTCCCGTTCGTCAATGTGATGTAGGCATGCATTCCGTGTGTAGTCATACGTGCTTAGGGAAAAAAACTTGCATGACATCTATTGTCCATCCCTCCCGTGGCAGCGGGGTCCAAATGGATACTACGGGATATTACGGTTCTCCTTTTAATAAAGAACCGGACCAACGCATTAGCACTTGGTGAACACATGAACTCCTCAAACTATGGTCATCACCGGGAGTGGTTCCGGTTATTGTCACTCCGGGGTTGCCGGATCATAACACATAGTAGGTAACTACAACTTGCAAGATCGAATCTAAAACACACATATATTGGTGACAACATAATAATTTCAGATCTGAAATCATGGCACTCGGGCCCTAGTGACAAGCATTAAGCATGGAAAAGTAGTAGCAACATCAATCTCAGAACATAGTGGATACTAGGGATCAATCCCCGTCAAAACTAACTCGATTACATGATAGATCTCATCCTACTCATCACCGCCTAGCCAGGCTACGAATAGATTACTCACGAACGATGAAGAGCTTCATGGAATTGGAGAGGGAAGAAGGTTGATGATGACGATGGCGACGATCTCCTTGATCCGGAGCCCAAAACGGACTCCAGATCTGCCCTCCAGGTGAAGAACAGGATCTGGCGGCGCCTTCGTGTCGCAAACGCGATGAAATCTTCTCTCGTGATTTTTTTCGGGACGAAAGGGAATAAATAGAGCTGAGTTTGGGGCGGCAGAGCCACGTGGGCCCCACAAGCCCTGACGCCGCGGCCTGGGGGGTGGCCGCGGCCACAGGGCTTGTGGCCCACTGGCTCACCCCCTCCGGTGGATCTTTGTGCAGGTATTTTTCATATTTTCCAGAAATATTCTCCGTAAATTTTCAAGACGTTCCGAGAACTTCCATTTCTGCACAAAAACAACACCATGGCAATTCTGCTGAAAACAGCGTGAGTCTAGGTTAGTTCCATTCAAATCATGCAAGTTAGAGTCCAAAACAAGGGAAAAAGAGTTTGGAAAAGTAGATACGATGGAGACGTATCAGGCCTCAGAGTGACACTTGTATAGGATATGTCCATGTTCATACTCAGGTACACAACGTCTAATAATACCATCTACTCCTTCTTTATAAAGGTGTGGATCATCCCAAAAGTAATGTCTTTAATCATAGAAGAACTTTTTCTTTTGTTCGTACGTGAAACTAGGCGGTATAAATTTAGAAACTATATAGTTAGCATAATCAGCATACCAAGGAGCATTGCATGAAGCATTTATGATAGCTAATTGTTCATCTGGGAAGCTATCATCAATAGGTAGTGGGTCATCAAGAACATTCTCTAATCTAGACAAGTTATCTGCTACGGGGTTATTCGCACCATTTCTATCAATAATATGGAGATCAAATTCTTGTAGCAAAATAACCCAACTAATAAGTCTAGGTTTAGCATCCTTCTTTTCCATTAGGTACTTAATAGCAGTATGATCAGTGTGAACAATTACTTTGGAATCAACAATATAAGGTCTAAACTTATCACAAGCAAACCCAACTGCTAAAAATTCCTTTTGAATGGTAGCGTAGTTTCTTTGAGCACTATCTAGAGTTTTACTAGCATAATGGATAACATTTAATTTCTTATCAACTCTTTGTCCTAGGACAACACTAACAACATAATCACTAGCATCACACATAATTTCAAAGGGTAGGTTCCAATCAGGTGGTTGAACAACAGGTGCAATGATCAAGGCTCTCTTAAGAATTTCAAATGCTTCTACACAATCATCATAAAAAAAATGGAACATCCTTTTGCAAAAGATTAGTGAGAGGCTTAGAAATCTATAATAATTCTCCTGTAGAAACAAGCATGACCAAGGAAGCTTCTTGTACCTTTGATATCTGTTGGACACGATATTTTTTCAATAGCATAAACTTTAGCTTTATCAACTTCAATACCTCTTTCAGATATTTTATGTCCCAAGACAATGCCTTCATTAACCATAAAGTGGCACTTCTCCAATTCAAGACAACATTGCTTTCTTCACATCTCTGCAAAACTTGATCAAGGTTGCTCAAGCAATCATCAAAAGAATGTTCGTAAACGGAAAAATCACCCATGAAAACCTCAACAATCTTTTAACAAAAGTCAGAGAATATAGCCATCATACATCTTTGAAAGGTAGCAGGTGCATTGTATAAACCAAAAGGCATACGTCTATAAGCAAAGGTACCGAAAGGGCAAGTAAAAGTGGTCTTCTCTTGATCCTCTTTTGACAGAGGTATTTGAGAGAAACCAGAATAACCTTCTAGAAAGCAAAAATGTGTATGTTTGGATAATCTTTCTAGCATTTGATCAATAAAAGGTAGAGGGTAATGATCTTTCCTAGTAGACTTATTTAATTTCCTAAAATCAATTACCATTCTATATTATGTAACAATTCTTTGCGGGATCAATTCATCTTTATCATTAGGAACCACGGTAATACCTCCCTTTTTAGGGACACAATGAACGGGACTAACCCATCTACTATTAGCAATAGGATAAATTATACCTACCTCGAGAAGCTTTAGTATTTCATTTCTTACCACTTCCTTCATTTTAGGATTTAATCATCATTGGTGATCAACAACTGGTTTAGCATCAGGCTCCATATTAATTTTGTGCTGACTTAGAGTGGGACTAATGCCCTTAATATCATCAAGAGTATATCCAATAGCGGCACGGTGCTTCCTCAGAGTTTTCAATAATCTCTTTTCTTCATGCTCTGAAAGGTTAGCACCAATAATAATAGGATATATATCTTTTTCATCAAGATAAGCATACTTGAGAGTATCAGGTAATTGTTTAAGCTCAAACACGGGATCACCTTTGGGTGGAGGAGGATCCCTAAGTATTTCAACACGCGGGTTGTGTTTCAGAATAGGCTATTGATCAAAGAAAATCTTATCTATTTCATTCCTTTCATTCATATGCATATCATTTTCATGGTCTAGCAAATGTTGTTCTAAGGGATCAGTAGGGGGCACGACAATAGAAGCGAGACCAATAATTCCATCTTTACTAGGCAATTCTTTGTCATGGGGTTGACTACGAAATTTAGAGAAATTGAGTTCATGAGATGCCATCACCAAAACTTACAGTAACCGTTTCTTTTTCACAATCAATCTTAGCATTAATCGTATTCAAGAAAGGTCTACCAAATATGATGGGACAAAAATCATATTGTGGGGAACCAAGAACAAAAAAATCAATAGGATACTTTATTTTCCCACACAAGACTTCAACATATCCAACAATCCCAATCGGTGAAATAGTACCTCTATTAGCAAGCTTGATGGTAACATCAATTTCCACTAATTCGGCTGGTGCAATATCATTCAAATTTCTTGGTATAAGGTAAAGGGAATTGCACTCACACTAGCACCCACATCACATAATTCATGATAACAATGATCTCCTATTTTAACAAAAACAACAGGCACGCCAGCAATAGGTTTATGTTTACCTTTAGTATCGGGTCTAGCAATTCTAGCAACTTCATCACAGAAATGAATGACATGCCCATCAATAGTATCTACCAAGAGATCTTTAACCATAGCAATATTAGGTTCAACTTTAATTTGTTCAGGAGGTATAGGTGTTCTAGTACAACTCTTACGAACCACAGTTGAAGCTCTAGCATGTTCCTTTATCCTAACAGGAAAGGATGGTTTCTCAATATAAGTAGTAGGGATAACAGGATCAACATTATAAATAGTAGTTTCTTCTTCAACTTTAATAGGTTCAACTACTTTAACTTCAATGGGAGGATGATATTTAAACCACTTCTCCTTGGGGAGATCAACATGAGTAGCAAAAGATTCACAGAATGAAGCTACTACCTCAGAGTCAAGTCCATATTTAGTGCTAAATTCACAAAAGCATTGGTGTCCATAAAGGATTTAACACAATCAAACTTAAGGCTTATACCTGACTCATTACCTTCGTCGAGTTTCCAATCTTCAGAGTTGCGTTTAATTCTTTCCAATAAGTCCCAATTGAATTCAATATCTTTCTTCATAAAGGAACCAGCACAAGAAGTGTCGAGCATGGATTGATCATTACGAGAGAGGCGAGCATAAAAATTCTGAATAATAATTTCCTTCAGGAGCTCATGATTAGGGCATGAATATAACATTGAATTAAGCCTCCCCCAAGCTTGAGCTATTCTTGCTCCTTCACGAGGCCAAAGATTATAAATATAATTCCGATCACGATGAACTAGATGCATAGGATAAAACTTGTGGTGAAATTCCAATTTCAATCGGTTGTAGTTCCATGATCCAATATCATCACATAGCCTATACCATGTCAACGCATTTTCCTTCAAAGATAATGGAAAGACCTTCTTCTTGACATCATCCTCGGGCGGACCTGCAAGCTTAAATTATCCACAAACTTCATCCACATAGATTGGATGCAAATCAGGATGTAGTGTTCCATCTCCTGCATAAGGATTAGCTAGCAGTTTTTTATCATACCCGAAGGAATTTCATAATAAATATTTTCAGTAGGTGCAGCAGGTTGAGAAGCATCTTTTTGTGCTTCCGGTCGGGGTGAAGATACCCTCAACAAGCCCCTCAAAGGATTATTTTCCATAGTGACATCAGAGGAGTATTAATAATCATTAAGGACCTGATCATATAATCTTCCACCAACTAAACCAACTAGCATCAACTACAAGGAATAATCAACACTACTAGCAACCCACAGGTACCAATCTGAGGTTTTGAGACAAAGATCGGATACAAGATATGAACTAGGGTTTGGGGAGGAGATGGTGTTGATGAAGATGTGATGGAAATTGACCCCATCTCGATGAGAGGATCGTTGGTGATGACGATGGCTTCGATTTCCCCCTCCGAGAGAGATGTTTCCCCTACGGAATAGCTCCGTCGGAGCTCTAGATTGGTTATGTCGAAGTTCTGCCTCGATACAGCGGCGCCTCGTCCTAAAAGGTTCGATATGATTTTTTCCAGGTCAAAACCCTTCATATAGCTAAAGATAGCACCGGAGGTCTGCCAGGGGGCCCACAAGCCTGCAGGGCGCGACCAGGGGGTAGGCCGCGCCCCGACTTGTGACCTCCTGGTGGGTCTCCTTCGGTATTTCTTTCGCCCATTATTTATTCCACAACAATTCTCCGTAACTTTTCAGGATTTTTGGAGCTGTGCAGAATAGGTCTCTCAGATTTTCTCCTTTTGGAGTCCAGAATTCCAGCTGCCGGCATTCTCCCTCTTTATGTAAATCTTGTAAAATATGAGAGAAAAGGCGTATTATACCATAATGTGTATTAACAACCCATAATGCAATAAGTATTAATATAAAAGCATGATGCAAAATGGACGTATCAGGGGCGCCTTCCCTCCTTAGCAGAGAGGCGCCGGCGACGAACTCACCGGTGCAACCATACGCACACAACGGCGCTACGGGATCTACCACTACGCAACGCGCGGCTACGATGCAGAGCAACTGCTGGGCCCTACATGCATACATGCGGCCGTGCACGTGCGTGCAAACGAGCGCTGCGCTCTACTCACCGGAGCAACCACGGCGGCGCTAAGCCTAACGCGGGACGGCTAGCATAGAGATGAAGGGGAAACGGGGCGTTGCTCACCCAGGGGCAGAGAAGAGAGGGGCTTCGGCAAAGGAGGGGTACGGCGGCGTCGACATCGTGGTACTGCTACGAATTAGTTTACGTTGGGGACGTCATGGTAGAAGACCTTGGCGTCCGATCTCTTCGGGAATGAATCTCCCTTGGCGGCCGCGTTCTCCGGGTGCAGCTAGGGAAGAAGAGGCATCGATCTACACCGACGACGAGTGCGAGCAAAAGTTATCCATGGCGTTGGTGGCAGTGCTAGGGGAAGAGGAGGAGGGAAACGGGATGGCTAGGGTTACAGGAGGTTGTGGGGTGCGGTTTATAGCTCGGGGCTCGAGCTTCTAGCCGCCTGATCGAAGGAGGAGATCGATCTGGTGGTGGCTATGGAGTCGTACAGTGCTGACGTCGGGAGGATGAAGAAACGATCGCCGGCCAGGCTCTAGGCCGAAACAACCAGGAGATGGGCCGGCTCTACCTCTCTCTCTCTGAGTTAAAACGTTTTGCAAATAAAACAACAGGGCCTTTTGAAAAAATTGCACAGGCTAAAATGCAAAGGGTTTTAATAAGAAGTAAATATCTTTGGTCTTCTAAAATCATGCCACTATTTATAAAAATAAGTGGAGCATTTTAGAAGAGCAAAAAAATTTCCTTTTATTTGAAAAATTGGGAACTATTTTAAATAAAACCACAGGAAAATAATATCAAACAAGAGGGTGTTGCACTCCACAATTAATAAGAAGATTTTTAGAAGGGGATGAACATTTTTATGAGGGCAAAACAGAAACTTTTAGATCTGCCACAAAATAAAAAAAGAAGAAGGTTTTTAGGTGCTATGATGCAACAAGAAGGTTTTGAATGGAATCTTGTCGCACCCAAATCACAACAACAATCACAAGCTACTAACAC
The DNA here is from genome assembly GCF_904849725.1 of Hordeum vulgare subsp. vulgare. Taxonomy (NCBI): domain Eukaryota; kingdom Viridiplantae; phylum Streptophyta; class Magnoliopsida; order Poales; family Poaceae; genus Hordeum; species Hordeum vulgare. The sequence continues at coordinate 26,404,786 of NC_058523.1, read as the reverse complement.
ACATTTCACTCACCGTACCAAACACCAAGGCGCAACACAAAACAAAGATGAATGATGTTATGCATGATGCTTTGATACACCACAAATGAAGTCAAGATCCAACTCATTCCACTTAACATTAACATAACAAGGTTGCCATACAAGGAAAGATATACGAAAGGGAGAAGGTATTGCATTGGGGCTATTAGAGGTGGTGTCGGCGACGAGATTGGCGCGGGCGATCGACGACGGTGAGGACGGGGACGGGATGACACCCTACACATGTACAGACTCTATGAAGTTAATTTGATCTCAAATTGTGCATCTAAATCAAAAGAACTCCCACATACACTCCTACACTAAAACCCACAAACCACTCTACTTCTAGAGCATTTGAAATGAGCTAAACTAGCAGTGAGAGATGAAAGGATGAAGTACCTAACCTTTTAGAACACTTGTGTAGTTGGTGCACCGCACTACCTAAACAAATCTTGAGGAAAATGGAGCTTGGAGGTCGAGCTTGGAGAGGAGAAAGCTTAAATGTGGCTCGATCATTTCATCGAACACCTCACGATGAACAAAGCAGGGCACGCACACCTTAAATTTGATCAGCTTAGTCAAAATATGCCAAAGAAGTGATTATAAGAGATGACTGATGAGAATGGAATCTTGACCTTGTTCAACTATCTTTCCTTGTTGAACAACTGATAGGCAATCAGCATTCCTGACAGTAGTTAGACGATGAGCAACCACAAGTGTCGTTCTGTCCACCATGATCCTATTTAGTGCCTCCTGAACTATCCTCTCTGACTCCACATCCAATGCGCTAGATCCGTCAGACAAGAGATCAGGATTTGAACCGCAACCATCAACAACCCCAGAGATTGTGCAGTGCTAGCTCAATTCTGAATTTCTGATGTGTGCGATCCAAAGTTAAGTCAAAGAGGAATCCTTGTGGTTTGATAGCTCAGGGAGCATCTCCTGGATTCTCCACAGCTCGGCCAGCGCCTCCCGGGCATCGGGTCGGTCGTCCTTGTCCGGCGCCACGCACCGGAACGCCAGCTCCACCGCCGCCTCCACGCTGGGCATCACGTCGGGGAGCTCGTCGAGCACGGGCGGGTCGACCACCTCCCTCAGCTCGCCGGTCTGGATCTTGGACACCACCCAGTCCGCCAGCGTCACGTCCCGCCGCACCCTGCCCACGTCCACGTCCACGGGCCGCAGCCCCGTCACCAGCTCCAGCACCACCACGCCACCTCCCGTCCGGTCGCCGTCGAGCAGGCGTCGGGCGTCGCCAGGAGCCGCGACAGGCCAAAGTCGCCGAGTCGGGCGCGCATGTCGGCCTCACGGCGAAGTGGAGGTACTCGAGCGCCGACACGATCTGGGCCGCCATGGCGAGCCGGGTCCGCCAGGGCAGAGGCGGCGGCACCGCCGTGCCCCGACGGTGGAGGTGGTGCGAGAGGGTGCCATTGGGGACGAAGTCGTAGATGAGGAGCAGCGCGCGCGGGTCGGCGCAGAAGCCATGGAGGCGGACGAGGTGCGGGTGACGGAGCGCGGAGAGGATGAGCACCTCGTTGCAGAAGGACTTGGTGATGGTGGCGGAGGACGGGGACGGTGACGACGGCACGTGCAGCCGCTTCATGACGGCAGAGCTGCCCGCGGGCGGGAGGTACACGAGGTACAGCATCGCGCCGCCGCCGCCGGAGAAATCCATGGCGCGAGGCGGAGCCACAGCAAAGATGGCGGCGGGCGCGGCCCATCGTGCACATAGCGGCTGCGGCGGACTCAGCCAGATCTGAAGGAGAGAGAGAGAGAGAGTGCAGCATGAGGCGAGGGGATTGGGGGCAGCGCCGATGCGAGGGGGGTCGGGCAGATGCAGGTGGGAGTTGTGCGGCGGGATGTGGGTGTGAGTCGTGGGGCGGTGGGCCGGGTTGATCGTGCTGATTACTTTTTTTCTAAGGGTTTTTTATTGAACTAATCGGCTGGTTTATCGCCTGGTTTATGGAGGGATTAAAAAAATCGGTGGAACGGTGGAAAGGCTAGCGGTAGTAGGGGGATCATTGGAGGTCGAACCATCACGACGGCAGATCCCCTTTAATAGTAGAGATAATCGGCACCTGGTTTATGGAGGGATTAAAAAAAATCGATGGAACGGTGGAAAGGCTAGCGGTAGGAGGGGGGATCGTTGGAGGTCGAACCATCACGACGGCAGATCCCCTTTAATAGTAGAGATAACTGGTCCTAATGTAGTTGAACGAAAGTGCTCTCTTTTTATTTTTAGTAAATAACCAAGGCCTTCTTGGAGCTGAAATGGCCTGCAGTCAGTTCGGCCCATTTGCACTTGCTCGGATCTTTTAGAAATTTCTACTAGGTACGTAACATTTAATCTCAGTAATAAAATAATGTTCAAAGCTTGTGACCTATAAATATTATATACATAAAAACAAATAAATTAATTTAGAAAAATCCCGTATTATTTTAGAAAATATTCATATATATGAAATATTATTTGTAAACTATAATTTCTGTAATTAAAACAAAGTAAAATATGAATATTCATAATTGAAAATTTAAAATACAAATGTTTGTATAATACAATTATATACATAAAAAAATATTTCTATAGTTCCAAATATTTCAATAATTATACGCACAGTATAATTCAATATTTGTATAATAGAGAATATTTGTAATTTAAATTTTAAAATTTCTATATGAATATACAGTCATGGATAACATATAAATTATATAGCATTTTTGAATATACATCACAAGTTAAAATTATACACAAGTGAATATTTAGTAAATATTTGTATTCATCATTGTGTATGATTTTAATATATGCTAAAATTGTATAGTTTTATTGTATTTAAATATTTTAAGAAAAATAACAAATATTTTACGTGCCTTGCTTTATTTTACATTTTTTATATAATACATAGGTATACATTTAAATGTTTTTATTTACTAATCATCGTCTTTATGTATATTATTTATTACCATAAAATATTGTATATTTAAAACACATGAAAATTTGAATATTATTTATATTACACATGTTTTACAAATATCTTAAAAAAACTAGTGCGTGCAAAATGGGCTGCACTATTTGCAACCCATTTAAGCATCACTATATGAATCCCTTTTATTGTTACTAGTACAAATGCCCGTGCGTTGCACCGGGCTAGAAAAAAAATGTAAAACCTATTTGAATTATTACAAAAGGATTTTTTATTACAAAATCTTCCAAATTGTATTATTCCTGATACAACTGATGAATTCAATGTCATAATGTCAATTGAAAATCTCAATTGAATGTGGGTTCTTCAATCCTAGAAAGATTAGTGTTATAGTACATTTCAACGATAAAAGCTAGACTGGAATAAAATAACGATTGTAGATATACTCCACTAAAAATTACAGGAGATCACAAAGAAAATTGTAGTATGAGGCCATGAAATGCTTAGAAATTCCCACTACCCACATAATTCCTTTATTGGAAGCACCCCTACAACGAAATTTGAAATGGCATTTGTACAAATCTTCAACATGGGTTGAAATCCTCCAATTTCTGATAGTTTGTTACTCCTCTTTAAGAAAGTGAAAATATCCCAGTTCCCATACACGGACGAGGATAACACATGCGCGGCCTTCATTCTTTTCTCGTCTTCCCAGTCCCCACACACGGACGAACGGTCACAACCCACACTCCCACACAGGGCCGGTCCTGATATTTTGGGGGCCCGGGGCGAAACTAAAACCTTGGACCTATTAATACTAATAATGATATGTGGATTTCACATGACTATACAATCATGTCCTGGCACAAAATTCATGAGTAAATCTCTAAGATAATGTTTTGAAACTATGGATCCTAAAATGCAGCAAGACGAAAATAGGAAGTACATAATATAGATACTATCTTTCTTTTAATTGCACATGAGTTTAAAGCTCTTGAATTTGCAATGATGTGAGTGGATATACGTGCAATCACATAAAATCATTTGTAAGAGCTCTAAACTCAAATCTATAGGAAATAAATGTGTAGCAAAAATACCATAAAAAATCCTATGAACGTATCTCATTCCAATCTGAGAAACTTTTAGCACTAAAGTTCTACAATTTACAAAAAGTAAAAGTAGGTTTACAATTGGTCCAATTAATTAGTTTAACAAAAGTGATGTACTTTGTATGTATAATTACGAACATGTATACCTCACAAATGGCTGAACTTCAGAACCGTAAAAGGATACATCTTGGATTTACATCGGTTGTATTCTGGTGCTTAACCATGAGCCCATGACGCGATGTGGAGTGAACCGGCATCCGGCGGGAGGCCATGCGGTCTGGCCGTGCATGCCTGTGTGCGTCCACGGCGCGCATGAAGACTGGAATCTGCGAGAGGAGTTCGTCGGCGTCCGTGCATGGGCATTCACGATCGTTCGCTGAGTCTTGTGGAATTAGGAATAAGTAGCGATCTTTTTTTAGGATAATAACAATGTTGTTAGGGAAAAAATGATTGGAGAGATCTTGTTGTTGAAGAAAATCCTAGTGATCGAAACGAAAACAAGGCAGGCCCGTCAATCTAGGTGATTGTTTTCCTACGCAGTGAAGAGCGCCCGGATGCGACGAAGGACGCGGGCTGCTTGATGGACTTGGGAATTTTTTTTCATGATGCTCTCTCTCTCCCTCTCCCTCTCTCCTTCCCTCCCTCCATCTCTCTCTATCTATCTATCTATCTTCCTATCTCTCTCTCCCTCTCTCCCTCTCCCTCCTTCCCTCCCTCCCTCCTCTCTCTCTGTCTCTCTCTCTCTTCCTCCCTCTCTTCTCCCTCCCCCTCCCTCTCCCTCCCCCTCTCTCTCTTTATCCCTCCCTCCCTACCTACCTACGTCTCCCTCCCTTTCGACCAACTCAGCAGAGCGGGCGAACACAGAGAAAGTGAAAGCATGATTGGCCTATGTGGCAGTGGTACTGGTAGTATCTATCTATGCAGGCGTTGGTCGGCAGCATCTATCTATCTCAACCTCTATCTGACCGTCACGTCACCAGGTTGAGCTGCATGCATGGCATGGCCAACGGACCGACGTTGGCCGCAGCAGCAATGGACACGACCCGAACCGTACTGTAAGTACAAAAACACAAGCGAGCAACGTTCACCATGCATGCGCGGCGGCCACCTTCCGGCCGGCGGCCAGCCCCGGCAACGTCGAGGCCACCACCGATGCCACGGCGACGACGTCAGTAGCGAAGACCGGACAAGAATGGGGCGCAGGCGGCCGCCAGGGCCAGACGCCGTTCGGGCTTGGCCTGGACCTGTCCGAGGAGATGAGGCGCGGGATGATGTGGCGGATGCTGGCCTTCCCCGCGGCAGCCATGGCAGCGGAGGCCGCGCTCCTGTGGGTGCTCGACAGCGGCGTCGACGCGCCCGCGTGGGCCGGCAAGGTGGGGTCGGCCGTGCTGTTCGCGGCAGGGCTGCTCGGGTCCCAGTAGGGGTTCTTCTCCTCAAGGTGGGACGCGGCGGAGACGGGGTCCATGGTGGGGTGGGAGCTCGCGGTCCGAGAAGGCCGAGGCCGAGGGCGCGGGCGGCCAGGAGGGCGCGCCGGCGAGGGGCGACGGCGGGGAGGCGGTGAGGCGGGCGGTGGCGGAGAGCCCGGTGCTGGTGGTGGGGAGGCCCGTAGCTACGGACGGACGAGGGGGTTTACGTAAAAACGAAACGTTTTTTAACTCACGTAAGGACCGCGGATTGAATAGCCGAAAACATAAGGAATTTTTTGCAAAACCGTCAGCGATGAACGACAGAAGCGATCCGTGGTTTATTATTATTAGGGGAGACGGGGGTGTACCTCACATGTCACTGTATGTTAGCAGATTAATTTAATTAACAAGTTTAGTTTATGGGTGGGACCCGATGTCATTATATTCTAGTAGTTTAATTAGTGCCTAATTAGGGATTAATTAGGACAGCCCCACATGTTAGTGGTCACCGGCGGTTTAAGCCGCCCGCGCGCGATGGGAGCACGTCGGCGTCAAGCCCGACATGGGGGACGTGCTCGCGCGGCCGCCTGTGGTGACCAAAATGGGCGGTGCAAGGCCCTACAGAACACCCATGCCGCATTGAGTCCAACTATAGCACGGGTGCGAGGCGGGGCAGTTGGGTTCGTCGGGAATGATCATGACCAGCGGCATGGCGCTCGGGTGCAGGCGAGCAGCGGCACTACGGGATGCGGGGAAGATGGCGGACGTGGGCTCCCACAACAGGCGCGCGCGTGGCAAAGCCGGGTGCAACCGTTCGTGGCCAGAGGCTTGCGGGCATGGCGAGCGAGAACGACGAGCAGATCCAGGGACGTACTGATGTGACGGTGCGAGCGCGAGGCGAGGGGAGAGGGAGAGGACGGAGGATGTAGGCCATGGCCTCACCGGCGACGTGTTGGGGGCAATGGGCTCGGGGCGAGGCGGGGAGTCACCGGTGAGGACGACGGGGTCGGGTTGGAGGCTATGAAGGGGTGCTGCAAGGCGGGGCTGGTGTGGGAGGGCGCCGATGACGGCGAGCGTCAACAGAACCTCATGGGGTGGCGACGGGGGCGGTCTAGCCCCGATCCCGATCAGGGGAGGGGAGAGAAGTGGGGGAGGATCGTGTGGGAGTGGGGGTGTCGGTGCCTCCCGAGGGGAGGCTATAGGCCAGGGGCTGGCCCGGCGCGGGCGGCCAGGAGGACGCGCCAGCTAGGGGCGACGGCGGGGAGGCGGTGAGGCGGGCGGTGGCGGAGAGCCCGGTGCTGGTGGTGGGGAGGCCCGTAGCTACGGACGGACGAGGGGGTTTACGTAAAACGAAACGTTTTTTAACTCACGTAAGGACCGCGGGTTGAATAGCCGAAAACATAAAGACTTTTTTGCAAAACCGCCAGTGACGTACGGCAGAAGCGACCCGTGGTTTATTATTAATTAGGGAAGATTGTGCAGTCCGACTGATGGGGCTGTTAAATCGGCTAGCATTCTTGCAGTCCGTCACGAGTTCTACTCGTTGTGTCCATCTTTTTCCCGTTTAATTTTTCAGTACTGGTAACTGGGACACATGTGTCATAGAAGCGAAAAGATAAAATGTCTTCTTACGCGTACGCATGGGCTTTTTTATGAGAAAACTAAAATAAAGAATTTTTTTCGCAAGAAAGACCGCACACGCTCCTCCCTTCCTTCTCTCGCGTTGAGAGCATCTTCAACAAGCGCGCGAAATTAGCGGCTGGCAGTTTAGCACACCAGAGGTCACGCAACGCGTTTTAGCAGGCGCGCGAAATAACTTGTTCCACGCGCTCGGAAAAGCGGCAGCACACGTGGGAGATTTGCCGTATGACGCTAGTGTGCGTTAAAAAGCCGTCCGCCTCGCTCGCCAACCTCCAGAACTTCCCTTCTTCCGCGCCTTCCCCCCTCTCCCTCTCTTACAGCGCCCCGACGTTGTCGTGCCTTCTTCCCCCGTCGGTTCAAGCACAGCCCCACGGCGTCGTCGCGTCCTGTCATGCCGCCATGCCCCCGGAGCAGCTCGGGCTACCGCGGTGTTCACCCCGCCCCTCTTGGTGTATTACGCGGAGATCCGCTCCGGCGATACATGCCTCGGGATCGGAACATGGAGTGAGAGATCGTACTATACGAGTTGTGTCGTACACGGTGGGGTGTGAAGAGGGGAGGCACCGCCACACCGATGACGAAAGAATGCGATGAACGAGTTAAATGTATATACCTCGATAAACTTTCAGGTTTAGGCTACATTACCCCCTCAACTCAAAAACCAGTTATTCAGTCCCCTGAACTTTGAAATACCAAACAGAACATCCCCGATACACTCCTAAATGGTTTTGATGGCGGTTTCGCTAACGTGGCCACGAGGCAAGACGAAAAACATCACCACACTAAGCACTTGCTCTGAGTCTCGCCCAGCCATTCCTCAGGAGGTCATATACGGGGCGTTGAGCGCCAGTTAGACAAACCGGCATCTTTAGCGTTCCTTCTCGTGGGCTGACCCATGTAGAATATGTTGCTCCTTAAAAATCCAAAAAAGTTCATAGAATGTAAAAACAAAATCAGATTTGCGAAAAATGCTCAATGATTATAAAAAAATATCACTGATTTTTGTAATATGTTTATGTATTTTTCAAAAGTTCACAGAATTCGAAAAAACATTGATTTTCAAGAAAAGTTCATCGATTTAAAAAAAATTCATAAACTTTTAAAAATAGTTCAATGATTTTTAAAAAAGTTCACGAAATTTGAATTATGTTCACAATTTTACAAAAAGTTCATCAATTTCAAAACAAAGTTCATCGATTTTCAATGCAGTTCATCACTTTTTAAAAAAGTTTATCGACTTGGAAAAAAGTTCACGGGCTAAAACACAGATCGGATCTCTAAATTGGCCGGTCCATGATGGAGCGCAGCAGGCACAAATTAGCAAAATTGGCTTTTAATCGGCGCCTGTGACGCTAAATAGCGTTTTTTCATTCCTCATCGTTGTATTGGCCGCGCTGGGAGCACGGCTTTCGCACATGCCCGGTCCATTCCTAGCCCACACAATCTACCACAGGAGCGGACGCCGCTGGTCCTCGTCATCGTGGCGCGTGCGTGCATCCAAGTAGTCCTTTCGTCGAAACCGTCGCCCCCTCGCCTCGCCACGCTAGATTTGGGGCGCGACGTCCAACGCGCCTATAAAATGCAGAAGCCGCCACGTGCCCTTCCACCGAAATGGTCGCCCCCTCGCCTCCCGACGCGCCCCTCTGCCTCTTTTCTCGCCTCGCCGCCGCTGCGCCACCATGCCACCGCGCCGTCGGGGAACTTCGACCTACCGCTGCGTTTGCGCGCGCCCCTCCGACACCTTCTACACCGATATACGATCCGGCGACATGCGCCTCGGCCTCGGCACGTTCGAGACCGCCCACGAGGCCGCCCGCGCCCATGGCGCGGCAGCATGGCGCCTCAACAGGCCCCGTAGGGAGATGAATTCCCCCGATATGATGACGCTGGAGTGGGCGCAGGACCTCATGCCTCGTCCACGGGTTGTCACCGAAGAGGACCGTCGCCGGAACTGGAGGCGGGAGCGTCGCCTCAGCATTGCTGAGATGGACGAGCATGCCATGGCGGAGTGGCGCTCACAGTTCCCACAGGACGTCCTCGACGAGCGTAAATTTTCACGCAAAGGAAGGCGGAGAGGAGGTCGGAGCAAGCCGCCTATCGTGAAGATAGGCGGAGAGGAGGTCGGAGCAAGCCACCTATCGTGAAGATAGGCGTACGCGGAAGCAAATCGCACTCTTCCAGATGGAGCTGAAGGAATCGTCGACTTGATCCTCCGACGATGAACGCTGGGCCGACGCCTTCATCACGACCGAGGAATCAGACACCGGCGTGTCGAAGTCCGATGACGACGATGGGGAGTAGTCTTCTATATCTATCTAATCTATCTGTGCTATGCTATGTATCGTTTTCTATCTATCTAGCTATCTATGCAACTATGCTATGTATCGCTATGTATTGTTTAAAATATTCTGTGATAAAAAATAAATTTTCCTTTTTTCCCTTGAGCTTCGCCGCCGCTAAAATTAGTTGTGTGCATTGGAGATACTCTTAAGTTTCTACGTTCTGGCATGCACAAACATTACAAATTGGCCCCTGTGAAACAGCTCACCCAATTCATGCCAGCATGGTGAAGCTAAAACATTCCAATCATCCTACCCAAAAGCATGATTATCAACTCAAGCATATGATTCCCAACATAAAAATGGCAAGAACTAATCATCAAGCAAAGCTAGCTGTTCGCAATTTTAAAGAAGAAACTAATCCAACACCACGAATTCTGAAGAAGAAGCTAATCGAACACGACGAACATTCTAAAGCCTTGTTTGGATCGTCGTTTTCGTCTCAAATACCCTGTAAAAAAATACAGATCTTTGCCCACCGTTTTGTTTTCAGCTAGAAATATACTAGTGACCAGTAAAATACAGGTGTAATATAAATACGTCTGTATTTGAAAACGGCAATCCAAGCAAGGCTTAACTAATTAAGCTGATGACAACCGGCAACCGATCGATCTAGTCGTACACGGCCAGCTTCTGGTACTCGTCGCCGGCGATGGCCTGCATCATGATGGCCTCGGGGTTCACAACGCCGTCGTTCTGCAGGAAGATCTTGAGGAAGTTCTTGGAGAAGCCGCTCACCATGGCCACCCCCGGCTGCGTCGACGTCACCGGCGTCGACTTGGAGTCGCGCAGGTTCCAGAAGATGATCTGCGGCACCACATTGCCGTACCCGGCGTCCCTGAACTTCCTGCAGATCACGTTGTAGTCAGTGTCCCAGGACTCGGACGTTCGCCGCGATCCGTAGTGTCCACCGCCGTGGCCCGACGCCTCGTTGAACTCCATGTCGCTGTACACGAACACGGTCCTGATCATCTTCTCCGGCGCCAGCCGGGCGTTCACGGCCGTACGGAGGATCTTGTCGAACACCGCCTGGAAGTTGGTGCTCAAGTTCCACTGCATGTGCCGAACGAAGTCCATCTTCTTGCGGAGGGTCTTGCCCTTGATCAGGTGGATCTCCGGGGTCGAGCTGAAGGTGATCACCTTGCCCGCCCATGGCTCCTCGCTGAGCTCCGACGTGAGCACGCCGAGCGCGATGCACACCTCCATCGGGGTGCCGTTCATGCTGCCGGACACGTCGCAGACCGAGATGCAGTTGCGCAGCGACCCCTTGGAGCGGAGGTCGTCCACCATGCGGCGCCACTGGAGCTCCGACACGTTGTCGTCCTCGCCGCGGTAGGCGGAGGCGGCGATCTCGTGCGGCAGGAGCGCGCCCGCCGAGATCTTGGCCTTGCCGTCCTCCACGTCCTCCAGGTACTGCTCGAAGCGCTCCTCGTCGTGCTTCTTGAAGAGGAACTTGTAGCGCCGCATGGCCACCGAGGCCACGCGGTTGTAGGGCAGCTCCGACCACCGCTGCGCGCTCATGTACACCTCCGGGAGCTCCAGCACCTGGCGCAGCGGCACGAGCACCTCGCGGCGGAGGCGGCGGAGGACTTGGTACGTGTAGTGGTCGTCCGACAGCTGGGCGAGCTCAGGGTCCGAGTCGCGGGGGAAGACGCGGCGGGCGATGGCCTCGCAGAGCAGCGTGGTGCGGTCGAACGACGAGCCCGGCGTGGGGCACCACTTGGCGGCGAGCCCGATCTTCCTCTTCTTGCCTTTCGGGGCCAGCTGCTCGAGGTCCGACTTGAGGAGCGCGGCGAAGAACTCGGCGACGGCATCGAACAGGAAGCGGTAGGCGCGGTCGCCGTAGTACGTCTCCAGCGACTGCACGGCGAGCTTGGCCACCTTGCGGACCTTCTTGGACATCCGCCGCGGCTTGTTCGCCGCCGTCTTCTCCGCATCAACCTCCATTGCCTCCGTCTTCGGCTCCTGGACAGCTACAGGGGCGGTCTCCGCCTCCATGGGCTTGCCCTTGCCGGACTTGGAGAGGGCGGCCGAGAGGAAGTCGCCGAAGGTGGCCTTGGCCGGCACGGACGCCAGCTCGCGTGCGCGCTTCCTGCCGGCGAGCCTGTCACGGAGGCTCTCCCGCTGCTTGGCCAGGTCCTTGGCCTTCCGGCGCACCTTGTCGGCCTCCGCACCGGCCTTGGCGACCTTGCGCACGTCGGCGCCGTGGATGAGCCGAAACAGAAGCTCGGGGAAGTCCTTGAGGTAGCCGAACTCGGCGAGCGCGGCGACGTTGCAGGCGAGCGTCTTGGGGTGGTTGTCGTGCATCCAGAGCGCGGCGGCGTAGAAGCCCTCCTTGTCCGACTTTCCGGTGCCGCGCACGCCGCGGAGGTTGCAGGCGAGCTTGAGCGCCGTGAGCGGGTCGTGGGTCCAGGCGGCGGCGAGCAGGGAGCGCACGCGCTCGGCCGGCGTGTCGGGCACCACCTGGAAGAAGAAGTCGAGGCAGGGGTTGCCCGAGTTGGCGTACGTGGCGGAGCAGTTCCCCGTGAGCGCCCTCCGCGGCGTGAGCGCCGCCTTCATCTCCGCGGCCGACGGCGCGTTGAAGGCCGCGTCGAGGAGGTCGAGGAACGGGTGCGACGCGTCGGTGTCGTCACCGGCAGCGGCCGCCGCGGGGGACGGGCGCGCGGCGCGGATGAGGGGAGGGCCGAGGAGGAGGCACGGCGCCGCGGCGGGGGTTTCGGTCTCCCTCGCCATGGCTGCTGCTGCGCTAGGGTTTCGGGGGCGCAGTCGGGCTGGGGTGAGAATATCTGACGGGAGGCAAGAGGCGGGCGGCTGGGTCCGTTTGTTATATGGGACGAGGGTGAATCCGGGCCGTCGCTGGAACCGACATGGCAGGTGGAGGGCGCAGATTGGTTCCGTTTCGTCGCGTTCGCTTGGGCCCTCGTGCTGCAAACCGACATACTGTACCCGTGTCATTAGGCGTGGTTGTTACGTTTGGTTAATTGCAGTTTAATTACAGAGAGAAATTAAGGTTGTTTTCTTAACCTATTTTCAAGCTGTTTTACAAACCTAATTAAGGGTCTATGCATAGCAGCAAATTTGTTTTTGAAAAAAGACTGAATTCAGCATTGACCCTAAAATAAAATAAGTTTTGGCACAGATTTCTTACGGATGCCACTAGTCTTGGATGGATGTTCTTAACTCCAGCGCCGAAAGGCAAAACACAAAAGAATTTCAACCAAGGAGGTGAAATGAAAAAAAAGATGTCGATAACCCTCATGTGTGTGATGAGAGTAACACCCGATCACACATCCTATTATAGATTGGGTCATGCCACCGCATATATGCACAATTGACGAAACTGATGATGTTAGCAGGAATCTTTTATCTTTTCAGTTTATAAAATATTTTATCTCTTAAATAAAAATCTGATTGAAAAAACATTTTTACCATTAAATCCGTTGTAAAATGTTTATTACACATAAACTGTCATCATGGTTACACCGAAGTTGTCATGATATATTTCAGCTACTTTTTCTTCTATGTTTATAGTAAATTTGACATGTTATGAAAAAGAAATTAAGAAACTAAACTTATCATGATGAGTTATTAAAATTACTCATGATCCATGAAATAATTTTGACATGCTTCATAAGTAAAAAAATATGTCATGGAAACTATAACTTTTAGCAACAACATGGCATGCAAGAATCACCTTTAAGTTAGCAATTCTTCACGTGGGTTCAATGTCCAGGATCACTTATGGGAAAAGGTAGGTATTATCTACATCTCAAACTAGTTCAAATGTGATCACATTTTTTGTAACACGGGTGCTCGCATACGAGCATCATTATCTTCTTGCAAGTATTTGGTATTTGGGTGAAAGCCTTGGATCCAGGTTTCCGGATCGGACAATGACATTGTATCCCATTGCAGTACCATGATAGTATTTTTAGGGAGGTACCTTGATAGTTATAAAAGCCATGCATCCCTCTGTGCATGGCCAACGAGTTGAATGTACACGACGTCATTGGTGGCAGTTGGCTAGAGGACGATACATGTTATTGCGCGATGGCTTGTGTGGAAAAAACAATGGTGGCATGTTACATTTGGGTCGCATCAAGGATTGCAGTCCGCGTCATGACTTGTCCGGTGGCTTACCACACTTTGTATGTTTTTCTTGAGGAACCACCAAGAGCTCTTCCTTTTCATATAGAACAAGAAGAATTGACTAGTTAATAAGGAAAACTGACTGAAAACCGAACTTTGTATGCATTGTGTCGATCTTGTGGCATCGTTGAGGTAGTTAGGTTACAATGGATCAGATTAGAACAAGCTTTACACACCTTTCTTGCGAAGCTCATTCAGATGGGAGCCAAATTCAGAATGATAGACAGAACAATGTTTGGACGCGTTTATTGTATTTTTCATACTTATCTAAACTTGTCATTTTGTATGCAATGTAAGCAAGCAACATGTTAGCACACAATTATGGGGGATTTTGATGAAAGGGAATATGGGGGATTTGAAATGATTGGGTGAAGACAAGGGGATCACCAAATCCCCTACAATCCCCATCCCCCGGTGGCTGGAAAAAATCTTGTGCCGAATAAGGCCTTGGGGGGGGGGGTTGTAATTTTGTACAACACCTCTTAAAAAAAGAGGGACTATCTAATTTACATCCGGCTGAAAATCAATTGGGTTTCAGCCGGATATTTCAGCCAACTAGAATGTGACAATTGCCCTCCGTCCATTGTCCCTTGTATGTCCCTTTTTCTGTCCCACTCATTTAAACAAACATAATTAACATGGCGTTTCCTCCATGTTCTGAGACACAAGCTTGAAAAAGACCATGGCTGGAGAAGCAAAGGATTCACCGGGTAAACACACCTTTCGTTTGCATTCACCACACATCTAGCATGAGTAAAACAGATATCTCTCATGATTGTGTACATATGAAAAAAAACAACCGTGTGTGGATAATTACATAGCTGGAAAAACACATCAGATTCACAAACCAAATCCAAGATCATAGGCAGCATAATCATGAAACAACCTTATTAAAACTGTAAGAAAATATAACACAATCCAAATCCTCACTTGATGCAGGGACCAAAAATTGAGCTCTGTATCTTACGTGTCACAAAAAAACACTAGAACCAGGAAGAATACTAGAACAAAAGTAGTCTAGGGAGACAAGAACAGAGAAACTACTTGCAAGTTTCTGAATTCGTAGCTACAGAATTGCAACCTACACAGCAAAACCAAAATGACATCAGGGTAAATAATAAAATAAAGAAGCAACCAAATGCATGAAAGTAAATTACAAAGAAGACAAAGATTGGCTACCTGACAAATGCTCAGTGCTAAAAATCCACATAATAGACCCTACTCAATCGCAGAGTACAAGGGTAAAAACCAACTAACAGTCCCTAGTCAAATTCACTAAGGGTAGAATCCACTGAAAAGTTGTAATCTAAACCCACTTAGAGTTACACTGTAAATCCTGTAAAATCAACTATAGTTAATACAAAAATAATCCACATAATAGTCCCTCGTCAAATGCAAATTACAAGGGTAAAACCCCACTAATAGACCCTAGCCAAAATACACTAAGGATTACAATGTAAATAGACTAAAAATTAAACTGTAAAAATCAATAGTTACAGTACAAATACAAGGTAAATCCAAGAATAACTAACAGTCACTACAAAAACACTAGGGATTACAGTGTAACTTCACTAAGAATTACACTATAAAAATCAAGAGATACAGTCTAATTCTTATAGGATTACAATGAAAGATCAACTAAAACCGACATACTAAATCCACTAAGAATTACGGTGTAAATCCACTGCAAATCACAGTATAAATCCACTAAAAATATAGTGTATATCTACTAAAAATTATCATAGTAAATCTGCTAAGAATTATAGTGTAAATCCACTGCAAATCACAGTATAAATACACTAAAAATACAGTGTATATCCACTGAAAATTATAGTGTAAGATCACTAGAAATACAGTGCAAATCCACTTAAAATTACAGTGTAAATACGCTAAGAAATTACACTGTAAATCCACTAATAATTACAGTGTAAAACACTAAGAAAACACACTGTAAATCCACTGATAATTACAGTGTAAAACACTAAAAAAACACTTTAAATCCGCTAAAAAGCAGGGATTTCTAGTAGAGCAATCAAACATTCACACAGCTGAAATGAAAAGGACATTCAATCTCACACAAACACAAAGATCGGAGCTGAAATCTGCAAGCAAAAGACGATACGTATGACAACCTAAGCTTGTTGACTAGCTATACAAGCAAAATCACAAAGAACACTACATACAAACCTACATCAACAAACGATCTAGGGGGCATATAACCTACAACCACAAACAAAAACACTAGAGAATCCAAGGCGACCAGGGCACTAACGTCACTGAAACACGATCCAGCATGTACGAAATTAGTAGCTGCCCATGACAACAAATCAACTGAAAGGACGAAAAAAAACATGAATCTTGGGACGCAGGACGGACCCTTCACGAAACGGATCTCTCCCTAATAATAAAGCACCGATGGCAAATAATACATTGTCCACTGATATGCAATTGGACGGTTGAGTTCATCTCCCGCATCGTGTGATGCACCAATTTGGGTTGTTTCAGCCACACCCGCCGGAGTAGGTGGACACCGACACATAGTTTCACAGGTAACAAAGCATGCACAATAAAGAACTATGTTTGAGTTTAGTGTTGAGCGAGCTAATAATGAGGTTTGTAAAAAGCAGGTTGGATAGGAGGAGGCAGCGAAAGATCAAGGATTGGAATAAGCATCATAAGAAGTATGTCATCATCTTCGAGCAAAGTGTGGAGGCAGCTAGGATTACACAAGGAACCCAGCCCCGCGAGCATTGTCCGCTTGCGTTCAACAACTACGTAAGATGGTTTCATTAGAGTACTCGAGTGGAGATTTGTCCGCCGGCTTACGAGGAGGACATATTGGAAGAACCCACTGAGTCTGATCATCCGTTTCAGTTGAGTACTTTAAAAGGTATGCTCTCAACTTGTCGAATGTGTATTGAACTATTGCAGTCACCGACAACGCACGGACACCCTTCAGCATCCGGTTGAAGCATTATGTCATGTTACTTTTCGTTTGACCATATCTTCGGCCATCTTCGTCATAAGCTCGTGTCCACTTGGGCCGAAGTTGAATGTGCCTGTTGAGAAACTCAAGCCCACCTGCATCAAGTTTTTTGTTTGTAACCAAATCGTTGTACAATCTTGCAAATCGTTTGTCCGAAAATGCTTGACAACAATCTTGAAGATCATCTGTCAACTCCTTGCTACCACATGCCGGGTAGAAGTTTGCACAAAAATGCATCATGCAAATGGTGCAAAGGAGCATGGCCGGGAATGACAATGCCAATCGCGTTAAGTATGCCTTGATGGCGATCCGATACAACTTTGTGTGGCCTATAATGCGTAATGGAATATTCATCCAACCACATCTTCAGTTCAAGGAATGTTTCGAACTTTGACCCCGGCAAAATAATATTCTTCCCATGTTTGTCCGGGTGAGAAGGTGGCCTAACTCCAAACAATATGCCTTCGCCTCCGTCAACCACGGCTTCATCTGCAAGGCGAAGATCCTCGAACAATGGTGTCATGTGATCCCGCCCTAATACCTTCATGAAAGCTTCAACCTCCTTTGCCGTGAACCCTTCCTCATCAACTTCTTCATCGGGACCCTCATCGTCCGACTCGGATGCATAGCCATGTGAGTACGAAATAGAATGGTCCATTGTCTCTTGCAAATTATATTTGTCCAAATCACCAAGGCTGTTGTCATGGAGAAGAGTATCATCATTCTCATCATCATCATGCTCATCATTCTCCTCTAGCAATGGTTCATGTTGGATACTCGATTGTTGTGCTGAAAGAGGTTTAATGTCGGCCTCTTCGTTGATGCGTGGAGGACTTGCTTCACCAATCGGAGAGGCAACCCGGTTCACGTCCAAGTGCAAGTTAGGAACATTTATATTGATGGCAAATAACTCTAGAGCCTTGTCTAGTGATTCCTCCACCGTCTCCTTGTATGCAAGCCAGCGCTGCTCGGAGTTGACACGCATGCTCTTCCAACAAATGTGCATTCCGAATCCCACATTATGCCTACCATCAAACTCAACAACATCACTAGGGTCCATCCAATTCAAATCCTTTTGGACTTGTTCCGACAATTCAGCATAGCTAGGACAGAAATCGAACACCATGTCAAGCTCATCCGGTCTGGATCAATATTGCCTTTTAAAAAGGCATCCTTGTCCACGTGATGAACATAAACACATGTTCTTCCCATCCCTAAACAACACAACATACAATATTTTCTATAAGCAATCATCCAAATACTACAAATTCTACTTAATAAAAATAAACCCTATTCCTAACATCCACAATCCTAACCCCATCTTACCCCTAACCCTAACCCTAGCCTAACCCTAACACAACCATAATGCAAACATCCAAACAACCCTAATCCTAACCCCATCATACTCCTTATCTTAACATACAAACAAATACAACAATATCATATACATCCCAAAATTCATGAAAAACTAGGGTTTCCTCACATTTGCAAAAAAGTCACCAAATGAGATTTTTTTGGATGAGAAGGAGGGGATCGGGGGGGGGGGGGGATTACCTTAGGGGAGGGATTGGACAACAAATACCCGGACCAAACCTTCAGATCTGCTGATTTGGAGAGGGATTTGAGGAAGGGGGTGACTTCAACTGGAGTTGTGAAGTGAAGTGAGGGGGTGAATGAGGAGAGGGTGGGGGAGGGCGCTGGCCCGTGGCTGGATAAGTCACAGTGTGGCGCCTAAGCCCTCGGCACCACACTGCAGAGTGTGTGTGACATCCTCGACTTTTGCTACAGTAGTAATTGTAATTAAGCTACAGTGATCAACCGTTAATGATGCCACGTCATCGGATTTCCATCTCAGACCCGCGTTGATTCGAGTTTGTCCGGATTTCAAATTTGAAAACAAAAGTAGAGTACGTTATGAGTTCATTGCAAATATTAAAAGAATATATATGTAAAAAAGAGGAAAGTATTAAAGAAATAATAATGATAAAAGAAAG
Organism: Hordeum vulgare subsp. vulgare; assembly: GCF_904849725.1. NCBI lineage: Eukaryota > Viridiplantae > Streptophyta > Magnoliopsida > Poales > Poaceae > Hordeum > Hordeum vulgare. Next base: position 26,386,223 of record NC_058523.1, on the reverse strand, counting down.
AAAGAAAACTGAAAGAAAGAAATAATAAAAAGGAAAGGGAAAAGTGAAAACAAAATAAAACAAATCAAAAAAAAAAAAGAGAAAGCCCCCCCCCCCCCCAGCCGGCCCAGCTGGGCCGAAAAGGGCCCAACCGGCCAAACCCTAACCCCCCTGGCGACCAGTCCCCCTCCCCTCGCTACTCCCTCCCATTCCCACGCCGCCGCCGCCAGCCCCCCCCCCCCCTCGTGGGGGGCCCCACCCCACCCACCGACGCTCTCCCCCCCACGCTCGGTCCTCTCCCCCCCACGCCCACGAGGGGACCCCCATCTCCCCCGTGACTCTCGCCCCCTCCCCATCCCACGACCGAGCCCCTCCACACCCCGTCGCCTCCCTCCTCTCCACCTCGCCCCTCCCTGGCCGGCTCCTCCCTCTCCCGCCGGCAGCCCCCCCCCCCCCCCCCCCCCGGCGGCCCCTCTCCTTCCGCCGGCGGCCTTCCCCCTCACCCCCCCCCGGCGGCCCCTCCCCTGCCTCCCGCCGGCAAGCTCCCCCACGGCCACCTCCTCCCCCCACGGCCTCCTTCCCCCACGGCCTCCTCCCTCCCCCGGCGGCCCCTCCCCTCGCCCCGCCGGCCGAGCCCCTCCTTCCCGCCGGCGAGCCACCCCCTCCACCCCGCCGGCAGGGGGCCCCGGCTCCCTCGGCCTCCACCTCGCCGGCCTACCGCCGCGGCCCCCCGTTGGCCTTTCTCCCGCTCGGTCCGGGAGGGACCGGGCAGGGAGACACCTCCACCACGCCGGATCCGGCCGGCTCCTCCTCGCCGGCACGTCACCACCACCGTCACCGTCACCGCCTCCACGTCCGTCTCCACCGTCAACTACGTGCAAACTCCGGCTTCACCGGGCCGTCACGTCACCGTCGGTGAGCCCCTCCTCGGGCTCCTCCCACCGTGTCGTTCTCCTCGACGTCCCGGTTCCGTTCCGGCAAACGGGGCCTCGATCCGTCGACGGTGGACTCCGGTAGAAGGATTCGAAGTTTGTGTTCTTCTAGGTGGAGTAGCAAAAGAACTTCTCTGTCTCTGTTAACAGAGAGATGAGTGTTGAGAGAAAAGAAAAAAGAAATAAAAACAAAGGTTGTATTCCGTATGTATGTATGAGATGTGATGTATGTATTTGTGTATTTGGATATTTAGAGAAATACGGTATTTGCACGGTTAGGTATCTAATAAAAATAAATGAGAAAATAGCCTTAGGCCACTTACCGGTGGGGCCAATGCACCCGGGTCTATGACAGGGAGGCCCCACGCGTTAGTTAATACAAATTATAAAAATAATGTTTTTCTTAAATAAATAAATAAATAGATATATTAGTTAAAATAATTAATTAACATAATTAGAGTATGACACGCGGGTCCCCCGCTAAATTAATCTGATTAATTAATATTTAATCTTAAATAAAAACTTGTGCCTATGACGTTCGGGACCCGCTGGTCAGTTGACCAGTCAAATGTGATGTCAGCATGACATCGCGATGATGTCATAATAGGATTTTACTAAATCTTTTAAATCTGTTTTTAATTCCTAAATAATTAATAAAACTTTGAAAATTAATATTAAATAATCCGTAAGTCAGATCAAAATAATTTCAACATGAAAGTTGATCAGCAGAGCGAGACGAACCCGGATACACGGTCCGTTCGTCTGTCACGCGTCCCTAGCATAGCAAACATGGAACTTTTCCATCGTATCCAGTGTAACCGGTAGTAGCCCGAGACCCGGAAAATATCGTCAGATATTCTTCCGACCCGTCTATGACGGATGTTCCTGCGTTAGCTCATGTCTAGCCTGCATATTTCCATGTCATGCTTTGTGTTGCATCGGTGCTATTATTTATTGTTTCTTCCCCCTCTTCTTACCGGTAGACCCCGAGACTGACGCTGCTGCCGGGTACATCTACGACCCTGCCGATCAGTCCTTTGCCGCAGAGCAGCAAGGCAAGCAAACCCCCTCTTGATCATTCCTATATCGCCTATGTCTTTCTTCCTACTGCTTGCATTAGTATTTTGCTACTGTTGTAGTTAGCTCCTATATCTGATGCATAGCCTGTTTTTGATGAACTGCTACTTTCAGTCCTGTACCTTTAACCTGCTTAGTATAGGTGGAGCAGTCATCCCCTCTGACCCCGTAGATCAGTTGCCCCGCTTGTTTCCAAATCTCGATCTCTGATCGACGAGCCAGACCCGACACAGCACGTTCACCCTCCTTCGTTGTACGACGCTACAGGGATACTATCGGGTACCGAGGGTGACACCTCGCTAAGTACTCCTGATGATATCTCTGTAGTATAGCTAGTCGGTCGTGGTTATCGAGGGTGATTCCTCTTTCACCATTCCCGATGACGTCTCTGTCGTGCCACCCCGCGAGTGTGGGACCCCCGAGGGTGATTCCTCTAAGCCCACCTTGACGGGTACATCGTTCGGAATCCAACGAGGGTGATTCCTCGGATTCCCCTGATGTTACAACCACACAGTTACTCGACCATGTTACTGGGATCTTCGGCGATTAGTTGTAAGACGGGTGGATTCCCGCGAGACTGTGTTGCTGGCCTAATTAAGATGCTAATGGATTTGGGTATTTGATCTGGGTTGGTCGGAGACCTTTTCGCACTAACCGGCTACGCGGGAAGAATTATGGGTACTCGGCGTCGCGGTATCAGCCGAAGCTTTTCAGATGCCAGCAGTGTAGCGGCGCGCGCCCGAGTGGTCCCGAGATGCATCGCGCTTGTGATTAAGGGATGCTAGGACTGACGTCGGCCGCCCACGCCACGTGCAGGAGCGTGAAGGGGAACTGGGCCCATGAACCCTTTGTGCTTAGGATTTAGACCGGCGGGCTGGCCTCTCTGATTAGTCTTAGGTGGGGCTGCGACGTGTCGATATTCCGAGGCCGGGCAGGACCCAGAAAAGTATGTCCGGCCAGAGTGTTATCGAGCGTGACGGGACATGTGGTGCACCCCTGCAGGGATGAAAATTAACTATTCGGATAGCCGTGTCCACGGTTACAGGACGACTTGGAGTTGTGCCCCGATCTTATACAACTACAATTGTTACTTAACTGGAATTAGTTTGCCTCGGGATTGCTTCCTCGCAGGGAGTCGAGGGAGGATCTTTAGGCGTGACCTCACTTTAATATTGCTGCAACAATATGACTATTAATGTGTTACCCCCCTGTTCTACTCTCGTCTATTGCTGCAAGACCCTGAAGATGCTAGTCTTCGATAGGACTAGGCTTTCTCTCTCTTTTCTCGCATTGCTGCAGTCAGTCCACATATAACCCCCTTCTTTGATACTGATGCATAATTAGACTATTGCTGATGTAAGACTTGCGAGTACTTTGGATGAGTACTCACCGCTGCTTTGCTCCCCCCTTGTTCCCTTGATCCGTTTGCTGCGACCAGATGATGAAGCCCAGGAGATGGAGGTCCCCGCCGCCGACGACTGCTACCCCGATGGTGCCTACTACTACGTGGAGGCCGCTGATGATCAGGAGTAGTTAGGAGGTTCCCAGGCAGGAGGCCTCGCCTCGTTCGATCGTTGTATCTTTTGTGCTAGCCTTCTCTAAGGCACCCCATGTTTTATGTCTGTACTCAGATATTTGTTGCTTCCGCTGACTCGTGTGTTTATCGAGCTTTCATATTCTAGCCCTCGAGGCCCCTGGCTTGTAATATGAAGCTGATGTTATTTTATTTGTGTCTAGAGTTGTGTTGTGATATCTCCCCGTGAGTCCTTGGGTTTGATCGTACGCATTTGCGTGTATGATTAGCGTACGATTAAGCTGAGGGCGTCACAAGTTGGTATCAGAGCCAACTGCCTGTAGGTAGCCCCCTTTCCAACTCCTTGGCCGAAGTTGAGTCTAGTGTTTGAAAAACTTTACTAACACTGATGTTGTGGCTTACGGGCCCACATCTCAATTGGGTGGTATTAGTATCTTTTACTCCTTTTCTATACTCTGGGCTCTACTTTCTCTTCTCTTTCGGGTCAAAGATTTTACTAACTCTAACATTAGGTTCTCGAATCACATCAATCCGGAGCGCTGGACTATCTACTCTTTTTCTCCTGAATATGTATTACACACACTGTCATTGACATTCGTCAATCTTATTTTCAGATGCGTCCCGCAAGACAGCACGTGCGCCTGACACAGGCCACCGAGACGACTGGGTTCCCGGCCATTTTGGTCGACCTCCTGACCAGGCTGGGATATCGCTGGTACCCCGAGTACACCGTGTTCGAGGATTTCCGCGAGTACAACCAGTGCCAGTACCAGGCTGAGGTTCGCATCTTCGACCAGAGGGGCGGCGAGACCCTCGAGCGCCACGTGTTCTGTGGTATTGGAGTGTCGGTCGAGATGGCCGTCCATGATGCGGCCTACATCGCCATCACCCGTCTCCGTGGAGCGTACCCTCACCTGGAGGAGAGCCCTTTCAGATACATCCCGCATGCTCCCGCTGGGGATGAGACTGGGTCTGATCTCACTGCCTACGCTTCTGACGTTCGGGAGCGCAGCGACCGTTCCTACGTCGCTGTCTGCGCCCCCTACGTGACGCGTCGCTACGACGCGCGGATTCTGGTGCAGTACACTGAGGCAATGGATCGTGCTTTCCGAGCTCTGACTGTGGAGTTGTATGCTACGCGCGCTCGTCTTTACGACGCGTTGACAGAGCTGCAGCCATCACACTGTCCGAGGGTTCCTCCTTTGCGCATCCGCGAGCCGAGCAGGACAGAGCTACCATCAGCTCTCGAGTGGACAGATGTTGGGGGTAGAACCCCTGCACTTGGACCTCAGCTCCTCGACTGGATGCGGTACCGTCACCAGAGTCACAACGGGACACAGGGTCCTGTCCCTACCTTCTATCACCGCCAGCTACCAGGATTCGTTCGTCCTCTCCGACGTTGATGTAGCCTTATCGCTACATCTCGTTGTGGTACTCTTCCACCGCGTGCCTGCGCGCCGCCTAGTGAGTCCAGGGTATTGTCAAATGCGTCCGGGCTATCGCCAAATTTCGAGTTTTTAATCGTTAGTCTGTAATCGAACTTATGTAAGGGTCTGTATGTCGAACTCAACTACTATGGAGTATCTATCGCATTTCCCTTTCATTATGCTTGATTACTTCATGAATGCGTGCGATGCCTTTCAATTACTTTAAGCTAAACTACCCCTGCTAAATATTTAACAGGATGGTTAGACCAGCTGGCCGCCCGCGTGGCCGTGCCAACGATGCACCACCCCCGCCTCCTGAGTATATGGCGGGGATGATCCAACAGTTTGAGCTGAACCGCCAGTTTATGCAAGGGCTCATGGATCAGTTCCAAAGGCCGAACATGAACCAACCACAAGGCGTGACACTGCAAGACTTCTGCCGTCTCAACCCTGCGATCTACCGCAGCTCAACTCAGCCTCTTGATGCTGATGACTGGCTCCGTGACATTTCTTATGAGCTAGAGTCTGCCAATGTGCCCCTGGCGAGCTATGTCAACTTTGCCGCATACTTTCTGAAGGGTCCCGCTGCTCAATGGTGGGACAGCCACAGGCGCTCTCAGCCCGATGGAACTATCATCACTTGGGCAGAGTTCAAGGCTGCTTTCCGTGCTCGATACATTCCCCAGGGAATCATGGACCGGAAGAAGCGTGAGTTCCGCAACTTGGTCCAAGGCAACAAGACTGTGGATGCTTATCAGCGGGAATTTCTGGAATTATCTCGCTATGCTGAAGAAGACATTGCGACTGATGCACGCAGGCAGGAGAAGTTCCGTGAAGGCCTCCACCCTGATATCAAGCTGACACTCCTCGTTCAGGACTATGCTGATTTCGCCACCCTCGTGAACAAGGCTATTCAGGTTGAGACTGGTCTGCAGGAATACAAAGATAGCAGCAAGCGCAACCGTGACATGGGCTCATCTGCACAGAAGCGGAAGATCTGGATTCCCAACAACATGTACCATGCACCTGCTCCTACTCCGAGGCCGTCCTATGCTGCACCTCGCCTGCCTCCTCCACCGCCTAGGCAGCCGAGGCTCCCAGCTCCACCGCCTCAAGTTCCTCCTTCCCGTCCTGAGGACGGGCTGTGCTTCAAGTGTGGCCGTCCAGGTCACCGTGCTAGAGACTGCAGGCAGAATCAGAATCAGCTGGCACTTCCCGCAACTGGCCGTGGCAACAACCAGAACCGCAACTTCAACACTAAGCCTGCTTATGTTCGTGGTCAGGCCAACAACATTGATATGGGTCAAGCTCAAGACCAGCCTGCTACCGTGATGGGTACACTTCTCGTTAACTCAGTACCTGCTTCTGTATTGTTTGATACAGGAGCATCGCATTCCTTTATGTCGGAAAATTTTGCATACATGCATGACATTAGGAGCGAAGAGATGAACCTCCCGATAGTGGTAAACACCCCTGGGGGCGAATGCCGAACCTCTGTGGTTTGCCTCCATGTTCCAGTTGAAATTGAAGGATTAGAATTCCTTGCCAACCCCATCCTACTAAAGTCATCCAACATTGATCTCATATTGGGGATGGACTGGTTGAAAGCTCATACGGCATCGATCGTTTGTGCCACCAAAACCGTCCACCTCCTACACCCTTCAGATGAACTAGTAAGCTACCAGGCTCATCTCGTCCGTAATGCTGAGGCACGGCTGTATGCCTTGAATGCATTAAATGCGTCGCCTCTTGAAGGGATTGAAAACATTCAAGTGGTCCGAGAGTTCCAAGATGTCTTTCCAGAAGAACTTCCGGGGATTCCCCCTGCTCGAGCTGTCGAGTTTGTCATTGACTTGGTACCTGGTACCACTCCTATTGCCAAGCGCCCTTATAAAATGCCACCACATGAACTCCTTGAACTTAAGCAAGAAATTGACAACTCGCTCCGTCTGGGTTTCATCCGTCCGAGTTCCTCTGCTTGGGGAGCACCTTCTCTCTTTGTTAAGAAGAAGGATGGGACAAATCGATTGGTTCAAGACTATCGTCCTATCAACCAGGCCACTATTCAGAACAAATATCCTCTCCCGCGGATAAATGATTTGTATGATCAACTTGCTGGTTCCACCGTTTTCTCTAAGCTCGACTTGAGATTGGGATACCACCAGATCCGTGTTCGCAAGGAGGATATTCCAAAGACCGCCTTTGTTACTCGATATGGATCATACGAGTACACCGTCATGTCCTTCGGCTTAACCAATGCACCGGCAACTTTCTCTCGATTGATGAATTATATATTCATGGACTACCTCGACAAATTTGTCGTGGTATATCTGGATGATATTCTGGTGTTTTCAAAGAACAAAGAAGAGCATGCTGAACATCTTCGTCTTGTACTGGATAAGCTTCGGGAGCATAAACTCTATGCGAAGTATTCCAAATGTGAGTTCTGGCTAGACGAAGTGACTTACCTTGGTCATGTGATTTCCAAGGATGGTATTGCGGTCAACCCCGAACGAATTCAAGCTATTCTTGATTGGACTCCCCCGAAGAATGTCAAGCAAGTCAGAAGTTTTCTCGGACTCGCCAGCTATTGCCGTCGATTCGTCGAGAACTTCTCCAAGATTGCAAAGCCCTTAACCAACCTGCTTCACAAAGGTGTTAAGTATGAATGGACTGATAGATGTCAGGAAAGTTTCCAGGCGCTCAAGGACAAACTGACGTCCGCTCCAGTACTTGCTCCTCCAGATACGAAAAGGGATTTCGTCATATACTGTGATGCTTCTCGTCAAGGAATAGGTTGTGTCCTAATGCAGGATCGCAAGGTGATCGCTTATGCTTCACGTCAACTGCGTGCTCATGAAGAGAACTACCCAGTTCATGATCTCGAGCTTGCCGCAGTCATTCATGCATTGAAGGAATGGCGACAATACCTTGTCGGTAATCGCTGTGAAATCTACACCGACCATCAAAGTCTGAAGTACTTGTTCACTCAACCGGAGCTGAACCTGCGCCAACAAAGATGGATGGAGCGTATAGCAGATTTTGACTGTAGTATATCATATACCCCTGGCAAGGCTAACGTAATGGCTGATGCCTTAAGTCGCAAGTCATACTGCAACCACCTCCAGGTTCATCAGGTTCACGATCGTTTGCAAGAGGAATTTCGTAAGCTGAACCTCCACATTGTTCCTCAGGGTTACCTTGTTCCACCTCCTGAAGAGTATCAAAAGATGAACCTCCGTGTTGTTAATCAGGGTTCCCTCAGTAACCTAGTGGTTGAACCAGATCTTGTGAGCTCCATAAAGAATATACAAAACTTTGACGATGATGTCGACAGGATTAAGAGCTATATTGCGAAGGGCAAACCCTCCTTTTTCACTGTTGATGAAGGTGGCGCCTTGTATTTCAAGGGTCGCCTATTCGTTCCAAATAAGAAGGAAAATCTCAGGATGACTGGGAAGGTGATGGAAGAAGCTCATGACACACCATTGTCTATTCACCCGGGTAGTACCAAGATGTACCAAGACATCCGGCAAAGATTCTGGTGGCCCAATATGAAACAAGACATTGCACGCTATGTGGCAGAATGTGATATATGCCGGCGTATCAAAGCAGAACACAAAAAGCCTGCTGGAACTCTGCAACCTATCTCTATTCCCGAGTGGAAATGGGATCATGTTGAAATGGACTTCGTCACTGGTTTTCCCAGGTCTCAGAAAGGTAATGATGCTATTCTTGTCGTCATTGATCGACTGTCCAAAGTTGCACATTTCCTGGCCGTCAAAGAAACGATTAATGCTAGTCAGCTGGCAGATCTTTATATGTCAAGAGTTGTTTCACTTCACGGTATTCCGTTGGTAATCAGTTCGGACCGTGGCAGCTTGTTTACTTCAAAATTCTGGGAAAGTTTTCAGAAGGCTATGGGGACTCATCTGTCCTTCAGCACTGCATTTCATCCTCAATCCCAGGGACAAGTTGAACGAGTCAACCAAATTCTCGAGGACATGCTTCGAGCTTGTGTCATTTCTTTCGGTAAGAAATGGGAGGAATCTCTCCCGTATGCCGAGTTCTCTTACAACAATAGCTATCAAGCTAGTCTGAAGATGGCCCCTTTCGAAGTATTGTATGGGTGAAGGTGTCGGACTCCTCTGAATTGGTCAGAAACTGGGGAACGATCACTCTTCGGTCCGGATATTATTCAACATGCCGAAGATCAAGTCCGCATTATTCATGAGAATCTGAAGGCTGCTCAGTCTCGTCAGAAAAGTCAGTATGACCGTCATCATCAAGATATGGTCTATCAACCTGGCGAAAAGGCTTATCTTCGTGTCACACCAATGAGAGGTGCACACCGTTTCGGAATCAAGGGCAAGTTAGCTCCTCGTTATATTGGTCCTTTCACTATTCTCGAAAGGCGTGGAAGAGTGGCTTATCAATTGGAACTGCCGGCGAACCTTTCTCAGGTTCACGATGTCTTCCATGTTTCTCAACTCCGTCGCTGCTTCAAGGATCCTATTCGAGCAGTGGATCACGATATGCTTGAGCTACAACAAGACCTCTCTTATAAAGAGCATCCGGTCCGCATTCTCGACCAAGCTGAACGTAAAACTCGTCACAAGGTCACCAAGTTCCTTAAGGTGCAGTGGTCAAATCACTCTGAAGATGAAGCCACTTGGGAACGCGAGGATCATCTTCGTGATGAATACCCCGGGCTCTTTCCATCTACCTCTTAATTCTCGGGACGAGAATTCTTGTTAGTAGGGGAGAATTGTGACATCCTCGACTTTTGCTACAGTAGTAATTGTAATTAAGCTACAGTGATCAACCGTTAATGATGCCACGTCATCGGATTTCCATCTCAGACCCGCGTTGATTCGAGTTTGTCCGGATTTCAAATTTGAAAACAAAAGTAGAGTACGTTATGAGTTCATTGCAAATATTAAAAGAATATATATGTAAAAAAGAGGAAAGTATTAAAGAAATAATAATGATAAAAGAAAGAAAGAAAACTGAAAGAAAGAAATAATAAAAAGGAAAGGGAAAAGTGAAAACAAAATAAAACAAATCAAAAAAAAAAGAGAAAGCCCCCCCCCAGCCGGCCCAGCTGGGCCGAAAAGGGCCCAACCGGCCAAACCCTAACCCCCCTGGCAACCAGTCCCCCTCCCCTCGCTACTCCCTCCCATTCCCACGCCGCCGCCGCCAGCCCCCCCCCCCTCGTGGGGGGCCCCACCCCACCCACCGACGCTCTCCCCCCCACGCTCGGTCCTCTCCCCCCCACGCCCACGAGGGGACCCCCATCTCCCCCGTGACTCTCGCCCCCTCCCCATCCCACGACCGAGCCCCTCCACACCCCGTCGCCTCCCTCCTCTCCACCTCGCCCCTCCCTGGCCGGCTCCTCCCTCTCCCGCCGGCAGCCCGCCCCGGCGGCCCCTCTCCTTCCGCCGGGGGCCTTCCCCCTCACCCCCCCGGCGGCCCCTCCCCTGCCTCCCGCCGGCAAGCTCCCCCACGTCCACCTCCTCCCCCCACGGCCTCCTTCCCCCACGGCCTCCTCCCTCCCCCGGCGACCCCTCCCCTCGCCCCGCCGGCCGAGCCCCTCCTTCCCGCCGGCGAGCCACCCCCTCCACCCCGCCGGCAGGGGGCCCCGGCTCCCTCGGCCTCCACCTCGCCGGCCTACCGCCCCGGCCCCCCGTTGGCCTTTCTCCCGCTCGGTCCGGGAGGGACCGGGCAGGGAGACACCTCCACCACGCCGAATCCGGCCGGCTCCTCCTCGCCGGCACGTCACCACCACCGTCACCGTCACCGCCTCCACGTCCGTCTCCACCGTCAACTACGTGCGAACTCCGGCTTCACCGGGCCGTCACGTCACCGTCGGTGAGCCCCTCCTCGGGCTCCTCCCACCGTGTCGTTCTCCTCGACGTCCCGGTTCCGTTCCGGCAAACGGGGCCTCGATCCGTCGACGGTGGACTCCGGTAGAAGGATTCGAAGTTTGTGTTCTTCTAGGTGGAGTAGCAAAAGAACTTCTCTGTCTCTGTTAACAGAGAGATGAGTGTTGAGAGAAAAGAAAAAAGAAATAAAAACAAAGGTTGTATTCCGTATGTATGTATGAGATGTGATGTATGTATTTGTGTATTTGGATATTTAGAGAAATACGGTATTTGCACGGTTAGGTATCTAATAAAAATAAATGAGAAAATAGCCTTAGGCCACTTACCGGTGGGGCCAATGCACCCGGGTCTATGACAGGGAGGCCCCACGCGTTAGTTAATACAAATTATAAAAATAATGTTTTTCTTAAATAAATAAATAAATAAATATATTAGTTAAAATAATTAATTAACATAATTAGAGTATGACACGCGGGTCCCCCGCTAAATTAATCTGATTAATTAATATTTAATCTTAAATAAAAACTTGTGCCTATGACGTTCGGGACCCGCTGGTCAGTTGACCAGTCAAATGTGATGTCAGCATGACATCGCGATGATGTCATAATAGGATTTTACTAAATCTTTTAAATCTGTTTTATTTCCTAAATAATTAATAAAACTTTGAAAATTAATATTAAATAATCCGTAAGTCAGATCAAAATAATTTCAACATGAAAGTTGATCAGCAGAGCGAGACGAACCCGGATACACGGTCCGTTCGTCTGTCACGCGTCCCTAGCATAGCAAACATGGGACTTTTCCATCGTATCCAGTGTAACCGGTAGTAGCCCGAGACCCGGAAAATATCGTCAGATATTCTTCCGACCCGTCTATGACGGATGTTCCTGCGCTAGCTCATGTCTAGCCTGCATATTTCCATGTCATGCTTTGTGTTGCATCGGTGCTATTATTTATTGTTTCTTCCCCCTCTTCTTACCGGTAGACCCCGAGACTGACGCTGCTGCCGGGTACATCTACGACCCTGCCGATCAGTCCTTTGCCGCAGAGCAGCAAGGCAAGCAAACCCCCTCTTGATCATTCCTATATCGCCTATGTCTTTCTTCCTACTGCTTGCATTAGTATTTTGCTACTGTTGTAGTTAGCTCCTATATCTGATGCATAGCCTGTTTTTGATGAACTGCTACTTTCAGTCCTGTACCTTTAACCTGCTTAGTATAGGTGGAGCAGTCATCCCCTCTGACCCCGTAGATCAGTTGCCCCGCTTGTTTCCAAATCTCGATCTCTGATCGACGAGCCAGACCCGACACAGCACGTTCACCCTCCTTCGTTGTACGACGCTACAGGGATACTATCGGGTACCGAGGGTGACACCTCGCTAAGTACTCCTGATGATATCTCTGTAGTATAGCTAGTCGGTCGTGGTTATCGAGGGTGATTCCTCTTTCACCATTCCCGATGACGTCTCTGTCGTGCCACCCCGCGAGTGTGGGACCCCCGAGGGTGATTCCTCTAAGCCCACCTTGACGGGTACATCGTTCGGAATCCAACGAGGGTGATTCCTCGGATTCCCCTGATGTTACAACCACACAGTTACTCGACCATGTTACTGGGATCTTCGGCGATTAGTTGTAAGACGGGTGGATTCCCGCGAGACTGTGTTGCTGGCCTAATTAAGATGCTAATGGATTTGGGTATTTGATCTGGGTTGGTCGGAGACCTTTTCGCACTAACCGGCTACGCGGGAAGAATTATGGGTACTCGGCGTCGCGGTATCAGCCGAAGCTTTTCAGATGCCAGCAGTGTAGCGGCGCGCGCCCGAGTGGTCCCGAGATGCATCGCGCTTGTGATTAAGGGATGCTAGGACTGACGTCGGCCGCCCACGCCACGTGCAGGAGCGTGAAGGGGAACTGGGCCCATGAACCCTTTGTGCTTAGGATTTAGACCGGCGGGCTGGCCTCTCTGATTAGTCTTAGGTGGGGCTGCGACGTGTCGATATTCCGAGGCCGGGCAGGACCCAGAAAAGTATGTCCGGCCAGAGTGTTATCGAGCGTGACGGGACATGTGGTGCACCCCTGCAGGGATGAAAATTAACTATTCGGATAGCCGTGTCCACGGTTACAGGACGACTTGGAGTTGTGCCCCGATCTTATACAACTACAATTGTTACTTAACTGGAATTAGTTTGCCTCGGGATTGCTTCCTCGCAGGGAGTCGAGGGAGGATCTTTAGGCGTGACCTCACTTTAATATTGCTGCAACAATATGACTATTAATGTGTTACCCCCCTGTTCTACTCTCGTCTATTGCTGCAAGACCCTGAAGATGCTAGTCTTCGATAGGACTAGGCTTTCTCTCTCTTTTCTCGCATTGCTATAGTCAGTCCACATATAACCCCCTTCTTTGATACTGATGCATAATTAGACTAGTGCTGATGTAAGACTTGCGAGTACTTTGGATGAGTACTCACCGCTGCTTTGCTCCCCCCTTGTTCCCTTGATCCGTTTGCTGCGACCAGATGATGAAGCCCAGGAGATGGAGGTCCCCGCCGCCGACGACTGCTACCCCGATGGTGCCTACTACTACGTGGAGGCCGCTGATGATCAGGAGTAGTTAGGAGGTTCCCAGGCAGGAGGCCTCGCCTCGTTCGATCGTTGTATCTTTTGTGCTAGCCTTCTCTAAGGCACCCCATGTTTTATGTCTGTACTCAGATATTTGTTGCTTCCGCTGACTCGTGTGTTTATCGAGCTTTCGTATTCTAGCCCTCGAGGCCCCTGGCTTGTAATATGAAGCTGATGTTATTTTATTTGTGTCTAGAGTTGTGTTGTGATATCTCCCCGTGAGTCCTTGGGTTTGATCGTACGCATTTGCGTGTATGATTAGCGTACGATTAAGCTGAGGGCGTCACAGTGTGCAACGTCGGAGGCTTAGGCGTCGCACTGCCGGGGGAGGGGGTGTGTGGATCCAGTTGTGCCAGCGTGGACGGCTGTGTGACGCCGATGGCTTAGGCGTCACACAGTTAGTGTGGCGCCTAGGTGTCGGGCACCACACGAAAGGGTCAGCTCGGTGATTTTTTTCCACCACGGGTTCAGTTTGCGAGTTTTTTAGCCCAAGGGTTAGATTTGTCAATTTTTCCTAGCGACACCGCGGTAGAATCTTTTTTTAATCCTTCTGTACCTATGAGATGGTGGCACAAGAGATCGCGACTGGCTAACAACAAGAACGCATAATCTGAACATTTCATATGGGTAGTACTCCCCCCGTTAGTGATCTAAACGTTCTTATATTTCTTCGCGAAGGAAGCACGAGACTTGAGAAAGGAAAAGTTTGTTGGTTAATCACGTCTTGTGGTATTTACTAAGGTTCAGCTAGCTATAGTGTCTAGTTTCAGTTAGTTAGCTACCATGGATTTCAGTCTTGTGTATGCGGGCGATTTGGTGACCCACAGCTAAAAGCGCAGAGACTAAGAGTCTGTTTGGGACTGTTCTACTCTAGAAAATTCAGCCATGCTCTAAAAAATGTAAGTCAAACAGGATAGCTCCACGATATACCGTTTCGTAAAAAACTAGACTCTGGGGTCCAACTCTTTGTTTTTTGTGAAGCTCTCTAGGAGGTGATCCATAAATTTATAGAAGCTGGAGTTGGGAAAAAATTACCCACCACTACTATCAGTAAGTGGATACCCCTTCGTTTCTTCGCTCTCATCCAATCAAATAGATCATTTGCATCAAATTTTCTATTCGTGAAGTTGGAGCTAAATGAGAGTCAAACATTGGTTACAACTCCTCTATAAAACTGCTCTAAAGTGGATTTGATGAAGCGGAACCGATTTTGATGAAGTAAAGCGGTCCCAGACAGACCCTGACAACAAGCAAGCAGACCGTCAGCATGAGAAGTCCGGTTTTAGCAACACAGTGGCTCTGTTGTATGATCTTCAGGAGGCACCACATACCAGACATCCCTTCTTATTAGCAGAAAACTAAAAGTCATACTGTAGACGACTAACGCTTGCGCTAAGCTCCATGAGTAAGCAACTTCATGACTCTAAACCTAAATTACGAGAAACATTGTATTGTTTTCAACTTTTAATCAATGGGATGGAAAGATGCTGGTACTGTTTTCATCATGAAAATAGCTAAAAGGAAACTAGATAAAATAATATCTACCTATGTTTCTTAGGGGTCTTTCCGAGAAGATCATAGTTAAAGTCAAGGTGGTAGTAACCACATATAGATATTGGCCCCGTTTGGTTTAGCTTTTCTAGCTAGATTCCGCTGCTGGAAAGCCGAATCGTAACCAAAGGGCAAAAGTACCGGCTCGATTCCATCGCAACGCAGCAGAAAATACACGTGAAAGGATCAATATGGCTGACTAGAGGGGGGTGAATAGGCAACGACCACTTTTTAAATAATCTTAACAAGTTAAGGTAAACAACATATGGGTTCACAATTAATACAACAATGGGGTGAACCCTAATGAAGCTAATAACGAGAGTTACTAAGACAAGTAGGAGATAGACGACAACATAAGCATACACAAAGTAAAGGTTAGAGATAACCACAAGTGGAACCGATGGAGACGAGGATGTGTTACCGAAGTTCCTTCCCTTTGACAGGAAGTACGTCTCCGTTGGAGCGGTGTGGAGGTACAATGCTCCCCAATAAGCCACTAAGGCCACCGTATTCTCCTCACGCCCTCGCACGATGCAAGGTACCGTGATTCCACTATAGGTGCCCTTGAAGGCGGCGACTGAACCTTTACAAACAAGGTTGGGGCAAACTCCACACAAAGCTTGGAGGCTCCCAACAAGACCACGAAGCTTCACCACAATGGAATGTGGCTTCGAGGTGACCTCAACCGTCTAGGATGCTCAAACACCCAAGAGTAACAAGATCCGCAAGGGATTGGTGGGGGAATCAACTTTTCTCTTGGTGGAAGTGTGGATCTAGACCTTCTCAACCAATCCCTAAAGAATCAACAAGTTTGATTGGCTAGGGAGAGAGATCAGGCACTTTTGAGCTTAGGGAGCAACAATTGAGCTTGGGAGTGGAAGAGATAAGGTTCCACAGCTAGAAGAACCCTTTATATAGTGGGGGGGGGGGGAATCCAACCGTTTTCCCCACTCTCTGCCAGAGCTCCAGTGATACTATCGCTGGCTGCAGCGGTACTACCGCTGGCTGCAGTGGTACTATCGATGGCCCCCTGGTAGAGCATAAGAACTACCAATGCCAAGAAAGTCTTCGCAAAAAGGTCCGTCCACGAACAACCGCTAGGCAGGCGGTACTAAGCTCCTGGAGCGGTACTACCGCTGACCAGGGGCGGTACTACCGCCAGCTAGCGGTACTACCGCTGGCTGCAGCGGTACTACCGCTAGGGCCAGCGGTACTACCGCTTGGCCCAGCGGTACTACCGCTGGGGGACCATTTTGCAAAGAGGAAGGAAACACAGAGGTGGAAGCCACTCCAAAGATGCAGGTAAGGGAAAATATGTGAAGTGTGCGTGTGCAAAGATTGATTCCACGCAAACCTTTCCACTACGGTTCCCCTCTTAATAGTACGGCTTTCCTATGACTCAAATAAAGAGAATTGTAGAGAACGTCGGTCTTCTATTCCACGAACGAGGGGGCGAGTCGTCTTGTGCCGTTGACGTGTGTTATCTGAAATCTTAATCACACACATGGTTAGTCCTTTTTGGTACTGTCATCAATCACCAAAATTACTTAGGCATAAACTATGCCCCAACAATCTCCCCCTTTTTGGTGGATTGATGACAATACCGGATTTGCACATAGAATAATATGAGAACCAAAAGATAGAGAAATATGACAATAAGGAGCATATGACTCACAACATGTGATGGAAATAAATCTCACACAAGTTCATGTCTCACAAAAGATAGCAAAATAGAAGCAAACCAAGTTCGAAGCAAAACACGAAGGATAAGCAAAGCAAAGCAAAAATTCGACTCTCAAAGCAAATCTCCTAGACTCTCTCCCCCTTTGGCACAAGACACCAAAAAGGGGCACACCTAACGCCACAGGTGGTTACTCCTCATCCTCAGCATCGCCAGACTCGTCCGTACCCTCCGGATCGTCCTGCTCCTCCTCTTCCTCCTCAGCGCCAGACCACTGGTACCCTTGAGCCCGCATCCAAGTAGCCTCTGGAGTTATGTCGTCCTCTGATCCACTGGAGATGTCAACATCAAGAGTCCTTAGGACACGCTTGTGCCTCTGACGGTTCTCCTTCTGAGCCACGTGCGTCTCGTACTGGCCCTTAGCCTGCATACTGAATAGAGTCTTCATCTTATCCTGCAGTTTGATGGCCCAAGATGGCATGGCAGAAGGGCGGGACTGAGAGGCGGTTCCTCTGTCAGCAGCAGTCTCTGTGTCAGTGTCCATGTGTTGAGAGGAGGTTGATGGGTTGGCCCATTTATCCTTGACGCGAAGCTTGACAGGATCGTGCACAATATAGTCAGCCTGAATGTATAACTCCTCCTGCAGATAGGTGTCTTGCCACTTCTGACTGATATAAGCGAACAGATAGGGCCCGTAGATGGGAACCTTGCGCATCATGATGCAGTTCCAGAGCTCAGTGAACATCACATGAGAAATATCAAGAGGGGCAGACTCCTTAGTCATAGCCTCCTCACAAAGCAGCAGCATCTCAGCCAGAGAGCCATGAACCTCGTCGAAGTTGCCAATGCGAGAAAACAGGGTGTTGCGGAAGATCTGATGCATGATGTCCAGATGCTTGGGGAGCACACCCTTCTTCACATAGAGTTGCTGCAATCTGTCCTTGGCGGGGGGCCTATCAGTGGGAGCTGCAGCATGAGGACGCGACCCAAGTGGAGTGTCAGCTCCCTGGAACTCAACCTTGAGGAATGCCATGAATTCACGCCAGGTACCGGTCATCTTCTGAGTCCCAGTCATCCACACCATGGAGCGCTCGTCATCAGGAGAGAAGTGAACCGTGACATAGAACTGGACAACAACATTGGGGTCAAAGTCTGTCTTGAAAGTGATGATGTCCTTGATGCCCAGTTTGTCAATCAGAAAAAGAGCATCACCAAAGTAGTCCAAGTTCCGCTGAAGATGAGCTAGGTCAATCCACTGAACGGGGACAAAGTTCTTCTTGAAATTCATGACAATATCACGGTAGATCCTACAGTGATCCCTTGCCCAAACATGATCAACATTCTTGATCACAGCCCGCTCTTGGAGGTAATGGTTTTGAGTGCGGAACCGCAGAAAGTCCTTAGGGGGCATTGTGCGGGTGTTGATCCCCTTATCCTTGTGAGCGGTCTTCTTGAAGGCCTGCTTTTTGAGTTGCAGACCTGACGTGGCGGAACCCTCTGGAGCCTCTGGATTGCGAAAGTGCTTTGACTGTGTGTCCCGTGGGGGGTTCGAGCGGCGAGCACCACCTGTGACACAAAACGCACACCGAAAAAGAGCGACAAGCGGAGTCAAGGCAATGAACCAGAGAAGGCGGAAAAGTAAACACACATTGCTAAGCATATGAAAAGAATACACAGAGAATCCTTCTGGCAGTAGTACCGCTACCCTTGGCGGTAGTACCGCTAGGGTCCTGGCGGTAGTACCGCCACCCCTGGCGGTAGTACCGCTGGGGTTTGATTTTCAGATCTGTAAGAAAAATAGCCCCCATAGATATGGCTACACGGATTTTACAAGGGGCATGGGCTGTGTATGAACACTAAGAATTCCACCACAACCCTAATCACATGAGGAACACAAGTACCACCTAAATAAGCACATGCCTAGTCAAGAGAGAGCAAGTTTTAGATCTAATCCAAACATAGTTCAAGTGCTTGATCTAAAACATGTAAATCCTAGGGCATGGCAAGATAAACGGCACGATTTATAGGACCTACACTCGCCTCAAATATCTCCTTCATGCAATCCAAGAACAAGGCAAAGGCATGGATCCAAACCACCAATGCTCATAACCCTGGAACAAGAACATCAACCAAGAGAAGAAGGAGAGGAGCTTTACCGGGGTCCATTGCACTTGGAGGAGGAAGGAGAAGTGAAGCAAACCCTCCAACTCAACGGAGAGAAGGGGCTCCACGAATAGAGATCGAAATAGGAGGAGTTCGGGGTTGGGGAGGGAGGAGCCGCGAGGAAGAAGAAAGAGGCAGCAAAAAAACGGGCTCCCCCTCCTTTATATAGCCCAAGGGGTATGGGCCAGCGGTAGTACCGCTGTGGTCCTGGCGGTAGTACCGCTACCTGGCGGTAGTACCGCTGGGGTCCTGGCGGTAGTACCGCACCCCCTGGCGGTAGTAACGCTCCCCCTGAGATAGCCCTAAAAAAATTCCTACTTAGGTCGTGGTAGATTGGGATCCTGGCGGTAGTACCGCTGGGGTCCTGGCGGTAGTACCGCTACCCCTGGCGGTAGTACCGCTGGGGTCCTGGCGGTAGTACCGCTACCCCTGGCGGTAGTACCGGTGCAAATGTCACAACGGGACCTAGGAGAAGAGAAGAACGTGGGCAAAATGACAAGTAAGTGGAAAAAGAAGATAGCACCAGAAATATATATACTGACTTGTCATTTTATATCCTTTCTTTGATATGAGAGAAAGGTGGGGGGGGGGGGGGCGGTGGCCGAGGCCACCTATGTTTGAGACAAAGGTATGACACCGCGAAGAATTATCCTTGGGTTCATGACCAATGCTCATCTTTGAAGCACAAGTGCCATTTGACAATGGCTAAAGTGAAAGACTAGATTGATTTATGCATAATGGGGGGAGAGAAAGTTCATTGAGAGAACAACACTCCCCCTATGTCCATGCCTACATCTAGACCAAGATAGAATGCAAAGTGAGGTGCAACATGCCTAGCTTCAATCCACATTACTTGAATCAATGATATTTAGCTCATGCTTAACTCCTGGAACCGTGCTTCATCTAGAGGCTTAGTGAAAATATCTGCAAGTTGCTCTTCAGTGTGGATGAAGTGAACCTCAATATCGCCTAGCTTGATATGTTCACGAATGAAGTGATGACGAATATCAATATGCTTGGTTTTGCTATGTTGCACTGGGTTGAGGGAAATCTTGATAGCACTTTGATTGTCACATAGAAGAGGCACTTTGTCACAAGTGACACCGTAATCCTTTAAAGTTTGCCTCATCCATAGCAATTGTGCACAATAACTTGCAGCTGCCACATACTCCGCTTCGGTGGATGATAGAGAGACGCAATTCTGCTTCTTTGAAGACCAACTTACCAATGAGCGACCAAGGAATTGGCATCCTCCAGAAGTTGACTTCCTCTCCACACAATCTCCTACCCAATCTGAGTCAGAATAGCCAACTAGATTGAAGTTTGCTCCTTTGGGATACCAAAGACCAAAGTTTGGGGTATGAGCCAAATATCGAAAGATTCGCTTAACAGACATATAATGACTTTCTTTTGGTGCGGATTGAAACCGTGCACATATCCCTACACTCAATATAATATCCGGTCTAGATGCACAAAGGTAAAGGAGGGATCCAATCATGGAGCGATATACCTTTTGATCCACTCCTTTACCATTGGGATCACTGTCAAGCTTGCATCTTGTTGGCATGGGGAACTTGACCGGTTTGACATCTTCGAGCTCGAACCGTTTGAGCATGTCTTGAGTGTACTTGGCTTGTTTGATTAAGGTCCCTTCTAGGCCTTGTTTAATCTCGAACCCGAGGAAGAACTTCAACTCTCCCATCATGGACATCTCAAATTTCTCAGTCATTAGTGCAGCAAATTCTTCATTGAAGGAAATGTTAGGAGAGCCAGAGATAATATCATCAACATATAGTTGGCATATGAACAAATCCCCTTTAATCCTCTTAGTAAAAAGAGTGGGATCTATCTTCCCAATTTCAAACCCACGATCTTGTAACAACTCAGTAAGATACTCATACCACACACGTGGGGCTTGTTTAAGGCCATAGAGTGCCTTATTAAGTTTGTACACATGATTGGGGAGCTTGGGATGTTCGAATCTCGGGGGTTGTTTGACATAGACCAACTCATTTAAAGGACCATTAAGAAAGGAACTTTTCACATCCATTTGTTGTAATTTGAAGTTATGATGAGAAGCAAATGCAAGCAACATGCGAATAGATTCTAGACGAGCAACAGGGGCAAAGGTTTCGCCATAGTCGATACCCTCGACTTGGGAGTAGCCTTGAGCCACCAGTCTTGCCTTGTTTCGAATCACAATCCCATTGGCATCTTGCTTGTTCTTGAATATCCATTTGGTCCCGATGACATTATGTTCCTCCGTTGGCCTAGGCACTAAACCCCAGACTTGGTTGCGCTCGAAGTTGTTAAGTTCTTCATGCATGGCCATAAGCCAATCCTCATCATCGAGCGTTTCCTGTACCTGTTGAGGTTCACAATACGAAACAAACGTGTTATGCTCACAATAATTCCAAATCTGTTGACGAGTGGATACTCCCCTTTTCAAACTGCCAAGTACATTCTTCATAAGATGTGACTTGACTTTCAGCTTGTTTGCAATCTTGGCTGCTCGACGCTCCAAGAGTTCTTCATTGGATAACGGGGGAGCATCGACTTGTTTACTTTGCTTGCCCTTGCGTCTTGAGCCTCCCTTGGCACCGGCTGTTGGTGCTGCAGAAGGGAATTGTGAGACAGTATCCTGATCATCTTGTCCTTCGACTTGAGCAAGTTCACTAGTTTGTTCTTGTATTTGTGATTGCTCTTGATCTTGATCTTGTGCTTCTACTTGGTCTGGATCTCGTGGTTGCACTTGATCTTAATCATGAGCAGGTTCGGAGTCTTGGGAGAGTGCTTGAATATCATGAGACACATCATCATTGTTGGGCAATTTATCTTGACCTTGAGCTTGTTCATTTTGTTGAGAGTCTTCTCTTTGTTCATCGGAAGCGTGTGGGGCTTGTGGAGGTGATGGCTCCACTTGAGTAGAGCATTGTCCTTCTCCTTCGGCCACAAGGGGTTCCTCAATGGGGAGTATTTGACCAATCCTCATTCTTCTTATGGCTTGGGGAGGAATTTCATCACCTACATCACAAAGACCACTTTGCTCCACTTGGGAGCCATTATTTTCATCAAACTCCACGTTACACGTCTCCTCAATGAGTCCGGTGGACTTGTTGAGGACACGGTAAGCATGAGAGTTTGTAGCATAACCAACAAAGATGCCCTCATATGCTCTAGAATCAAATTTAGCTAAACGTGCACCTTTCTTGAGAATGAAACACTTACAACCGAATACCCGGAAGTACTTGAGATTGGGTTTGTTTCCAGTTAGAATCTCATACGGAGTCTTGTTTAAGCCTTTGCGAATATAGAGTCGATTGGATGCATGACATGCTGTGTTGATGGCCTCTGCCCAGAAGTTATATGGAGATTTGAATTCTGCCATCATTGTCCTTGCAACGTCTATCAAGGTCTGGTTCTTCCTTTCTGCCATGCCGTTTTGTTGACGAGTATATGGTGCAGAATATTGGTGTTTTATTCCCTCAGCACCTAGAAACTCATCCAAGGTGTAGTTCTTGAACTCGGTGCCTGTTGGGGATGTAACTTGTGGATGACCCGCCCTAGTTGGGTCGGGTTATCCATTGGGCGACTCATCTAAGTGTTTAGTTGGGCCTCGTTTTGGCCGAATCAAGGTCACATGACGAGTATGGCTCTTGGCGGGTCTCCCAGCTTTGGAAGATGGCGATTTAGAGATCGCAATGGTCACGAGTTGTAAAAAGGAAGGAATCCTTGTAAACCCTAGGGAATCGACCTGTATATAAAGGCGAGGTCCTGGGGGACAGAGGATAGGTTAGAAATCATCGAGTGCTAGGTTTAGGCGAGTTACGCCTTCCTTGTAATCGAATCCACATCAATACACACAAAAGCAGGACGTAGGCTATTACCTCCTCTCGAGGGGCCGAACCTGGGTAAATCGCCGTGTCTCTCCCGCTTAACCCCTTTGAGTCGCCACCAACGTGCGATGGCTCCAGTATTAAGTCCTTTCACGAGGACATCTGCCGTGAAAAAACCACGACGGTTGGCGCCCACCGTGGGGCCTACGCACGGTGGAGTTGAGTTCTCAAAGGGAGCCCTACCAGGGTTTGGGAGTTACACGATGGCGCTCATGACTCGGAGCCGCCGCGGGATAACCTACATCGACAACCAGCGATGGGGACCTGAAGCGAGTTCGATTGAACCTGGCTACAGGGTCCCCTTCGGCAAGATCAACATCTTTATCGGCATGATTGGATCATCCGTTCCTGAGCCGGACATCTCCACCGACATCATCGAGCCGGCCAGGTACGTCCGCCCAGTCATAACGCAAAATTTAACTCGCCCGGTCTTTGTGGGGTTCACGCAGGGATCGGAGGAGCCAGAGCACTTGGCGACTCAGGAAACTACCCCGGTCAACTCGGATGATGAATCGTCCATGGGCGACTCAGATTCCATCCGGTCTCTTCATGGGGATGGTCTCGGAGACTTGTTGCTGGCCATGGATCCGGAAGTCCTTGACCGAACCCGCCGCCAGATTGCCATCTACATGGCTGGGGCGACTCAGCCCACGCAGAACCTTACTGGAGGCGATGGGACCGGCGAGACGTTCAGAAGTCCAGCCGCAGTCCTGGTGAATTTAGCGGCGGAAATCATGAGACTAATGGCGACTCCCCTCACACCAGAGAACCAAGAGGAGATAAACGCAGAGTTAGCAAAGCTCAGAGAGGCGGTAGCAAAGGCCCACCAGGATGCTGAGATGGAGTCCGCCGGGATCGAGACTCGACAAGCCCAAATTGCGGCCGAAAGAATGCGCTTAAACACTGACAACTGGCGGCTCGAGAGACAGCAGCGCGCGTCCGACACCGTCCATCAGCGGAGACACCAGGGTCGCCTGCCCCATGACCTCAATCCGACCCGTTTGTTCGACACTCCACGAACCCCCGGGATGGGAGCCGCCTCGGCAGGAGGACCGGGCCGCCCACCTAACCCGCCGGCTCAGCCGATTGAGGATCAAATTCCTTGTTTCTGGACACCTCAAGGCAACTTCTCCAACCCGGTGGATAACGTGCTTGCCGCAACTCGCCACCTGGAGTCTCTTCCGATTCACGGCAACACCCCAGCTGAGATAGAAGCAAGGAAGGCCATCGAGATGTTGAAGACGGCGGTGGTTCAAAACGCCCAGTTCTCGCATAGCCTCGAGAGGTTGCACTCCACCCCTCAGGCAAGTTATACCAGGAGCAGGCCGGACGACCAGCATGCCGTAAACAGTGGGCCGCGACACTTCCTGCAGGACAACCCGCCCGAACGGAACCCGCCGGGCCGAGATCTCCCGAACATCCAAGACGCCCCGGTCCCCCTCGTGGGGGGCGGAGGGCGAGTTGGGGTACCATGCTTGTCCCCGGCCCTTCGGAATGAAAGGATGCCCAAGGATTTTAAAGGACCAAGGAAAGTGCCTAATTATACACCAGACCTCGAACCGACGTCATGGATCGAGGGTTATGAGATTGCCATCGACATGCTCGACGTAAACGAGGCGGTTTGCGCCAGATACTTCACGATGATGCTCGAGGGGTTGGCACGCACTTGGTTGAAAAACTTGCCTCCCAATTCCATCCAGTCCTGGGCCGAGTTAAAAGAGCGTTTCATCAAAAACTTCCGGGGAACCTGCAAACGTCCGATGACGATTGTCGACCTACAACACTGTGTTCAGCGCCCGGATGAGTCGGCCCACCATTGGTCACGGCGGGTTGCAGAAATTATTCATTCGTCAGATGGTATTACGGCGGCTCAAGTTGTGCTTATCCTCGAGCACAATTGTCATTACGAGCCCTTAGTACAGAAGTTGGGGCGACTCAAATGGAAGGTCCAAGACATGGGCGAACTGATGGACACCCTCACTAGATATGCCGAGGTCGATGATACTAAGGATCCCGGCGAGGATGGTAAGGTTAACTCGCCCAAAAAGGGCGAGTCATCCAAAAATCATACCCGTTTCCAGGGGCGCAACCGTCACAATCAGGGGACCAATGGCAAGCGTAGACCGCAGGAGGAGCCCTCGGACTTGGTCGCCAACACCAATGCTAATGACGGCAAAAAGAAGAATCGAGGTTTCAGTGGGAAAAGACCGCGTAACTATGAAGAGCTACTCAAGGGCCCTTGCCCGCACCACGCCACGGCTGACGGCCCGGCGAGTCATTCTTGGGAAAACTATTTCGTGATGCGAGAGTTTCGGGCAGAGGCAATCAAGAAGAGCCAAAACGAAAATCCAGACCGGCGCCAGGACCAACTCTCCGCGTCCAACCAAAGACAGAACCCCTTCGGCGGCTTTCCTGAACAGGGAGCTCAGGGAGGCCCGCAGCCAGGCGGTGGCCAGTACCCGGTGCACCACCAGCGGCGGTACAACCCGCCGGGAGCTTTCCAGCAGCCGCCTCCACAGGGGGCTCCGCAGGACCAGGATGATAATGGGGGCTTCCGCAGCAACCCCAAACAGCTAAGTAATGGGCAGTACCACGTTTTCACTACTAATGCTTGCAGGCGAGATAAAAAGGTAAGTCACCGGGCGTACATTGTATCTGAGCCGGCGATCCCCAGATATCTCCATTGGTCTGAGCAGACCATAACATGGAGCAGAGAGGATCACCCGCCAAGAGTAGATAACCCGGGCGATCTGGCGTTGGTCATGGCCCCCCAAGTGGGGGGTTACACCCTGTCAAAGGTATTAATGGATGGTGGCAGCAGCATCAATATCCTATACTTCGACACCTTCCAGAGGATGAATCTATTGGAGAAAGACCTGATGCCTTTAACCACGGTTTTCCACGGGATTGTCCCGGGCAAGTCGGCTTATCCCATTGGCCGGGTCAGGCTCACAGTGGCATTTGGAACTACGCAGAATTATAGGTCGGAGTCTCTAATCTTCGAGGTGGTCAAACTGAAAAGCCCCTACCATGCGCTGTTCGGGCGACCGGCTTACGCCCGCTTCATGGCTCGCCCATGTTATGTTTACCTCAAGCTCAAAATGCCCGGTCCCAAAGGACCCATCATAGTTGATGGACATAGAAGGATTGCAAAGGAATGTGAAGAAGGGGACGCGGCTTATGCGGAAGTCGCCTGTGCGGCGGAAGAGCTCAAACACCATCGGGCCAATGTTGACCCGGCGGACATGTCACCACTCAAGAAGCCAACTACAGATTCTGAGTCGCCCCTCAAGTTCAAGCCAACGGATGACACTAAGACAATCGATTTCGTTCCTGGCGATTCATCCAAGCAGTTTACCATTGGGACGGGTCTGGACCCCAAATAGGAAAGCGCGCTCATCGAATTCATCCGTGAGAATCGGGACATCTTCGCATGGAAACCTTCTGACATGCCCGGTGTACCGAGAGAATTCGCTGAGCACCATCTTAACGTTGACCCAAAATGCAAACTTGTTCAGCAGTACCTTCGCAGATTCAACGAGGAACAACGCAAGGCGATTGGAGAAGAAGTCGCCCGTCTTTTAGCCGCCGGGTTCATCGTGGAAGTCTTTCACCCCAAATGGCTGGCTAACCCGGTGTTGGTACTCAAGAAGAATGGCACTTTCCGTATGTGTATTGACTATACAGATCTCAATAGAGCTTGTCCCAAAGATCCCTTCGCTCTTCCCCGCATCGATCAAATCATTGACTCGGTGGCGGGATGCGAACGATTGTGTTTTCTGGACGCCTATTCAGGATATCACCAGATCAAAATGGCCGTAGAGGATCAGGAGAAGACGGCCTTCGTAACCCCCTTCGGGGCCTTTTGCTATGTGTCCATGTTGGAATTATGCCCTAGAGGCAATAATAATAGTTATTATTATAATTCCTGTATCAAGATAATCGTTTATTATCCATGCTATAATTGCATTGAATGAAGACTCATTTGCATGTGTGGATACATAGACAAAACACCGTCCCTAGCAAGCCTCTAGTTGGCTAGCCAGTTGATCAAAGATAGTCAGTGTCTTCTGATTATGAACAAGGTGTTGTTGCTTGATAACTGGATCATGTCATTAGGAGAATCACGTGATGGACTAGACCCAAACTAATAGACGTAGCATGTTGATCGTGTCATTTTGTTGCTACTGTTTTCTGCGTGTCAAGTATTTATTCCTATGACCATGAGATCATATAACTCACTGACACCGGAGGAATGCTTTATGTGTATCAAACGTCGCAACGTAACTGGGTGACTATAAAGATGCTCTACAGGTATCTCCGAAGGTGTTAGTTGAGTTAGTATGGATCAAGACTAGGATTTGTCACTCCGTGTGACGGAGAGGTATCTCGGGGCCCACTCGGTAATACAACATCACACACAAGCCTTGCAAGCAATGTGACTTAGTGTAAGTTGCGGGATCTTGTATTACGGAACGAGTAAAGAGACTTGCCGGTAAACGAGATTGAAATAGGTATACGGATACTGACGATCAAATCTCGGGCAAATAACATACCGAAGGACAAAGGGAATGACATACGGGATTATATGAATCCTTGACACTGAGGTTCAAACGATAAGATCTTCGTAGAATATGTAGGATCCAATATGGGCATCCAGGTTCCGCTATTGGATATTGACCGAGGAGTCTCTCGGGTCATGTCTACATAGTTCTCGAACCCGCAGGGTCTGCACACTTAAGGTTCGACGTTGTTTTATGCGTATTTGAGTTATATGGTTGGTTACCAAATGTTGTTCGGAGTCTCGGATGAGATCACGGACGTCACGAGGGTTTCAGGAATAGTCCGGAAACGAAGATTGATATATAGGATGACCTCATTTGATTACCGGAAGGTTTTCGGAGTTACCGGGAATGACGAATGGGTTCCGAGAGTTCACCGGGGGGGCAACCCACCCCGGGGAAGCCCATAGGCCTTGAGGGTGGCACACCAGCCCTTTGTGAGCTGGTGGGACAGCCCAAAAGGGCTCTATGCGCCAAGAGAAGAAAAATCAAGAGGAAAAGAAAAAAAAAGGAGGAAATGGGAAGGAAGGGGGACTCCCTCCCACCAAACCAAGTCCAACTCGGTTTGGGCGGGGGGAGTCCTCCCCCCTTGGACTCGGCCGACCCCCTTGGGGCTCCTTGAGCCCCAAGGCAAGGTCCCCTCCCTCCCACCTATATATACGGAGGTTTTAGGGCTGATTTGAGACGACTTTTCCACGGCAGCCCGACCACATACCTCCACGGTTTTTCCTCTAGATCGCGTTTCTGCGGAGCTCGGGCGGAGCCCTGCTGAGACAAGTTCATCACCAACCTCCGGAGCCCCGTCACGCTGCCGGAGAACTCTTCTACCTCTCCGTCTCTCTTGCTGGATCAAGAAGGCCGAGATCATCGTCGAGCTGTACGTGTGCTGAACGCGGAGGTGCCGACCGTTCGGTACTAGATCGTGGGACTGATCGCTGGATTGTTCGCGGGGCGGATCGAGGGACGTGAGGACGTTCCTCTACATCAACCACGTTCACTAACGCTTCTGCTGTACGATCTACAAGGGTACGTAGATCACTCATCCCCTCTCGTAGATGGACATCACCATGATAGGTCTTCGTGCGCGTAGGAAAATTTTTGTTTCCCATGCGACGTTCCCCAACAGTGGCATCATGAGCTAGGTTCATGCGTAGATGTCTTCTCGAGTAGAACACAAAAGTTTTTGTGGGCGGTGATGTGCGTTTTGCTGCCCTCCTTAGTCTTTTCTTGATTCCGCGGTATTGTTGGATTGAAGCGGCTTGGACCGATATTACTCGTACGCTTACGAGAGACTGGTTTCATCGTTACGAGTAACTCCGTTGCTCAAAGATGACTGGCAAGTGTCGGTTTCTCCAACTTTAGTTGAATCGGATTTGACCGAGGAGGTCCTTGGATGAGGTTAAATAGCAACTCATATATCTCCGTTGTGGTGTTTGCGTAAGTAAGATGCGATCCTACTAGATACCCTTGGTCACCACGTAAAACATGCAACAACAAAATTAGAGGACGTCTAACTTGTTTTTGCAGGGTATGCTTGTGATGTGATATGGCCAACAATGTGATGTGATATATTGGATGTATGAGATGATCATGTTGTAATAGAAATATCGACTTGCACGTCGATGGTACGGCAACCGGCAGGAGCCATAGGGTTGTCTTTATACTAACGTTTGTGCTTGTAGATGCGTTTACTATTTTGCTAGGATGTAGCTTTAGTAGTGATAGCATAAGTAGCACGACAACCCCGATGGCGACACATTGATGGAGATCATGATGATGGAGATCATGGCGTGGCGCCGGTGACAAGAAGATCGTGTCGGTGCTTTGGTGATGAAGATCAAGAAGCACGTGATGATGGCCATATCATGTCACTTATGAATTGCATGTGATGTTAATCCTTTTATGCACCTTATTTTGCTTAGAACGACGGTAGCATTATGAGGTGATCTCTCACTAAAATTTCAAGACGAAATTGTGTTCTCCCCGACTGTGCACCGTTGCTACAGTTCGTCGTTTCGAGACACCACGTGATGATCGGGTGTGATAGACTGAACCTTCACATACAACGGGTGCAAAACAGTTGCGCACGCGGAACACTCAGGTTAAGCTTGACGAGCCTAGCATGTGCAGACATGGCCTCGGAACACATGAGACCGAAAGGTCGATCATGAATCATATAGGTGATATGATTAGCATAGGGATGCTTACCACTGAAACTATACTCAACTCACGTGATGATCGGACTTGAGCTAGTGTAAGTGGATCATGAACCACTCAAATGACTAGAGACATGTACTTTTTGAGTGGGAGTTTAGCAAATAATTTGATTAAGTTAAACTCTAATTATCTTGAACATAGTCTAAGTCCACTTTGAATATATTTGTGTTGTAGATCATGGCTCACGCGGCAGTCATCCTGAATTTTAATACGTTCCTAGAGAAAGCTAAGTTGAAAGATGATGGAAGCAACTTTGTAGACTGGGCTCGTAATCTTAAGCTAATCTTACAAGCTGGGAAGAAGGACTATGTCCTTAATGCTGCGCTAGGAGATGAACCACCCGCTACGGCTGATCAGGATGTTAAGAACGCTTGGTTAGCACGTAAGGAGGACTACTCAATAGTTAATTGTGCAGTATTGTATGGCTTAGAACCGGGACTTCAACGTCGCTTTGAGCGTCATGGAGCATTTGAGATGTTCTAGGAGTTGAAGTTTATCTTTCAGAAGAACGCCCGGATCGAGAGGTATGAGACCTCCGATAAATTCTATGCTTGCAAGATGGAGGAAAACTCACCTGTTAGTGAACATGTGCTCAAAATGTCTGGGTACTCAAACCATCTAGCTGAGCTGGGGATTGAACTCCCGCAAGAAGCTATCACTGACAGAATCCTTCAATCACTGCCGCCAAGCTATAAAGGCTTTGTGTTGAACTACAACATGCAAGGGATGAACAAGTCTCCCGGCGAGTTGTTTGCGATGCTGAAAGTCGCAGAGTCTGAACTCCGTAAAGAGCATCAAGTGTTGATGGTGAATAAGACCACTAGTTTCAAGAGAAACGGCAAAGGCAAGAAGGGTAATTCGAAGAAGAGCGGCAAGCCTGTTGCCAATCTGCCGAAGAAACCCAAAGCTGGTCCTAAGCCTGAAACAGAGTGTTACTATTGCAAGGGTATGGGTCACTGGAAGCGCAATTGCACCAAGTATCTGGCAGATAAGAAGGCGGCCAAAGAAAAATCAGGTATATTTGATATACATGTTATTGATGTGTACTTAACCAGCTCTCATAGTAGTGCCTGGGTATTCGATACCGGTTCTGTTGCTCATATTTGCAACTCGAAACAGGAACTACGGAATAGACGAAGGCTGGCGAAAGATGAAGTGACGATGCGCGTAGGAAATGGTTCCAAGGTTGATGCAATCGCCGTCGGCACAGTGTCACTTCAGTTACCGTCAAGATTAGTGATGAACTTAAATCATTGTTATTTAGTGCCTGCGTTGAGCATGAACATTATATCTGGATCTTGTTTATTGCGAGACGGTTACTCTTTTAAGTCAGAGAATAATGGTTGTTCTATTTCTATGAGTAACATCTTTTATGGTCATGCACCGAATGTGAGAGGATTGTTCATATTGAATCTTGATAGCGATACGCATATACATAACATTGAGACCAAAAGAGTTAGAGTTAACAATGATAGCGCCATATTTTTGTGGCACTGCCGCTTAGGTCATATTGGTGTAAAGCGCATGAAGAAACTCCATGCTGATGGACTTTTCGAGTCACTTGACTTTGATTCACTTGACACGTGCGAACCATGCCTCATGGGCAAGATAACTAAGACTCCGTTCTCCGGAACAATGGAGCGTGCAAGTGACTTGTTGGAAATCATACATACCGATGTGTGTGGTCCGATGAGCGTGGAGGCACGCGGCGGATATCATTATTTTCTCACCTTCACTGACGATTTAAGTAGATATGGTTATGTCTACTTGATGAAGCACAAGTCTGAAACATTTGAAAAGTTCAAGCAATTTCAGAGTGAAGTGGAAAATCATCGTAACAAGAAGATCAAGTTCCTACGGTCTGATCGTGGGTGAATATCTGAGTTTCGAGTTTGGTACTCACTTAAGACAATGTGGAATTGTTTCACAGTTAACACCGCCTGCAACACCACAGCGTAATGGTGTGTCCGAACGTCGTAATCGTACTCTATTAGAGATGATGCGATCTATGATGTCTCTTACTGATTTGTCGTTATCGTTTTGGGGTTATGCATTAGAAACAGCTGCATTCACTTTAAATAGGGCACCATCAAAATCCGTTGAGACGACACCATACGAACTGTGGTATGGCAAAAGGCCAAAGTTGTCGTTTCTTAAAGTTTGGGGATGTGATGCTTATGTCAAAAAGCTTCAGCCTGAAAAGCTGGAACCCAAAGCGGAAAAGTGCATCTTCATAGGTTACCCAAAAGAGACAGTTGGGTACACCTTCTATCTCAAATCCGAGGGCAAGGTGTTTGTTGCTAAAAACAGAGCTTTTCTCGAGAAGGAGTTTCTCTCGAGAGAATTGAGTGGGAGGAAGATAGAACTTGATGAGGTTGTCGAACCTCTCATCCCTCTAGATGGTGGTGCAGGGCAAGGGAAACCTGTGTCGTTGCGACGCCGGTTGAGGAGGAAGTTAATGATGATGATCATGAAACTCCGGTTCAAGTTTCTATCGAACCACGCAAGTCGACGAGACCACGTGCTGCTCCAGAGTGGTACGGTAATCCCGTCTTGTCAATCATGTTGTTAGACAACAATGAACCTGCGAATTATGAAGAAGCAATGGTGGGCCCAGATTCCAACAAATGGCTAGAAGCCATGAAGTCCGAGATAGGATCCATGTATGAGAACAAAGTGTGGACTTTGGAGGTACTACCTGAGGGTCGCAAGGCTATTCAGAACAAATGGATCTTTAAGAGGAAGACGGACGCTGACGGCAATGTAACCGTTTATAAAGCTCAACTTGTGGCAAAGGGTTTTTCACAAGTTCAAGGAATTGACTACGATGAGACATTCTCACCCGTAGCGATGCTTAAGTCTGTCAGAATCATGTTAGCAATAGCTGCATTTTTCGATTATGAAATTTGGCAGATGGATGTCAAAACGGCGTTCCTTAACGGTTTCCTTAAGGAAGAGTTGTATATGATGCAACCCGAAGGTTGTGTCGATCCTAAGAATGCTAACAAGGTGTGCAAGCTCCAACGATCCATCTATGGACTGGTGCAAGCATCTCGGAGTTGGAACAAACGCTTTGATGAGGTGATCAAAGCATTTGGGTTTATACAAGTGGTTGGAGAATCTTGTATTTACAAGAAAGTGAGTGGGAGCTCTGTGGCGTTTCTAATATTATATGTGGATGACATATTGCTAATTGGAAACAACGTAGAGTTCTTAGAGAGCATAAAAGGTTACTTGAATAAAAGTTTCTCTATGAAGGACCTAGGAGAAGCTGCTTACATTCTAGGCATTAAGATCTATAGGGATAGATCAAAACGCCTGATAGGACTTTCACAAAGCACATACCTTGATAAAGTTTTGAAGAGGTTCAAAATGGAACAGTCCAAGAAAGGGTTCTTGCCAGTTCTACAAGGTACGAGATTGAGTAAGACTCAGTGCCCAGCAACTGATGAAGATAGAGAGCATATGCGCTCCGTCCCCTATGCTTCAGCCATAGGTTCTATCATGTATGCGATGTTGTGCACTAGACCGGATGTTAGCCTGGCCATAAGTATGGCAGGTAGGTTCCAGAGTAATCCAGGAGTGGATCACTGGAGAGCGGTCAAGAATATCCTGAAGTACCTGAAAAGGACTAAGGAGATGTTTCTCGTGTATGGAGGTGACGAAGAGCTCGCCGTAAATGGTTACGTCGATGCAAGCTTTGACACAGATCCGGACGACTCTAAGTCGCAAACCGGATACGTATTTATTCTTAATGGGGGTGCAGTAAGCTGGTGCAGTTCCAAGCAAAGCGTCGTAGCAGATTCCACATGTGAAGCGGAGTACATGGCTGCCTCGGAGGCGGCTAAGGAGGGTGTCTGGATGAAGCAGTTCATGACGGATCTTGGAGTGCTGCCAAGCGCACTGAATCCAATAACCTTGTTCTGTGATAACACGGGTGCCATTGCCCTAGCAAAGGAACCACGGTTTCACAAGAAGACCAGACACATCAAACGACGCTTCAACCTCATCCGCGACTACGTCGAGGGAGAGGACGTAAATATATGCAAAGTGCACACGGATCTGAATGTAGCAGACCCGCTGACTAAACCTCTTCCACGGCCAAAGCATGATCAACACCAGAACTGTATGGGTGTTAGATTTATTACAATGTAATTCACATGATGATGTGAGGGCTAGATTATTGACTCTAGTGCAAGTGGGAGACTGTTGGAATTATGCCCTGGAGGCAATAATAATAGTTATTATTATAATTCCTGTATCAAGATAATCGTTTATTATCCATGCTATAATTGCATTGAATGAAGACTCATTTGCATGTGTGGATACATAGACAAAACACCGTCCCTAGCAAGCCTCTAGTTGGCTAGCCAGTTGATCAAAGATAGTCAGTGTCTTCTGATTATGAACAAGGTGTTATTGCTTGATAACTGGATCACGTCATTAGGAGAATCACGTGATGGACTAGACCCAAACTAATAGACGTAGCATGTTGATCGTGTCATTTTGTTGCTACTGTTTTCTACGTGTCAAGTATTTATTCCTATGACCATGAGATCATATAACTCACTGACACCGGAGGAATGCTTTGTGTGTATCAAACGTCGCAACATAACTGGGTGACTATAAAGATGCTCTACAGGTATCTCCGAAGGTGTTAGTTCAGTTAGTATGGATCAAGACTGGGATTTGTCACTCCGTGTGACGGAGAGGTATCTCGGGGCCCACTCGGTAATACAACATCAGACACAAGCCTTGCAAGCAATGTGACTTAGTGTAAGTTGCGGGATCTTGTATTACGGAACGAGTAAAGAGACTTGCCGGTAAACGAGATTGAAATAGGTATACGGATACTGACGATCAAATCTCGGGCAAGTAACATACCGAAGGACAAAGG
The DNA here is from genome assembly GCF_904849725.1 of Hordeum vulgare subsp. vulgare. Taxonomy (NCBI): domain Eukaryota; kingdom Viridiplantae; phylum Streptophyta; class Magnoliopsida; order Poales; family Poaceae; genus Hordeum; species Hordeum vulgare. Next base: position 26,351,802 of record NC_058523.1, on the reverse strand, counting down.
GAATGACATATGGGATTATATGAATCCTTGACACTGAGGTTCAAACGATAAGATCTTCATAGAATATGTAGGATCCAATATGGGCATCTAGGTCCCGCTATTGGATATTGACCGAGGAGTCTCTCGGGTCATGTCTACATAGTTCTCGAACCCGCAGGGTCTGCACACTTAAGGTTCGACGTTGTTTTATGCGTATTTGAGTTATATGGTTGGTTACCGAATGTTGTTCGGAGTCCCGGATGAGATCACGGACGTCACGAGGGTTTCCGGAATAGTCCGGAAACGAAGATTGATATATAGGATGACCTCATTTGATTACCGGAAGGTTTTCGGAGTTACCGGGAATGACGAATGGGTTCCGGGAGTTCACCGGGGGGGCAACCCACCCCGGGGAAGCCCATAGGCCTTGAGGGTGGCACACCAGCCCTTAGTGGGCTGGTGGGATAGCCCAAAAGGGCTCTATGCGCCAAGAGAAGAAAAATCAAGAGGAAAAGAAAAAAAAAGGCGGAAGTGGGAAGGAAGGGGGACTCCCTCCCACCAAACCAAGTCCAACTCGGTTTGGGGGGGGAGTCCTCCCCCCTTGGACTCGGCCGACCCCCTTGGGGCTCCTTGAGCCCCAAGGCAAGGTCCCCTCCCTCCCACCTATATATACGGAGGTTTTAGGGCTGATTTGAGACGACTTTTCCACGGCAGCCCGACCACATACCTCCACGGTTTTTCCTCTAGATCGCGTTTCTGCGGAGCTCGGGCGGAGCCCTGCTGAGACAAGTTCATCACCAACCTCCGGAGCGCCGTCACGCTGCCGGAGAACTCTTCTACCTCTCCGTCTCTCTTGCTGGATCAAGAAGGCCGAGATCATCGTCGAGCTGTACGTGTGCTGAACGCGGAGGTGCCGTCCGTTCGGTACTAGATCGTGGGACTGATCGCGGGATTGTTCGCGGGGCGGATCGAGGGACGTGAGGACGTTCCACTACATCAACCACGTTCACTAACGCTTATGCTGTACGATCTACAAGGGTGCGTAGATCACTCATCCCCTCTCGTAGATGGACATCACCATGATAGGTCTTCGTGCGCGTAGGAAATTTTTTGTTTCCCATGCGACGTTCCCCAACAGTCCATGCCTTTCGGACTCAAAAGCGCGGGGGCGACTTATCAACGCTGCATCCAGAATTGTCTTCGCAACCAAATTGGTCGCAACGTCCATGCCTATGTCGACGATATTGTGATCAAGACCCGCCAGGGGGAGACACTATTGGAAGACCTTAAGGAGACTTTTGATAATTTACGGGTATATCAGATGAAGCTAAATCCTACCAAGTGCGTTTTTGGTGTACCTGCAGGAAAATGGATGGGTTTCTTGGTATCGGAGCGCGGCATCGAGGCTAACCCGGACAAGATCGAAGCGGTTACCTCTCTCGAAAAGCCGGCGAATGTTAATCAATTTCAACGACTGGCGGGTCGCATTGCGGCTTTAAGTCGTTTTGTGAGTCGCCTAGGGGAAAAGGCGATTCCTCTTTATCAATTATTGAGGAAGTCCGATCGATTCGTGTGGACAAATGAGGCAGACGAGGCGCTTGAGGCCCTGAAACGCCAATTGGTTAACCCGCCGCTCCTGGCAGCCCCAACTGAAAAGGAGCCTATGCTTCTGTATATCGTGGCGAATTCCAAGGCAGTAAGTGTGGCTGTGGTCGTTGAAAGAAAGGAAGAAGGGAAGGAATACCGAGTGCAACGCCCGGTATATTTTATCAGCGAGGTGTTAACTCTTTCCAAACAGCGATACCCGCATTGGCAAAAACTAGTCTATGGGGTGTTTATGGCGAGTCGAAAACTTAAGCATTATTTCTAGGAGCACCCGATCACAGTGGTTAGTTATGCTCCCCTTGGAGACATCATCCAGAATCGGGAGGCAACAGGGCGAATCGCCAAATGGGCGATAGAGCTTGGGTCTCATCACATACAATATACTCCCCGCACAGCTATCAAGTCCCAGGCACTAGTTGATTTCGTTAACGACTGGACAGAGCTACAGGCTCCGGAAGACCGGCCTGACCTTACCTACTGGACTATTTACTTTGATGGGTCCAGGCAGCTCGAAGGCTCGGGGGCTGGTGTGGTGTTAGTATCCCCTCAAGGAGATAAGTTCTGTTACGTTCTCCGACTCATGTTTCCCTGCACTAATAATGCGGCGGAATATGAGGCTTTGCTTCACGGCTTGCGACTTGCAAAATAGATGAACCTAACACGAGTCAGGTGTTTTGGTGACTCCGATTTGGTGGCGCAACAAGTTTCGGGTACCTGGGACTCTCGGGATCCCATGATGGCGGCTTACAGACGAGCTGTGTCTCATGTGGCGGGTCATATTCATGGCTATCAGGTGGACCATATTGACCGGCGCCTCAACGAGGCAGCTGATGCCCTCTCGCGACTCTGCTCTCACAGAAAACCGGTTCCCCCTGATGTTTTTCTGGATATCTTGCATAAACCATCCATGGTTTTACCCTCAGAGGAGGAATTGGCGATACCGGATCCCGAGTCTCAGCTCGTGGCGGCTCTCCATGTCACTCCGGATTGGATTCTCCCTTATCTGGCTTATCTCACTCGCGACGAGTTACCCACCGACGAAGTTTTGGCTCGCCAGATCGTTCGGCGCAGCAAATCCATGGTCATCATTAATGGCGAGTTATATAAACGGAGCGCTTCTGGGGGTGTTTCAGCGATGTGTTTCCCCTCAAGAAGGATGCGCGATCCTAAATGACATTCATTCCGGAGACTGTGGACATCACGCCGGGTCACGTTCTTTGGTATCAAAGGCTTTTCGTCATGGTTTCTTTTGGCTGACGGCTCATGCAGATGCAGAAGACATAGTTCGCCGGTGTGAGGGGTGCCAACGTTATGGGAGGCAGGCTCATGTGCCGGCTCAAGAATTAAGAATGATTCCCATTACTTGGCCTTTTGCGGTCTGGGGGCTGGACATGGTTGGTCCCTTTAAAATGTCCTCCAACAAGAAGACTCACCTATTGGTGGCAGTTGATAAATTCACCAAGTGGGTTGAGGCGGAACCTGTTGGAGCTTGCGATGCGGAGACAACGGTCAAATTTTTTAAGAAGCTAATTTTTCGGTTTGGATATCCGCACAGTATTATCACTGATAATGGTACTAACTTGTCCCAAGGGGCGATGCAGGATTTTTGTCGTCGAGAACATATCCGACTTGATATTTCTGCAGTCGCTCACCCGCAATCCAACGGGCAAGCAGAGCGGGCGAATCAGGAGGTCTTGCGAGGGATCAAGCCCCGACTCATGTTTCCCCTGGAAAGGACTCTAGGGTGTTGGGTTGAAGAGTTACCTTTGGTACTGTGGAGTATTCGGACCACCCCGAACCGATCCACGAGATTCACCCCTTTCTTTTTGGTCTATGGAGCAGAAGCTGTTCTCCCTACTGACATAAGGCATGACTCTCTTAGAGTCGCCGCATATGTGGAGCAAGATAATGAGCTAGCGCGTCAAGATTCTTTGGATGCCTTGGAAGAGGCGCGTGACCTGGCTGCGGCCCGTTCGGCTATCTATCAGCAAGATCTGCGACGTTATCATAGTCGCCGGGTTAAGAGTCGGACCTTTCAGGAAGGCGACTTAGTGCTTCGTCTAATACAAGATCGAGCAGGCATGCACAAGTTGTCACCCCCTTGGAAAGGCCCGTTCGTCGTCAGAAAGAACCTCCACAATGGCTCTTATTATTTGGTGGATCTTCGGCCTAATCGACTGACCACGGAGGCCGAGTCAACTCGCCCTTGGAATATTGCCCATTTATGGCCTTACTACACTTGAGCTCTTAAGCTCTACACTTTGTAAGTTTTTCAGTTTCATTATGAGGTAATAAAATATTCCCCGACTTGGGGGCTTCTCCATTAAAAAGCAAATTGTGTCATCCTGTTGCGACCGTATGAGCCGACAGAATCTGCATTTAGGGTGGGTGCACGAGCTTTCTGACTCGCCTCCCCCTGTCGCGACCTTATGAGCCGACGAAACCTGCATTTAGGGTGGGTGCATGAGCTTTCTGACTCGCCTCCCCCTGTCGCGACCTTATGAGCCGACGAAACCAGCATTTAGGGTGGGTGCACGAGCTTTCTGACTCGCCTCCCCCTGTCGCGACCTTATGAGCCGACGAAACCTGCATTTAGGGTGGGTGCACGAGCTTTCTGACTCGCCTCCTCCTATCGCGACCTTATGAGCCGACGAAACCTGCATTTAGGGTGGGTGCACGAGCTTTCTGACTCGCCTCCTCCTGTCGTGACCTTATGAGCCGACGAAACCTGCACTTAGGGTGGGTGAACGAGCTTTCTGACTCGCCTCCCCCTATCGCGACCTTATGAGCCGACGAAACCTGCATTTAGGGTGGGTGCACGAGCTTTCTGACTCGCCTCCCCCTGTCGCGACCTTATGAGCCGACGAAACCTGCATTTAGGGTGGGTGCACGAGCTTTCTGACTCGCCTCCCCCTGTCGCGACCTTATGAGCCGACGAAACCTGCATTTAGGGTGGGTGCACGAGCTTTCTGACTCGCCTCCCCCTGTCGCGACCTTATGAGCCGACGAAACCTACATTTAGGGTGAGTGCACGAGCTTTCTGACTCGCGTCCTCCTGTCGCGACCTTATGAGCCGACGAAACCTGCATTTAGGGTGGGTGACGAGCTTTCTGACTCGCCTCCCCCTGTCGCGACCTTATGAGCCGACGAAACCTGCATTTAGGGTGGGTGCACGAGCTTTCTGACTCGCCTCCCCCTGTCGCAACCTTATGAGCTGACGAAATTATTGTTGCTATTTTTCGTTGTGGCATAGCCCTGAAGGTTTTAAGCCTTTTCTTTCTGATGCTTGTTGAAAATATCTATAGTTTGTTTGTTTTCACATATGCTATTCTCAAAGCTTAAGACAGGAGGGTGATAAGAATTGTTTCATCCATGGCAAATTAAGCGCTATAAAAGACTCTTACAAAAGGCGGGTCAAATATTTCAAATCGCCTTAAGGGCGATATAAAGGTTCTTGCAAGAGGTATCATCAAAAACAGTACTAACTTACGGAAAAAGGACCTATTACATGGCTCTCAGGCCAAATTCAATAAAATTTACTTTGCTGGCGCCTCGGGATCATCCTGATGTGAGCTCTGGCCGACTTCGATTTGCAAGTCGCCCAATACCCAATTGCACTTGGCCAAAGCAGCAAAGTCATCTTCATCAGTCAGAATTGATGCCAGGTCTGCTTCCAAGTCGAAAGGATTCTTGGGTCGCCGAGGAGTTAGACTGGTCGTCACGAAGGTTGGCGGGCTGATCTTCTTGTTTCTGCTATCATAAGCCGCCTGGTATTTTGTTAAGTCAAGGCTTGCGGCAAGTTGAGTTGCAGCCAGCCGAGAGTCCTTGACGACTCGCTGATAGTCCTCTTCAACAAATTCGGACCCATCGTCCTTGAGCTGAGGAAAGCCTGCGGCTACTTCTTCTAAGTTGATTTCTGGAGCATACGCCAAACAGCGACTGAGGGCAGTCAGAATACCTCTCCGGGCGGCTGACCGAGTTAACTCGCCAATCTGAGGGGGAAGTGTGGACAAGCAGCCAAGCACCTTCTTGATGGAAGTGATAGGTTCTTTGGAACCCATCACAGCTTTAACAGTCAAGACACTGCCTGTGTACAATTGCACTGTCAGCGTGTAAATCGCCTTCAGCATCAACACACAGTCTTCTTGAAGGTTGGCGGCTCTTGGACCTGAATCATGATGATTAGCGACTTATCGTAAGTAAAACAAAAAAGAGAGGAGGAGATCAAAGGTTTAAGTAAAACTTACCAAAGATGGCTTGCGTCATGTTGGAGATATGATGCTTTAAGCCGGACAATTCCTGTTGTACAGTGGCCAGCCTAGCTTCAGCTTTCTCTGCCCTCTTCAAGGCGGCATTTTGTTCAGCCCGAGCTTCTTTCAACTCGGCCTTGAGTTTTACCAGTTCGGCCAAGGCCAATTGACATTTTTCCTCCGACTTAGCTCGGGCGTCTTGTTGTCCAGCTAAGTTTTTCCTTAAATCGCCCAGCGCCGATTCGGTCTGAGCAAGGTTTTCCTATTGAAAGTTTAAAATAAGGGCAAGTCTCAGAATTACTGCAAAGCAATATCCCTGACACTTGGGGGCTAATGTATAATTTTTTCAGGTGAAATTATACAAAAATCAAGACCCGGCTCATCTTTTTACTGATGACCCGGCCCTTGGGGGTTACTGGTCGCGAAGTTTTTTCTAAATTTTCAAGACCCGACTCATCTTTTTACTGATGACCCGGCCCTTGGGGGTTACTGGTCGCGAAGTTTTTTCTAAAAAAAAATTTCAAGACCCGGCTCATCTTTTTACTAATGACCCGGCCCTTGGGGGTTACTGGTCGCGAAGTTTTTTCTAAATTTTCAAGACCCGGCTCATCTTTTTACTGATGACCCGGCCCTTGGGGGTTAATATAAGTATAACAAAATTTACCTCATGTTTGTTGTTTAACATCTTCAGCAGGTTTTTCTCCATCTCATAGCTCGCCTCCAGGCAACTTGCAAAGCCAGAGCAGAGTTCCTTAAACTCCAAATTTGCATAGTCGGAAAGTTTCGCCTTGGAGAGCCCAGACTCGGGAATGGCTTGAGAGGAGGATGCTACATGTTTGGACAAAACTGTCGCCGCCGGCTTAGAAAAGCCAGAGCCAGTAATAACTACAGCATCTGGGTCTTCTGTTGTCATCAATGCGCTCGGCGGCTTAGGGGCATCCATTGTTTCCTTCGGCGACTCAGGAATATCCACTTGAGTCGCAGGCTCAGTCTGATCTGGATTGTCTTGAGTCGGAGTTGATTCTTTCGTGAGTTCTAAAGTTGCATCAGGAGTTGATCCACTGGTTTTCCTCTTCTTGGCTTGTGCCCTGAAAAAAGGGAATAAGCACGTTAAGGAATTGAAAAGATCGTTATACTCAAAAGTCAAGGCAAGGTTATCAAAAGACTTACCCCGGAACTCGAATCATTGGTGGAAGTGTCGACATCACTGAGTCGCCAGAAGTGGGAGGAGAGTTCTGCAAGAATTATACGTCAATAATACAGGCGGGTTACAAACGTGATCCAAAGAAACATGAAGAATGGCTACTCATAAGAGTACCTCGCTTGGCTTTCTTTTGTTCGTTGCTGGTAAGCCAGACACCAGATCGCCGGAGTGACTTCGTGTTTTCCGGTTTGAGGCATGCTGTGCTTTCTTCAGTAGGAAATTTGGGTCCAAATAAGCATTTGGATGTGAGAAGGGAACTTTCCCACAAATTCGCCTGGCCGGCTTAGGTGGAGAAGGAGATGAATCGGAGGAAACGGAAATTACCTCAACAGAGTCCTCTTGGCTTTCGTTATCTTCATTCTATTTCAAGGGAAGGGAGAGATATAAATACAAAGGCTAACAGTAATAGGTGGCGAGTGAAAAGAGAATGAATTTTTACCTCCGAAAGTGCATCGCCGACTTGAGATTCGTCAACTTCGGATGGTTCAGATGCAGCAGATTTGCCCTTACCCTTGGTTTTCTTTGAGGGCGGCTTGCCATTTTTCACGGCTTGCTTTTTGGGCCTCCTGGACCAGAACTTATCGCCTTTCTGAAATGACATATATTACGAAACCACAATACAAATGAAGCATAAATAATAAAGACCAAAGGCGGGTTAGGTTTGTTTACCTTGGGCGCCGGGTTAATTTTGCAGAAAGGCTTAAGGCCGATTTGGCCGCATTTCCCCGCAGGCTCGCCAGTCAGCTTTTTGATAATGGTAACAATATCCTTTTCCGTTAAAGCTGTGCGGAAATAGCATTGAAGATGATCCAGGGTGCCATCAAAATCACACATCAGACCATCCCGGCGGCTCAGAGGGAGGATACGCCATTCAACCCAACAGCGGATTAGGTCGACCCCGGTAAGACCGTTGTTCGTCAAAGATCTTAATTCAGATAGTATTGGGATGAATTCCGATTCCTCCTCCTCGGTAAGCTTGTCTGGAAGCTTGAAGTTGGTCGGAAGGCGAGTTGGCCTGTAACCCAGAAGCTTGTTCTCGCCAGCAGGAGACGTCTCTTGGCAGTAAAACCAAGACTCGCCCCAGCCTTTGGGATGGCTAGGCATGGTGAGTGAGGGGAATGGGCTATCCCTGCGGCGCTGGACATTGACGCCACCAAGTTCCAAGCCGGGGCCGTTGTGGAATTCCTTTTGGCGATTCAGATGAAAGAAATGCCAGAATAAAGGGGCAGAAGGCTCGATCCGCAGATAAGCCTCACAGAGAACTTGGAATTGGCACAAATTACTTATGGAATTGGGTCCCAGATCCTGGAGACGGACGTTCATGAAAGTTAAGGCGTCCCTAAGAAACTTTGATCCGGGCGGCTTAAAACCTCGCTCCAGGTTTTCAACAAAAACGATTATTTCCCCTTCTTTGGGGTTAGGGAGATCTTCTCCGAACCCAGTGCGCCAGCCAATAACATCCTGAGGATCCAAACTGCCCGTTTTCACATAATCGGCTAATATGGAGTCATCGACCTTGGTAGGAAGCCAGTCACTCTTGAAGACGGCGCCCATGCTACAAATAAGTAAAGTATGATATTACATGCCTTGGACACCTACTGTATGGGATGAAATCAGTTCATTTAACCCGCCGAGTACTTTGATTAAGGAAGGGTTTTGACCCGCCAGATCAAAGGGCCGAGTTGGGTCACTATGGCGACTTATGGAAGTGTGGCTATTCCCAAGGACTACGTTCTGAAGACGGTAGGGGCGTTTCATTTGAAGTACCAGGAGATGAAGACTATAAACAACTTTTTGCAAATAGTAAATAAGGAATGGATCTACCAGACAGACGCGAAAACCTAGAGAAAATGACTGGTCGCGACAGTTTATTATCAGATGATGCCCTTCGCTTGGTGAAAACATTATTTTCAAAGATTCACGAGTACAGCGGATAGATGAAAGTATTCGGAACATTAGCTATCCTACCAATACTCATGCTAATCGATTCAGAGCAGATAGCGTCTATATGCAAGGAGCTTCAAGCATACGGCAATGGCGGAAGTTCAAGCGGAGAATAAATCTACTCCTAAAGATAGGTGGAAGCCTAACCTGATGTTGTCGGGTGAGAAGAGCCGACGGTGATGGGGTTTGCTGGAGAAGCACGGGCGACCCGTCGAGCGAAGAGGTTTCCGGCGGCGGTGAAGTTCGTGGTGAATGGAGAGGTGACCGAGGGCGATGCAGTCGACGATGACAATGGCGGATGTGTTGGTTGCGACACGAGAATGGACGACGGTGAAAGCCCACAGGCGGCACCGAAGCTCCTCGCGTGAAGGCCGAAAGCACGGTCGGCGACGGATTCCTCGGGGCGATGCGTTTTTCTCGCTGCGCCGGTGGGGAGGAAGGTGACAGGACTGGTAGGTGGGAAGCCCGAGTTCTGCCCCCCCGGGCCTATTTATCTAGGCAGGTGCTGGAATCGAGGCGCCATGAGCGGGAACCGCCGGGGGATAAAAGATTCGATATAAATGTGCGCCGAAAATTTCGGGATAACAATGCGCTAAGGATCCATTGGAGTTGTGGCGGTCTTCCCGAAAAAAGAGGAATAAGAAAATGCCAGTTAGTAATGATCTGGCGACTTAAGGGATTGTCAGTGCCCAAGGGCGATGGCGGGTGTGCAATTTTTTGACAAATGAAGAAAAATAGGGGATGAATCGCCTTCAATGGAGCAGAGGTATTGGCGTGAAGAAGAAAGGTTCAAGTCAATTAGGGGTCTAATGTTGGGGATGTAACCTGTGGATGACCCGCCCTAGTTGGGCCGGGTTATCCATTGGGCGACTCATCTAAGTGTTTAGTTGGGCCTCGTTTTGGCCGAATCAAGGTCGCACGACGAGTATGGCTCTTGGCGGGTCTCCCAGCTTTGGAAGATGGCGATTTAGAGATCGCAATGGTCACGAGTTGTAAAAAGGAAGGAATCCTTGTAAACCCTAGGGAATCGACCTGTATATAAAGGCGAGGTCCTGGGGGACAGAGGATAGGTTAGAAATCATCGAGTGCTAGGTTTAGGCGAGTTACGCCTTCCTTGTAATCGAATCCATATCAATGCACACAAAAGCAGGACGTAGGCTATTACCTCCTCTCGAGGGGCCGAACCTGGGTAAATCGTAGTGTCTCTCCCGCTTAACCCCTTTGAGTCGCCACCAAGGTACGATGGCTCCACTATTAAGTCCTTCCACGAGGACATCTGCCGTGAAAAAACCACGACAGTGCCGTTGTCACTTCTAATTATCAAGATCTTTGCTTCATGTTGACGTTGGGCTTCATTAGCAAAGTTGATGACAGTTTGTTGAGTTTCACTCTTCTTTTTGAAGAAATATACCCAGGTATATCTTGAGTAGTCGTCAACAATCACCAAGCAATACTTTCTGCCTCCAAGACTATCAAATGATGGAGGGCCAAACAGATCCATATGGAGAAGCTCCAATGGCCTCTTAGTGTAGATAAGAGTCGTTGGACGATGAGCAGTTTCATGAATCTTTCCTTCAATGCAGGCACTCCAAACACGATCTTTAGCAAAACTCACATTTGTTAGTCCACGAATATGGTCCCCTGTCAGAAGACTTTGCAAAGATCTCATATTGACATGAGCTAAACGGCGATGCCAAAGCCAGCCCACATCAACTTTAGCCATTAAACATGTCGCGGTCTTAGGGGGTCACTTTGAGAAGTTCACCAAATAAAGACCATTTTTGACATATCCAACATAGGCTACTTTAAGAGTCTTGCTCCTCAGGAGGACCACGGTATCAAGATTAAAGAATGTGGAAAAACCCACAATTGCAAGTTGACGAACCGAAAGTAAATTGTAGGCAAGTGACTCAACAAGCATGACCTTCTCAATAGATAACTCTTGAGAGACGACCACCTTACCGAATCCCATACCTTTGATGAGGATGCATCGGCGAATTGGACATGGGTGGGCATAGATGGAGAAGGATGCACATCCACCACTAAGTCCTTGCTTCCGGTCATATGATTTGTTGCTCCACTATCGAGCAACCATGACACCCCACCGGAAGCAAACTCCTGCAATAGATCAAGGCTTGGTTTTAGGTACCCATTTTTTAATGGGTCCTTTCATGTTAGAGACAAGGGTCTTAGGAACCCAGATAGCCCATTCAATATACTCATCATAGGAACCAACAAATCTGGCATAAACATGCCCATCACTAGCACAACATAAGACATAAGAAGAATGGAGTTTGTCAGCTGTGTTAGTAGGAATGGTTTTGCCCTTCTTGAGGTTTCCATAGTCCACCTTGTTCTTGTTCACCTTCTGAGTCCCCTCACCCTCTTTGAAAAAGATGTCCATGAGGGTAGGAGATCGTTTGTTCCTGTTCCTCCTTTTACCTTTGACTTGGAGGTAAGTCCAAGTCCCTCCTTTCCTACAACACCCTTTTGAGTGCTCAAGAGGTCGTTCAGGCTCTTCTCACCTTGTATGCATGCCACAAGGCCCTTCTCAAGTTTCTCCTTTAACTTGGCATTTTCCTCCACAAGATGTACATGCTCACAACAGGGGTTAGTTGCACAAGCATTATCAATTAACACAAAGGGAGGACAAGTAGAGATCTCCTTGGTAAGCTTTGCTTGGAGTTGATCATGAGACTCTTTCAGAGAGAAATGAACACCTTTCAAGACCTTGTGGGCCTTGTCAAGTGTGTCAAACTCCTCTTTGAGTCTGTCATGGCCAACCCCAAGAGCATACATTTCAGACTTAAGCATACGAGTAAGAACAACATCATGATCTAGTTTCTTTTGCATTTTAGCCCAGTCATCGTTATATGACTCCTCAAGAGCTAAACGAAGAGTGCGATCCTTTTCTAGAGCATTAGATAATTCAGCAATTTCATCGGCATAGTCACGACTGTGTCCCTGAAGCTCGGAGATGGTCTCCTCATGAGACTCAATGAGGTCAGTGGCCTCACCCAGTTGTTCCAAGAGAGCAACAAAGTGCTTCTTGGGTTCTCCCTTAATAGTGCACAGAAACTTGTCAAGATCATGCTCATTAAGTTCCCCAACATCACTATCTTCAACACAATTTAACAATGAAGGAGCAGAAGCGATGTTGGTCTTAATGATGGGAGTTACCTGATTGATACCTTTTGCCATGAGGCACTTGGTGATGTGGTTCTCGTTGGGGGCGTTGAAGAGAGACACCTTCTGGGGAGAGGTAGTGGCAATAGCAACAGTTGTCGTTGCCACTGTATCATCATCATCATCATCATCGGAAGGGTACTCTTCAAGGGCCACCATCCCTTTTGAGTGGGGTTTCTTCACAAAGTTGTTCTTGATTGGAAATGATTTGGTTTTGTCTTTGCGAATGAGCTTGCCCCCGTTGTCTTCCCTTTTCTCATAGGGACATTCGGCCACGAAGTGGCTCACGTTTCCACAGTTATAACATGTCCTTACTCGTTGTTTGGGTTTGAATCCACTCGAGTTGCTCTTGGTGAAGGTGGGTCTTGAGTCCCTCTTGTTGCCCCAGAATTGCCTTGATGCAAGAGCCATGTGCTCATGATAGGCATACTTTGTGTCTTCAGGGCAACTCTCCTCTTCATCATCCTCTTCTTCTTCTTCTTCAGGCATTGCTTTTGCTTTCAATGCAAGGTTGGGTGAAGTTGTCTTTGAGCGAACACGAGCAAGTGCATTGTCGGCTGTTTCGTTCATGATTGACATTGCAATGAATTCATCCAACACCTCACTGGAAGACAAGGAGTGGAAGTCTGGCCGCTGACGAATGATAGATGACATGGCTTTGTTGAAAGGCATGATGGCTTTGAGAAACTTGCGCTTGACCCATGTATCATCCACATCCTTGCTCCCATGATCCTTGAGTGCCACAGCAATAGCAGTCACCCTCCGATAGAGATCACGAGGGTCCTCGTCTTCCTTCATCACAAACTCATCGGCCTTATCAAGTATCACTTCATAGTTGGATCGTTGAATGCTTGAGCTTCCCTTGTACAACACCATAATATGCTCCCAACAATCCTTGGCCAATGTGAAGGGACGCAAGTGAGGAAAATCTTCAGGTGGCATTGCGGACTGGAGAATAAACAAAGCGGAGTGATTGTATTGATTGTCTGCATCTTCTCTTGGAGTGAGGTTGCTTGGATCATGGGGATAATATCCTTGTTCGATGATTCTCCACAAGTTTGTTGAGCTGTGATTCAAATGAGACTTAATAGAAAATACCCAGTTAGCAAAGTCACCTTTAGCTGTGATTCAAATGAGACTTAATAGAAAATAGCCAGTTAGCAAAGTCACCTTTTACAAGCTTAGGAGGAGGACCGACAGGATTAAGACGCGGTGCGGGAACGGATCCTCCATAGGCCATGGGGGGTGGAACTGAGGCATATGTTCCAGTCCCATCCTTTTCGTGAGATGAGGAAGGTCGCATACCTTTAGCCGCTTCCTTAGAGGAGTTGGCCTCTGAATCGGTGACGGTGGGTTTAACCACTATAGCCGGTTCGAGAGAACTTTTAAACCCCTCAATTAACTCTTTAAGCATGGTCTTGACTTCGTTCGTCAAGGACGTCTTGAGGGCGGCCATAGCCGTATTCAAGTCGTCCCTTGTGACCGAAGTCAAGTCCATGGCCTCGGGTTGCCCATGGTTAATTCCCTCTTCGCCTTCCATACTCTTCGGGTGGTTCAACCCTTAATAAAGAGACGCGGCTCTGATACCAATTGAAAGGATCGATATGGTTGACTAGAGGGGGGGTGAATAGGCAACGACCACTTTTTAAATAATCGTAACAAGTTAAGGTAAACAACATATGGGTTCACAATTAATATAACAATGGGGTGAACCCTAATGAAGCTAATAACGAGAGTTACTAAGACAAGTAGGAGATAGACGACAACATAAGCATACACAAAGTAAAGGTTAGAGATAACCACAAGTGGAACCGATGGAGACGAGGATGTGTTACCAAAGTTCCTTCCCTTTGACAGGAAGTACGTCTCCGTTGGAGCGGTGTGGAGGCACAATGCTCCCCAATAAGCCACTAAGGCCACCGTATTCTCCTCACGCCCTCGCACGATGCAAGGTACCGTGATTCCACTATAGGTGCCCTTGAAGGCGACGACCGAACCTTTACAAACAAGGTTGGGGCAAACTCCACACAAAGCTTGGAGGCTCCCAACAAGACCACGAAGCTTCACCACAATGGAATGTGGCTTCGAGGTGACCTCAACCGTCTAGGATGCTCAAACACCCAAGAGTAACAAGATCCGCAAGGGATTGGTGGGGGAATCAACTTTTCTCTTGGTGGAAGTGTGGATCTAGGCCTTCTCAACCAATCCCTAAAGAATCAACAAGTTTGATTGGCTAGGGAGAGAGATCGGGCACTTTTGAGCTTAGGGAGCAACAATGGAGCTTGGGAGTGGAAGAGATAAGGTTCCACAGCTAGAAGAACCCTTTATATAGTGGGGGGGGGGAAATCCAACCGTTTTCCCCACTCTCTGCCCGAGCTCCAGCGGTACTACCGCTGGCTGCAGCGGTACTACCGCTGGCCCCCTGGTAGAGCATAAGAACTTCCACCGCCAAGAAAGTCTTCGCAAAAAGGTCCGTCCACAAACAACCGCTAGGCAGGCGGTACTAAGCTCCTGGAGCGGTACTACCGCTGACCAGGGGCGGTACTACCGCCAGCTAGCGGTACTACCGCTGGCTGCAGCGGTACTGCCGCTAGCACTCCAGCGGTACTACCGCTTGGCCCAGCGGTACTACCGCTGGGGGACCATTTTGCAAAGAGGAAGGAAACACAGAGGCGGAAGCCACTCCAAAGATGCAGGTAAGGGAAAATATGTGAAGTGTGCGCGTGCAAAGATTGATTCCACCCAAACCTTTCCACTACGGTTCCCCTCTTAATAGTACGACTTTCCTATGACTCAAATAAAGAGAATCGTAGAGAACGCCGGTCTTCTGTTCCACGAACGAGGGGGGCGAGTCGTCTTGTGCCGTTGACGTGTGTTATCTGAAATCTTAATCACACACATGGTTAGTCCTTTGCGGTACTATCATCAATCACCAAAATTACTTAGGCATAAACTATGCCCAACAACACGTACGAGGGAAAATCGGCCATGGAGGTGCTTTCCTGGCTTCCGCTGCGTGGTTCTTCTAACATACCCCTGAAGTTCGGCTGAAATTGCCCACCTTTGCCATCCAATCGATCCACACGACCCGGCCCGATTCACCCGGCTCGACAGAACTCACCCTCGCCGCCTCTTCTCTGGCGAGAGAAGCGTATATAATATTTTGCGTAGAATCTACTTGTTGGGGATTCGGTTTTGAAAAATGCAATTGTTCTAATGTGCTGATGTACTGACGAGTGATGAAATATTTGAGTTCAATCGCAAGTTCATTTTGCAAAAAGTCGTGTGCTATTTCTATTTGTGTGCTACATATTGATCCTTATAAAAAATGATATCGCTATGTCAAAAGATATTGTTGATCATGGTATAGTTGGATAATTATTCAATTAGGTTTTATTAATGTTCTAAATCAATATGTAATGCCGTAATTATCATTAAACAACATGCAACCATTCTCTCAGCTCTTAGGGGTATTTCAGACATTTATCTCCAGAGTCATAGCTCATACAGCTGGTTTGCCAAATGACCTACAGCTTTTCCACAACAGATTTTCCACCGCTGCTTTTCCACAACAGATTTTAGAAATCCACAGCCGAACCAAACACCAACATTGTTAGCACGGGAAGGCAAGAAACCCTGGATATTGATCAATCCTACACTGACTCTTGGAACATTTGCTGAAGATGCAGGAGAAACATATTCAGTTTTGTAACTAGGAATACACCATTTGATATGCTCCTGGAACATTTAAAATCAGTTTGCCTTTTTTTCTCAGAACTTAGAAGAGCATGTCTCTATAGGCTACCAACATTATTCTCTATGTACATTCAATACGAGTGTCAAAAAACATCTTGAATTTTGATACAGAGGGAGTACAAGCTAATTCAGCCAGTTGAACAGACAGATTATAAGCATATATTGTGAACGGCACTACATCATGCTACCAAAGGTTGACTCATGAGTAAGATTTCTTGCCATATTTGTGTTTCCGAAAATTTCATCTTACAGTCTGATTGATTGAACAGACAGTATCACCCCATACAAACACAGTAGTAGTTTCAAATCCTTTTGCTTAATCAACTGTATCAAAACAAGCCAGGCGATGCAACTCACTGAATCAGGTGTGAAGCAAGCACCAGCAGCAACATAAGCCAATGGCTTATGAGCCTTCCTTGCATCTTCACCCTACTCCTTCATCTTGCGGAGCCACTTGAGCGAGCTCTCGAGCTCGCTGTACGCTGTCGCCTGCGCAAAGCTCTTGCTCTCAATCGCATAATCAAACACCTCATATGCATCCGGAACCCTCCCCGCCCGACACAAAGCCCTGATGAACGTCGCGTATGCCGGTGGCTCGAGCTTCATCCCAGCCCCTACAATGGACTTGTACACCTCGACGGCGTTGTCCAGCTTCCTGTTCTTGCAGAGACCCATGAGCAGCGTGTTGTACGTCCGGTCGTTGGGCTCGCACCCGTTGGCCTCCATTTCGTCGAGCAGCTTGAGCGCGCCCAGGGCGTCCCCCTTGACGCACATCCCGTTCATGAGCGAGGTGTAGGTGATGACGTCCGGGAAGAGGCCCTCGGCGGCCATGGCGCCGAGGTAGGTCCTGGCCTTGGCGACGAGCCCGGCGCGCGCGAGGCCGTAGACGAGGGTGTTGTAGGTGACGAGGTCAGGGTCCACGCCGTCGTCCTTCATCCGGCGGAGCACGCCAAGGAGCCCCGCGGTGTCGGAGTCGGAGCAGTGCGCCTTCATCAGCGCGTTGTAGACGTGGGCGTCGGCGCGGACGCCGTGGTCGGCGAGGACCGGGAGGAGCTGGCCGATCTCGCGCGGGTCGCCGCGGCGGCAGCACGCGTCGGCGAGGGCCAGCAGCGCCGGGCGCGGCGCGGGGTTGTCGGCGGAGTAGGGGAGCGCCGCGAGGAGGTCCCGGGCCGCGGCGACGGAGCGGTGCGCGGCGAGGCGGCGGAGGAGGAGCGCGAGCGACTGCGCCGGGAGCGGGATGGTGGGCGCCGCCTTGAGGGCCAGCGAGGCGGCCGCGTCCACGTCGGCGTCCACCGCGGCGCGGATGGCCGCCGAGAGCTCCGCGGGCGTGGTGATGGGCCTCTTCTCGGCCGGAGGTGCCGGCCGGTCGGTCAAGGCCAGGGCCGCCGCGGGCCTGGGGCTTCTCAGG
Organism: Hordeum vulgare subsp. vulgare; assembly: GCF_904849725.1. NCBI lineage: Eukaryota > Viridiplantae > Streptophyta > Magnoliopsida > Poales > Poaceae > Hordeum > Hordeum vulgare. Next base: position 26,334,470 of record NC_058523.1, on the reverse strand, counting down.
GGCGGCTTGCCGCGGGGAGGTTTACCGTCGGCGGGCCGAGGCCCACGTGGTGGCGGGGGAGGAGGCTTCGGGACGAGGGCGTGGCGGGGCACCTTGGCGGCGCGCATGGCCTGCGTCACCCTCCCCATCCTCGGCGGCGGCGGCGGCGCGGGAGGGCGGCGAGGGATGGGGAATGGGAACAGAGCTGTGGTCTCGTGTCGGGTGGGCTGTGGTACGCGGGAGCCCGGATTTCAGCCCAAGGTAAGAAGACCTCATGGGCCTCGAGTGAGCGGAAATCACCCGTGGGCTTGTTGTTGGGCTGGGTTTTCTCTCTCACTCACGTGCTCGACAGGGAAGGAAACCCTGGCCCGCGTTGACGGTCGGTAAACGCACAGGACACGAAGACAGGGACACGGGAAATTCTGTCGTCGTCTTTCACGGATTGACCCTCCACCTTTTGGCAATTTGTGTAACCCGTCCTAGGTTGTACTACAAAAGTCTACAACGATGCAGTACCATCCGACGCCTAGGGATGGGCATCTAGTGTGTAATGGCCACATCTCTTTGTTGCCATACTTTTGGGATTGATAGCAATGTTGCACATAAAGTTTTGTGTCACATATGATGGATTTGCTGGTATGTGGAGAGACATGTTCTCCTGTCCATTAGAAATCTTGATTGCAATGGCTCGCATATACACAAACCGAAGGGTAAACAAGTTTGCATTCGACTCTTTCCTAAACTATGGTGCTTCCAAGATTTTTTCATGTCCTTCTATCACATTTGATTATAACAATTCAAAAACGAACCAAATATGCTCATGTGCCACTACAACTTACTATGACCAAAGCCATGGTTTCCAACAATTAATACGAGCCATTAGCGATTGTTGCTTGCATGGTGTTATTATCTAATAAATGATGACTTAATAAAAATGTATATAGTCGTAATATCACGATTGCAATAGGTATTGTGAGAGAGTTTTTATGCCGTCTTCCCCCTCACATTTTTTTGCAATTCATGAAATCAAGCATGTATTGTACAACAACATGATGCAGAGACCGTACAACACATATATGTATGGTCACATCTCTTGTTTCCTACTTTTGAGCCGATAGAAATGTTTCATGTGAATGCTACTTTGTTTCATCTGTGTGAGGGTTTGTTATGTGGAGACACACATATCCCTTTCCATTAAGATTGTGCTTGTACCCGTCGACAAGCTTTGATGATTATTATGACGACGCTTTCTTTGCTCATTACCATCCAATCCGTCTTGTTGTCAGCAAGAGGCAAGCTACAAAAGGAATTTCTCTTTACTTCCTGAAATACCCAATCCATAACATACAGACAACGCCAAACGGAAAAATAAAAACAAAATGCTTTCATTGAAGACACCAGAGAGAAGAAAGAAACGAAACAAACACGAGGACGCAACGAAAAAGTAGCAAAGTTGCATGTCGCCTCTTACTTGAAATTATGATGCCAAGGGATCGTTTTGCCACGTCCTTTCAATGCATTTGGTTGTAATCACCATAAGAAGTATATACTTACTTAGAGTTCGATTAGTGCACTTGTATGCCGGATGAATTCTCCGTGTGTCGTTGTACATATTTATGCATGCACGTAAGGCGTAATCCAAAACTCATAACATCGACGTCTGACAAGACCTTCGGTTAAAAGTTTTACATAGATATACATCATCACATTGGCGCGTACAATAATTTACGTCACTAGGTTGTCGAGAAAAGGGAAGCAATATGAGCCACAAATGTGTGGTACTCCTAGTTGTGTGTTGACCTACACGGCAGCATGGGTGATTATTCATAAAGCTATGCACCGCAGGGGCCGAATCGCAAAACGGCCCGGCCTTCCCTCCCTCTCTTCCCTCCGTCCTCATATCACCACTCACCCAACCGGCGGCCACCACCATTGCCAGCCACAACGGGACAGATCCCCCCCGCATAAATTCCTCCGCCAATCCCCCCCACGCGCGCGCGCACGCCGCCTTCCCGCCACTCCGCTCCCCCATTCGCTCCCTCCGTCCGCCGGCCGGGGACTCGGATTTGGGGGCGGGGCGGGGAGGAGGAGATGGGGTACGTCGGGAGCCACGGCGTCGCGACGCTGCGCAAGTACAAGTACAGCGGCGTCGACCACTCCGTCGTCGCCAAGTACATCCTCCAGCCCTTCTGGTCGCGATTCGTCAACGTCTTCCCCCTCTGGTTCCCGTAAGCGCCCTCCCCTCCCCTCCTACTTCGTACGCCGTCCTCCGCGTGCACCTCCCATCCACGCGCGCGCGAGCCCGCACGGTCCGTTCCCCGCCGAGCTCGGGCAATGCATCCGCCCGACCGGCGCAAACGCGTTCGGTTCTCCTGTTATCTCAGCGCGGACAGCACAGTACGAGCGTCCCGGCGTTCCGCCATGATCCGGCGGTGTTCAGTTCAGCCCCCCACGCGAGCGTGATGTGGAATGCGTGCTTTTCTTTCGCCGTTATACTATTATTATCGCATAACGGCATGAGGAACCGTCCGCCTTTGGCCCTGGGGAGCATCTTGCGGTTGCAGGCACAGGGTGCAGACAACGCGAAAGCAGCCTTCAGTCACCCCCGGCTTTTCGCTTAGTGGAGTCGCTAATGAGGCGCTGGAAAGCCTGCTTTGCACATATTCCATGCCGTATAATTAATACCCGGATTAGTTGCTCGCTTTCGTCACATGTTATCGGGGGTGTTCTCTAGTTTCTGTAAAGCCGGCGATTCGAAACCTCAATGTGGTCATTTTATATTCGTGTAGGGTCAGAGTGATCCGAACGCACGATTGTTAATGAAGGATTCTGCCGTAGTGGGTTCGTTGTGGCTTGTGAACCTAAGACACACCATGCTTGCTTGTTTATATACTACTGTTTTGTTTTATAATTATTACAGTTCGGCAGCGGTAAATTATTATCGTGGTTACTCAGTGGAAGTGATTGCGTTTTTACGCTTTTCCCTTCATCTTGTTTTGTTTGTTCAACTATGTGTGCGGACCAGAGACTGACCTTGTTTCTTTTGCCTCCATGTCGAAATCATCCGCAGGCCAAACATGGTGAGGGTCCTGCACATTCTGCTGTTGCAAGCAATCGTATTTTGTTTCAAGGCCTGATAAAATGTTTCTTCTTGTTTCCAGATCACGCTGACAGGTTTCATGTTTCTGCTGACGTCAGCATTCCTTGGCTTTGTAAGTACTATGTTATGTCAGTAATGCACAACACGCAAATATGAAGGTTTTGCTGCTTGTTAGTTGCCGCCGCAGTAATACTCTAGCAAGCTTTAAACTTGTGTCTGTCATTTCGCCGCAGTTGTATTCACCTCATCTTGATACAGCGCCTCCTAGATGGGTTCATCTTGCGCATGGAATACTTCTCTTCCTTTACCAGGTATCCAACTTTATACGCTCATCCAATTATGCGATATTCTACTACTATCTTACTCTCCCTTTCCAGTTTTCAGCATAGCACTAGTGTGATGTTTTTTATAGAACAGATAAGTATGACATTCAACTAATGCTTGTAGAGGCATTGTCATTAATCTGCAGTTCTGGCAATATTGTTAAAGCATTTATGACCCATGCTACAAAGGGCTTGCTATTAGTTCCTAAATGTGTGGTGGACCCTTTTCCTATTAATCTCTAATTCACAAATATCTTGATTTTCTTACGATTCTACCATGTGTAATTTGCAGTCACTGCCAGTTTAGAATTGTAATATACATGTTGTAATATGGATGCAGACTTTTGATGCTGTGGATGGTAAACAAGCAAGACGTACCAACTCATCGAGTCCCTTAGGCGAACTTTTTGATCACGGTAATCTCCATCCCAAATCCAGCTAGCTGAAGTCAGTCTTGACAAACCATGCATGTGACACTGACAAGTTTTTACTGTGAACAGGATGCGATGCGCTTGCATGTGCTGTAAGGCTATTCGTCAACTTTGTTTCTTACATATGCAAAGATACTAAAATTGTTGTGAACTGATCACTTTATTTATTAGTTCGAGTCCCTGGCTTTTGGAAGCACAGCTATGTGTGGAAACGCTACCTTCTGGTTTTGGGTCATTTCAGCTGTCCCCTTCTACTTCGCAACCTGGGAACAGTGAGTTCATCTGTTTCTTTCGCTTCTATGTTACAGTACGAAACTATCTTAGCCGCAAGCATTGCTCCATACCATTCAACATCTATTACCAAACAGGTTATACCTTTCCTTGCATAATGTTGCCCTTATGAAGTTGCTGTTCCAAGTCTCTTTGGATGCTTTATAGTTTTTCAAATGCTGAACATGTATCACAGTGCTTGTGCCATCTTTTTTTTTTTTCAAATGGTTCGTGAAACTGCATATGCCTTAGTCGGACCAGCTATGTTCATGTGGTTTGTTATGTTGGTAACGTTTTAATGCTCTCATAGAAGGTGCCAACTGTGAAGCACATGGACAGTTGATTTGCATGTTGGGACCACCCACTACCCTATTTAGATCAAGAGCATAAAAGCACTACTATTTTAGAGTTTGAAACCTTCATACCATTGATCCTTTGTGATGTTTATGATTATTCCTATATCTGCATTGGCGATACCTCGGCAGACATTTGTTGTGTTGCTTTTGTGTATCATTTTTCCATCTCACGCATAATTGTTTTCTGTGTAGCTATTTTACAAACACACTTGTTCTTCCAGTAGTCAATGGGCCGACTGAAGGCCTTATGCTGATCTATGTGTGCCATATCGTCACCTTTTTCACAGGTACTATTTGACTTACTTTTATCAACCTTCACATGAATCAAATCCATGCCGAGCTTGTCAATCTGTACTTTTCTCCTGCTAATATACTGTGCATATGTATACATCATGCATATGTGATTCATATCCAGCCATATAGTATATTGATATTAACTGCACATGTTTCCTTTCATTTTCCTTCCATAGGGGCTGAATGGTGGGCACAGGATTTCCGAAAATCAGTCCCCCTCCTTAATTGGCTGCCTCTTGTTCCTGGTATGTAGACTACCAAGCTTATGGTTCTAATTTAGTTTTTTGTATTAAAATTATAAGCTAATAAATTCCTTAACATGAGCTTGACTGTTTCATCTGTTGCCGATGTAACCTTGTGCTGTTAATACTGTGAAAACTGAAAACAGTAACATGAATTCGGACAGTGACAAATGCTGGTATTCCCTATGCTAAAGTCTATTGTCCATTGCTTCTTTTCCAGAAATCTCCCTATATGGCATTGTGCTGTTTCTAATGATTGCTTTTGCTGTAATCCCGACGATTGGCTCTAAGTAAGTTCTATTTGTCATTTTGTGTAGTATTTTCTGCTTTGATTCTCATTTTATCTGATCTATGTTTTTCGCTTGCTCAATAGATCTGAAATACCTGTACTAGATAGCTCTAATACTCCAGTTCAAAGAATTCCAGTGTCGAGAGATTTGAATTGCCCTCTTATTCTTTTGGATGTTTAGCTTGTTTATGTTCTTGTATTGATTTTGGGTGGCTAGTTGGCAGATCTTTGAGCCTTTGAGTTGATAAGGCACCACATTTGTTTAATTTAGAACTGACATTCAAGTGTTAATCAAGCTGGACTAAGCTAGTGTCTTAACTTACAGCACTCACAATGTTTACAAAGTCGTCGTCGCAAGAAAAGGAAGCATGCTGCTGGCACTAGCAATGGTAAGGTCTAGATTTGTTGTCATATTGCGGTTCTCATTTCTCCATGTGACTTTCGACCCTTCATTTTTACCAGCTCTTCCCTTTCGGTTTACTGATGGCGGGAACTCTTGTGTGGTATGCTGTTGACCCTTCTGAGTTCTATTGTATATATCTTATTATACTCTTTTTTAATTAAAAAAGAGCAGTAACTGAAGATAGCATGTGGGCAAAAATATCAGTTACATCATTACTGATGGGCGTTAAATTAATTCGCAGGTCCTATCTATCTCCTTCAGATATAATGAGAAACCAACCACACCTGCTAATTATTGGAACTGGTTTTGCGTTTGGCTATCTTGTGGTAAGGTCTTCTTCTAATACATACTGTGTTTTGGTGCTGTTTCTCTTTAATACCTTTTCATGTTTGAAACTAATTTGTCATTTTGCCTGCCACTCTGGGCTTTGTCATTTCTGTTGTGATTCTGCTCTTATTTTGACTCTTTATCCAAGGGTTGTTTGATTGGTCTCATGGTATATATACCATGGTGACAGAATACTTCAATTTGAAGTTGAGATTCAAGTTGTGGGTAGTTTTGAATAAGCAACTGTTAGCTGGACTAGTTTACACTCTTACCATTGTGCTCTTATTGGTTTGGTATGCCTGAAACAATTTGTATACACCGGTATAAATCGCGCATGGTGGGGCCTATTTTTCTTGTGTGACAGATGCTATTTTTGGTAACGGCATGAACATTACTTATCTGCTTATGTTGCTGCACAGGGAAGAATGATTCTGGCTCACTTATGTGATGAACCCAAAGGTCTGAAGACAGGAATGTGCATGGTACTTGCCTAATGACCTGGTTCCTGTGCTGTGTTCTTTATGATGCCTATGCTAGTATGTTTATAATTTGTCATGTCTAAAAACTGGCTTCCTTTTGCAGGCCCTAGCATATTTTCCTTTTGCAATTGCTAATGCGCTGACTGCCCGACTTGATGATGGGTTTGTGCCTCTGAGCCTTCTGTATTACACTGTACATAATATTAGTTTTGTATGACATTCTGATTTTATGGTCATTCATTGTTGCAGAAACCCCCTTTTTGATGAGCAGCTCGTTCTCCTGATATACTGCTTATTTACAGGTATTACCTTATTTTCACAGCACGGTTTCTTTCAGTGGATGAGTTGCAGAGTTGTGCACTCAATATACTAGAGGGATCATTTTCGTACTGTTGCTAAAAAGTACTACCTCCGTAAACTAATATAAGACGTTTAGATCATTTTCGTACTGTTGCTAAAAAGTACTACCTCTGTTCATATTGTCATGTGTTTGGTCAGACATTAGAATGTTGTATTAGTCACTTGGTCGTGCTTCGGTACTTGTTATTGATTTATAAGCTTCAGATGGATCCTCCAAGTTATTCTTTACAGTAACAAATTTCACTTGACAAATATATATCACAAGACATGGATTACAGTAATTATCATGTGCCCATCATAGGCTGTAGTGCTAAACGTATCTTTGATCTGACTACTTTGATCAATTTGACAGTGGCGCTGTACATGCATTTTGCTACATCGGTTATCCATGAAATCACCAACGCGCTTGGGATTCATTGCTTCAGGTTTGTTAATCATCACTGCAATTCTTTTCCACCGTTTGCATCAATTATTCTGACATGATTTCTATCTGACTACAGAATCACCAGGAAAAAGGCGTAACTCTGTCTTAGTGCACATGCATGTGGTCTTAGTTGTGGTAATCACATGGTATCTACCGAAGAAGCAAACATGCCTACTTGTCTTCGTTATACGGATGATGTCCGAATCATCTTTGCATCTGTCATTACAAGGGACACTGTCCCCTGAAAATTACATCAGCACTAAAATTTGTGCCGATGAGAAAACAATGTATGTGAAACAGTTGGCAAAATTTTGTTGTATTGTTCATAGAGCAGATGCTCAGCAAAAACTTTCTGGAGGAAATGCTGCGCTGATTGGCAGAGGTTGCCTTTGTAACTTGTCACATTGTAACATCAGCAGAAATGCGGTTAGTGTGTTTATGCATTTTATTCGTGCCTTTTTTTTCTACCCGATGCGTGATGTGTGTTCTGATTTTCAGAGATGAATACCATTAGTAATTGGTTTTATTTTACTTTATCTTTTGAGAAAAAGGTGGTTTTACTTCTGATTTCACTGACAGATTGCACTATGATTGTGCTCTGTATATATCACTATGCATCAATGAATTCCCATACTGAACTTTTTGAAGGATATATATATATTTTAATTTTGAATCTTCAGATGTATTGTGTGGATTGATTTGTTTCAGTACCATGTGGTGCAAACTCCAGCAAATATTTTTAAGAATGGCAGCTAGAACCTAGACAATTGTGGCTTGTTTTCTCTTCAGCCTTGTGGTAGTTATCTTGGTACAATTTTAATGGAGCAAGTAACTGTAATTGGAGAAGGTGTAGTACGGTGCACTGAGCTTGGCTGGAGCATGCTGCCAGGGTTCATTTCATTCTCCATCATCAGAATAAATTGGCTAGACCTGCTAGCAAAGCATCAGAAGTATCAGAAGTTTTTTCTTTGTGTGGTGACTGGAGTCTGCCATGGCCGTGCTGCGACGAGCTTCGGTGGCACTCCGGTTGCTGTTCGTGGCTGCAGCGATCCGGTTGCTGTTTGTCGCTATGGTGAGCAGCACCGTCGTCTCAAGGCCAATGGTTCCGGCGATCTTTGTGTTTGGCGACTCCACTGCCGATGTGGGAAACAACAACAACTTGCCAGGGAGCAGCGCCAGGGCCGACTTCCCTCACAACGGGATCGACTTCCCTGGCGGCGAGCCGACGGGCAGGTTCAGCAATGGGTTCATTGGCGCCGACTTCTTGGGTGAGCAATCCAACTGATCATACGTTCTGAATCAATGGCAGCTTGGCTCTCTGTCTGATCAATGGTGAAATTTGCAGCTGTCCACATGGGCTTCAGCGGGAGCCCGCCACCATATCTCTCTCTCGTCGCCGCTAACAGCAGTGGCGGCGAGGGGTTGGGAAACACTACCAAGAAGCCGGTGGCTGCTGCTGCCTTCATGAGAGGAGCCAGCTTTGCTTCTGGAGGCTCCGGTGTTCTTGATTCCACAGTACGTATCTGAGAGTGGTTCTTTGTCTGACTTATCATAGTGATATTTCTTTGTTTTTTTAACTATCATAGTGATACTTCTTTGTTTTTTTAACTATCATAGTGATATTTCTGGCACTCTTTGTGATGCAGAAACACGAATTCTAATTTTGTTTGTCCAGACACAAATATCGATAGAATTGCTCACTAACCCCAACTCCCCAAGTACATTTGAAATTATGTTCTACACTGTAATGATCACCGGAACAATTTAGGTGGAGCAGATGATTCCTTACTACCTAAAGTTGAGAAAATTCTTCGCATCTTGAATCTCCATCTCTCTCTTTAATGTCATGAACCACCCCCAATTCAAAATTTCAACATTTTCCGTTACTGAGTTTAAATCAGTAAGTACTAGTACTACACTGGACCTTCAACCAACATTGACAACCAAGTGATGATCATGTTACTAGGGAGATACGATCAACATGACGAAGCAGATCGAGTACTTCTCGGATCTCAAAGACCAGATGCTGACAGCCAGATTGGGTGCCTTCGGAGCGTCCGCCTTTCTGTCCAAGTCCATCTTCCTCATCAGCGCGGGCTCCAACGACGCCATCGACTTCTTCTCGCAGGACACGTCGCCGGACTCCACCGCGCTCCAGCAGTTCCGGGAAGCCGTCGTCTCCACGTACGACAGCCACGTCAAAGTAAGAGATGAATGTGCATCATTTCTACAGGGGATCCATCTTCATGTTTTTGATCGTCGGCTGCATGAGTGTGCAGACGCTGTACAACCTTGGCGCGAGGAAGTTCGCGGTGATCGACGTGGCGCCGCTCGGGTGCTGCCCGTACTGGAGGAGCCGGAACCCGGCCGGGGAGTGCGTGGAGCCGCTGAACCGGCTAGCGAAGAGCCTCAACGACGGGCTCCAAGACCTGTTCGCCGGCCTCAGCTCCGAAATGCATGGCATGGAGTACGCCATTGGCAGCTCCTACGAGCTCGTCTCCAGCATCGTCCAAGACCCACAGTCTGCAGGTAAAATCGCAGTATCCTCTGGTCTGGGACTCCATCAAATCCAGCATATGAATATCAAGCTGACACCAAAGAGATAGCGTCATGCATGACCATACTTGCAACAAGAATGTAATGTGGCTCGCGTTGTTGCGTGCAGGGCTGACGGAGTTGAAGAGCGCGTGCTGTGGTGGCGGCGGCAGGTTCAACGCCGATGGAGGGTGCACCCCCAGCGCGAGCTACTGCGGCGACCGCGGCAAGTTCCTCTTCTGGGACTTCCTGCACCCTACCCAGGCCACCTCCAGGCTCGCCGGCCGAGCGTTCTACGACGGGCCGGCGCGGTTCGTCGGCCCGATCACCTTCAGGGAGCTGGCCGAGGCGTAGTGTCGCAGCACTGGAAATAGCAATGCATCTTTGTATCGTTCCACGACATATAAGAGAGCCTCAAATTAATGTGGTTTTGTGTTTTGGGGCAGCTGCGACCGATCCAAGTCAGTCTTTAGTCTTTGCCGTGCGTTGCGGCGATAGTCTAACAACTGGCGCCTATAGTCCGAATACTCTGGTACACACTGACAATCTAAATTATTATCCAAAATCTCTTCAATTTACGAGCTGATGGAGTATTACAAGTAGATGACACTCAGCAAGTTAAATGAAAAAAAACACATGTAAACAGTTTCATGAAAAACAAAATACGGGGTCATTAATTTGGTGGACCAAACCACAAACAATTGTGTTTCTTATGTTTGTGCTAGAAGTATTGTTTGGCTCTATCTTATTACTCCCTCCAAGTCCATAAAAGTTTCATTTCAACTATGAACATGGCTTTCAAAACATAACAGTCAACCTTCACCACTAGTCTACATGTTTGGACATATTTGTAATACCCGATAAAAACCATATGCTATCAAATTACTTTGAGATAAATTTATGCATTTTATTTATACGCATGCCAGAGTGAAATGAATGATAATGTGTATTTAGTTTCCATGTTTAAGAAGCCTCACTGGAGTAGCCAGTGGAGATTACTTAGTACAAACAGAAGCATCAGACGACAGAAATGTGGAAGCGGAAGAATTTCAAGCAAAACCATGGGCAGTTGCTGCAACAAATGTATCTCAAATTATCCTTTTCCATATGACATTGCTAGATGAAAGAGTGTCTCCTTTTGTCCGAAATTTGCACACAATGAAGCATGTGTTCCAGAAGGATTTTATAGGTTCAGAATAATCAAGAAATAATAGTATCATCTTAGATTATTCTGGGCAAGATGCAGCTACGTCAGAACTAGGATGCACATACCGGAGATCCAATAAATTTGTGCAGAACCTCAAAACCCAACTGAGGTTACTACTTCCATTTTTTCAGTAGGTTTCTGCAATTTCACCATAAAGTAAGGCACATCAAAGCAGGGGTTAAACACCAGCAAGAAGTTATTTTTTTTTCAGCAAGGCAGCCCAATTACTTTCAAGCAGATGTTGGCTGGGGACTTGAGAGGCAAGTCTAATATGTGAAAGGAATTGTAAAGCGTCTCGACTCTCCAAAATGGAGAGCCCGCATTTTATATATTGATTGAACGGGGCCAGATCTCATAGAGGCATACATCGATCAGGTTGTTACAACAAGAGAGAAGATACATCGGGATAGAGAGAGATAAACAGAAATATAATCCTCCTCTAAGATATCTCTAACTAACCCAACTTGCCCTCCAAGGCTAGCTACGATTTCAAGTTGTAACGTGACAATAACATGATAGATAATATGTTTAACACCCCCCCATAATCACAACTGGATTAAATTGAGATTACGTCTAAAATTCTCAAAGCCTTTGGTTGGCAAAGCCTTTGTGAACCCATCTGCAAGTTGCTATTTGGAAGGAATAAATCTGACCTCTAACTATTTATTTGCAACAAGTTCTCTCAGAGAGTGGAAATCTATCTCAATGTGTTTTATTCTGGCATGAAACACTGGATTAGCAGTCAAGTAAGTAGCACTAATATTATCACACCATAAACAAGGTCATTGAGCTTGGGATACTCCAAGTTCCTTAAGCATAGACTGTATCCAGATGACTTCTGCTGTGACATTTGCAAGTGTTTTGTATTCTGCTTCCACTACTAGGAAAAACCTTATAGGCAGGACCTCAGTAGTAGCGCTGGAAAAAAGAAAACGCTGCTGCTAATTAGCAGTAGCGCTGAGCTAGTAAAGCGCTACTACTAACACCTTAGCAGTAGCGCTGCTTATTAAAAAGGCGCTACTACTATGTGAGACCAAACGATGCCACCGACGGTAGCTGTAGTAGCAGCGTTGTCCAAAATCCAGCGCTACTGCTAAGTGTTTAGCGGTAGCGCTTTGTTTTGCAGCACCGCTGCTGCTAGTTGGCCCCACTTAGTAGTAGCGCTCGCTGGTATGCAACGCTACTACTAGTAGCATAGCAGCAACGCTCTCTGTTATCCAGCGCTACTGCTAGTTGCGGCTGCCACCTTTTTACCCCCCTCCCCTCCCCACTTTCACCTCTCTCCCCCTCCTCTCCCCTCTCCACACTCTCCACACCATTGTTGCTCTTCTTCTCTCTTCCTCCTACCTCTCTTCTCTCCTCATTAATGTCCCCCTCCACCATAACTCTCCTTCATAAATGACTTCTCTCACATCTCTCTTTGTCCTACCTCTCTTCCTCTCCTCATTATATTAATTCCCCCTCCACCATAACTCCCTCTCCATTAGTTAGATAGCTAGATTCACCTCTCCTCCCCAACAACTAGATCTAGCTAGCTATTTAGCCATCCACGCGTGCACTTTCGATCGGTCTCTCTCATCATCTCACTCGATCGGTCTCTCTCGGGAGATATATAGGTGAGTAAAAAGTTGTTCACTTAAAGAATGGGAATATGTGTGTGAATGAGAATATGTGTGTTTGGGATATATATATATATATATATATATATATATATATATATATATATATATATATATATATATATATATATATATATATATGTGGAGAGATTTGTGCGAGTGTCACATGCCCTCCGATCGAGTTGCTTATGTTTTGCCAAAATGTCGATTTATTTTCGTTTCGTTGAATTTCGAGCAAACTCAATATGTCCTATTTTTAGGAAAGGTCATGCCAAAATTTTATATGACTTTGAAGCATGCATGCATTATTTATTTTATAACCCTTTTGCTTGTTATACCGTGCAGTCGGTCATGAAGGTGAGTGGATGGAAGGTGGAGCGGTACATGCAATCTGCGGTGATGGACATGCATGCAAATAATTGTACTAGGATTAGATGTCCGTGTGCAAGATGCAAGGAAGGAGTCCTTTTGACCCTTTTGATGGTGGCACTTTGAAGGCGCACCTGCTGATGAATGGTTTCATGGATGGCTATACTCAATGGATAAGTGAAGAAGATGATGATGATGAGGACGTCCAAATGGCACGGAATAATGACATGGGGCTAGACGAAGAGATGACCGATCGACACGACGACGATGGTGTCGGACATGGCGGCGGGGAAGAGTCCGGAAATGACGGCGGCAGAGAAGATTCCGGACACGGCAAAGAAGAGTCCAGACATGGTGGAGAAGAGGCGGTGGTCATGCCGCAGTCTTCGATGCTACTAAGTGCAGTCGTGCAAGACCCTCATGTTCAAGACCTCCTTCGCAAGAGTACGACTAGCGAGAGAGCTGCTTCTAGAGAGGAGGCCAAGCTGGCTCAACTTGAAGTGGACTCGAGGACTCCATTGTATGACGGTTGCGATCCCGAGGTGACCCGCTTGAGTTTCACGCTCGAACTTCTAAAGACGAAGGCCAAAAACAAATGGACAGACAAAAGCCTCGATGAGCATTTGAAGTATCTACATAATAAAGTTCTCCCCGCGGGGAACCTGTGTCCTAGTAGTGTTGAGGAGGCCAAGAAAATTGTTTGCCCTTTTGATTTGCGGCTCATTAGGTACCACACATGCATCAACGATTGCATCATTTATCGGAGGGAGCACGAGGAAAAAACCAACTATCCAGTGTGCAATGCTTCTCGATACAAGAAGGCAGGAAAGGAAGCTCCTCAGAAAGTTGTATGGTACTTTCCGATCATTCCCTGTCTGCAGCGGTATTTCGTAGATCCTAAGGAAGCAAAGCTCATGCGCTGACACGCGGAGAGGAAGAAGCCCGACGATGGAGATGATCCGAGGCCAAGACACCACGTAGATGGTAGCCAGTGGAGAGCATTCAACATCGTATATGGATTTTCTAAAGAAGATCCAAGGAACATCATGCTTGGTGCGAGTACTGATGGCATGAATCCGTTTGGAAACCAGAACACCAACCACAACACATGGCCCGTGTTTGTATGGATGTACAACCTCCCCCCATGGAAGTGCATGAAGACAAAGTACATACACATGTGCATGCTAATTCAAGGGCCGAAACAACTGGGAAATAGTATTAACCTATATATGGGGCTTATGCAAGAGGAGCTAGACACGTTATGGAAATCACCGGTATGGACATGGGACGCCAGCAAAGGAGAGTATTTCCATATGTGAGCCACGCTGATGACGACGGTGCATGACTATCTCGGTTACGGGTACACCTCAGGCCAGGTGTGCCACATATACTGCGGATGCACGAGGTGCATGGATGATACAACGTCTCAGCAGCTTACGTCAACGAGAGATGGCGGGTCTGGGGAAATCGTGTACATGGGGCATCGTAGATGGATCGAGAAGGATGACCCGTGGAGAAAGTGTGGAGATCTATTCAATGGGTTGGCTGAGCTTCGAGGACCTCCACATAAGAGGAGCGGCGCCGAAATCGATGAGCTGTTGAGAAACTAGGAACAATGCCCCACGTTGGGAAAGATCAAAAAGGCGCCAGAGCCGCTGCTGAAGGTATGGAAAACAAGGTCTGTTTTCTGGGACTTGGAATACTGGCCCAATCACGACATGCCGCATTGCCTTGATCAAATGCATATCACGAAGAATGTCCTCGAGATCTTGCTTGGCACACTGATGAACATGCCGGAGAAGACCAAGGATGGGCCGAAGGCAAGGAATGACTTGGAAGATTTGAAGATCAGGAAAGACATCCACCGTAAAAAGTTGATGGAGGAGACGGAGACCGAGACAGAGGAGGGGGAAAGGGGAAGAAAAGTCAACAAGAAGGAGGAGAATTATTGCCCTCCTTCTTGCTTCACCTTAAGTCTGAAGGAGATCAATCAATTCATCAAGTGCCTTATGGGAATCAAAGTCAGTTCCGATTACTGTGGGAAGATAAGCAGATTTCTAGACCCCAAGAAGAAAAGGTTCAGCGGGATGAAGTCTCATGACTGTCACGTGATGATGACGCAAATATTCCCGGTTGGCATTAGAGGGATAATGGACAAGAACGTCCGTGACACGCTTATTGGTCTCTGCAACTTCTTTGACGTTATCTCTCGAAAGTCCATAAGTGTGAAGCAGCTCCGAAGGCTACAAGAAGAGATCGTTTTCATACTATGTGAGCTTGAGATGCACTTCCCGCCCGCGTTCTTTGATGTCATGGTGCATCTGTGTGTCCACATCGTGGACTACATCATCGACCTCGGGCCAACATTCCTTCACAGCATGATGACGTTAGAGAGGATGAATGGGGTCATCAAAGAATTTGTTCGTAACAAGTCCCGTCCCGAAGGGAGCATCGTCTAGGGGTATCTGACGCATGAATGCGTCTCCTTTTGCGAGAATTATATAAGCGTCGGAGACCCTGTTGTTGGTTTGCCCGTCAAGAAGCACGATGGGAAGCTCGAAGGAGATGGTCAAAACAACGGCCAGAGGGAATTGCATGTGGACTACTCGGATTGACGGAACGACTTTAACAGGGCTAACTTAGTAGTGCTACAACACCTAGATGTGGTAGATGATTATGTGGCATGACACAAGGAAAGCATCGCAAAGAAGTACCATGATAAGGGGATGCTCAAGACGGACGACGAAGTTATTGTAGAGCACAACGCTACTTTCTTGCGTTGGTTCAAAGAGCAAGTTCTTGAAAATCCCCCGGAAGAGGGCAGTTCGGACGAATTGCTCATACACGCCTTAGCACATGACCCTGCGCCCAAGATCGTGACCTATCAGTCCTACGATATCGATGGGTACACGTTCTACACGGAGGCCAAAGACATGGATAGTGATTACCAGAACTCCAGGGTGACAATTCAATGCGTGACCGACGCCAACGGCACAACTGAAAGATTCTACAGAAGGGTCGAAGAGATCTGGGAGCTTGACTATGCTGGAATGCACGATTCGACGATGTTCCGTGTAAGATGGGCCAAGGACATGTAAGAGAAAACAAGTATTTCACCACCATGTCTATACCCGACGCAAAGAGCACTTCCGTGAACGTTAACATCATCGCCAAAAATGAGCCATGGGTACACGCTAAGCACGTGACACAATGCTTCTTCATAACCGACCCGGCCAACCCCAGTCGTGTTGTCGTGAGGAGATCCAAAAGGAGCATCGTCGGAATGGATGGAGTCGCCAACGAGGAAGACTACGACCAATACGGCAACCCGATGAGGGAAGATGACGATGACGATGAAGCATACGTGAAAAAAAGAATCAAGACTACATGCGGCGGAAAGATCGTACTCCATGGATCCAGAAATGTCACAAGGAGGGGCTCAATTACTCGGCAACGAAAAAGAAAGGGAAGAAGCTCAATGTGAAACATCGTCGACGCAGCTGATCAGAAACCAACATTTATATATTTGTATCTATTTTGTGTACGCACTTAAGTAGCTGTTATCGGTCAACTGATATGTTACCACATGCATGGTTCCGGTGATATTCGCGCATTGGGGGAGAGGGAGACGCCGTCATCGTCGATCGGGAGAAAAACAAATAATAAAAAGAAAAGAAAAGTAAATAGAAAAGGAAAGAAAAATGATAAAAAGTAAAGAAAATTAATAAGAAGAAAATAATAAAGAAACATAATAAAAAGAAAGTAATAAAGAAAATAAAGTAAAGAAAGTTAGCAGTAGCGCTGGGTCGGTACAAGCGCTACTGCTATAGTAGTTAGCAGTAGCGCTGGTACTAAACGAGCGCTATTGCTAACTACTATAGTAGTAGCGCTGGTACTAAACCACCGCTACCGCTAGTTTGAGTTAACCGCCGCGTGCGCTAAGTCATCAAATCTCCCCGCCGCCCCTGTTTCTTCCCTAATTCCTCCCCCGCCGCCGGTGTCCACCGAGCGTCGCCGTCACCCCCAACGCCGCCCCTGACTCCTTCCCACGCCGCCCTTGACTCCACCCAGCGTCGCCGTCACCCCCAACGCTGTGCCCTTCATCAGCAGATCCGCCCCGAGCTCTCCCATTGGCGCCGCCCCTGACTCCTCCCCGCGTCGCCCCTCACTTCACCCAACGTCGCCGTCACCCCCAGAGCCGTGCCCTTCATCAATAGATCCGCCCTGAGCTCTCCCATCGGCGCCGCCGCCCCTCCCTGTCGGCTAGGGTTGAGGTGAGGCCCCGACAGGTACCCGACTCCCCACCTTCTCTCTCTCTCTCTCTCTCTCTCTCTCTCTCTGAAAGTGCTCTTCAGCAGCAGGTACCTGACCCCCCCGGCAAGGTGCTCTTCGACAACAGGTACCAGACCCCCCGGCAAGGTTCAAAGCTTGCTGAACTTGAAATGTTTTGCTTTGGTATGCATGCATATAGATGATGTGTAGCATTTCTTATCTAGTTATGGTTTCTACAAATTCATTTCAGCAGGCATGTGTTTTGGTAGAAACCGTAGTTTGATACACCAATTTTGAACTAGTGGGTAGAAAGTTGATGTTTTGAATTAGTGGGCAGAAAATGTGGCAAGAAAACATTTTTCCCTAGTGAAACAATTTTCCTTTCTCAGATTCGACGTAGATCATTGCATCCCTTTGCTAGTACTTATTATATCCTCATGGTGTGCATAGTACTTATTATTTTCTGTTTATATTTGTATAATTAATCTTGTGATGGTGTCAAGAGAATTCCATTTATTGTCCTCATGGTATCCCAATGGCCTATGTTTTGCCGGAATGTTGATTCATTTCCGTTCCGACAAATTTCAGGCGCTCCATATGTCCACTTTTTAGCAAAGGTCATGCCGAAATTTTCGGCATGACTTGTGCTAGAAACTAGGACATATGGAGTACCCGGGATTTGCCGGAAGGGGAATGAATCAACATTCCGACCAAATATAGGCCCCTTTTTTCTCTTCATTATATCTTTTATTTACAATTGTTGCATAGGAAACATGTCTACCAGTGCCGAAGTCATGGGTGGTTCTGCTTGCTCCGTAGACCCCATGGAGGCAGCAAATCGCTATTTTGATTACCTGGACGAACACCAGATGGGGTTGCATGGTGGCGGCAATGGTCCCAACCCCGACCCCGGTGCCGACACCGGAACCAGCACCGAAACCGCCCTCGAGACCGGCAACTATGATGTCGTAGCCGGTAGAGCACTGAAGAAGAAGAGGATAGGAAAACCAAACGAGCTTGGCATCAGACAAATTGTGGTCACGGAGATTCACCCCTTGAAGTTAGAGCCAACGGTGCCGGAGGAAGCGCACAAGTGCTGGTGCAATCAACTTGGATGCATCCTCAAGGAAACCGCCAACATCAACGACGAGAGGTTGAAGCAGATACCACATATTGAGCACATGCTCCTAAAGAAGTTGCACAATAGGTTCATGTTCCCCAACCAGAATGAAAAGGAATATAAAGAGCCGTGGGACGACTCCGCCATGACAAAGATAAACGAGAAGGCGATGGTGACGTTCACCAACGACTTGTCCTCCTGGAAAGTTCGGGTGGAAAAAGCGGTTGGGAAGAATGAACCGTGGTCCAAGATTCGTGCTGATAATCCGACAATAACGGAAGAGGACTTCACAAAATTCCTGGAGAATTGCGAAAAAAAAGAAGTCAAGGCAAAGTCGGAGAAAATGAAGGCGCTCCAGGCCAGGAACACGCCTCCCCACCGCCTCGGAAGCCGTGGTTACGAGGGGAAGAGGCACATATGGGCCAAGGAGGACGCCGAACGTGAAAGCCTCGGGATCCCAGACCCCTTGGCGGAGTTCATCAACCCGCTGGAGAATGACTGGATCAGGGCCTGGTACAAGTTGGACAAAGTCAAAAAGATCTTTTACACGGACCCGAACACGAGGGAGTTCATGAGACTTCTGGTAATTGTTATATTACCACATTATCATATTAGCTTCCAATCAATTTGACTACAAGTTTTGTCACATTAGTAAACCATCCACGTTCCTTTTGCAGAAAGAGCAACACCAAAAGGCAGCCGAAAGCGACGAGTCGTCTAAGTCGTCGGCGAGGCCCAAGTGGGACACCCCATTCAACTGGGCCCTGAACATACTGAAAAAGGTCCCGGTGGACAAGCCGCCGTCCTATGGACGTGTCCACAGCGTCAAAGATGGCGCCTCGTGGAAGACATGCTACCCCGAGGGGCCAGAGGATAGAAGGAAGAGACAGTTGGTCGTCACTCAGGAGAGCATCGACGAGAAGGTCGCGATTGTGATCAATAAGACCAAAGCTGAGACCAAAGAAGAGTTGGTCGACGTAGTAAGTGGGTTGGTCACTAACGCAGTGGCCAACTTGATTCCGACAATTTTCAATTGGTCAAAGAGCAATCCAAATGCACGGCCGGAGGACAACCCAATCCCCAGCTTTGTCGGGAGCAACTCGGCGAACACCACAACACCAACAACTGCTCAAGCAACCGCAAAAGATCACGTTCCTGTTCGTAGCAGCCCAACCTCGGTCTCTAGCATGCTCGGCAGGCCTTCCTCACTGGCTGAGCTCGACACCCTCACGATAATTACGCGTCATACCCTTTTCACCAACATGTCTATAGTCTTCCATTTCAGTTGCCTTTCAGATGTTTGATGTCGCAGACATGTCTCCTTCGTAGGCCGACGACACCCCGTGCACCCTACTCTATGACATCAAGGGCCAGAAGGTGGTTGTGGGAAATGCAACCATCGTGAAGCTGAAGGACCGCATGTTCCACAACCGACAGATGCCCGATGACGTCTTCAAGGTTAACGTGGCCAGTGTCTTAGCGGGATTCGAGCATTTGCCTCCTTCGATACCAGTCGGTGACGACGAGACCCCTACGCTTATTGGCGCATGCAAGAACTGGATCTTGACTTGGCCGAAGTCTCTTCTTCGTCTCGAGGAGCCCAGTATCACACCAATGCCAACTTCTCAAGAAGGTATGAACACCACCCCACCTACCATATTACCTGCACCTGTCGTGACTGATGATGGTAGCGTACGACGTGAGGGAGAGCCTCCATTAGTGCCAGATCATGTCGCCCCCGCTGTCGAAGAACCAAATGTTGATGATGACATGGAGGATATGATGAGGACCCGAACCAGTATTTCAATACCCGCCTATGATGGATTGATGGCTCAGGACGACGAAGACTTAGGCTACGATCGTGGAGATGATGACTTGATGCTGCCTGATTTGTCGGAGCCGGAACGTCCTAAGGCAAAATGCAAAATGTCTCTCTTCAAGCCATCCTTGCAAGAGACGCCTCCAGATGCCGCCTCTACCCAGCAACCCCCCGAGGCCCGTCCACTATTTAGCCCGAGGACACTTGTGGTGGTGGTTAGGGAAGGTATGGTGGGCTCTGATACGTCCATTTTGCATCATGCTTTTACGTTGATATTTATCGCTTTATGGGCTATTATTACACTTCACACGGTACAATACTTATGCCTTTCTCTCTTATTTTGCAAGGTTTACATGAAGAGGGAGAATGCCGACAGCTGGAATTCTGGCCTGAAAAAGGAGCAAGTTTGAGATACCTATTCTGCACAACTCCAAAAGCTGTGAAAATCAACGAGGAATTATTTTGGAATTTATAAGAAATACTGGGCGGAAGAAGTACCAGAGGGGAGCCACCAGGAAGCTACAAGCCTGCTAGGCGCGGCCTACCCCCTGGCCGCGCCTAGGGGGCTTGTGGGCTCCCTGTTGGCCCTCTGGCTCCCCTCTTTTGCTATAAGGAGGGTTCATTTCAGAAAAAATCAAGAGGAGGCTTTCGGGAGGAATTGCCGCCGCCACGAGGCGGAACTTGAGCAAAACCAATCTAGAGCTCCGACAGGGTCGTCCTGCCGGGGAAACTTCCCTCCCGGAGGGGGAAATCGTCGCCATCGTCATCACCAACACTCCTCTCATCGGAGGGGACTCATCACCATGAACATATTCATCAGCACCATCTCATCTCCAAACCCTACTTCATCTCTTGTAACCAATCTCCGTCTCGCGACTCCGATTGGTACATGTAAGGTTGCTAGTAGTGTTAATTACTCTTTGTAGTTGATGCTATTTGGATTACTCGGTGGAAGATTATATGTTCAGATCCTTGATGCTATTCAATACCTCTCTGGTCATGAATATTATTATGCTTTGTGAGTAGTCACTTTTGTTCGTGAGGAGATGGGATAAGTCTTGCTATAAGTAGTCATGTGAATTTGGTATTCGTTCGATATTTTGATGCGTTGTATGTTGTTTTTCCTCTAGTGGTGTTATGTGAACGTCGACTACATAACACTTCACCATTATTTGGGCCTAGAGGAAGGCATTGGGAAGTAGTAAGTAGATGATGGGTTGCTAGAGTGACAGAAGCTTAAACCTTAGTTTATGCGTTGCTTCGTAATGGGCTGATTTGGATCCACTAGTTTAATGCTATGGTTAGACTTTATCTTAATTCTTCTTTCGTAGTTGCGGATGCTTGCGAGAGGGGTTAATCATAAGTGGGATGTTTGTCCATGTAAGGGCAGAACCCAAGCACCAGTGCACCCACATATCAAACTATCAAAGTAGCGAACGCGAATCATATGAACATGATGAAAACTAGCTTGACAGAAATTCCCGTGTGTCCTCGGGAGCGCTTTACCTCCTATACAAGTTTGTCCAGGCTTGTCCTTTGCTACAAAATGGATTGGGACACTTTGCTACACCGTTGTTACTATTGTTACTTGCTACTTGTTGCGAATCATCTTACCGCACAACTATCTGTTACCGATAATTTCAGTGCTTGCAGAGAATACCTTGCTGAAAACCACTTGTCAGATCCTTCTGCTCCTTGTTGGGTTCGACACGCTTACTTATCGAAAGGACTACGATAGATCCCCTACACTTGTGGGTCATCAAGACTCTTTTCTGACGCTGTTGCCGAGGAGTGACGCGCCTTTGGTAAGTGGAATTTGGTAAGGAAACATTTTGTCCTGAAATTTATTGTCACTTGTTACTATGGAAACTATTCCTTTGAGGAGCTTGTTCGGGGTATCTTCACCTCGAATGGAAGCACAAGGAGTTTCTCCTGAACCTGCTGCACCTACTGAAAATATTTGCTATGTATTTCCTTCGGGTATGCTTGAGAAACTGCTGGCTAATCCTCTTACAGGAGATGGAACATCACATCCAGACTTGCATCTAATCTATGTAGATGAAGTTTGTGGTTGATTTAAGCTTGCAGGTTTGCCCGAGGATGAGGTCAAGAAGAAGGTCTTTCCCTTATCTTTGAGGGATAAAGCATTGACATGGTATAGGCTATGTGATGATACTGGATCATGGAACTACAACCGATTGAAATTGGAATTTCATCAAAGGTTTTATCCTATGCATTTGGTACATCGTGATCGGAATTATATTTATAATTTTTGGCCTCGTGATAGAAAAAGTATAGCTCAAGCGTGGGGAGCCTTAAATTAATGTTATATTCATGCCTCAACCACGAGCTCTCGAGAGAAATTATCATTCAGAACTTCTATGCTCGGCTTTCTCATGATGATCGCACCATGCTTGATACTTCTTGTGCCGGTTCTTTTATGAAGAGAGATATTGACTTCAAATGGAATTTATTGGAGAGAATTAAACGCAACTCTGAATATTGGGAGCTTGAAGAAAGTAAGGAGTCAGGTATGAATTTCACGTTTGATTGCGTTAAATCCTTTGTTGAGACAAATACTTTTTGTGACTTTAGCGCTAAGTATGGACTTGACTCTCAGATAGTAGCTTCATTTTGTGAATCCTTTGCTGCTCATATTGATCTCCCCAAAGAGAAGTGGTTTAAATATCATCCTCCTTTAGAAGTCAATGTAGTTAAACCCACTCCACTTGAATAGAAAGGCATTGCCTATAATGATCCAGTGGTTCCCAGTGCTTACATTGAGAAACCACCTTTCCCTGTTAGGATAAAGGATCATTCTAAAGCTTCAACTGTGATACGTAGAGGCTACATTAGAACACCTACGCCCCCTGAGCAAATTAGAGTTGAACCTAGCATTGCTATTATCAAAGATCTTTTGTCCGACGATCTTGAGGGACATGATATTCACTTCTGTGAAGATGCTGTTAGAATTTCTAAACCTCACGCTAGAGACAAACATAGGCATGTTGTTGGCACGCCTGTCGTTTCTGTTAAGATAGGAGATCATTGTTATCATGGTTTATGTGACATGGGTGCTAGTGTTAGTGCAATACCTCAATCCTTATATGATGAAATTAAAGACGAGATTGCACCTGTTGAGATAGAGCCTATTGATGTCACTATTCAGCCTGCCAATAGAGATACTATCTTCCCTGTGGGAATTGTTCGGGATGTTGAAGTCTTGTGTGGTAAAACGAAGTATCCTGCTGATTTCCTCGTTCTTGCTACTACACAAGATAGCTTTTGTCCCATCATATTTGGCAGACCCTTCCTCAATACCATCAATGCTCATATTGACTGTGAGAAGCAAACTGTCACTGTTGGCTTTGAAGGTGTGTCACATGAGTTCAATTTCTCCAAGTTTGGTAGACAACCTCATGAAAAGGAGTTGCCTAGTAAGGACGAAACTATTGCCTTAGCGTCTATTTCCGTGCCTCCTACTGATCCCTTAGAGCAATACTTACTTGAGCATGAAAATGATATGCATATGGATGAAAGGGATGAGATAGGTAGAGTTGTCTTAGAATTATATCCTATCCTTAAGAATAATCTGCTTGTTGAACTGCTTGGGGAACCACCCCCACCAAAGGGTGATCCTGTGTTCGAGCTTAAACAGTTTCCAGATACTTTTAAGTATGCCTATCTGGATGAAAAAGAGATATATACATATGAAGAGAAATATCCGCATATATCCATATGAAGAGATATATCCATATATATCCAGATACTTTTAAGTATGCCTTTCTCATGATAATCGCACCATGCTTAATACTTCTTGTACCGGTTCTTTTATGAAGAGAGATATTGACTTCAAATGGAATTTATTGGAAAGAATTAAAGGCAACTCTGAAGATTGGGAGTTTGATGAAGGTAAGGAGTCAAGTATGAATCTCAAGTTTGATTGCGTTAAATTCTTTGTTCAAATACCTTTTGTGATTTTAGTGCTAAATATGGACTTGACTCTGAGATAGTAGCCTCATTGTGTGAATCTTTTGCTGCTCATATTGATCTCCCTAAATAGAAGTGGTTTAAATACCATCCTCCCTTAGAAGTCAATGTAGTTAAACCCAATCCAGTTGAAGAGAAAGTCATTCTTATAATGATCCTATTGTTCCTAGTGCTTACATTGAGAAACCACCTTTCGCTGTTAGGATAAAGGATCATTCTAAAGCTTCAACTGTGATACGTAGGGGCTACATTAGAACACCTACACCCCCTGAGCAAATTAGAGTTGAACCTAGCATTGCTATTATCAAAGATCTCCTGTCCGGCAATGTTGATGGCCATGATATTCACTTCTGTGAAGATGCTGCTAGAATTGCTAAACCACATGCTAGAGACAAACATAGGCCTGTTGTTGGCACACCTCTTGTTTCTGTTAAGGTAGGAGATCATTGTTATCATGGTTTATGTGACATAGGTTCTAGTGTTAGTGCAATACCTCAATCCTTATATGATGAAATTAAAGACGAGATTGCACCTGTTGAGATGGAACCTATTGATGTCACTATTCAGCTTGCCAATAGAGATACTATCCGCCCTTTGGGAATTGTTAGAGATGTTGAAGTCTTGTGTGGTAAAATGAAGTATCCTGCTGATTTTCTCGTTCTTGCTACCACACAAGACAGCTTTTGTCCCATCATATTTGGCAGACCCTTCCTCAATACTATCAATGCTCATATTGACTGTGAGAAGCAAACTGTCACTGTTGGCTTTGAAGGTGTGTCACATGAGTTCAATTTCTCCAAGTTTGGTAGACAACCTCATGAAAAAGAGTTGCCTAGTAAGGATGAAATTATTGCCCTAGCTTCTATCGCTGTGCCTCCTACTGATCCTTTAGAGCAATACTTGCTTGAGCATGAAAATGATATGCATATGGATGAAAGGGATGAGATAGATAGAGTTATATATCTTTGACTAATATCCTATCCTTAAGAATAATTTGCCTGTTGAACTGCTTGGAGAATCACCCCCACCAAAGGGTGATCCTGTGTTCGAGCTCAAACAGTTGCCTGATACTCTTAAGTATGCTTATCTTGATGAAAAAGAGATATATCCCGTTATTATTAGTGCTAGCCTCTCAGAGCATGAAGAAAAGAAGTTACTAAAAACTTCGAGGAAGCACCGTGCTGATATTGGATATGTTGGAAATATGCCCTAGAGGCAATAATAAAATGGTTATTATCATATTTCCTTGTTCATGATAATGATCTATTGTTCATGCTATAATTGTATTAACAAGAAACATTAATACATGTGTAAATAAATAGATCACAATGTGTCCCTAGCAAGACTCTAATTGGCTAGCTCGTTAGTCAATAGATGATCATGGTTTCCTGATCATGGGCATTAGATGTCATTGATAACAGGATCACATGATTGGGAGAATGATGTGATGGACAAGACCCAATCCTAAGCGTAGCACTAGATCGTATTGTTCGTATGCTAAAGCTTTTCTAATGTCAAGTATCTTTTCCTTCGACCATAAGATTGTGCAACTCCCGGATACCGTCGGAGTGCTTTGGGTGTATCAAACGTCACAACGTTACTGGGTGACTATAAAGGTGCACTACGTGTATCTCGGAAAGTGTCTGTTGGGTTGGTACGAATCGAGATCGGGATTAGTTACTCCGTGTGACGCAGAGGTATCTCTGGGCCCACTCGGTAGAACATCATCATGAGCTCAATGTGACTAAGGAGTTAGTCACACAATGACGTGCTACGGAATGAGTAAAGAGACTTACCGTAACGAGATTGAACAAGGTATAGGTATACCGACGATTGAATCTCGGGCAAGTTCTATACCGACACAAAGGGAATTGTATACGGGATTGATTGAATCCTTGACATCGTGGTTCATCCGATGAGATCATCGTGTAGAAACTGGGAGCTACCATGGGTATCCAGACCCCGCTGATGGTTATTGGCCGAAGAGGTGTCTCGGTCATGTCTGCGTGTCTCCCGAACCCGTAGGGTCTACACACTTAAGGTTCGATGACACTAGGGTTATAGGGAATTGTTATACGAGGTTATCGAAAGTTGTGCGGAGTCCCGAATGAGATCCCGGACGTCACGAGGAGCTCCGAAATGGTCCGGAGGTAAAGATTGATATATAGGACGGATGGTTTCGGACACCGGAAGTGTTTCGGGGTCACCGGTAACGTACCGGGACCACCGGGACCACCGGAGGTGGCCCGGGGGTCCGCCGGAAGGGGCAACGACCCCGGGAGGCTAGGTGGGCCAAGTGCGGGAGGGAACCAGCCCCTAGGTGGGCTGGTGCGCCCTCCACACTCAGCCCAAGGCGCAGGAGGTGGAGAAGGGGGGAAACCCTAGCGCAGGTGGGCCTAAGGCCCACGAGAAGGGTGCGCAACCCCTCCCCCCCTTGGCCGCCGCACCTCCCCCATCTAGGGCTGCCGCCCCTCCCAGGAGAGGGAAACCCTCAAGGGGGCGCAGCCCCTCCCCCCTATATATAGTGGGCACTTTTGGGCTTTTGGAGACACAGTTTTCTCTCTCCCTCGGCGCAGCCCTGCTCTTCTTTCTCCTCCTCTTTGCCGGTGCTTGGCGAAGCCGTGCCGGGAGACCCCGTCTCTCCATCGACACCACACCGTCGTGCTGCTGGAGATCTTCCCCAACCTCTCCCTCCTCCTTGCTGGATCAAGGTGCGGGAGACGTCACCGGGCTGCACGTGCATTGAACGCGGAGGTGCCGTAGTTCGACACTAGATCGGAATCACACCGCGATCTGAATCACCGCGAGTATGACTCCATCAACCGCGTTCTAGTAACGCTTCCGCTTAGCAATATTCAAAGGTATGAAGATGCACTCACCCCTCTCTCGTTGCTGGTCTCTCCATAGGAAGATCTGAATATGCGTAAGAATTTTTTTGAATTTATGCTACGCTACCCAACAGTGGAATCCGAGCCAGGTTTTCTATGCGTAGATTCTATGCACGAGTAGAACACAAAAGGTTGTGCGCGATGATTTGTCAATTGCTTGCCGCTACTAGTCCTATTATTTTCCGGCGGTATTGTGGGATGAAGCGAACCGGACCGACATTACACGTATGCTTACGTGAGACTGGTTCCACCGGTAGACATGCACACCGTGCATAAAGGTGGCTAGCGGGTGTCTGTATCTCCTACTCTAGTCGGATTGGATTTGATGAAAAGGGTCCTTATGAAGGGTAAATAGCTTTGGCATATCATCATTGTGGTTGTCACGTAGGTAAGAAAGCGTTCTTGCTAGAAACCCAAATCAGCCACGTAAAACTTGCAACAACAATTAGAGGACGTCTAGCTTGTTTTTGCAGGGTTTGAGATGTGATGTGATATGGCCAAAGTTGTGATGTTGCATGTATGATGTATGAGATGATCATGTTATTGTAATAGGTTTCACGACTTGCATGTCGATGAGTATGATAACCGGCAGGAGCCATAGGAGTTGTCTTAATTTATTGTATGAGATGCAACGCCATGTGCTTACTACTTTTACTTCATTGCTAACGGTTAGCTATAGTAGTAGTGATAGTAGTAGTTGGCGTGACGATGACGGAGACAAGATGATGGATATCATGATGATGGAGATCATGATGTCACGCCGGTGACGATGATGATCATGCGATGCTTGAAGATGGAGATCGAAAGTGCAAAGATGATAATGGCCATATCATGTCACTATATGATTGCATTGTGATGTTTATCATGTTTTTCATCTTATTGCTTAGAATGACGGTAGCATAATAAGACGATCCCTCTTAAAATTTCGAGAACGTATTCCCCTAAGTGTGCACCGTTGCGAAGGATCGTTCTCTCGAAGCACCACGTGATGATCGGGTGTGATAGATTCTAACGTTCGCATACAATGGGTGTAAGCCAGATTTACACACGCGAAACACCTAGGTTGACTCGACGAGCTTAGCATGTACAGACATGACCTCGAATACAAGAGACCGAAAGGTCGAACATGAGTCGTATGGTTGAATACGATCAGCATGAAGTTGCTCACCATGATGACTAGTCCGTCTCACGTGATGATCGGACACGGGTTAGTCAACATGGATCATGTGTCACTTAGATGACTAGAGGGATGTCGATTTAAGTGGGAGTTCATACTTAATTTGATTAAATGAACTTAATTGTCATGAACTTAGTCTAAAAGTTGTCTTTATAAATATTGTAGATGGCCAACGTCAACCTCAATTTCAACGCATTCCTAGAGAAAAACAAGCTGAAAGATGATGGTAGTAACTATGCGGACTGGGTTTGCAACTTGAAGCTCATCCTTGAAGCAGCTAAAAAGGCTTATGTCCTTGATGCGCCGCTAGGTGACCCTCCCTCTCCCACAGCAGCCCAGAACATTCTGAACGTCTGGCAAACGCGGAGTGATGACTACTCTCTGGTTAGGTGCGTCATGTTATAAAGTTGAGAAACGGGGCTCCAAAGGCGTTTTGAGCAACACGGTGCATATGAGATGTTCCAAGAGCTGAAGCTAGTTTTTCAAGCTCATGCCCGTGTCGAGAGATATGAAGTATCCGACAAGTTCTTTAGCTGTAAGATGGAGGAGAACAGTTCTGTCAGTGAGCACATACTCAAAATGTGTGGGTTACACGGTCGTCTGACTTCACTTGGAGTCGAACTTCCGGATGATGCTATAATTGACAGAATCCTCCAGTCTCTCCCACCAAGCTACAAAGGTTTTGTGCTGAACTACAACATGCAAGGGATGGAGAAGACCATTCCCGAGTTGTACTCGATGCTCAAGTATGCAGAAGTAGAAATCAAGAAAGAGCATCAAGTGTTGATGGTCAACAAGACCACTAGTTTCAAGAAGGGCAAGGGTAAGAAGAACTTCAAGAAATACGACAAAGCCATTGCCGTGCCCCGTAAGCCAGATGCCGAGAAGAAGAAAAAGAATGGACCCAAGCCTGAGACTGAGTGCTTCTATTGCAAGGGAAAGGGTCACTAGAAGCGAAACTGCCCACATACTTAGCGGATAAGAAGGCCGACAACGTTAAAGGTATATGTGATATACATGTTATTGATGTGTACCTTACCAGCGCTCGTAGTAGCTCCTGGGTATTTGATACCGGTGCTGTTGCTCACATTTGCAACTCAAAGCAGGAACTGCGGAATAAGCGGAGACTGGCCAAGGACGAGGTGACGATGTGCGTCGGGAATGGCTCCAAGGTCGATGTGATCGCCGTCGGCACGCTATCTCTACGTCTACCGTCGGGATTTGTTTTAAACCTTAATAATTGTTATTTAGTACCAGCTTTAAGCATGAACATTGTATAAGGGTCTTGCTTAATGCGAGACGGCTACTCATTTAAGTCAGATAATAATGGTTGTTCTATTTATATGAGGGATATGTTTTATGGTCATGCTCCGCTTGTGAATGGTTTATTCTTGATGAATCTCGATTGTGATGTTACGCATATTCATAGTGTGAGTACAAAAAGATGTAAAGTTGATAATGATAGTCCCACATACTTGTGGCACTGCCGCCTTGGTCATATCGGCATTAAGCGCATGAAGAAGCTCCATACTGATGGACTATTAGAGTCTCTTGACTTTGAATCATTTGACACATGCGAACCGTGCCTCATGGGCAAGATGACTAAGACTCCATTCTCAGGAATAATGGAGAGAGCAACTGACTTATTGGAAATAATACATACTGATGTGTGTGGTCCAATGAACGTTGAAGCTCGCGGTGGCTATCTTATGTTCTCACTCTCACCGATGATTTGAGTAGGTATGGGTATATCTACTTGATGAAGCACAAATCTGAGACATTTGAAAAGTTCAAGGAATTTCAGAGTGAGGTCGAGAATCAACATGACAGGAAAATTAAGTGTCTACGATCTGATCGTGGAGGAGAATATTTGAGTCACGAGTTTGGCACACACCTAAGGAAGTGTGGAATCGTTTCACAACTGACGCCGCCTGGCACACCGCATCGCAACGGAGTGTCTGAACATCGTAATCGCACTTTATTAGATATGGTACGATCTATGATGTCTCTTACCGACTTAACGCTATCATTTTGGGGATATGCATTAGAAACTGCAGCATTCACTTTAAATAGGGCACCGTCTAAATCCGTTGAGACAACACCGTATGAACTATGGTTTGGCAAGAAACCTAAGTTGTTGTTTCTTAAAGTTTGGGGCTGTGATGCTTATGTGAAGAAACTTCAACCAGAAAAGCTCGAACCCAAAGCGGAGAAATGCGTATTCATAGGATACCCTAAGGAAACTATTGGGTATACCTTCTATCTTAGATCCGAAGGTAAAACCTTTGCTGCCAAGAATGGATCCTTTCTAGAGAAAGAGTTTCTCTTGAAAGAAGTAAGTGGGAGGAAGGTAGAACTTGGTGAGGTAATTACACCCCCTCTCGAACAGGATAGTAGCGCAGCGCGGGAAGTTGTTCCTGTGGCGCCTACACCAACTGAAGAGGAAGTTAATGATAATGATCATGAAGCTTCGGATCAAGTTACTACTGAACCGCGAAGGTCCACGAGGGCACGCTCCGCACCATAGTGGTACGACAACCCTGTGATGGAAATTATGTTGTTAGACAATGGTGAACCTTCGAACTATGAAGAAGCGATGGCGGGCCCGGATTCCAACAAATGGCTTGAAGCTATGAAATCCGAGATAGGATCCATGTATGAGAACAAAGTATGGACTTTGGTGGACTTGCCCGATGACCGGCGAGCCATAGAAAATAAATGGATCTTCAAGAAGAAGACCGATGCAAACGGTAATGTAACCGTTTATAAAGCTCGACTTGTCGCAAAGTGTTTTTGACAAATTCAAGGAATTGACTACAAAGAGACTTTATCTCCCGTAGCAAAGCTTAAATCAGTCCGAATCATGTTAGCAATTGCCGCCTTTTATGATTATGAAATTTGGCAAATGGACGTCAAAACAGCGTTCCTTAACGGGAACCTTAAGGAAGAGTTGTATATGATGTAACCAGAAGGTTTTGTCGACCCTAAGGGTGCTAAAAAAGTGTGCAAGCTCCAGCGCTCCATCTATGGGCTGGTGCAAGCATCTTGGAGTTGGAACATTCGCTTTAATGAGGTGATTAAAGCGTTTGGGTTCATACAGGTTTACGGCGAAGCCTGTCTGTACAAGAAAGTGAGTGGGAGCTCTGTAGCTTTCCTCATACTGTATGTGGATGACATATTATTGGTGGGGAATGACATGGAGATGTTGGAGAGCATAAAGGCCTATTTGAACAAGAGTTTTTCAATGAAGGACCTTGGAGAAGCTGCATACATATTAGGCATCAAAATCTATAGAGATAGATCGAGACGCCTCATTGGTCTTTCGCAAAGTACATACCTTGACAAGATATTGAAGAAGTTCAATATGGAAAACTCAAAGAAAGGGTTCTTGCCTGTTTTGCAAGGTATGAGATTGAGTAAGACTCAGTCGCCGACCACGGCAGCAGATAGAGAGAAGATGAGTTCTGTCCCCTACGCTTCAGCCGTAGGCTCTCTTATGTATGCCATGCTGTGTACCAGACCTGATATAAACCTTACCATAAGTTTGGTAGGGAGGTACCAAAGTGATCCCGGTATGGAACACTGGACAGCGGTCAAGAATATCCTTAAGTACCTAAAAAGGACTAAGGAAATGTTTCTCGTTTATGGAGGTGACAAAGAGCTCGTCGTAAAGGGTTACGTCGACGCTAGCTTCGACACAGATCCGGATGACTCTAAGTCACAGAACGGATACGTATATGTTTTGAATGGTGGGGCAGTGAGCTGGTGCAGCAGCAAGCAAGAAGTCGTGGTAGCATCTACATGTGAAGCGGAGTACATAGCTGCTCCAGAAGCGGCTCATGAAGGAATTTGGATGAAGGATCTCATCACCGACCTTGGAGTGGTTCCAAGTGCGTCGGGTCCAATGACACTCTTCTGTGATAACACTGGAGCCATTGCCATAGCCAAGGAGCCCAGGCTTCACCGGAAGACGAAGCACATCAAACGCCGCTACAACTCCATCCAGGACCATGTCCAGAGTGGAGTAATAGATATTTGTAAAGTACACACGGATCTGAATGTTGCATACCCGTTGACTAAACCTCTTCCACGAGCAAAACATGATCAACACCATAATGCTATGGGTGTTCGATACATCACAATGTAACTAGATTACTGACTCCAGTGCAAGTGGGAGACTGTTGGAAATATGCCCTAGAGGCAATAATAAAATGGTTATTATCATATTTCCTTGTTCATGATAATCGTCTATTGTTCATGCTATAATTGTATTAATAGGAAACAGTAATACATGTGTGAATAAATAGATCACAATGTATCCCTAGCAAGCCTCTAATTGGCTAGCTCGTTAGTCAATAGATGATCATGGTTTCCTGATCATGGGCATTAGATGTCATTGATAATGGGATCACATCATTGGGAGAATGATGTGATGGACAACACCCAATCCTAAGCGTAGCACTAGATCGTATTGTTCGTATGCTAAAGCTTTTCTAATGTCAAGTATCTTTTCCTTCGACCGTGAGATTGTGCAACTACCGGATACCGTAGTAGTGCTTTGGGTGTATCAAACATCACAACGTAACTGGGTGACTATAAAGGTGCACTACGGGTATCTCCGAAAGTGTCTGTTGGGTTGGTACGAATCGAGATCGGGATTTGTCACTCCGTGTGATGGAGAGGTATCTCTGGGCCCACTCGGTAGAACATCATCATGAGCTCAATGTGACTAAGGAGTTAGTCACACGATGACGTGCTACAGAACGAGTAAAGAGACTTACCGTAACGAGATTGAACAAGGTATAGGTATACCGACGATCGAATCTCGAGCAAGTTCTATACCGACAGACAAACATAATTGTATACGGGATTGACTGAATCCTTGACATCGTGGTTCATCCGATGAGATCATCGTGGAGCAAGTGGGAGCCACCATGGGTATCCAGACCCCGCTGATGGTTATTAGCCGGAGAGGTGTCTTGGTCATGTCTGCCTGTCTCCCGAACCCGTAGGGTCTACACACTTAAGGTTCGATGACAATAGGGTTATAGGGAATTTTTATACGAGGTTATCAAAAGTTGTTCGGAGTCCCGCATGAGATCCCGGACGTCACGAGGAGCTTCGGAATGGTCCGGAGGTAAAGATTGATATATAGGACGGATTGTTTCGGACACCGGAAGTGTTTCGGGCGTCACCGGTAACGTACCGGGACCACCGGAGGTGGCCCCGAGGGTCCACCGGAAGGGTGCAACGACCCCGGGAGGTTAGATGGGCCAAGTGAGGGAGGGAACCAGCCCCTAGGTGGGCTGGTGCGCCTCCCACACTCAGCCCAAGGCGCAGGAGGTGGAGAGGGGTGGAAACCCTAGCGTAGGTGGGCCTAAGGCCCACGAGAAGGGTGCGCCACCCCTCCTCCCCCCTTGACCTCCGCACCTCCCCCCATCTAGGGCTGCCGCCCCTCCCAGGAGAGGGAAACCCTCAAGGGGGCGCATCCCCTCCCTCCCCCTATATATAATGGGCACTTTTGGGCTTTTGGAGACACAATTTTCTCTCTCCCTCGGCGCAGCCTTGCTCTTCTTTCTCCTCCTCTGTGCCGGTGCTTGGCGAAGCCCTGTCGGGAGACCTCGTCTCTCCATCGACACCACGCCGTCGTGCTGCTGGAGATCTTCCCCAACCTCTCCCTCCTTCTTGCTGGATCAAGGTGCGGGAGACGTCACCGGGCTGCACGTGTGTTGAACGCGGAGGTGCCGTAGTTCGGCACTAGATCAGAATCACACCGCGATCTGAATCGCCGCGAGTACGACTCCATCAACCGCATTCTAGTAACGCTTCCGCTTAGCGATCTTCAAAGGTACGAAGATGCACTCACCCCTCTCTCGTTGCTGGTCTAGGAAGATCTGAATATGCGTAAGAATTTTTTTGAATTTATGGTACGTTACTCAACAGGATATACTCTTGATGATCTTAAGGGCATTAGTCCCACTCTATGCCAGCACAAAATTAAAACCGATCCTGATACCAAACTAGTTGCCGATCATCAACACAGATTAAATCCTAAGATGAAAGAGGTAGTAAGAAAATAAATACTAAATCTCTTGGAAGCAGGCATTATCTATCCTGTTTCTCATAGTGATTGGGTGAGTCCGGTGCATTGCGTCCCTAAGAAGGGAGGTATTACCATTGTCCCTAATGACAATGATGAATTGATCCCACAGAGGATTATTACTAGCTATAGGATGGTGATCGATTTTAGGAAATTGAATAAAGCCACTAGGAAAGATCATTACCCTTTGCCTTTTATCGACCAAATGCTAGAAAGACTGTCTAAACACACACACTTCTGCTTTCTAGATGGTTATTCTGGTTTCTCCCAAATACCCGTTGCACAATCTGATCAGGAGAAAACCACTTTCACCTGCCCTTTCGCTACCTTTGCTCACAAACGTATGCCTTTTGGCTTATGTAATGCACCTGCTACCCTTCAAAGATGTATGATGGCTATATTTTCTGACTTTTGTGAAACGATTGTTGAGGTTTTCATGGATGACTTCTCCGTTTATGGGTCTTCTTTTGATGATTGCCACAACAACCTTGATCGAGTCTTGCCGAGATGTAAAGACACCAACCTTGTCTTGAACTGGGAGAAGTGCCACTTTATGGTTAATGAAGGGATCGTCTTAGGACATAAAATTTCTGAAAGAGGTATTGAAGTCGATAAGGCTAAGGTTGATGCTATCGAGAAAATGCCATGCCCTACAAATATCAAATATAAGAAGTTTCCTTGGTCATGCTGGTTTCTATAGAAGGTTCATTAAGGACTTTTCTAAGATTTCTAGGCCTCTTACCAATCTCTTGCAAAAGTATATTCCTTTTGTTTTTGACGATGATTGTGAGGAAGCCTTCGAAATACTTAAAAAGGCCTTGATAACTGCGCCTATTGTTCAACCACCTAATTGGAACTTACCTTTTGAAATCATGTGTGATGCTAGTGATTATGCTGTTGGTGCTGTCCTAGGACAAAGAGTTGATAAGAAGTTGAATGTTATTCACTATGCTAGTAAAACTCTAGACAGTGCCCAAAGAAACTATGCTACTACGGAAAAGGAATTTTTAGCAGTCGTGTTTGCATGTGAAAATTTCAAATCTTACATTGTAGATTCCAAGGTTACTATTCACACTGATCATGCTGCTATTAAGTACCTCATGGAAAAGAAAGACGCTAAACCTAGACTTGTCAGATGGGTTCTCTTGCTACAAGAATTTGATTTGCATGTTGCTGATAGGAAGGGTGCTGAAAACCCCGTAACAGATAACTTGTTTAGGTTGGAGAATGTTCTTGATGACCCACAACCTATTGATGATAGCTTTCTTGATGAGCAACTGAATGTAACAGATAACTTGTCTAGGTTGGAGAATGTTCTTGATGACCCACAACCTATTGATGATAGCTTTCTTGATGAGCAATTGAATGTCATCAATGCTTCACGTAGTACACCGTGGTATGCTGATTATGCAAACTATATTGTTGCCAAATATATACCACCTAGTTTCACATACCAACAAAACAAGAAATTCTTCTTTGATTTGAGACATTAATTTTGGGATGATCCTCACCTTTATAAGGAGTAGATGGTGTTATTAGACGTTGTGTACCTGAACATTAACATGGACAGATCCTACAGAAGTGTCACTCCGAGGCTTACGGAGGACACCATGCGGGAGATAGAACTGCACACAAGGTATTGCAATCAGGTTGCTATTGGCCCACTCTCTTCAAGGATGCCCGTAAGTTTGTCTTGTCTTG
This sequence comes from Hordeum vulgare subsp. vulgare, assembly GCF_904849725.1. Lineage (NCBI taxonomy): Eukaryota > Viridiplantae > Streptophyta > Magnoliopsida > Poales > Poaceae > Hordeum > Hordeum vulgare. Next base: position 26,298,396 of record NC_058523.1, on the reverse strand, counting down.
TGACGAATGTCAAAGAATAGGTAATATCAGTAAACGTTAGGAAATGCCTATGAATTATTCACTTTTCATTGAACCATTTGATGTTTGGGGCTTTGATTATATGGGACCTTTTCCGAAAGCCAACGGGTATACTCATATCCTAGTTGCTATTGATTACGTTACTAACTAGGTAGAAGCTATCCCAACTAGTAGTGCTGATCACAATACCTCTATCAGGATGCTTAAAGAAGTTATTTTCCCTAGATTTGGAGTCCCTAGATATCTAATGACTGATGGTGGTTCACATTTTATTCATGGTGCTTTCCGTAAAAGCTTGCTAAGTATGATGTCAACCATAGAATTGCATCTCCCTATCATTGCATCCCTTTGCTAGTACTTATTATATCCTCATGGTGTGCATAGTACTTATTATTTTCTGTTTATATTTGTATAATTAATCTTGTGATGGTGTCAAGAGATTCCATTTATTGTCCTCATGGTATCCCAATGGCCTATGTTTTGCCGGAATGTTGATTCATTTCCTCCCGGCAAATTTCACGCGCTCGATATGTCCACTTTTTAGCAAAGGTCATGTCGAAATTTTCGGCATGACTTGTGCTAGAAACTAGGACATATGGAGTACCCGGGATTTGCCGGAAGGGGAATGAATCAACATTCCGACCAAATATAGGCCCCTTTTTTCTCTTCATTATATCTTTTATTTACAATTGTTGCATAGGAAACATGTCTACCAGTGCTGAAGTCGTGGGTGGTTCTGCTCGCTCCGCAGACCCCATGGAGGCAACAAATCGCTATTTCGATTACCTGGACGAACACCAGATGGGGTTGCATGATGGAGGTAGTGGTCCCAACCCCGACCCCGGTGCCGACACCGGAACCAGCACCGAAACCGCCCTCAAGACCGGCAACTATGATGTCGTAGCCGGTAGAGCACCGAAGAAGAAGAGGACAGGAAAACCAAACGAGCTTGGCATCGGACAAATTGTGGTCACGGAGATTCACCCCTTGAAGTTAGAGCCAACGGTGCCGGAGGAAGCGCACAAGTGCTGGGGCAATCAACTTGGATGCATCCTCAAGGAAACCGCCAACATCAACGACGAGAGGTTGAAGCAGATACCACATATTGAGCACATGCTCCTAAAGAAGTTGCACAATAGGTTCATGTTCCCCGACCAGAATGAAAAGGAATATAAAGAACCGTGGGACGACTCCGCCATGACAAAGATAAACGAGAAGGCGATGGTGACGTTCACCAACGAATTGTCCTCCTGGAAAGTTCGGGTGGAAAAAGCGGTTGGGAAGAATGAACCGTGGTCCAAGATTCATGCTGATAATCCGACAATAACGGAAGAGGACTTCGCAAAATTCCTGGAGAATTGCAAAAAAAAAAGAAGTCAAGGCAAAGTCGGAGAAAATGAACGCGCTCCAGGCCAGGAACACGCCTCCCCACCGCCTCGGAAGCCGTGGTTACGAGGGGAAGAGGCACATATGGGCCAAGGAGGACGCCGAACGTGAAAGTCTCGGGATCGCAGACCCCTTGGCGGAGTTCATCGACCCGCTGGAGAATGACTGGATCAGGGCCTGGTACAAGTTGGACAAAGTCAAAAAGATCTTTTACACGGACCCGAACACGAGGGAGTTCATGAGACTTCTGGTAATTGTTATATTACCACATTATCATATTAGCTTCCAATCAATTTGACTACAAGTTTTGTCACATTAGTAAACCATCCACGTTCCTTTTGCAGAAAGAGCAACACCAAAAGGCAGCCGAAAGCGACGAGTTGTCTAAGTCGTCGATGAGGCCCAAGTGGGACACCCCATTCAACCGGGCCCTGAACATACTGAAAAAGGTCCCGGTGGACAAGCCGCCGTCCTATGGACGTGTCCACGGCGTCAGAGATGGCGCCTCGTGGAAGACGTGCTACCCCGAGGGGCCAGAGGATAGAAGGAAGAGACAGTTGGTCGTCACTCAGGAGAGCATCGACGAGAAGGTCGCGATTGTGATCAATAAGACCAAAGCTGAGACCAAAGAAGAGTTGGTCGACGTAGTAAGTGGGTTGGTCACTGACGCAGTGGCCAACTTGATTCTGGCAATTTTCAATTGGTCAAAGAGCAATCCAAATGCACGGGCGGAGGACAACCCAATCCCCAGCTTTGTCGGGAGCAACTCGGCGAACACCACAATACCAACAACTGCTCAAGCAACCGCAAAAGATCACATTCCTGTTCGTAGCAGCCTAACCTCGGTCTCTAGCATGCTCGGCGGGCCTTCCTCGCTGGCTGAGCTCGACACCCTCACGATAATTACGCGTCATACCCTTTTCACCAGCATGTCTATAGTCTTCCATTTCAGTTGCCTTCCAGATGTTTGATGTCGCAGACATGTCTCCTTCGTAGGCCGACGACACCCCGTGCACCCTACTCTATGACATCAAGGGCCAGAAGGTGGTTGTGGGAAATGCAACCATCGTGAAGCTGAAGGACCGCATGTTCCAACCCCGACAGATGCCCGATGGCGTCTTCAAGGTTAACGTGGCCAGTGTCTTAGCGGGATTCGAGCATTTGACTCCTCCGATACCAGTCGGTGACGACAAGACCCCTACGCTTATTGGCGCATGCAAGAACTGGTTCTTGACTTGGCCGAAGTCTCTTCTTCGTCTCGAGGAGCCCAGTATCACGCCAACGCCAACTTCTCAAGAAGGTATGAACACCACCCCACCTACCAAATTACCTGCACCTGTCGTGACGGATGATGGTAGTGTACGACGTGAGGGAGAGCCTCCATTAGTGCCAGATCATGTCGCCCCCGCTGTCGAAGAAGCAAATGTTGATGATGACATGGATGATATGATGAGGACCCGAACCAGTATTTCAATACCCGCCTATGATGGATTGATGGCTCAGGACAACGAAGACTTAGGCTATGATCGTGGAGATGATGACTTGATGCTGCCTGATTTGTCGGAGCCGGAACGTCCTAAGGCAAAATGCAAAAAGTCTCTCTTCAAGCCATCCTCGCAGGAGGCGCCTCCAGATGCCGCCTCTACCCAGCACCCCCCCGAGGCCCGTCCACTATTTAGCCCGAGGACACTTGTGGTGGTGGTTAGGGAAGGTATGGTGGGCTCTGATACGTCCATTTTGCATCATGCTTTTACGTTGATATTTATTGTTTTATGGGCTGTTATTACACTTCACGGTACAATACTTATGCCTTTTCTCTCTTATTTTGCAAGGTTGACATGAAGAGGGAGAATGCCGGAAGCTGGAATTCTGGCCTGAAAAAGGAGCAAGTTTGAGATACCTATTCTGCGCAACTCCAAAAGCCGTGAAAATCAACGAGGAATTATTTTGGAATTTATAAAAAATACTGGGCGGAAGAAGTACCAGAGGGGAGCCACGAGGAAGCTACAAGCCTGCTAGGCGCGGCCTACCCCCCTGGCTGCGCCTAGGGGGGTTGTGGACTCCCAGTTCGCCCTCTGGCTCCCCTCTTTTGCTATAAGGAGGGTTCCGTTTCAGAAAAAAATCAAGAGGAGGCTTTCGGGAGGAATTGCCGCCGCCACGAGGCGGAACTTGAGCAGAACCAATCTAGAGCTCCGACAGGGTCGTCCTGCCGGGGAAACTTCCCTCCCGGAGGGGGAAATCGTCACCATCGTCATCACCAACACTCCTCTCATCGGAGGGGACTGATCACCATGAACATATTCATCGGCACCATCTCATCTCCAAACCCTAGTTCATATCTTCTAACCAATCTCCATCTCGCGACTCCGATTGGTACTTGTAAGGTTGCTAGTAGTGTTAATTACTCTTTGTAGTTGATGCTAGTTGGATTACTCGGTGGAAGATTATATGTTCAGATCCTTGATGCTATTCAATACCTCTCTGGTCATGAATATTATTATGCTTTGTGAGTAGTCACTTTTGTTCCTGAGGAGATGGGATAAGTCTTGCTATAAGTAGTCATGTGAATTTGGTATTCGTTCGATATTTTGATGCGTTGTATGTTGTTTTTCCTCTAGTGGTGTTATGTGAACGTCGACTACATAACACTTCACCATTATTTGGGCCTAGAGGAAGGCATTGGGAAGTACTAAGTAGATGATGGGTTGCTAGAGTGACAGAAGCTTAAACCCTAGTTTATGAGTTGCTTCGTAATGGGCTGATTTGGATCCACTAGTAATGCTATGGTTAGACTTTATCTTAATTATTCTTTCGTAGTTGCGGATGCTTGCGAGAGGGGTTAATCATAAGAGGGATGTTTGTCCATGTAAGGGCAGAACCCAAGCACCGGTCCACCCACATATCAAACTATCTAAGTAGCGAACGCGAATCATATGAACATGATGAAAACTAGCTTGACAGAAATCCCCGTGTGTCCTCGGGAGTGCTTTACCTCCTATACAAGTTTGTCCAGACTTGTCCCTTGCTACAAAAGGGATTAAGACACTTTGCTACACCGTTTTACTATTGTTACTTGCTACTTGTTGCGAATCATCTTACCGCACAACTATCTGTTACCGATAATTTCAGTGCTTGCAGAGAATACCTTGCTGAAAACCACTTGTCAGATCCTTCTGCTCCTCGTTGGGTTCGACACGCTTACTTATCCAAAGGACTACGATAGATCCCCTACACTTGTGGGTCATCAAGACTCTTTTCTGACGCTGTTGCCGGGGAGTGACGCGCCTTTGGTAAGTGGAATTTGGTAAGGAAACAATTTGTGCTGAAATTTATTGTCACTTGTTACTATGGAAACTAATCCTTTGAGGAGCTTGTTCGGGGTATCTTCACCTCGAACGGAAGCACAAGGAGTTGCTCCTGAACCTGCTGCACCTACTGATAATATTTGCTATGTATTTCCTTCGGGTATGCTTGAGAAACTGCTGGCTAATCCTCTTACAGGAGATGGAACATCACATCCTGACTTGCATCTAATCTATGTAGATGAAGTTTGTGGTTTATTTAAGCTTGCAGGTTTGCCCGAGGATGAGGTCAAGAAGAAGGTCTTTCCCTTATCTTTGAGGGATAAAGCATTGACATGGTATAGGCTATGTGATGATACTGGATCATGGAACTACAACCGATTGAAATTGGAATTTCATAAAAGGTTTTATCCTATGCATTTGGTACATCGTGATCGGAATTATATTTATAGTTTTTGGCCTCGTGACAGAGAAAGTATAGCTCAAGCTTGGGGAGGCTTAAATCAATGTTATATTCATGCCTCAACCATGAGCTCTCGAGAGAAATTATCATTTAGAACTTCTATGCTCGGCTTTCTCATGATGATCGCGCCATGCTTGATACTTCTTGTACCGGTTCTTTTATGAAGAGAGATATTGACTTCAAATGGAATTTATTGGAGAGAATTAAACGCAACTCTGAATATTGGGAGCTTGAAGAAAGTAAGGAGTCAGGTATGAATTTCACGTTTGATTGCATTAAATCCTTTGTTGAGACAAATACTTTTTGTGACTTTAGCAAGAAGTATGGACTTGACTCTCAGATAGTAGCTTCATTTTGTGAATCCTTTGCTGCTCATATTGATCTCCCCAAAGAGAAGTGGTTTAAATATCATCCTCCTTTAGAATTCAATGTAGTTAAACCCACTCCAGTTGAAGAGAAAGGCATTGCCTATAATGATCCATTGGTTCCCAGTGCTTACATTGAGAAACCACCTTTCCCTGTTAGGATAAAGGATCATTCTAAAGCTTCAACTGTGATACGTAGAGGCGACATTAGAACACCTACACCCCCTGAGAATATTAGAGTTGAACCTAGCATTGCTATTATCAAAGATCTTTTGTCCGATGATCTTGAGGGACATGATATTCACTTCTGTGAAGATGCTGTTAGAATTTCTAAACCTCACGCTAGAGACAAACATAGGCATGTTGTTGGCACGCCTGTCGTTTCTGTTAAGATAGGAGATCATTGTTATCATGGTTTATGTGACATGGGTGCTAGTGTTATTGCAATACCTCAATCTTTATATGATGAAATTAAAGACGAGATTGCACCTGTGGAGATCGAGCCTATTGATCTCACTATTCAACCTGCCAATAGAGATACTATCTGCCCTGTGGGAATTGTTCGGGATGTTGAAGTCTTGTGTGGTAAAATGAAGTATCCTGCTGATTTCCTCGTTCTTGCTACTACACAAGATAGCTTTTGTCCCATCATATTTGGCAGACCCTTGCTCAATACCATCAATGGTCATATTGACTGTGAGAAGCAAACTGTCACTGTTGGCTTTGAAGGTGTGTCACATGAGTTCAATTTCTCCAAGTTTGGTAGACAACCTCATGAAAAGGAGTTCCCTAGTAAGGATGAAACTATTGCCTTAGCGTCTATTTCCGTGCCTCCTACTGATCCCTTAGAGCAATACTTGCTTGAGCATGAAAATGATATGCATATGGATGAAAGGGATGAGATAGATAGAGTTGTCTTAGAATTATATCCTATCCTTAAGAATAATCTGCCTGTTGAACTGCTTGGGGATCCACCCCCACCAAAGGGTGATCCTGTGTTCGAGCTTAAACAGTTTCCAGATACTTTTAAGTATGCCTATCTGGATGAAAAAGAGATATATACATATGAAGAGAAATATCCACATATATCCATATGAAGAGATATATCCATATGAAGAGATATATCCATATATATCCAGATACTTTTAAGTATGCCTTGTTGGAATTATGCCCTAGTGGCAATAATAAATGTATAGTTATTATTATAATTCCAGTATCAAGATAATAGTTTATTATCCATGCTATAATTGTATTGAATGAAGACTCATTTACATGTGTGGATACATAGACAAAACACCGTCCCTAGCATGCCTCTAGTTGGCTAGCCAGTTGATCGATGATAGTCAGTGTCTTCTGATTATGAACAAGGTGTTGTTGCTTGATAACTGGATCACGTCATTGGGAGAATCACGTGATGGACTAGACCCAAACTAATAGACATAGCATGTTGATCGTGTCATTTTGTTGCTACTGTTTTCTGCGTGTCAAGTATTTATTCCTATGACCATGAGATCATATAACTCACTGACACCGGAGGAATGCTTTGTGTGTATCAAACGTCGCAACGTAACTGGGTGACTATAAAGATGCTCTACAGGTATCTCCGAAGGTGTTAGTTGAGTTAGTATGGATCAAGACTGGGATTTGTCACTCCGTGTGACGGAGAGGTATCTCGGGGCCCACTCGGTAATACAACATCACACACAAGCCTTGCAAGCAATGTAACTTAGTGTAAGTTGCGGGATCTTGTATTACGGAGCGAGTAAAGAGACTTGCCGGTAAACGAGATTGAAATAGGTATGCGGATACTGACGATCGAATCTCGGGCAAGTAACATACCGAAGGACAAAGGGAATGACATACGGGATTATACGAATCCTTGGCACTGAGGTTCAAACGATAAGATCTTCGTGGAATATGTAGGATCCAATATGGGCATCCAGGTCCCACTATTGGATATTGACCGAGGAGTCTCTCGGGTCATGTCTACATAGTTCCCACTATTGGATATTGACCGAGGAGTCTCTCGGGTCATGTCTACATAGTTCTCGAACCCGCAGGGTCTGCACACTTAAGGTTCGACGTTGTTTTATGCGTATTTGAGTTATATGGTTGGTTACCGAATGTTGTTCGGAGTCCCGGATGAGATCACGGACGTCACGAGGGTTTCCGGAATGGTCCGGAAACGAAGATTGATATATAGGATGACCTCATTTGATTACCGGAAGGTTTTCGGAGTTACCGGGAATGACGAATGGGTTCCGGGAGTTCACCAGGGGGGGGGGCAACCCACCCCGGGGAAGCCCATAGGCTTTGGAGAGACACACCAGCCCTTAGTGGGCTGGTGGGACAGCCCCAAGGGGGCCTATGCGCCAAGAGAAGGAAATCAAAGGAAAAGAAAAAAAAAGAGAGGGAGGAAGTGGGAAGGGAGGGGGACTCCTCCCACCAAACCAAGTCCAACTCGGTTTGGGGGGGGAGTCCTCCCCCCCTTGGCTCGGCCGACCCCTTGAGGGTCCCTTGGACCCCAAGGCAAGGTCCCACTCCCTCCTCCTATATATATGGGGCTTTTAGGGCAGATTTGAGACGACTTTCTCACGGCTGCCCGACCACATACCTCCATAGTTTTTCCTCTAGATCGCGTTTCTGCGGAGCTCGGGCGGAGCCCTGCTGAGACGAGATCATCACCAACCTCCGGAGCGCCGTCACGCTGCCGGAGAACTCTTCTACCTCTCCGTCTCTCTTGCTGGATCAAGAAGGCCGAGATCATCGTCGAGCTGTACGTGTGCTGAACGCGGAGGTGCCGTCCGTTCGGTACTAGATCGGGGGACAGATCACGGGATTGTTCGCGGGGCGGATCGAGGGACGTGAGGACGTTGATTCTAAACGCTTCTGCTGTACGATCTACAAGGGTACGTAGATCACTCATCCCCTCTCGTAGATGGACATCACCATGATAGGTCTTCGTGCGCGTAGGAAAATTTTTGTTTCCCATGCGACGTTCCCCAACAGTGGCATCATGAGCTAGGTTCATGCGTAGATGTCTTCTCGAGTAGAACACAAAAGGTTTTGTGGGCGGTGATGTGCGTTTTGCTGCCCTCCTTAGTCTTTTCTTGATTCCGCGGTATTGTTGGATTGAAGCGGCTTGGACCGACATTACTCGTACGCTTACGAGAGACTGGTTTCATCGTTACGAGTAACCCCCGTTGCTCAAAGATGACTGGCAAGTGACGGTTTCTCCAACCTTAGTTGAATCGGATTTGACCGAGGAGGTCCTTGGATGAGGTTAAATAGCAACTCATATATCTCCGTTGTGGTGTTTGCGTAAGTAAGATGCGATCCTACTAGATACCCTTGGTCACCACGTAAAACATGCAACAACAAAATTAGAGGACGTCTAACTTGTTTTTGCAGGGTATGATTGTGATGTGATATGGCCAACGATGTGTTGTGATATATTGGATGTATGAGATGATCATGTTGTAATAGAAATATCGACTTGCACGTCGATGGTACGGCAACCGGCAGGAGCCATAGGGTTGTCTTTATACTAACATATGTGCTTGCAGATGCGTTTACTATTTTGCTAGGATGTAGCTTTAGTAGTAATAGCATAAGTAGCACGACAACCACGATGGCAACACGTTGATGGATGATCATGGTGTGGCGCCGGTGACAAGAAGATCGTGCCGGTGCTTTGGTGATGGAGATCAAGAAGCACGTGATGATGGCCATATCATGTCACTTATGAATTGCATGTGATGTTAATCCTTTTATGCACCTTATTTTGCTTAGAACGACGGTAGCATTATGAGGTGATCTCTCACTAAAATTTCAAGACGAAATTGTGTTCTCCCCGACTGTGCACCGTTGCTACAGTTCGTCGTTTCGAGACACCACGTGATGATCGGGTGTGATAGACTCAACGTTCACATACAACGGGTGCAAAACAGTTGCGCACGCAGAACACTCGGGTTAAGCTTGACGAGCCTAGCATGTGCAGACATGGCCTCGGAACACATGAGACCGAAAGGTCGATCATGAATCATATAGTTGATATGATTAGCATAGGGATGCTTACCACTGAAACTATACTCAACTCACGTGATGATCGGACTTGGGATAGTGTAAGTGGATCATGAACCACTCAAATGACTAGAGAGATGTACTTTTTGAGTGGGAGTTTAGCATATAATTTGATTAAGTTGAACTCTAATTATCTTGAACATAGTCTAAGTCCACTTTGAATATATTTGTGTTGTAGATCATGGCTCACGCAAGTGTCATCCTGAATTTTAATACGTTCCTAGAGAAAGCTAAGTTGAAAGATGATGGAAGCAACTTTGTAGACTGGGCTCGTAATCTTAAGCTAATCTTACAAGCTGGGAAGAAGGATTATGTCCTTAATGCTGCGCTAGGAGATGAACCACCCGCTACGGCTGATCAGGATGTTAAGAACGCTTGGTTAGCGCGTAAGGAGGACTACTCAATAGTTCAATGTGCAGTCTTGTATGGCTTAGAACCGGGACTTCAACGTCGCTTTGAGCGTCATGGAGCATTTGAGATGTTCCAGGAGTTGAAGTTTATCTTTCAGAAGAACGCCCGGATCGAGAGGTATGAGACCTCCGATAAATTCTATGCTTGCAAAATGGAGGAAAACTCGTCTGTCAGTGAACATGTGCTCAAAATGTCTGGGTACTCAAACCGTCTAGCTGAACTGGGGATTGAACTCCCGCAAGAAGCTATCACTGACAGAATCCTTCAATCACTGCCGCCAAGCTATAAAGGCTTTGTGTTGAACTACAACATGCAAGGGATGAACAAGTCTCCCGGCGAGTTGTTTGCGATGCTGAAAGTCGCAGAGTCTGAACTCCGTAAAGAGCATCAAGTGTTGATGGTGAGCAAGACCACTAGTTTCAAGAGAAACGGCAAAGGCAAGAAGGGCAATTCGAAGAAGAGCGGCAAGCCTGTTGCCAATCCGCCGAAGAAACCCAAAGCTGGACCTAAGCCTGAAACAGAGTGCTTCTATTGCAAGGGTATGGGTCACTGGAAGCGCAATTGCCCCAAGTATCTGGCAGATAAGAAGGCGGGCAAAGAAAAATCAGGTATATTTGATATACATGTTATTGATGTGTACTTAACCGGCTCTCGTAGTAGTGCCTGGGTATTTGATACCGGTCCTGTTGCTCACATTTGCAACTCGAAGCAGGAACTGTGGAATAGACGAAGGCTGGCGAAAGACGAAGTGACGATGCGCGTAGGAAACGGTTCCAAGGTTGATGCAATCGCCGTCGGCACAGTGTCACTTCAACTACCATCGGGATTAGTGATGAACTTAAATCATTGTTATTTAGTGCCTGCGTTGAGCATGAACATTATATCTGGATCTTGTTTATTGCGAGACGGTTACTCTTTTAAGTCTGAGAATAATGGTTGTTCTATTTCTATGAGTAACATCTTTTATGGTCATGCACCGAATGTGAGAGGATTGTTCATATTGAATCTTGATAGAGATACGCATATACATAACATTGAGACCAAAAGAGTTAGAGTAAACAATGATAGCGCCATATTTTTGTGGCACTGCCACTTGGGTCATATTGGTGTAAAGCGCATGAAGAAACTCCATGCTGATGGACTTTTGGAGTCACTTGACTTTGATTCACTTGACACGTGCGAACCATGCCTCATGGGCAAGATGACTAAGACTCCATTCTCCGGAACAATGGAGCGTGCAAGTGACTTGTTGGAAATCATACATACCGATGTGTGTGGTCCAATGAGCGTGGAGGCACGCGGCGGATATCGTTATTTTCTCACCTTCACTGATGATTTAAGTAGATATGGTTATGTCTACTTGATGAAGCACAAGTCTGAAACATTTGAAAAGTTCAAGCAATTTCAGAGTGAAGTGGAAAATCATCGTAACAAGAAGATCAAGTTCCTACGGTGTGATCGTGGGGGTGAATATCTGAGTTTCGAGTTTGGTACTCACTTAAGACAATGTGGAATTGTTTCGCAGTTAACACCGTCTGGAACACCACAGCGTAATGGTGTGTCCGAACGTCGTAATCGTACTTTGTTAGAGATGGTGCGATCTATGATGTCTCTTATTGATTTGCCGTTATCATTTTGGGGTTATGCATTAGAAACAGCTGCATTCACTTTAAATAGGGCACCATCGAAATCCGTTGAGACGACACCATATGAAATGTGGTATGGCAAAAGGCCAAAGTTGTCGTTTCTTAAATTTTAGGGATGTGATGCTTATGTCAAAAAGCTTCAGCCTGAAAAGCTGGAACCCAAAGCGGAAAAGTGCGTCTTCATAGGTTACCCAAAAGAGACAGTTGGGTACACCTTCTATCTCAAATCCGAGGGCAAAGTGTTTGTTGCTAAGAACGGAACTTTTCTCGAGAAGGAGTTTCTCTCGAGAGAATTGAGTGGGAGGAAGATAGAACTTGACGAGGTTGTCGAACCTCTCATCCCTCTGGATGGTGGCGCAGGGCAAGGGGAAACCTCTGTCGTTGCGACGCCGGTTGAGGAGGAAGTTAATGATGATGATCATGAAACTCCAGTTCAAGTTTCTGTTGAACCACGCAGGTCGACGAGATCACGCGCTGCTCTAGAGTGGTACGGTAATCCCGTCTTGTCAATCATGTTGTTAGACAACAATGAACCTGCAAATTATGAAGAAGCAATGGTGGGCCCAGATTCCAACAAATGGCTAGAAGCCATGAAATCCGAGATAGGATCCATGTATGAGAACAAAGTGTGGACTTTGGAGATACTACCTGAGGGCCGCAAGGCTATTCAGAACAAATGGATCTTTAAGAAGAAGACGGACGCTGACGGTAATGTGACCGTTTATAAAGCTCGACTTGTGGCAAAGGTTTTTTCACAAGTTCCAGGAGTTGACTACGATGAGACCTTCTCACCCGTAGCGATGCTTAAGTCCGTCAGAATCATGTTAGCAATAGCTGCATTTTTCGATTATGAAATCTGGCAGATGGATGTCAAAACGGCGTTCCTTAACGGTTTCCTTAAGTAAGAGTTGTATATGATGCAACCCGAAGGTTTTGTCGATCCTAAAAATGCTGACAAGGTGTGCAAGCTCCAGCGATCCATTTATGGACTGGTGCAAGCATCTCGGAGTTGGAACAAACGTTTTGATGAGGTGATCAAAGCATTTGGGTTTATACAAGTGGTTGGAGAATCTTGTATTTACAAGAAAGTGAGTGGGAGCTCTGTGGCATTCCTAATATTATATGTGGATGACATATTACTGATTGGAAACAACGTAGAGCTTTTGGAGAGCATAAAAGGTTACTTGAATAAAAGTTTCTCTATGAAGGACCTAGGAGAAGCTGCTTACATTCTAGGCATTAAAATCTATAGGGATAGATCAAAACGCCTGATAGGACTTTCACAAAGCACATACCTTGATAAAGTTTTGAAGAGGTTCAAAATGGAACAGTCCAAGAAAGGGTTCTTGCCAGTGTTACAAGGTACGAGATTGAGTAAGACTCACTGCCCAGCAACTGATGAAGATAGAGAGCATATGCGCTCCGTCCCCTATGCTTCAGCCATAGGCTCTATCATGTATGCAATGCTGTGCACTAGACCGGATGTTAGCCTGGCCATAAGTATGGCAGGTAGGTTCCAGAGTAATCCAGGAGTGGATCACTGGACGGCGGTCAAGAATATCCTGAAGTACCTGAAAAGGACTAAGGAGATGTTTCTCGTGTATGGAGGTGACGAAGAGCTCGCCGTAAAAGGTTACGTCGATGCAAGCTTTGACACAGATCCGGACGACTCTAAGTCGCAAACCGGATACGTATTTATTCTTAATGGGGGTGCAGTAAGCTGGTGCAGTTCCAAGCAAAGCGTCGTAGCAGATTCTACATGTGAAGCGGAGTACATGGCTGCCTCGGAGGCGGCTAAGGAGGGTGTTTGGATGAAGCAGTTCATGACGGATCTTGGAGTGGTGCCAAGTGCACTGGATCCAATAACCTTGTTCTGTGACAACACTGGTGCCATTGCCTTAGCAAAGGAACCAAGGTTTCACAAGAAGACCATACATATCAAACGACGCTTCAACCTCATCCGCGACTACGTCGAGGAGGAGGACGTAAATATATGCAAAGTGCACACGGATCTTAATGTAGCAGACCCGTTGACTAAACCTCTTCCACGGCCAAAACATGATCGACACCAGAACTGTATGGGTGTTAGATTTATTACAATGTAATTCACATGGTGATGTGAGGGCTAGATTATTGACTCTAGTGCAAGTGGGAGACTGTTGGAATTATGCCCTAGAGGCAATAATAAATGTATAGTTATTATTATAATTCCTGTATCAAGATAATAGTTTATTATCCATGCTATAATTGTATTGAATGAAGACTCATTTACATGTGTGGATACATAGACAAAACACCGTCCCTAGCATGCCTCTAGTTGGCTAGCCAGTTGATCGATGATAGTCAGTGTCTTCTGATTATGAACAAGGTGTTGTTGCTTGATAACTGGATCACGTCATTGGGAGAATCACGTGATGGACTAGACCCAAACTAATAGACGTAGCATGTTGATCGTGTCATTTTGTTGCTACTGTTTTCTGCGTGTCAAGTATTTATTCCTATGACCATGAGATCATATAACTCACTGACACCGGAGGAATGCTTTGTGTGTATCAAACGTCGCAACGTAACTGGGTGACTATAAAGATGCTCTACAGGTATCTCCGAAGGTGTTAGTTGAGTTAGTATGGATCAAGACTGGGATTTGTCACTCCGTGTGACGGAGAGGTATCTCGGGGCCCACTCGGTAATACAACATCACACACAAGCCTTGCAAGCAATGTAACTTAGTGTAAGTTGCGGGATCTTGTATTACGGAACGAGTAAAGAGACTTGCCGGTAAACGAGATTGAAATAGGTATGCGGATAGTGACGATCGAATCTCGGGCAAGTAACATACCGAAGGACAAAGGGAATGACATACGGGATTATACGAATCCTTGGCACTGAGGTTCAAACGATAAGATCTTCGTAGAATATGTAGGATCCAATATGGGCATCCAGGTCCCGCTATTGGATATTGACCGAGGAGTCTCTCGGGTCATGTCTACATAGTTCTCGAACCCGCAGGGTCTGCACACTTAAGGTTCGACGTTGTTTTATGCGTATTTGAGTTATATGGTTGGTTACCGAATGTTGTTCGGAGTCCCGGATGAGATCACGGACGTCACGAGGGTTTCCGGAATGGTCCGGAAACGAAGATTGATATATAGGATGACCTCATTTGATTACCGGAAGGTTTTCGGAGTTACCGAGAATGTACCGGGAATGACGAATGGGTTCCGGGAGTTCACCGGGGGGGGGGGGGCAACCCACCCCGGGGAAGCCCATAGGCTTTGGGGAGACACACCAGCCCTTAGTGGGCTGGTGGGACAGCCCCAAGGGGGCCTATGCGCCAAGAGAAGGAAATCAAAGGAAAAGAAAAAAAAAGAGAGGGAGGAAGTGGGAAGGGAGGGGGACTCCCCCCACCAAACCAAGTCCAACTCGGTTTGGGGGGGGGGAGTCCTCCCCCCTTGGCTTGGCCGACCCCTTGAGGGTCCCTTGGACCCCAAGGCAAGGTCCCCCTCCCTCCTCCTATATATATGGGGCTTTTAGGGCAGATTTGAGACGACTTTCTCACGGCTGCCCGACCACATACCTCCATAGTTTTTCCTCTAGATCGCGTTTCTGCGGAGCTCGGGCAGAGCCCTGCTGAGACGAGATCATCACCAACCTCCGGAGCGCCGTCACGCTGCCGGAGAAATCTTCTACCTCTCCGTCTCTCTTGCTGGATCAAGAAGGCCGAGATCATCGTCGAGCTGTACGTGTGCTGAACGCGGAGGTGCCGTCCGTTCGGTACTAGATCGTGGGACTGCTCGCGGGATTGTTCGCGGGGCGGATCGAGGGACGTGAGGACGTTCCACTACATCAACCGCGTTCTCTAAACGCTTCTGCTGTACAATCTACAAGGGTACGTAGATCACTCATCCCCTCTCGTAGATGGACATCACCATGATAGGTCTTCGTGCGCGTAGGAAAATTTTTGTTTCCCATGCGACGTTCCCCAACATGCCTTTCTCATGATAATCGCACCATGCTTGATACTTCTTGTACCGGTTCTTTTATGAAGAGAGATATTGACTTCAAATGGAATTTATTGGAAAGAATTAAAGACAACTCTGAAGATTGGGAGTTTGATGAAGGTAAGGAGTCAAGTATGAATCTCAAGTTTGATTGCGTTAAATTCTTTGTTGAAACAAATACCTTTTGTGATTTTAGCGCTAAATATGGACTTGACTCTGAGATAGTAGCCTCATTGTGTGAATCTTTTGCGGCTCATATTGATCTCCCTAAATAGAAGTGGTTTAAATACCATCCTCCCTTAGAAGTCAATGTAGTTAAACCCAATCCAGTTGAAGAGAAAGTCATTCTTATAATGATCCTATTGTTCCTAGTGCTTACATTGAGAAACCACCTTTCCCTGTTAGGATAAAGGATCATTCTAAAGCTTCAACTGTGATACGTAGGGGCTACATTAGAACACCTACACCCCCTGAGAAAATTAGAGTTGAACCTAGCATTGCTATTATGAAAGATCTCCTGTCCGGCAATGTTGATGGCCATGATATTCACTTCTGTGAAGATGCTGCTAGAATTGCTAAACCACATGCTAGAGACAAACATAGGCCTGTTGTTGGCACACCTCTTGTTTCTGTTAAGATAGGAGATCATTGTTATCATGGTTTATTTGACATAGGTTCTAGTGTTAGTGCAATACCTCAATCCTTATATGATGAAATTAAAGACGAGATTGCACCTGTTGAGATGGAACCTATTGATGTCACTATTCAGCTTGCCAATAGAGATACTATCCGCCCTTTGGGAATTGTTAGAGATGTTGAAGTCTTGTGTGGTAAAATGAAGTATCCTGCTGATTTTCTCGTTCTTGCTACCACACAAGACAGCTTTTGTCCCATCATATTTGGCAGACCCTTCCTCAATACTATCAATGCTCATATTGACTGTGAGAAGCAAACTGTCACTGTTGGCTTTGAAGGTGTGTCAGATGAGTTCAATTTCTCCATTAATACATGTATTAATGATCTATTGTTCATGCTATAATTGTATTAACAAGAAACATTAATACATGTGTAAATAAATAGATCACAATGTGTCCCTAGCAAGACTCTAATTGGCTAGCTCGTTAGTCAATAGATGATCATGGTTTCCTGATCATGGGCATTAGATGTCATTGATAACGGGATCACATCATTGGGAGAATGATGTGATGGACAAGACCCAATCCTAAGCGTAGCACTAGATCGTATTGTTCGTATGCTAAAGCTTTTCTAATGTCAAGTATCTTTTCTTTCGACCGTGAGATTGTGCAACTCCCGGATACCGTAGGAGTGCTTTGGGTGTATCAAACGTCACAACGTAACTAGGTGACTATAAAGGTGCACTACGGGTATCTCTGAAAGTGTCTGTTGGGTTGGTACGAATCGAGATCGGGATTAGTCACTCTGTGTGATGCAGAGATATCTCTGGGCCCATTCGGTAGAACATCATCGTGAGCTCAATGTGACTAAGGAGTTACTCACAAAATTACGTGCTAAGGAACGAGTAAAGAGACTTACCGTAACGAGATTGAACAAGGTATAGGTATACCGACGATCGAATCTCGGGCGAGTTCTATACCGACACAAAGGGAATTGTATACGGGATTGATTGAATCCTTGACATCGTGGTTCATCCGATGAGATCATCGTGTAGCAAGTGGGAGCCACCATGGGTATCCAGACCCCGCTGATGGTTATTGGCCGGAGAGGTGTCTCGGTCATGTCTGCCTGTCTCCCGAACCCGTAGGGTCTACACACTTAAGGTTCGATGACGCTAGGGTTATAGGGAATTGTTATACGAGGTTATCGAAAGTTGTTCGGAGTCCCGGATGAGATCCCGGACGTCACGAGGAGCTCCGAAATGGTCCGGAGGTAAAGATTGATATATAGGACGGATGGTTTCGGACACCGGATGTGTTTCGGGGTCACCGGTAACGTACCGGGACCACCACGACCACCGGAGGTGGCCCCGGGGTCCACCGGAAGGGGGCAACGACCCCGGGAGGCTAGATGGGCCAAGTGCGGGAGGGAACCAGCCCCTAGGTGGGGTGGTGCGCCCCCCACACTCAGCCCAAGGCACAGGAGGTGGAGAGGGGGGGGGGAAACACTAGCGCAGGTGGGCCTAAGGCCCACGAGAAGGGTGTGCAACCCCTCCCCCCTTGGCCGCCGCACCTCCCCCCATCTAGGGCTGCCGCCCCTCCCAGGAGAGGGAAACCCTCAAGGGGGTGCAGCCCCTCCCCCCTATATATTGTGGGCACTTTTGGGCTTTTGGAGACACAGTTTTCTCTCTCCCTCGGCGCAACCCTGCTCTTCTTTCTCCTCCTCTTTGCGGGTTCTTGGCGAAGCCCTGCCGGGAGACCCCATCTCTCCATCGACACCACACCGTCGTGCTACTGGAGATCTTCCCCAGCCTCTCCCTCCTCCTTGCTAGATCAAGGTGCGGGAGACGTCACCGGGCTGCACGTGTGTTGAACGCGGAGGTGCCGTAGTTCGGCACTAGATCGGAATCACACCGCGATCTGAATCGCCACGAGTACGACTCCATCAACCGCGTTCTAGTAACGCTTCCGCTTAGCGATCTTCAAAGGTATGAAGATGCACTCACCCCTCTCTCGTTGCTGGTCTCTCCATAGGAAGATATGAATATGCGTAAGATTTTTTTTTGAATTTATGCTACGTTACGCAACAGTGGCATCCGAGCCAGGTTTTCTATGCGTAGATTCTATGCACGAGTAGAACACAAAAGGTTGTGCGCGATGATTTGTCAATTTCTTGCCGCTACTAGTCTTATTATTTTCCGGTTGTATTGTGGGATGAAGCGACCCGGACCGACATTACACGTATGCTTACGTGAGACTGGTTCCATCGATAGACATGCATGTAATGTGATATGGCCAAAGTTGTGATGTTGCATGTATGATGTATGAGATGATCATGTTATTGTAATAGGTTTCATGACTTGCATGTCGATGAGTATGACAACCGGCAGGAGCCATAGGAGTTGTCTTAATTTATTGTATGAGATGCAACGCCATGTGCTTACTACTTTTACTTCATTGCTAACGGTTAGCTATAGTAGTAGTGATAGTAGTAGTTGGCGTGACGACTTCATGGAGAAAAGATGATGGATATCATGATGATGGAGATCATGATGTCACGCCGGTGACGATGATGATCATGCGATGCCTCAAGATGGAGATCGAAAGTGCAAAGATGATAACAGCCATATCATGTCACTATATGATTGCATTGTGATGTTTATCATGTTTTTCATCTTATTGCTTAGAATGACGGTAGCATAATAAGAAGATCCCTCTTAAAATTTCGAGAACGTATTCCCCTAAGTGTGCACCGTTGCGAAGGATCGTTGTCTCGAAGCACCACATGATGATCAGGTGTGATAGATTCTAACGTTCGCATACAATGGGTGTAAGCCAGATTTACACACGCGAAACACCTAGGTTGACTCGACGAGCTTAGCATGTACAGACATGACCTCGAATACAAGAGACCGAAAGGTCGAACATGAGTCGTATGGTTGAATACGACCAGCATGAAGTTGCTCACCATTATGACTAGTCCGTCTCACGTGATGATCGGACACGGGTTAGTCAACATGGATCATGTATCACTTAGATGACTAGAGGGATGTCGATTTAAGTGGGAGTTCATACTTAATTTGATTAAATGAACTTAATTGTCATGAACTTAGTCTAAAAGTTGTCTTTATAAATATTGTAGATGGCCAACGTCAACCTCAATTTCAACGCATTCCTAGAGAAAAACAAGCTGAAAGATGATGGTAGTAACTATGCGGACTGGGTTTGCAACTTGAAGCTCATCCTTGAAGCAGCTAAGAAGGCTTATGTCCTTGATGCGCCGCTAGGTGACCCTCCCTCTCCCACAGCAGCCCAGGACATTCTGAACGTCTGGCAAACGCGGAGTGATGACTACTCTCTGGTTAGGTGCGTCATGTTATAAAGTTTAGAAACGGGGCTCCAAAGGCGTTTTGAGCAACACGGTGCATATGAGATGTTCCAAGAGCTAAAGCTAGTTTTTCAAGCTCATGCCCGTGTCAAGAGATATGAAGTCTCCGACAAGTTCTTTAGCTGTAAGATGGAGGAGAACAGTTCTGTCAGTGAGCACATACTCAAAATGTGTGGGTTACACGGTCGTCTGACTTCACTTGGAGTCGAACTTCCGGATGATGCTATAATTGACAGAATCCTCCAGTCTCTCCCACCAAGCTACAAAGGTTTTGTGCTGAACTACAACATGCAAGGGATGGAGAAGACCATTCCCGAGTTGTACTCGATGCTCAAGTCTGCAGAAGTAGAAATCAAGAAAGAGCATCAAGTGTTGATGGTCAACAAGACCACTAGTTTCAAGAAGGGCAAGGGTAAGAAGAACTTCAAGAAAGACGACAAAGCCATTGCCGTGCCCCGTAAGCCAGATGCCGGGAAGAAGAAAAAGAATGGACCCAAGCCTGAGACTGAGTGCTTCTATTGCAAGGGAAAGGGTCACTGGAAGCGAAACTGCCCCACATACTTAGCGGACAAGAAGGCCGACAATGTTAAAGGTATATGTGATATACATGTTATTGATGTGTACCTTACCAACGCTCGTAGTAGCTCCTGGGTATTTGATATTGGTGCTGTTGCTCACATTTGCTACTCAAAGCAGGAACTGCGGAATAAGCGGAGACTGGCCAAGGACGAGGTGACGATGCGCGTCGGGAATGGCTCCAAGGTCGATGTGATCGCCGTCGGCACGCTATCTCTACATCTACCGTCGGGATTAGTTTTAAACCTTAATAATTGTTATTTAGTACCAGCTTTAAGCATGAACATTGTATGAGGGTCTTGCTTAATGCGAGACGGCTACTCATTTAAGTCAGATAATAATGGTTGTTCTATTTGTATGAGTGATATGTTTTATGGTCATGCTCCGCTGGTGAATGGTTTATTCTTATGAATCTCGATTTTGATGTTACGCATATTCATAGTGTGAGTACCAAAAGATGTAAAGTTGATAATGATAGTCCCACATACTTGTGGCACTGCCGCCTTGGTCATATCGGTGTTAAGCGCATGAAGAAGCTCCATACTGATGGACTATTAGAGTCTCTTGACTTTGAATCATTTGACACATGCGAACCGTGCCTCATGGGCAAGATGACTAAGACTCCATTCTCAGGAATAATGGAGAGAGAAACCGACTTATTGGAAATAATACATACTGATGTGTGTGGTCCAATGAACGTTGAAGCTCGCGGTGGCTATCTTATGTTCTCACTCTCACCGATGATTTGAGTAGGTATGGGTATATCTACTTGATGAAGCACAAATCTGAGACATTTGAAAAGTTCAAGGAATTTCAGAGTGAGGTCGAGAATCAACGTGACACAAAAATGAAGTGTCTACGATCTGATCGTGGAGGAGAATATTTGAGTCACGAGTTTGGCACACACCTAAGGAAGTGTGGAATCGTTTCACAACTGACGCCGCCTGGCACACCGCATCGCAACGGAGTGTCTGAACGTTGTAATCACACTTTATTAGATATGGTACGATCTATGATGTCTCTTACCAACTTAACGCTATCATTTTGGGGATACGCATTAGAAACTGCAGCATTCACTTTAAATAGGGCACCGTCTAAATCCGTCAAGACAACACCGTATGAACTATGGTTTGGCAAGAAACCTAAGTTGTCGTTTCTTAAAGTTTGGGGCTGCGATGCTTATGTGAAGAAACTTCAACCAGAAAAGCTCGAACCCAAAGCGGAGAAATGCGTATTCATAGGATACCCTAAGGAAACTATTGGGTATACCTTCTATCTTAGATCCGAAGGTAAAACCTTTGCTGTCAAGAACGGATCCTTTCTAGAGAAAGAGTTTCTCTCGAAAGAAGTAAGTGGGAGGAAGGTAGAACTTGATGAGGTAATTACACCCCCTCTCGAACAGGATAGTAGCGCAGCGCGGGAAGTTGTTCCTGTGGCGCCTACAACAACTGAAGAGGAAGTTAATGATAATGATCATGAAGCTTCGGATCAAGTTACTACTGAACCGCGAAGGTCCACGAGGGCACGCTCCGCACCAGAGTGGTACGGCAACCCTGTGATGGAAATCATGTTGTTAGACAACGGTGAACCTTCGAACTATGAAGAAGCGATGGCGGGCCCGGATTCCAACAAATGGCTTGAAGCTATGAAATCTGAGATAGGATCCATGTATGAGAACAAAGTATGGACTTTGGTGGACTTGCCCGATGACCGGCGAGCCATAGAAAATAAATGGATCTTCAAGAAGAAGACTGATGCAAACGGTAGTTTAACCGTTTATAAAGCTCGACTTGTCGCAAAGGGTTTTCGACAAATTCAAGGAATTGACTACGAAGAGACTTTCTCTCCCGTAGCGAAGCTTAAATCAGTCCGAATCATGTTAGCAATTGCCGCCTTTTATGATTATGAAATTTGGCAAATGGACGTCAAAACAGCGTTCCTTAACGGGAACCTTAAGGAAGAGTTGTATATGATGTAACCAGAAGGTTTTGTCGACCCTAAGGGTGCTAACAAAGTGTGCAAGCTCCAGCGCTCCATCTATGGGATGGTGCAAGCATCTCGGAGTTGGAACATTCGCTTTAATGAGGTGATTAAAGCGTTTGGGTTCATACAGGTTTACGGAGAAGCCTGTCTGTACAAGAAAGTGAGTGGGAGCTCTGTAGCTTTCCTCATACTGTATGTGGATGACATATTATTGATGGGGAATGACATGGAGATGTTGGAGAGCATAAAGGCCTATTTGAACAAGAGTTTTTCAATGAAGGACCTTGGAGAAGCTGCATACATATTAGGCATCAAAATCTATAGAGATAGATCGAGACGCCTCATTGGTCTTTCGCAAAGTACATACCTTGACAAGATATTGAAGAAGTTCAATATGGAAAACTCAAAGAAAGGGTTCTTGCCTGTTTTGCAAGGTATGAGATTGAGTAAGACTTAGTCGCCGACCACGGTAGCAGATAGAGAGAAGATGAGTTCTGTCCCCTACGCTTCAGCCGTAGGCTCTCTTATGTATGCCATGCTGTGTACCACACCTAATATAAACCTTACCATAAGTTTGGTATGGAGGTACCAAAGTGATCCCGGTATGGAACACTGGACAGCGGTCAAGAATATCCTTAAGTACCTAAAAAGGACTAAGGTAATGTTTCTCGTTTATGGTGGTGACGAAGAGCTCGTTGTAAAGGGTTATGTCGACACTAGATTCGACACAGATCCGGATGACTCTAAGTCATAGACCGGATACGTATATGTTTTGAATGGTGGGGCAGTGAGCTGGTGCAACAGCAAGCAAGAAGTCGTGGCAGCATCTACATGTGAAGCGGAGTACATAGCTGCTTCAGAAGCGGCTCATGAAGGAATTTGGATGAAGGAGCTCATCACCCACCTTGGAGTGGTTCCAAGCGCGTCGGGTCCAATGACACTCTTCTGTGATAACACTGGGGCCATTGCCATAGCCAAGGAGCCCAGGTTTCACCAGAAGACGAAGCACATCAAACGCCGCTACAACTCCATCCAGGACCATGTCTAGAGTGGAGTAATAGAGATTTGTAAAGTACACACGGATCTGAATGTTGCAGACCCTTGACTAAACCTCTTCCACGAGCAAAACATGTTCAACACCATAATGCTATGGGTGTTCAATACATCACAATGTAACTAGATGATTGACTCTAGTGCAAGTGGGAGACTGTTGGAAATATACCCTAGAGGCAATAATAAAATGGTTATTATCATATTTCCTTGTTCATGATAATCGTCTATTGTTCATGCTATAATTGTATTAACAGGAAACAATAATTCATGTGTGAATAAATAGATCACAATGTGTTCCTAGCAAACCTCTAATTGGCTAGCTCGTTAGTCAATAGATGATCATGGTTTCCTGATCATGGGCATTAGATGTCATTGATAATGGGATCACATCATTGGGAGAATGATGTGATGGACAAGACCCAATCCTAAGCGTAGCACTAGATCGTATTGTTCGTATGCTAAAGCTTTTCTAATGTCAAGTATCTTTTCCTTCGATCGTGAGATTGTGCAACTCCCGGATACCGTAGTAGTGCTTTGGGTGTATCAAACGACACAACATAACTGGGTGACTATAAAGGTGCACTACGGGTATCTTCGAAAGTGTCTGTTGGGTTGGTACGAATCGAGATCGGGATTTGTCACTCCGTGTGACGGAGAGGTATCTCTGGGCCCACTCGGTAGAACATCATCATGAGCTCAATGTGACTAAGGAGTTAGTCACACGATGACGTGCTACAGAACGAGGAAAGAGACTTACCGTAACGAGATTGAACAAGGTATGGGTATACCGATGATCGAATCTCGAGCAAGTTCTATACCGACATACAAACAGAATTGTATACGGGATTGATTGAATCCTTGACATCGTGGTTTATCCGATGAGATCATCGTGGAGAAAGTGGGAGCCACCATGGGTATCCAAACCCCGCTGATGGTTATTAGCCGGAGAGGTGTCTCGGTCATGTCTGC
Source organism: Hordeum vulgare subsp. vulgare (assembly GCF_904849725.1). NCBI lineage: Eukaryota > Viridiplantae > Streptophyta > Magnoliopsida > Poales > Poaceae > Hordeum > Hordeum vulgare. Next base: position 26,274,117 of record NC_058523.1, on the reverse strand, counting down.
CTGTCTCCCGAACCCGTAGGATCTACACACTTAAGGTTCGATGACGCTAGGGTTATAGGGAATTGTTATACGAGGTTATAAAAAGTTGTTCGGAGTCCCGGATGAGATCCCGGATGTCACGAGGAGCTCCGGAATGGTCCGGAGGTAAAGATTGATATATAAGACGGATGGTTTCGGACACCGAAAGTGTTTCGGGCGTCACCGGTAACGTACCGGGACCACCGGAGGTGGCCCCGAGGGTCCACCGGAAGGGGGCAACGACCCCGGGAGGCTAGATGGGCCAAGTGCGGGAGGGAACCAGCCCCTAGGTGGGCTGGTGCGTCTCCCACACTCAGTCCAAGGCGCAGGAGGTGGAGAGGGGGGGAAACCATAGCGTAGGTGGGCCTAAGGCCCACCAGAAGGGTTCGCCACCCCTCCTCCCCCCTTGACCTCCGCACCTCCCCCCATCTAGGGCTGCCGCCCCTCCCAGGAGAGGGAAACCCTCAAGGGGGCGCATCCCCTCCCTCCCCCTATATATAGTGGGCACTTTTGGGCTTTTGGAGACACAATTTTCTCTCTCCCTCGGCGCAACCCTGCTCTTCTTTCTCCTCCTCTGTGCCGGTGCTTGGCGAAGCCCTGCCGGGAGACCTCGTCTCTCCATCGACACCACGCCGTCGTGCTGCTGGAGATCTTCCCCAACCTCTCCCTCCTTCTTGCTGGATCAAGGTGCGGGAGACGTCACCGGGCTGCACGTGTGTTGAACGCGGAGGTGCCGTAGTTCGGCACTAGATCAGAATCACACCGCGATCTGAATCGCCGCGAGTACGACTCCATCAACCGCATTCTAGTAACGCTTCCGCTTAGCGATCTTCAAAGGTACGAAGATGCACTCACCCCTCTCTCGTTGCTGGTCTAGGAAGATCTGAATATGCGTAAGAATTTTTTTGAATTTATGGTACGTTACTCAACAGGATATACTCTTGATGATCTTAAGGGCATTAGTCCCACTCTATGCCAGCACAAAATTAAAACCGATCCTGATACCAAACTAGTTGCCGATCATCAACACAGATTATATCCTAAGATGAAAGAGGTAGTAAGAAAATAAATACTAAATATCTTGGAAGCAGGCATTATCTATCCTGTTTCTCATAGTGATTGGGTGAGTCCGGTGCATTGCGTCCCTAAGAAGGGAGGTATTACCATTGTCCCTAATGATAATGATGAATTGATCCCACAGAGGATTATTACTAGCTATAGGATGGTGATCGATTTTAGGAAATTGAATAAAGCCACTAGGAAAGATCATTACCCTTTGCCTTTTATCGACCAAATGCTAGAAAGACTGTCTAAACACACACACTTCTGCTTTCTAGATGGTTATTCTGGTTTCTCCCAAATACCCGTTGCACAATTTGATCAGGAGAAAACCACTTTCACCTGCCCTTTCGCTACCTTTGCTCACAAACGTATGCCTTTTGGCTTATGTAATGCACCTGCTACCCTTCAAAGATGTATGATGGCTATATTTTCTGACTTTTGTGAAACGATTGTTGAGGTTTTCATGGATGACTTCGCTGTTTACGGGTCTTCTTTTGATGATTGCCACAACAACCTTGATCGAGTCTTGCAGAGATGTAAAGACACCAACCTTGTCTTGAATTGGGAGAAGTGCCACTTTATGGTTAATGAAGGGATCGTCTTAGGACATAAAATTTCTGAAAGAGGTATTGAAGTCGATAAGGCTAAGGTTGATGCTATCGAGAAAATGCCATGCCCTACAAATATCAAATATAAGAAGTTTCCTTGGTCATGCTGGTTTCTATAGAAGGTTCATTAAGGACTTTTCTAAGATTTCTAGGCCTCTTACCAATCTCTTGCAAAAGGATATTCCTTTTGTTTTTGATGATGATTGTGAGGAAGCCTTCGAAATACTTAAAAAGGCCTTGATAACTGCGCCTATTGTTCAACCACCTAATTGGAACTTACCTTTTGAAATCATGTGTGATGCTAGTGATTATGCTGTTGGTGCTGTCCTAGGACAAAGAGTTGATAAGAAGTTGAATGTTATTCACTATGCTAGTAAAACTCTAGACAGTGCCCAAAGAAACTATGCTACTACGGAAAAGGAATTTTTAGCAGTCGTGTTTGCATGTGAAAAGTTCAAATCTTACATTGTAGATTCCAAGGTTACTATTCACACTGATCATGCTGCTATTAAGTACCTCATGGAAAAGAAAGACGCTAAACCTAGACTTATCAGATGGGTTCTCTTGCTACAAGAATTTGATTTGCATGTTGCTGATAGGAAGGGTGCTGAAAACCCCGTAACAGATAACTTGTTTAGGTTGGAGAATGTTCTTGATGACCCACAACCTATTGATGATAGCTTTCTTGATGAGCAACTGAATGTAACAGATAACTTGTCTAAGTTGGAGAATGTTCTTGATGACCCACAACCTATTGATGATAGCTTTCTTGATGAGCAATTGAATGTCATCAATGCTTCACGTAGTACACCGTGGTATGCTGATTATGCAAACTATATTGTTGCCAAATATATACCACATAGTTTCACATACCAACAAAACAAGAAATTCTTCTTTGATTTGAGACATTAATTTTGGGATGATCCTCACCTTTATAAGGAGTAGATGGTGTTATTAGACGTTGTGTACCTGAACATGAACATGGACAGATCCTACATAAGTGTCACTCCGAGGCTTACGGAGGACACCATGCGGGAGATAGAACTGCACACAAGGTATTGCAATCAGGTTGCTATTGGCCCACTCTCTTCAAGGGATGCCCATAAGTTTGTCTTGTCTTGTGACGAATGTCAAAGAATAGGTAATATCAGTAAACGTTAGGAAATGCCTATGAATTATTCAGTTTTCATTGAACCATTTGATGTTTGGGGCTTTGATTATATGGGACCTTTTCCAAAAGCCAACGGGTATACTCATATCCTAGTTGCTATTGATTACGTTACTAACTAGGTAGAAGCTATCCCAACTAGTAGTGCTGATCACAACACCTCTATCAGGATGCTTAAAGAAGTTATTTTCCCTAGATTTGGAGTCCCTAGATATCTAATGACTGATGGTGGTTCACATTTTATTCATGGTGCTTTCCGTAAAAGCTTGCTAAGTATTATGTCAACCATAGAATTGCATCTCCCTATCATCCTCAGTCCAGTGGTCAAGTAGAGCTAAGTAATAGAGAGATTAAACTAATTCTGTAAAAGACTGTCAATAGGTCTAGAAAGAATTGGTCTACGAATCCCGATGATGCACTGTGGGCTTATAGAACTGCTTATAAGAATCCCATGGGCATGTCTCCGTACAAAATGGTTATGGTAAAGCATGTCATTTATCTCTTGAGCTAGAGCATAAGGCTTATTGGGCAATCAAAGAGCTCAACTTTGATTTCAAACTTGCTGGTGAGAAGAGCTTATTTGATATTAGCTCACTTGATGAATGGAGAGCTCATGCATATGAAAATTCCAAGTTGTTCAAAGAAAAGGTTAAGAGGTGGCTTGATAAAAGGATACAAAAACGTGAGTTCAATGTAGGTGATTATGTCTTGCTATATAATTCTCGTTTAAGATTTTTTGCAGGCAAGCTTCTCTCTAAATGGGAAGGTCCTTACATTGTTGAGGAAGTATATCGTTCTGGTGCCATCAAGATCAACAACATGGAAGGTAATTTTCCAAGAGTGGTAAATGGGAAAAGAATCAAGCATTATATTTCAGGTACTCCCATAAATGTTGAAAGCAATATTATCAATACCATAACTCCAGAGGAGTACATAAGGGATATTTATCAGCCTGTTTCAGACCCCGAAAACGAAGATGTATGTGATTCGGTAAGTAAACCGACTCCAAAACTTTTCCAATAGGAATTTTTCTCCGTTTTGGATTTTTTAGAAAAATAGAAAAATTTAAAGTAGTCCGGAAAGCGCACGAGGAGGCGACAAGCCTGCCAGGTGCGTACCACCCCCTCGCCGCGCCTCGGGGGCTTGTGACCACCTCGTGTGCCTCCCGGACTCTGTTTTCTTGCGGAGTACTCCTTCTGGTCGGAAAAAAAATCATTATAAATTCTGCCGAAAGGTGTGACCCTCGTATCACGCAATTATCCTCTGTTTTCATTTCGAGCCTATTTCTGCCGCAGATTTAGGGCAAGATGTCTTCTCAAGATTCAGAGGGGGAGAGCTATGTGGCCGATTACCTTGCTAATTCTAAGGTCTATGGGGACTTGGGTCACTATGGTTGGACCACTGACGAGGAAGAAGATTATGATCCCAAGGGGAAGGAAGGAACAAGTTCCGATGAAGAGGAGGTCCTCTACCCCAACCTGGAGACACATATGTGGAGTTCAAAAAGTCAAGCCTCCCTGACTCAAGGAACAAGCCTAAGATTTTGTTTAACCCTTCTCGTCTTTTGCAGGAGAGTAAGCAAGAATTATGCCAAAGGGTGTTGAGGCTTGAAGAGGAAATTAACGATCTGAAGGAGCAGAACTTTGTGCTCAAGAGGAAATTAAACAAATTCAAGAACTCTGCAACAACTCCACCACTATCACCTCCAAAGGAAGACAACTAAGCACGGGTATGGGCAATCCCCTTGGCTTGTGCCAAGCTTGGGGGAGTTGCCCCGGTATCGTATCACCATCACACCTTTTGCCTTTACCTTTTCTTAGTTCGATCCTTTTTGGTTTTATCTTTCTCTAGTAGAATAAAGTTCTTAGTGTTCTAGGCTTGAGTTTTGCTTTGTGTCAGCCCCGATGTATTCGAGTTCGTGAGTCATATAATAAAGAGTGTTTTAGTTAAGGGCCTTGCTTCATGCCATGATCTGAAAGAAAAGAATGATAGAAGAACAAAAGCATGAAAGATCATGTAATGATCTTATGGGAAGTGATGACTCCACATATAAAAAGAATGTTGATTGAAACTTGTTGTGGGTGGACAAACGTAGACCTTGGTCATTGCTGCAATTAATAGGAAGTAACAAAGAAGGAGAGGTTCACATATAAATATATCATCTTTGACACCATCTATGATTGTGAACACTCACTAAACTATTACATGCTTAGAAGTAGATGTTGGACAAGGAAGACAACATAATGAATTATGTTTGCTTGGTTCCGAACAATGATTATATGACTAGAGATTCCTTAGCATGTGACGATTTCTTCCACCTCATCAGCCAAAACTTTCGCACTAAGTAGAGATACTACTTGTGCATCCACAAACCATCAACCCCAATTTTGCCATGAGAGTCCACCATACCTACCTATGGATTGAATAAGATCCCTCAAGTAAGTTGTCATCGGTGCAGGCAATAAAAATTGCTCCCTAAATATGTATGATCTATTAGTGCGTGGAAAATAATCTTTGTACGAACCTGTGATGAGGAAGACATAAAAGCGACAGACTGCATAATAAAGTTCTTTATCACAAGAGGCAATATAAAGTGACGTTCCTTCACACTAAGAGGACACACATCCAAACCTCATAAGCGCATGACAACCTCTACTTCCCTCTGCGAAGGGTCTATCTTGTATCTTTACTTTTTTCCCTTGAAAGATTCATGGTGATCTACACCAATTCCTTATCTCGCCTTTATCTTGGCTAATGTCATATGCTAGGGAAAGATCTATATTCATATGTCAACTTGGAAGTAAGTATTCATGAATTATTATTGTTGACATTACCCTTGAGGCACATAGTTGGTAGGCGAAACAATAAGCCCCTATCTTTCTCTGTGTCCGACTGAAACTTTGATCTCATGAGTACCATGTGAGTTGTAGCAATTGTAGAAGACGAAAGGATGATTGAGTATGTGGATTTGCTTTACAAGTTCTTATTTGACCCTTTCCGATGTTATGATAAATTGCAATTGCTTCAATGACTATAGGCTATTGGTTGTTAATTCTCAATAAGGTTCTTGATCCATACTTTACTTTGTGAAGGAATTATCACTTTAGCATAAGAGATGATATGATGATATTGCTGTCCTAACTATGATCATGATGCCTGCATGTCCATATCTTGTTTTGTCGACACCTCTCTCTCTAAACATGTGGGCATATTTATTGATCTCGGTTTCCGCTTGAGGACAAGCGAAGTCTAAGCTTGGGGGAGTTGATACGTCCATTTTGCATCATACTTTTATGTTGATATTTATCACTTTATGGGCTGCTATTACACTTCACGATACAATACTTATGCATTTTCTCTCTTATTTTGCAAGGTTTACATGAAGAGGGAGAATGTCGGCAGCTGGAATTCTGGCCTGAAAAAGGAGCAAGTTTGAGATACCTATTCTGCGCAACTCCAAAATCCATGAAAATCAACGAGGAATTATTTTGGAATTTATAAAAAATACTGGGCAGAAAAAGTACCAGAGGGGAGCCACCAGGAGGCCACAAGCCTGCTAGGCGCGACCTACCCCCCTGGCCGCACCTAGGGGGCTTGTGGGCTCCCAGTTGGCCCTTTGGCTCCCCTCTTTTGCTATAAGGAGGGTTTCGTTCCACAAAAATCAAGAGGAGGCTTTCGGGAGGAATCGCTGCCGCCACTAGGCGAAACTTGAGCAGAACCAATCTAGAGCTCTAGCAGGGTCGTCCTGCCGGGGAAACTTCCGTCCCGGAGGGGGAAATCGTCGCCATCGTCATCACCAACACTCCTCTCATCGGAGGGGACTCATCACCATCAACATCTTCATCAGCACCATCTCATCTCCAAACCCTAGTTCATCTCTTGTAACCAATCTCCGTCTCGCGACTCCGATTGGTACTTGTAAGGTTGCTAGTAGTGTTAATTACTCTTTGTAGTTGATGCTAGTTGGATTACTCGGTGGAAGATTATATGTTCAGATCCTTGATGCTATTCAATACCTCTCTGGTCATGAATATTATTATGCTTTGTGAGTAGTCACTTTTGTTCCTGAGGACATGGGATAAGTCTTGCTATAAGTAGTCATGTGAATTTGGTATTCGTTCGATATTTTGATGCGTTGTATGTTATTTTTCCTCTAGTGGTGTTATGTGAACGTCGATTACATAACACTTCACCATTATTTGGGCCTAGAGGAAGGCATTGGGAAGTAGTAAGTAGATGATGGGTTGCTAGAGTGACAGAAGCTTAAACCCTAGTTTATGCGTTGCTTCGTAAGGGGCTGATTTGGATCCACTAGTTTAATGCTATGGTTAGACTTTGTCTTAATTCTTAATTCGTAGTTGCGGATGCTTGCGAGAGGGGTTAATCATAAGTGGGATGTTTGTCCAAGTAAGGGTAGCACCCAAGCACCGGTCCATCCACATATCAAACTATCAAAGTAGCGAGCGCGAATCATATGAACATGATGAAAACTAGCTTGACAGAAATTCCCGTGTGTCCTCGGGAGCGCTTTACCTCCTATACGAGTTTGTCCAGGCTTGTCCCTTGCTACAAAAGGGATTGGGCCACTTTGCTGCACCGTTGTTACTTTTGTTACTTGCTACTTGCTGCGAATCATCTTACCACACAACTATCTGTTACCGATAATTTCAGTGCTTGCAGAGAATACCTTGCTGAAAACCACTTGTCAGATCCTTCTGCTCCTCGTTGGGTTCGACACTCTTACGTATCAAAAGGACTAGATAGATCCCCTACACTTGTGGGTCATCAGGCTCACTACCGCCACCCCCAAGAAGCAAAGGAAGAGACCGACCAAGGTACCTAAAGGTGCCATAGATGCTTCAAGCAGCCAGCCACCTCTGAAACCCCTGGTGGTAGACAGAATACCTGTCGAAGGTAAGTCGTGTGTCCACATCGCCGATGAGCCGATCCTACCTGCCAAAGCGCTAGATCACATACTGAAAAATGATCTAAGGAGACTCCATGAAGATGTGCTGGCCAGAGAGAAAAACCTTCTGGTCGCGAAACATCCAAGATACCTGCTTTACGCGACTCATGTGTTGGGTGGGGAAGTTGTATGTCGATACCTGGCCCGCGAATTAGTTCCTCCTGCAATTTGGCTACATCTACAATATGTTCCACATGACCAAGCTGGATTTCCAATTCATCCGCATGTATGTGCTGTATCTCAACTCCATCATCAATATGGAGAGCATGAAATATATCTACGTCGCGGACCCATACTATATGCACAAGGGCTTCTTGGAAGTTTGCAAAGAGAACCGTGACTATTTGAGCAAGTACCTCAGTGAATTCATGATTGCTAATAAGGACAAGGAAGCGATTCTCCTGCCTTATCATCCCTCATAAGTCATCCACGCATATCCTTTCGTACATGTTAATCATTCCTTTGCAAGCATGGAGGCTAATTTGAGGTGTACTTAATTTGCGCAGCGGGGGCGGCACCGTCCTCATTGTTCTGTACCCGGAATACTCCCATGCTATGTACTTGGACTCGTCGAAGAACCTCAAGAAAAAGGATTACACGCATGTAAAGAGTGTTCTCGACTCTGCCCTGTGGACCTTCAGCCTGACTCGTGGATATATCAAGGTGAAAAAATACAGGAATAAAGCACCGGCTTTCGGCCATAAGACCGACTTCTGCTGCATCCAGCAACCTTACAGCAGTACGGCTGATGGATTCTACATCATGCATCACCTGATGGAGTTCAGTAGGGATAATCAATGCCTTCGCATGTCAGCTACTACCGAAGATGCCGAGATTGTCAGCTGGGCCACAAGCATAGGAAAGACACCGGATCATCGAATCCGAGCTGAATTTTATCACGTACAGTGTGAACTAGCCCAAGTGATCATGAAGCAAGTCCTTGAACCAACGGGCATGTTCTACAATGGGGCAATCACGCGAGTTGATGTCCGAGCACTGCTAGTCGCTCAGCGTGTGGACATGAAGCCTTTCACAAAGCTTGGGTGCATCCTCCATGACTATGAAGATTGGAACGACGACCTGTACGACTGATTGTCAATGACAATGTGATGTAACTAAACCGTGGTCCTGAACTAGCGTGCCTTATCACTATAGTCTTTCTATGGCAAAACTTTAAAATTATGCACGGCGAAACTATGTGATGTAACTAAACCGTGGTCCTGAACTAGAGTAGATCGTTCTAGATAATTAGTTTAGGTATGAGGAACTTCGTCATTTATGTTTACTATTGGTTGCTTTTATTTTGCTAATCATGCCTCTTTGTTTTCTTAAGTACATTATGTTGCATATTATCGTTCAAATCAACAACTCACGATGCAGGTACCTAGATCAGAGATGGCGAAGGACTACTACATCGTGTACGTTGGGAGGGTTCCAGGAGTCTACGACCACTGGCCAGCCGCTCAGGCCCAGGTGCACAGGTACCCGGGTTCTACCCACAGAGGGTTCGACACCAGAGCCGAAGCGGAAAGTAGTTACTTGAGGTGGCCACTCCAGCATGAGCAGGGGCGGGACCGCCGGTACTACATAGTCACGCTCTTCCTCATGCTGATCGCTCTTCTCTTCTACATCATGTTGTAGATAGAGATGATGAAACTTGTGGGTGTGTCATGACCATGTAGTTGCACTTATTCAAGACATGACATGATCGCACTTATGTATCGCTATTTTCGAGATTATGTGATGATATTTTGTGTTGAATGATGATGATGATGATGATGGTATGACGAGACTATTGTATGTCTAGGATATGTGAGAATGGTGTATGTTTAATATGATGTGATGAAACTATTGTATAGAATCTATATAAATACATCACAAATACGTAGAGGGTGCAAAGCTGTGAAAGCAGCAGAAGTTAGCAGTAGCGCTGGTAAATACTTACCAGTAGCGCTACTTAGTAGCAGCGCTTACTATGAGCAAGCGCTACTACTATAGTTAGAAGTAGCCCTGGGCAGGGAAGCACTACTGCTAATACTACTTACAAGTAGCGCTGCCCATACCTACGCTACTACTAGGGCTTAGCTGTAGCGCGATAGCAGTAGCGCTCGACCCAGCACTACTGCTATGCATATTTCCAGCGCTACTACTAGGGTTTAGTAGTGCTCTGTACTAGATATGGACACAATAGCTTGTTTCTTTGCATACCAAGAACCAGGTTAGGCCCATAGAAAATTGCAAACCCACCTATATGGATCTTCTGTCATCTAGGCAACCAGCCCAATCTGCATCTGAGAAAGCACTAACAAGTGTGGAGGATGACTTGTTGAATGTGAGACCCATGGTTAGTGTATTTTTGGTATACCTTAGGATTCGTTTTGCTGCTGTCCAGTGAGTTGTGGTAGGTGCATGAATAAATTGGTATACTTTATTTATTGCAATAGAAATATCAGGTCCGGTAAGAGTAAAATACTGCAAACCACCAACCAAGCTTCTGTCACTACATGAAATATGTCAACTTGCGACCATCAATATTGGTCGCTCAAAGGTCATTGTTTTACATTTATGACCTTTCTATGATCAAAATGGGTTGGTCAAAAGCTGACCGTCTTTAATGAAACTTAACGACCAAAATAAAAGGTCGTAGAGTTTACGACCAATTGCATTGGTCACTAGCAGCCTTCCCAGGCCACGTCGGATCCAATGTGGCACACTGTGTGGCAAAATTATGACCAAACCAAATGGTCCTAGATCAGAATCAGCCCGGTCCAGTGTAGCTGTCTATATGGGCCGAGCCCAATAATTAAACCCATTTAACATATTATTTTATGATAATTTCTGTTAGCTGCGTGGACCTGGGCCAACAATTCAGCCTTTGTAATTTTTGTGTGTGTCCCTTTTGACAGCGGATTTTCTTTTCGGTATTTTATTTTTCTAGACTGTTTCTTTGCTAGGCTCTCTTGTTTTTCCTCGAGAAATAATTCTCCTATATAACTTGGGCTAGGCCGAAACAATTGATCAAGTCCAAAAAATATATTAGGCCATTGACATTACAATAAATCACACCACAAGCTAACTTGGGACTAACCCAATTCCGATACATTTTCAAAGGAACATGGAAGCCCAAAATATAATATTGCATTTCTAGCGTCTTCCTCCGGTATGTGTCAGCAAATCGCATAGCAACCCTCATGGAGTGCTTTAGGAACTTATCAGCGTAGCGACGGACACATGCATGACTCCTCTTGCTTGTCCAGCGTCTTCCTTGGGATTGTGTGAACACAGTCCTTGAAGCATGTCTCCACCAGCGCATTGTACATACATAGACTGAAACAAAAAAAGCTAAATCATAAGCATTGTGCATTTGTAGATGTTAAAATGTGAAAACGAGCAAATGGTTGGTTAATTTTTTTGAAAGGGAATAAGCATTATTAGGTTGTGGTAGGGGTGACCGATTTATAAATGACTAATCTGTCCACCCGACTATATACAGTGTATTTATGTCACAAGGATGAAGAGTTATTCTAGTAGGTAATACTATTTTCAAACAAACACGACAACATTATATCACAACAAATGTTAATTACATTACATGTGGCAAGATACACAATCACATAGATGTTCTAAAACAAAATTAATAAACTTTATCAACTCCAGCATAAACCGATGGAACAATTCAGAAAGTAATAACAGAAATAGCAATTTAGTGAACATCTGTAAGAACTAACAAAACTAATCCATATAACATAAGTTTCTGCACTTTTGGTACGAGAATCTACACCAAAGAATAAGACCATTGCATCTGAATGGCTTAAAAAACAAAAATACACAATAAACATACTGTATTTTAACTTACGGGTTAATCAGCAAGATATTTAACGCAAGGATTCACGCTTCAACGAGAATAGGCACGAACCCAACTCAGCTAGGTGAGATAATCCGACCTCAATAGCCACTCAAACCAAAGTAGAACATGGCAGATAACGAACTACAATGCATTGAAATTAATATCAGGTCTTAGCTATCTAAGGAAAATAACAGGCAGCTCAAATTTAAATGTATCTCGCGTGATTTGGAACTTGAAGGGGCTGCAAAGTAACAAAAACCATGTGGATACTGTTAGGACATAAGACCGTGGCGATGAACTTGGCGTGGCTCGAGTGTGTATGGGCGCGCACCAGACACGTCGGGTGCACCGAGTACACGGTGTAGGTGTGCGTGTGTAGGCGTGTGTGGTGCACGGGGGTGACCGGGCACGCGCGCACCGTAGGCGGGAATGTAGGAGGAGGCTGTTGGCGAGCGGGCGCGGTGATCGCGGGGCGATCCAGGACTTCGTGCGTGGACTGGGTGCGCGAGAGCGCGTCCTGGGCGCGCGAGACGGGCGTATCAGCGCGAGCGAGTGGAGGCGTGGGTGCGTGCCCAGTGCGCTGGCTCGGGTATAAAGCCGCAGAGGGCATCGTTGTAATGGTGTGGGACATCGAGTTCGTGCTCGAGGGAATACAGAGGGAGGCGTTCGTGCGCCGGAAAAACAAACCCTAGCGTCTACCCCGTCTACCCCCCCTTCCTCTTCCTCTTGCTTGCTGGCTCGAGCGACCGAGAGAGGGAGCGCGCGGGAGAGGTAGAGCCGGCGAGTGTAGACACCAACACTTGGTATCAGAGCCACCAGGTTCGGGAAGGGCGCGCGGAGCTCGCCGGCGATGGCGCTCGTCCCCTACGGCGGTGGGTCGGGGACCTCACTGTCAAAGGCGGTCCCAATGCTCACCGGCGGCAACTACACCACCTGGGTGATCAAGGTTGAGGCCAACCTCGACGCAGCCGGGCTGTGGGAGGCGGTCGTACCGCCGGAGGACGCGGCGGCGGCGGTGATCGCGAAAAAGGACAAGCCGGCGCGGGCGTATCTGCTCTCAGCGCTCGCGGAGGATCTCTTGTTGCAGGTCTCGCCCAAGAAGACGGCGGCGGAGGTCTGGGCCAGTCTGAGGGCTCGGTATGTTGGAGCAGACCGAGTCCGGGCAGCGCGGCTGGGCACTCTCCGGGGAGAGTTCGAGCTCTTGCATATGGAGGAGGACGAGACGCTGGACCAGTTCGCGGGAAAGCTCGGAGGCACGACGGCGCGGTTCGCGGGGCTCGGGTCGATGCTGGAGGACGACGCGCTGGTGAAGAAGCTGCTCGATTCCGTGCCGGACCGCATGTACGCGGCGGTGGCCGGAATCGAACAGTTCTGCGACGTCTCCACCATGGCCTTCGAGGAAGCGCTAGGGCGTCTGAAGGCGTTCGACGAACGGCTGCGTCGACGCGGACAGGGAGGTGGCGCAAGGGAGGAAGGCCAGCTGATGCTCACGTCTGAACAATGGCGTGCGCGGGAGCGACGTGGGCGCGCCGGTGCGAGGGACGACGACGACGGCAGGAGCGTGGAGTCGAGCGCTCGAGGGAATCGTCGCGGGCGTTGCTACCACTGCAATGAACGCGGCCACTTCAAGAGGGAGTGTCCGAGGAGGGAGAAGGCGGCGGCGCCGGAGCGAGCCCTGATGGGGGAGATCGACGTCGAGGACGCCGGGCTTCTCTAGGCCACGGTCTCGGGGGTGATTGTTAGGACATAAGACCGTGGCGGTGAACTTGGCGTGGCTGGAGCGTGTATGGGCGCGCACCAGACACGACGGGTGCATCGGGTACACGGTGTAGGTGTGCGTGTGTAGGCGTGTGTGGTGCACGGGGGTGACCGGGCACGCACGCGCACCGTAGGCAGGAATGTAGGAGGAAGCTGTTGGCGAGCGGGCGCGGTGATCGCGGGGCGATCCAGGACTTCGTGCGTGGACTGGGTGCGCGAGACGGGCGGATCAGCGCGAGCGAGTGGAGGCGTGGGTGCGTGCCCAGTGCGCTGGCTCGGGTATAAAGCCGCAGAGGGCATCGTTGTAATGGTGTGGGACATCGAGTTCGTGCTCGAGGGAATACAGAGGGAGTCGTTCGTGCGCCGGAAAAACAAACCCTAGCGTCTACCCCGTCTACCCCCGCCCCCCCTTCCTCTTCGTCTTGCTTGCTGGCTCGAGCGACCGAGAGAGGGAGCGCGCGGGAGAGGTAGAGCCGGCGAGTGTAGACACCAACAGATACCTGAAACTATCTCTTTTGAAAAGAAGACACTTTCATCAAGTTTAGCACATGTGTCACCAGACACTGCCAAATTCTCCTCATGCTCCTGGTGTACTAACAGAAGCTTCATTCATTGTAGGCCCAAGCCCAACAATAGGAACAACAAGAATCAGGTCTCCACCATCTGCAGAAATCAGGCCAAGAAAATGTGATCTCAGTCAACACGGAACCAACTGTGTCTGAAGAAATGCAGAAGTCAAGTAAGCCTACTACAAAACAGAATGTGTGGAGTGCCAAATGTGCTATGCAGAAGCAATATTCACCTATCCATGAATATACTCGTACCACTGCAAAAGCAAGCAATCAACAGTGAGCTGCAAGCGCACCTCCAATGGTTTGCTTGTACAGGCGCTGGTTGCTGTAATTGGAGAATACGATGACATCCCCTTGCACGGCGAACGCGCCACCGCCGTACTCCTGCGCCAGCGACCATACGACGAACTCCTGCGCGTCACATCCAAACCTCTGTCGTCTGCGCCGACCCCTTCCTTCATCAGAACCGCATGTTTGGGGAAGAGGGAACTCAAAGCATCAGCGTCACGCGCTGTCAACAACGAGGGGAAGCCAGAGGGAGTGAGTGACGGGTTGTACATTAGGGGTAGACTGTTTTCCTAGGTCAACTTAAGGTCCCGTATAGACGTGAGTGTCCTACAAGTCACTGATGTAGTCTCGACCTCACTCGGTAACAGTGTCCTTACTCGGTTACATGAAGTCACTCATATCACCTTGTGACAGTCGGACACCCCCGACACTCGGTCAACAGCAAGGTGAGGACAATGAAGAGGTTGCAACGGCTAAGGACTTAAACTACCACATGAAGTGCAGTGACAAGTTACGCCGAAGTTAAAGCTGTAGTTTCTAGTAACTTACGTAGTTATTAACATTATTTGCCCTTGTAATGAAGCTCGGCCGGTCGTGGTGCCCCCTATATAACCCACCCCCGGGCTCCTACTCAAGGGTTAAGCATTCTATACTATTACACTAGTAGAAAAACTACTTTACGTGAGATACTTTAGTTTCGACTTGTAAACTGACCGACACTAGTCTGACCATTAGTGTCGGTTCCAACGTCTAGGGGGGACGGGCATCATTAGTCCCGGTTCGTGTTGAACCTCTAGTACTGGTTCGTGACATGAACCAGGACTAAAGGGGTGGTGGCAGGCTAGTGTCAGGCTGGGGGCCCACTAGCACCTTTAGTCGCGGTTCGTGGCACGAACCTACTAGAAGCTCACATTAAGTACCGGTTTGTGTCATGAACCGGGACTAAAGGCCACTACAAGAAATATGTTCGTTTATGACAAAAATATAACGACCATGGTTTATTGGTCATAGATAAATGACCAAATTTTACAAAATGGTCAAGGGATGTCCAAGGGGGTCTAAACCCCCCACCATTGTGACAATTTCTGTCAAAAAATTCATTACCTCATCGCGCTAATTGGTCATGAAATATATAACACTATCCATGGCCTTATTTTGGGTCCACCTTGACCAAATAAATATGGTCATATGCCCAAGTAAGGGTGGCTGGACACACACCTCAACATGTTTCCCTCTGTGTCATGTATACATGTAGTAATTTTGTCTATGTGTCAGCCATGCATGTAAAAGCAACCTACACGTGCACGACCAACGATGGGCCTCGCTACCCGACAAGTCTCAAATTTGACGCGCGGGACTAACAGACCTAACGATATTGGTCCCTTGATGAATATGCATTTTTAACGTTGTTTCATTTGAAAAGAAATCAAAACCCTATGCAATGTAAGGAGACCATTAGGCCCATATAGTGGATTATTTATACTAGTGTTGTCATCAAACCCTCTACCTATGGAGCTCGCCGCCGCTCTTGTTAATGTATTGTTTAGATGTCATATTTCTACTACTCTCTCATCATCTCAAAATAATTTGAAATAAACCACGATTTGTATTTTGGAACGGATGGAGTACATGATTTAGGCATGGCATCATGGCATCTTTGTAATGATTTTTGCATGTTCTAAAAAATATTATAGTATGCAGGTTTAATTTTCTATCTTGTGCAATTGTTGCTTAACTAGAATTTCTCAAACTAGATAAGAATTAAAATTACTATAATTCTTGTTAGTTTGCTACGTAATAGCAAAATAGATTACCTTTTTTGTAAAAAAATTAGAATACTCGTTTCTTATACGTTAATGGTATTAGCAGTTTCTATCGAATCCACAAACCACATTGGTGTGTTAACACTAAATGCCTATCAATTTTCAAACTCATGCCAACTCATTCCTTAGGCTCGCACCATATGTCCACTAATGCTCGCGTTAAATTTCCCTGTTTCCGCAAATCGATTACCCGCGCCTTCTCAGCCCAAAACGGAGCAGCCCATGTGATATAAAATGTATGAAACCCTAACTTGTCCCGAACCCACTCCAGCGCCGCCACCCCCTCCCCTTACCCCAGGTCTGGGATTCTCCCCACGACCCGTCCTCTCCTCCTAGTTGAGCCTCCACCTGTCCAGATCCATCCAATACACACACAGATACGGCCTAACCATCCCGCAACTGCGGTGAAAGGCCACCAGGACGACGTTGGTAACCACCAACCATCTCGAGACCCCGACGACGACGGGTAGCAAGAACCACTATTGCACCAGCCGTGCGCGTCACAACTGAGGGTGAGGCTTGATGGATCAACGCCTCGCTGACGTGGTCGCTGCCGCCTCTGCTGGAACAGCGCACGATGTGCTTGTCCCTGGATCAGCGGGGGCTGGGTGAGCCGCGTCGCTTGACTTGGTCAACTCAAATGGTCCCGGCGTTGGCAGCTAAAAGGCGTCGGACCATCGACTCGTGCCGCAGGAGGCGGTGCTTGTAGCGGCCAATGGGATGTGTGCATTGATACGTCTCAAACGTATCTATTATTTTTGATGGTTTCACGCTGTTATCTTGTCTTCTTTGGTTGTTTTATGTACCTTTTATATCTTTTTTGGGACTAACTTATTAAATCAGTGCCAAGTGCCAGTTCCTGTTTTTTTCCGTGTTTTTGACTCTTTTCAGATCTGATTTTGGAATGGAGTCCAAATGGAAGAAAAACCCCGAAATGATTTTTTTCCCGAACGGAAGAAGATCAGGAGGCCTTTGGGCCAAGCCAGGTGGGCTCCAGGGAGCCCACAAGCCCCCACTCCGCCACCAGGGGGGAGGCGGCGGTGGGTAGGCTTGTGGCCTCCCTGGCCGCCCCCTGACCTAGATCTTTGGCCTATAAATTCCCAAATATTCCGCAAAAAACCAGGGGAGCCTCGAAAATACTTTTCCGCCGCCGCAAGCTTCCGTTTTTGTGAGATCTCATCTGGAGATCCTTCCTGGCACCCTGCCGAAGGGGACTTCGGAGTTGGAGGGCTTCTTCATCATCATCATCACCCCTCAAATGACTCGTGAGTAGTTCACTTCAGACCTACGGGTCCGTAGTTAGTAGCTAGATGGCTTCTTCTCTCTCTTGGATCTTCAATACAAAGTTCTCCATGATCTTCATGGAGATCTATCCGATGTAATCTTCTTTGGCAGTGTGTTTGTCGAGATCTGATGAATTGTGGATTTGTGATCAGATTATCTATGATATATATTTGAGTCTTTGCTGATTTCTTATATGCATGATTTGATATCCTTGTAAGTCTCTCCGAGTCTTGGGTTTTGTTTGGCCAACTAGATCTATGATTCTTGCAATGGGATAAGTGCTTGGTTTTGGGTTCTGCCATGTGGTGACCTTTCCCAGTGACAGTAGAGGCAGCAAGGCACACATCAAGTAGTTGCCATCAAGGGTAAAAAGATGGGGTTTTTATCATTGGTTTGAGATTATCCCTCTACATCATGTCATCTTGCTTAAGGCGTTACTCTGTTCTCATGGACTTAATACACTAGATGCATGCTGGATAGCGGTCGATGTGTGGAGTAATAGTAGTAGATGCAGACGGTATTGGTCTACTTGTTTTGGACGTGATGCCTATAGAAATAATCTTTGCATAGATATCGTCACGACTTTGCGCAGTTCTATCAATTGCTCGACAGTAATTTGTTCACCCACCGTCTACTTGCTTTCATGAGAGAAGCCACTAGTAAACACTAGGGCCCCCGGGTGTATTCACATCCATCGTTTACATCTCCGCTTTTACTTTGCTTTGTTACTTTGTTGCTTTCAGTTCTCACTTGGCAAACAATCTATAAGGGATTGACAACCCCTTCATAGCGTTGGGAGCAAGTTTTTGTGTTTGTGCAGGATCTTGAGATACTCCTCCGCTGGATTGATACCTTGGTTCTCAAACTAAGGGAAATACTTACCACCACTACGCTACATCACCCTTTTTGCTTCGAGGGAACACCAACGCAAGGCACCAAGGCCACGGGGGAAATCCTTTGCACACTTTCCTAGGAAGTCCCTTAAGGCGTAGCCTTAGCAGAAATATCAAGCCAAGTATTCTCCCGTCGATGTGCCTATTTCTGGTGCCGTTGGAAGGTCTTTTGTTGCAGTAGCAGAAGTATTTCTAGCACCGTTGCCGGGGAGGAGAAATCAAGATCTATCCAAGTAGGTCTCACAAACTCATCTCTTGCATTTACTTTTGTTGCCAGTTGCCTCTCGTTTTCCTCTCCCCCACTTCACATTTGCCATTTTCATTTGCCTTTCTCCTTCGCCATTTTCTTTTGCCTTTGCCGTTTCCTTTTGCCGGTTTTCTCGCTTGCTTTCTGTTCGCTTGTGTGCCATGTGCCTTCATTATGCTTGCATCTTCGCTTGCTGAAAATCTTGTGTAGTGACCCGACTCAAGACGAGTCAAGCCTCTGGTGTTTCCGTACCATCCCAAGATCATGCTGGTACACACTCAGTACATTAATGTATATATTCAAGAGTTCAATCACACAACTTTATTAATCGAAATCTCATAATGAGTACTTTATTACAATAAAGGATTATAATAAAGTGGCTGAAGGCCATCTCATGGATATCTAACGAAGACTAGCGGAAGCATCAGGTAGACGAGTCCATCCGACTCCAGGGCATGTCGCTGAGCGTAGATCGTAGCCTCACTCCTGGTCGGAAAAGTACTCTGCAACATGATACGTTGCAGCCGTGTAGGTCAGCATATGGAATATGCCGGCAAGTCATCAAAGAGAGGGGTAAAAATAATAATCAACTATCTCTACATGCATATTTGGCAGGTGGGGCTATAAGTTTTGCGTAAAGCCAATTTTATCCTACAACAAGAGGGGCTGGAAGCAAAATATTACTACATTGTTTGTTGTTAACGAGATGGTTCCGCCAACCAATTCTCGTACCCGAGTTGTTGTTAACACCCGCATCATTATTAAGTTGTGTCGAGAGTTCAGGGGAATTTCAATGCCTTCGGCTCAAGTTGTCCATGACCGTGTACACGGCTAATCGATTAGGTTGGGCACTCTGCAGAGTTTTGCACACGTTCCCCACAAGATTTGATCGCCTCCGTATATGTCCTCGCACTTCAGGGTGTTTGAAGACCGGATGAGCAAAACATGGTCTTTCAACGGGTCCCTCTGAATCCCTGTCGGTGCCCATCCATTCCTACCGTTCTACTACATCTACTAGCACCGCCTGTCCAGAGTCGCCGCGTTGTCCAACCAAGCCAGAGCCCATAATGACTTGTGGCTGTGCAGGTAAGCCTTGGGTCTTGAAGCCTCCGTCCGTCTCTTCGAGCCTGGGTGAAGCTTTCCGCAAGATGTCATGGCCGTCTCCAGCATCCCGGGTCATCCACTGGTTTCTCCAGGGAGCCGATCAACCGTCCTTCACCCAGAGTTGCATTGCATCCGAGGTCTTGAAAATCTTGTCTTAACCGGTCTTGATTATTTAATCAACCTCGCATCACTCGTGTTATGCACTCAACCGAAATCCCGTCTACTCAAGCATAGCAATATGAAATTTGTCGTCCCGGGGCCAAGTATCAGGGTTGTTGTGTGCCTACCACATGATACTACAACCTATACTAAAATTTACAAGTACCTAAGAAGCATGCAATTGGGCAAAGAAAGGTGAAACTACCATGCATCGAAAAACATAGGAAATAGTATGATCAAAATGACTTGCCTTGATGATAGTTGTCTTGATCGAGGGCTTCTAAGTAACAAGCTTCGCACTCCGGGTGATCTACCGATACAAACAAATACACACCATAAGCACTACAATCAAACAACAAGTAAAAATAACATCACAAGTAAATAGTTGCTATGGCATGAGTGAAAGAATTCACTACACGTCACTAAGGCAGAAAATTGTTTTTGTTAAAACCCCAAGTGAAAATATTTAAAACAATTTGAAACTTATACCACAGTAATATATAATCACTAGGAAGAAGTAGAAAAAAGAATCAAATCAAAATAATATTTTAAACTCCTGGAATAAGCAAAACAAGGTTTAAACTAAATCTGATCTAATTCAAATTTGAAAATTTCAAACATAGAAAAATTATATGTTTTTAAAAACTACAGAAAAATTGTGATCTACTGGAACAAGTTTCAACTCCATTGGAATTCGGGATCAAAAGCTATGCTCAAAACAAAATTGAAACTTTCTCTGTTTTGGGAATTAAACAGAAAAAGAAAACAAATTCTAACAGACACGTGGCAATCCCTGATTTGTTGCGGGGGTGTGTGCTGTGGGTAGAATGAGCAAACGGCCGAAATCTAATAGAAACCGCTTCGGCTAAGTAATGTAAATAGAAAACCGAGCGGTTTTCTTAACTAAACCGAAAGGGTATCGGGGTTTCTAATCTACCGCGTCCACTCTAGATCCAACGGTGGAGGAGGAGAAGGGATGCTTACAGTGGGGTTGGGGTACTCCGGCGAGGAAGTCCGGCAAGGCCGAGGCAGGGGAAGGTCAGGGCGCGGCTCCGGTGGGGTTCCGGCGCGTCCGAGAGCTTGGGGAGGCGGCGGCGATGCCCCTGCGTCCAATGGCGGCGGTGTCGAGGCGAGGGGAGGGCTCGGGCGAACTGGGGAGCGGCTGGGGCTTCGGCCGTGCTCGGTGCTCCGGCGAGTTCGCGTGGGGGGCGGCGAGGTGGGGAACGGGGTGCGGTGGCGGAGGGGCTTTATATAGGGGGGCTAGGGGGCTCGGGGAAGGTAAGGGGAGAGAGATCCGGGAGAGGGGATCGGCTCCGGTGAGCTTTGGAAGGGGCTCGGGCTCGGGAAGGTAAGGGAGGAAGGAGGAAGGAAGGGGGCCGGCTCGGGCTGGGGTCGGTCAGGGGGTCCCACGCGGCAGTGAGGGAGAGAGGGGTGACTGGGGATCGGTGGCCGATCCGGAGGGATTTCGGTCCCGGGTCAGGCGGGATTCGGCCCAATCCCTTAAATGCCGCCCGCGGCGGTTTCCTAAAATAAAAAAAACGCTATCTTTCCTATTTTTCAAAAACAGAAAGTAATAATAATAAAAAGGAATAAAATAAAATCCAAATATAGGGGTATTATATACCAAAATTATCAGCAGAAAAAATAGAATTTGTTTAACATTTTTCCACGACCAAAATAAAAACTTTTTAAAGAAATGTTTTTCAGAAAATCCCCTAAATGCTTTATTTCTTTTTGGCAATTATTTCCACGATAAAATTTTGGCTTTCTTGGCTCCAAATATTTCAGAGATGCCTCACATTTTTGGAGGGTCATTTTCCTCCGCTCTCTCTTGCGTGCAAGAGATTATTTCCCGGCACTTCTCGTGTGAAAAAAATAGAAATGCAAAAGCAAAAGTCAAAAGAACTCAAATGCAAACTTTATTTAGATCGATATGCATAGATGCTTAGCTACAATGTAAAACATTCCCAATTTCGAAAATTGGGATGTTACAAACCTACCCACCTTAAGATGAATCTCGCCCTCGAGATTCGAGTTGGCTAGAAAATAGGTGCGGGTGGTCTCGACGAAGATCCTCTTCTCGTTCCCACTTGGCTTCTTCCTCGGTGTGGTGGCTCCACAACACCTTGCAGAACTTGATGATCTTGCTGCGGGTAACTCTGTTGGCAGTCTCGAGAATCCTGACGGGTTTCTCCTCATACGTCAGATAACTGTCAAGCTGTATGGCCTCTAGGGGCACTGTATCTCTCAACGGAACATCGGCCATCTCAGCGTGGCATTTCTTCAACTGGGAAACATGGAAAACATCATGAACTCCGGACAATCCTTCCGGCAGTTCCAGTTTATATGCAACTTCGCCTCTACGTTCAAGAATTTTGTAGGGGCCAATGAATCGGGGTGCTAACTTTCCTTTCACACCAAATCTCTTGATTCCTCGGAGTGGAGACACCCGAAGATATGCTCGGTCTCCCACTTTGTAGGTTACTTCCTTGCGTTTGCTGTCAGCATACCTTTTCTGCCTGGACTGAGCTATCTTGAGTCGGTCATGAATTAGCTTGACCTTCTCTTCAGAATCTCGGATAAGGTCGAGACCAAAAAGTTGTCGGTCTCCAACTCCATCCCACATCAACGGTGTTCTGCACCTCCTTCCGTATAGAGCTTCGAAAGGGGCCATCTTCAGGCTCGTCTGGTAGCTGTTGATGTATGAGAACTCGGCATAAGGCAAATTGTCATCCCAACTAGACCCATAGTCTAGTGCGCAAGCTCTCAACATGTCCTCCATAATCTGATTGACTCTCTCGGTCTGTCCATCTGTGTGTGGGTGAAAAGCTGTACTGAACTCCAATCTCGTTCCCAAGGTTTCATGTAGTTGGTGCCAAAATTTTGATTGAACTGAGTCCCTCTATCTGACACAATGCTCTTTGGTACTACGTGCACACATACAATCCTGGTCATATATATCTTGGCCAGCTTGGCACTCGTGTAAGTAGTCTTTACAGGGATGAAGTGAGCTACCTTGGTCAAACGATCGACCATAACCCAAATAGAATCATAAACAGAACGGGTCCTGGGTAATCCTGTGATGAAGTCCATACCAAGCTTTTCCCATTTCCACTCGGGTATCGGCAGAGGTTGGAGCAAACCTGCTGGCTTCTGATGCTCAGCTTTTACTCGCTGACAAACATCGCATATTGCTACAAACTCGGCAATGTCTTTCTTCATTCCTGTCCACCAGAAACTTTCTTTCAGATCCAGATACATCTTGGTGTTGCCGGGGTGTATCGAGTACGGGGAATCATGGGCCTCCTGAAGTATCAACTTCCTGAGTTCGGGATCATTGGGCACATAAATGCGATCCTCAAACCATAAAGTTCCGTGTTCATCCTCACGAAAACCTTTAGCCTTCCCGTCTTTCATTTTCTGCTTAATCTCAGCTATCTCCTTGTCTGATTTCTGTGCCTCGCGGATCTTTTCTGTCAAAGTGGACTGAATTTCTAGTGTGGCAACAAATCCTCTTGGAACTATTTCCAATTTGAGCTCTCGGAGGTCATCGGCTAACTCCTGGGGTAACCCTCCTGCTATGAGTGTGTTCACATAACTCTTGCGGCTCAACGCATCGGCTACAACATTTGCCTTGCCTGGGTGATAATGCAATCTCATGTCATAGTCCTTGATCAACTCTAGCCATCGCCTCTGTCTGAGGCTCAACTCCTTCTGCGTGAAGATATATTTCAGGCTCTTGTGGTCAGTGTAAACATCACAACTATTTCCGATCAGGAAATGTCTCCAGGTCTTGAGAGCGTGCACTACGGCTGCTAGTTCCAAGTCATGCGTGGCATAATTCAACTCATGGGGTCTGAGCTGTCTAGATGCATAGGCTACAACTTTACCTTCTTGCATGAGCACTCCTCCGAGTCCTTGACAAGAAGCGTCACAGTAAACCTGGAAGTCCTTCCGAATGTTCGGCAATATCAGCACTGGGGCTGTAACCAGACGTTTCTTCAACTCTTGAAAACTGATTTCACATTCCTCAGTCCAAACATACTTGGATTCCTTCTTCAACAACTCTGTCATGGGCTTGGCGATCTTTGAGAAATTCTCAATGAACCTCCTGTAATATCCGGCAGGTCCGAGGAAACTGCGGATGTCCTTGACTGAAGTGGGTGCTACCCATTCGGTGACTGCTACGACCTTGGCAGGGTCCACTGCTATTCCTTCTCCTGAGATGACGTGTCCGAGGAATCCGACTTCCTTCAACCAAAACTCACATTTGCTAAACTTTGCATACATCTTATGCTCTCGAAGTTTCTCCAGAACTAGACGCAGATGTTCCTTGTGTTCCTCTTCGTTCTTGGAGAATATCAGTATGTCATCGATGAACACCATGACAAACTTGTCCAAGTATTCCATAAATACCTTGTTCATCAGATTCATAAAATATGCCGGCGCATTAGTCAGTCCGAATGACATGACCGTGTACTCATACAAGCCGTACCGAGTGGTGAAGGTTGTCTTGGGTATATCCTATTCACGAATCTTCAACTGATGATACCCGGATCGAAGATCGATCTTGGAGAATATTCGGGCTCCAACTAACTGATGAAACAGATCATTGATCATCGGCAAGGGGTACTTGTTCTTGATGGTCACCTCGTTCAATGCACGATAATCGACAACCATTCTCAAGGACTTATCCTTCTTTTCAACCAAGAGCACTGGGGCTCCCCAAGGTGAAGAACTTGGGCGAATATACCCTTTGTCCAACAACTCCTTAATTTGCTTCTTGATTTCTACCAAGTCATTTGCGGGCATCCGATAGGGTCTCTTGGATATCGGGGCTGTTTCGGGTAATAGCTCGATCAGGAACTCAATCTCTCTATCAGGTGGCATGCCCGACAATTCCTCCGAAAATACATCTGGGTATTCCTGTACAATCGGTACTTCCTCCTGGACTACTCCCGTGAGAGAGTTTACTCGTTTACTCCGTGTCGGGCGCTGAGACACGTACTTAATCCGCTTTTGCTCGGGGGTGGTGAGCAAAATAGACTTAAGGGCACAATCAATATTCCCTTCATACTTGGCCAACCAATCCATGCCTAGGATTACATCCAATCCCTGGGACTCTAATACGATGAGGTCGGTGGGAAAATTATGGTTCCTGATGTTGAGACTCAAAGCATGGCATCCTATCCTAGCTGTCATCATGCCTCCTAGGGAACTGACCTTAATAGGCTGGCTGAGGGTTCTAGTTGGCAAACTATACTTTTCCACAACTACCCTTGATATGAATGAATGCGTTGCACCGGAATCAAAAAGTACCAATACTGGACGTGAATTTAGCAAAAACTTACCAACCACAGTATCGGGGTGATCATAGACCTCTTCAACATCAATGTGATTCACCTGAGCTCGAGGAAAGGATTGGGCTTCTTTGCTGCAGAGTTGCCATTGCCGTTTCCATTTCCCTGCTTGTTCTGGGGACATTCAGTGGCATAGTGTCCTGTCTTCTGACACTTGAAGCAAGTGATGTGATTCAGATCCTTCTGAGCTGGAGCTGAATGCTGCTGAGTGCCAGTACCGCCATTCTTGAAGTTGCTGTTGTTGCGGTGGTTCCCATTTCCTCCATGGTTGTGGCCTCCATGGTTGTGCACTGGGTGGTTATACTGGACATGTCCTCCAAACTTACCGGATCCATTCTCGGTATTCCCTGAATAGGGGGTGTAGCGAGGCTTCTGCTGAGTGCCAGAGTTGAACTTTCCATTCCCATACTTCCGCTTACGGTTCTCCATCTGCTGGTGTTTCCCCTCCAAGATGAGGGCCTTATCTACCAGCTCCTGGTAGTTGTTGAAGGTGGCTACAGTCAGCTGAATGCTCAGCTCATCATTGAGTCCCTCCAAGAACTTTTCCTGCTTGGCTGCATCATCGGCCACATCTCCAGGTGCATAACGGGCGAGCATGCTGAATTCATCGACATACTGAGCCACAGAGCGATTTCCCTGGCGTAAGTTGCGAAACTCACACTTTTTCAGACTCATTGCACCAGCTGAGACATGTGCGGTACGGAAGGCTTGCTTGAACTGCTCCCAAGTGACTCCAGCAATGGGGTATGTGGTGGTGTAGTTCTCCCACCATGCAGCTGCAGGGCCTTCAAGTTGATGCGCGACAAAGCGCACCTTCTCAGCTTCAGTACAACCAGCAGTGATAAGTTGCCGCTCCATCTCGCGGAGCCAATCATCTGCCACAATGGGCTCTATGCTGCTGGAGAAAGTCGGAGGGTTCAACCTCAGGAAACGGGTGAGATTGTCGGCCTGGGGTGGATGATGGTTGTTGTTATTGTTCTGGTTCTGGATGATCAGCTGCATCAGGGTATTCTGTTGCTGAATCAACTGGGTGAGTTCCGGCGGAAAGTTGGAAGTAGGGGCACGTCTCGGAGGCATCTGATGTTTGTAGAGGGGTGAGATTAGCATAGAACAATGGTCTAAGAGTAATTACACTACCCATATGGAATGCAACAAACAAGTATCACACCACACATTTTATTCAATACCATCACAAAGGTTCACACGGGGATACAAAATTCAATAATCCTAAACATCGGCCTAAGCGTTTAACGATAACATAAATTTGGTGGTCTAGTCTAAGTGTCCTCCTCAGAAAAGCATGGTGGTGGGTCCTTCGGTGGAGCTTTCTTCATAGTCCTCGTCATTGCTGATCAAGGGGGCTACGTCACCTTCGGGATGAAGGTTCTCGCCCATGTCCAGTTCCTCCTCCAGGTATGCAACTCGAGTCTTCAGCTTCTCGATCCTCTCCAGGAAGTCCTTCACCTCCAATTCGTGCTCATAGTGGGCTTCCCGGGCTGCTTCTTCGAGTTCGAGTTCGCGGAGCGACAGTTGCTTGATCTACCTGGCGTCCTTGATCACACGATGCTCCAGAGTCCCGTTGTGCTTCTCCAAGGTCTGGGCATAGGATAGGAGAGCGTCCTTGGTCTTGCTTGAGATGATTTCTCCATCTTCTCTTCTCCGGGATACCGTGAATAGGTCCGGTGAAATAGGGCAGCCTCTGTACACTTCCTTGATACGTCCGAGTGCACAATGGACCGCCATGTCCCTTCCGAGAATCCAGTTGGGTGCGATGAACTTGAAATCCACCGGATCAGTGCGCGGCTCGAATGTCCTTCCGGGAACGTGCACCTCGATCCTGTAGCGTGAATCCTCCGGGTAAGACGAAGTCGGCTTCCCTGTGATAGTCGGCAGAGCAATCCTCAAGTCCTTGGTGATCTGTACCAGCTCCTTTCCGAAAGGCATAGTGGCGTCGGGCTGGCAAAACTCCGTGAACTTAACGGGGATGAAGGTGGCCATCTAAAACATTGGAAAATTGGAGAGAAGTCAGAAATGATCAGAAGGGGAAATAGAGGATTTATAGACATAAGAAAATAGTTTTCTTCCTAAGGCTTTTCCATTCCTAGAGGTTACGTCCTACGGTCAGCGTGTGCTCTGAATACCATTTCTGTAGCGACCCGACTCAAGACGAGTCAAGCCTCTGGTGTTTCCGTACCATCCCAAGATCATGCTGGTACACACTCAGTACATTAATGTATATATTCAAGAGTTCAATCACATAGCTTTATTAATCGAAATCTCATAACGAGTACTTTATTACAATAAAGGATTACAATAAAGTGGCTGAAGGCCATCTCATGAGATATCTAACGAAGACTAGCGGAAGCATCAGGTAGACGAGTCCATCCGACTCCAGGGCATGTCGCTGAGCGTAGGTCGTAGCCTCACTCCTGGTCGGAAAAGTACTCTGCAACATGATACGTGGCAGCCCTATAGGTCAGCATATGGAATATGCCGGCAAGTCATCAAAGAGAGGGGTAGAAATAATAATCAACTATCTCTACATGCATATTTGGCAGGTGGGGCTATAAGTTTTGCATAAAGCCAATTTTATCCTACAACAAGAGGGGCTGGAAGCAAAATATTACTACATTGTTTGTTGTTAATGAGATGGTTCCGCCAACCAATTCTCGTACCCGAGTTGTTGTTAACACCCACATCATTATTAAGTTGTGTCGAGAGTTCAGGGGAATTTCAATGCCTTCGGCTCAAGTTGTCCATGAGCGTGGACACGGCTAATCGATTAGGTTGGGCACTCTGTAGAGTTTTGCACACGTTCCCCACAAGATTTGATCGCCTCCGTGTATGTCCTCGCACTTCAGGGTGTTTCAAGACCAGATGATCAAAACATGGTCTTTCAACGGGTCCCTCTGAATCCCTGTCGGTGCCCATCCATTCCTACCGTTCTTCTGCATCTGCTAGCACCGCCTGTCCAGAGTCGCCGCGTTGTCCAACCAAGCCAGAGCCCATAATGACTTGTGGCTGTGCAGGTAAGCCTTGGGTCTTGAAGCCTCCGTCCGTCTCTTCGAGCCTGGGTGAAGCTTTCCGCAAGATGTCATGGCCGTCTCCAGCATCCCGGGTCGTCCACTGGTTTCTCCAGGGAGCCGATCAACCGTCCTTCACCGAGAGTTGCATTCCATCCGAGGTCTTGAAAATCTTGTCTTAACCGGTCTTGATTATTTAATCAACCTCGCATCACTCGTGTTATGCACTCAACCAAAATCCCGTGTACTCAAGCATAGCAATATGAAATTTGTCGTCCCGGGGCCAAGTATCGGGGTTGTTGTGTGCCTACCACATGATACTACAACCTATACTAAAATTTCCAAGTACCCAAGCAGCTTGCAATTGGGCAAAGAAAGGTGAAACTACCATGCATCGAAAAACATAGGAAATAGTATGATCAAAATGACTTGCCTTGATGATAGTTGTCTTGATCGAGCGCTTCTAAGTAACAAGCTTTGCACTCCGGGTGATCTTCCGATACAAACAAATACACACCATAAGCACTACAATCAAACAACAAGTAAAAATAACATCACAAGTAAAAAGTTGCTATGGCCTAAGTGAAAGAATTCACTACACGTCACTAAGGCAGAAACTTGTTTCTGTTAAAACCCCAAGTAAAATTATTTAACATTTTCTGAAACTTATACCACAGTAATATATAATCACTAGGAAGCAGAATAAAAAAGAATCAAATAAAAATAATTTTCTCAACTCCTGGAATAAGCAAAACAAGGTTTAAACTAAATCTGATCTAATTCAATTTTGCAAATTTCAAACATAGACAAATTATATGTTTCTAAAAACTACAGAAAAATTGTGATCTACTGGAACAAGTTTCGACTCCATTGGAATTCGGATCAAAAGCTATGCTCAAAACAAAATTGAAACTTTCTCTGTTTTGGGAATTAAACAGAAAAAGAAAAGAAATTCTAACAGACACGTGGCAATCCCTGATTTGTTGCGGGGGTGTGTGCTGCGGGTAGAATGAGCAACGGCCGAAATCTAATAGAAACCGCTTCGGCTAAGTAATGTAAATAGAAAACCGAGCGGTTTTCTTAACTAAACCGAAAGGGTATCGGGGTTTCTAATCTCCGCGTCTACTCTAGATCCAACGGTGGAGGAGGAGAATGGATGCTTACAGTGGGGTTGGGGGTACTCCGGCGAGGAAGTCCGGTGAGGCCGAGGTGGGGGAAGGTCGGGGCGCAGCTCCGGTGGGGTTCCGGCGCGTCCGAGAGCTTGGGGAGGCGGCGGCGATGCCCCTGCGTCCAATGGCGGCGGTGTCGAGGCGAGGGGAGGGCTCGGGCGAACTGGGGAGCGGCTGGAGCTTCGGCCGTGCTCGGTGCTCCGACGAGCTCGCGTGGGGGGCGGCGTGGGGCGAGGGCTGGGGCGGCGAGGTGGGGAACGGGGTGTGGTGGCGGAGGGGCTTTATATAGGGGGGCTAGGGGGCTCGGGGAAGGTAAGGGGAGAGAGATCCGGGAGAGGGGATCGGCTCCAGCGAGCTTTGGAAGGGGCTCGGGCTCGGGAAGGTAAGGGAGGAAGGAGGAAGGAAGGGGGCCGGCTCGGGCTGGGGTCGGTCAGGGGGGTCCCACGCGGCAGTGAGGGAGAGAGGGGTGACTGGGGATCGGTGGCCGATCTGGAGGGATTTTTGTCCCGGGTCAGGTGGGATTCGGCCCAATCCCTTAAATGCCGCCCGCGGCGGTTTGCTAAAAAAACGCTATCTTTCCTATTTTTCAAAAACAGAAAGTAAAAATAATAAAAAGGAATAAAATAAAATCCAAATATAGGGGTATTATATACCAAAATTATCAGCAGAAAAAATAGAATTTGTTTAACATTTTTCTACGACCAAAATAAAAACTTTTTATAAAAATGTTTTTCAGAAAATCCCCTAAATGCTTTATTTCTTTTTGGCAATTATTTCCACGATAAAACTTTGGCTTTCTTGGCTCCAAATATTTCAGAGATGCCTCACATTTTTGGAGGGTTATTTTCCTCCGCTCTCTCTTGCGTGCAAGAGATTATTTCCCGATACTTCTCGTGTGAAAAAAATAGAAATGCAAAAGCAAAAGTCGAAAGAACTCAAATGCAAACTTTATTTAAATAGATATTCATAGATGCTTAGCTACAATGTAAAACATTCCCAATTACGAAAATTGGGATGTTACATCTTGTGATATGGATCCTCATCCACTAGCTAATCTCTTTAAGAGACCCACTTATGTGGAACGAATTGCTAGTGAGTTGAGTGCACTTGTCTATCTTTATAGAGTTTGGCTTGAGTTGCATGAATCTGAAAATCGTGATGAAGAAACTTATGAAGTGATTCACGAGGGCTCCTTGGATGAAAAGCATGATTGCAATGGTTTCACTATAAATTCTATTAGTGACGATCATGCTAAGAATATGCAAAACCCTAAGCTTGGGGATGCTAGTTTTGCTATGTCCACGACTTGTTGCAATGATCATGAGTGGGGCGATGATTTTTCTTATGATCTTGAAAATTTGTTCAAACCCCATGATGAATATGATATTTGCAATAATATTGGAAGTGGGTTTGGAGACGTCATGACTTTGGTTGATGATAATCCCACTATTTTTGAAGAGCGTCAACTTTGCATGCATGTGGATCATGAAAAGAAAATCCTATGGGATAGCTATATTGTTGAATTTGAATATGATCCCACATGTAATTGCTATGAGAGAGGAAAATATTGTAGTAGAAACTTTCACGTTACCAAAATACCTCTCGTTATGTTGAGATTGCTATTGTCTCCTTCTTCTTCCTTGCATATGACAACTATTGGTTGTCTTGACAATATGTTTTCTTCATGACTAATGTTGAGTCCATGGTTTAGATGCACTTTCACCTTCCACCATCACTATCTTCTTAGTGCCGTGCAACTTTCGCCGGTACACAAAACCCACCATTAGCCTCCCTCAAAACAGCCACCATACCTACCTAATATGGTTTTTTCAAAGTCATTCCGAGATATATTGCCATGCAACTACCACCATGACATGTGCCACCACATCTACATTGCCATTGCATGATTGTAAGATAGCTAGCATGATGTTTCCATTGATGTCTATGCCATGATAGATCATTGCCATGGTACACTACCGAAGGCATTCCATATAGAGTCATCGTTACTCTAAGTTTTGAGTTGAAAGTGTGATGATCATCATTAATGGAGCATTGTCCCATGTGAGGAAATAAAACAGGCCAAAGAAGCCCACCAAAAAAAAGAGGCCAAAGAGCCCACCAAAATAAAAAAATGAGAGAAAAAGAGAGAAGGGACAATGCTACCACTTTTTCCACACTTGTGCATATTAAGCACCATGATCTTCACGATTGAGAGTCTCTCGTTTTGTCACCACCATATAGCTAGTGGGAATTTTTCATTATATAACTTGGCTTGTATATTCCTATGATAGGCTTCCTCAAAATTGCCTTAGGTCTTCGTGAGCAACCAAGTTGGATGCACACCCACTAGTTTTCTTTAAGAGCTTTCACATACTCATAGCTCTAGTGCATCAATTGTATGGCAATCCCTACTCATTCACATTGATATCTATTGATGAGCATCTCCACAGCTCATTGATATGCCTAGTTAATGTGACTATCTTCTCCTTTTTGTCTTGCAACCTCCACTACATTCCACACCATTTATAGTGCTATAACCATGGCTCACGCTCATGTATTGTGTAAGAGTTGAAAAGGTTTGAGAAAGTAAAGGTGTGAAACAATTACTTGGCCAATACCGGGGTTGTGCATGATTTAAATTCATTGTGCAATGATGATAGAGCATAGTCAGACTATATGCTTTTGTAGGGATAATTTTCTTTTGGCCTTGTTATTTTGAAAGTTCATGATTACTTTGCTAGTTTGCTTGAATTATTATTGTTTCCACATCAATAACAAACTATTGTTTTGAATCTAATGGATCTGAACATTCACGTCACATAAGAGGAATTACAAAGGACACCTATGCTAGGTAGCATGAAAGCATCAAAAAATCATTCTTATCACTTCCCTACTCGAGGACGAGCAGGAGTTAAGCTTGGGGATGCTTGATACGTCTCAAACGTATCTATAATTTTTGATGGTTTCACGCTGTTATCTTGTCTTCTTTGGTTGTTTTATGTACCGTTTATATCTTTTTTTGGGACTAACTTATTAATTTAGTGCCAAGTGCCAATTCCTGTTTTTTCCGTGTTTTTGACTCTTTTCAGATCTGATTTTAGAACGGAGTCCAAACGGAAGAAAAAACCCTAAATGATTTTCTCCCGAACGGAAGAAGATCAGCACGCCTTTGGGCCAAGCCAGGTGGGCTCGAGGGAGCCCACAAGCCCCCACTCCGCCACCAGGGGGAGGCGGCGGTGGGCAGGCTTGTGGCCTCCCTGGCCGCCCCCTGACCTAGATCTTTGGCCTATAAATTCCCAAATATTCCGCAAAAATTCAGGGGAGCCTCGATAATACTTTTTTGCCGCCGCAAGCTTCCGTTTCCGTGAGATCTCATCTGGAGACCCTTCCCGGCACCCTGCCAGAGGGGACTTTGGAGTTGGATGGCTTCTTCAGCATCATCATCGCCCCTCCAATGACTTGTGAGTAGTTCACTTCAGACCTACGGGTCCGTAGTTAGTAGCTAGATGGCTTCTTCTCTCTCTTGGATCTTCAATACAAAGTTCTCCATGATCTTGATGGAGATCTATCCGATGTAATCTTCTTTGGCGGTGTGTTTGTCGAGATCCGATGAATTGTGGATTTGTGATCAGTTTATCTATGATATATATTTGAGTATTTGCTGATTTCTTATATGCATGATTTGATATCCTTGTAAGTCTCTCCGAGTCTTGGGTTTTGTTTGGCCAACTAGATCTATGATTCTTGCAATGGGAGAAGTGCTTAGTTTTGGGTTCTGCCATGTGGTGACCTTTCCCAGTGACAGTAGGGGCAGCAAGGCACACATCAAGTAGTTGCCATCAAGGGTAAAAAGATGGGGTTTTTATCATTGGTTTGAGATTATCCCTCTACATCATGTCATCTTGCTTAAGGCGTTACTCTGTTCTTATGGACTTAATACACTAGATGCATGCTGGATAGCGGTTGACGTGTGGAGTAATAGTAGTAGATGCAGACAGTATCGGTCTACTTGTTTTGGACGTGATGCCTATAGAAATAATCATTGCATAGATATCATCATGAGTTTGTGCGGTTCTATCAATTGCTCGACAGTAATTTGTTCACCCACCGTCTACTTGCTTTCATGAGAGAAGCCACTAGTAAACACTACGGCCCCCGGGTCTATTCACATCCATCGTTTACACCTCCTCTTTTACTTTGCTTTGTTACTTTGTTGCTTTCAGTTCTCACTTGGCAAACAATCTATAAGGGATTGACAACCCCTTCATAGCGTTGGGAGCAAGTTTTTGTGTTTGTGCAGGATCTTGAGACACTCCTTCACTGGATTGATACCTTGGTTCTCAAACTGAGCGAAATACTTACCACCGCTACGCTACATCACCCTTTCCGCTTCGAGGGAACACCAACGCAAGGCTCCAATGCCATGGGGAAATCCTTTGCACACTTGCCTAGGAAGTCCCTTAAGGCGTAGCCGCAGCAGAAAGATCAAGCCAAGTATTCTCTCCTCGACGTGCTTATTTCTCGCGCCATTGGAAGGTCTTTTGTTGCAGTAGCATGCATTCATGCGCAAGGAATGACTTCTCTCACATCTCTCTTTGTCCTACCTCTCTTCCTCTCCTCATTATATTAATTCCCCCTCCACCATAACTCCCTCTCCATTAGTTAGATAGCTAGATTCACCTCTCCTCCCCAACAACTAGATCTAGCTATCTATTTAGCCATCCACGCGTGCACTTTCGATCGGTCTCTCTCATCATCTCACTCGATCGGTCTCTCTCGGGAGATATATAGGTGAGTAAAAAGTTGTTCACTTAAATAATGGGAATATGTGTGTGAATGAGAATATGTGTGTTTGGGATATATATATGGAGAGATTTGTGCGAGTGTGACATGCCCTCCGATCAAGTTGCTTATGTTTTGCCGAAATGTCGATTTATTTCCGTTTCGGTGAATTTCGAGCAAACTCAATATGTCCTATTTTTAGGAAAGGTCATGCCAAAATTTTGTATGACTTTGAAGCATGCATGCATTATTTATTTTATAACCCTTTTGCTTGTTATACCGTCAGTCGGTCATGAAGGTGAGTGGATGGAAGGTGGAGCGGTACATGAAATCCGCGGTGATGGACATGCATGCAAATAATTGTACTAGGATTAGATGTCCGTGTGCAAGATGCAAGGAAGGAGTCCTTTTGACCCTTTTGATGGTGGCACTTTGAAGGCGCACCTGCTGATGAATGGTTTCATGGATGGCTATACTCAATGGATAAGTGAAGAAGATGATGATGATGAGGATGTCCAAATGGCAGGGATTAACAACATGGGGCTAGACGAAGAGATGACCGATTGACACGAAGACGATGGTGCCGGACATGGCGGCGGGGAAGAGTCCGGAAATGACGGCGGCGGAGAAGATTCCGGACACGGCGAAGAAGAGTACGAACATGGCGGAGAAGAGGCGGTGGTCACGCCGCAGTCTTCGATGCTACTAAGTGCAGTCGTGCAAGACCCTCATGTTCAAGACCTCCTTTGCAAGAGTACGACTAGAGAGAGAGCTGCTTCTAAAGAGGAGGCCAAGCTGGCTCAACTTGAAGTGGACTCGAGGACTCCATTGTATGACGGTTGCGATCCCGAGGTGACCCGCTTGAGTTTCACGCTCGAACTTCTAAAGACGAAGGCCAAAAACAAATGGACAGACAAAAGCCTCGATGAGCATTTGAAGTATCTACATAATAAAGTTCTTCCCGCAGGGAACCTGTGTCCAAGTAGTGTCGAGGAGGCCAAGAAAATTGCTTGCCCTTTTGATTTGCCGCACATTATGTACCACTCATGCATCAACGATTGCATGATTTATCGGGGGGAGCACGCGGAAAAAACCAACTCTCCAGTGTGTAATGCTTCTCGATACAAGAAGGCAGGAAAGAAAGCTCCTCAAAAAGTTGTATGGTACTTTCCGATCATTCCCTGTTTGCAGCGGTATTTCGTAGAAAGGAAGCAAAGCTCATGCGCTGGCACGCGGAGAGGAAGAAGCCCGACGATGGAGATGATCCGAGGCCAAGACACCACGTAGATGGTAGCCAGTGGAGAGCATTCAACACCATATATGGATTTGCTAAAGAAGATCCAAGGAACATCATACTTGGTGCGAGTACCGATGGCATGAATCTGTTTGGAAACCAGAACACCAACCACAACACATGGCCCGTGTTTGTATGGATGTACAACCTCCCCCCATGGAAGTGCATGAAGACAAAGTACATACACATGTGCATGCTGATTCAAGGGCCGAAACAACTGGGAAATAGTATTAACCTATATATGGGGCTTATGCAAGAGGAGCTAGACACGTTTTGGAAATCACCGGTATGGACATGGGACACCAGCAAAGGAGAGTATTTCCATATGAGAGCCACGCTGATGACAACGGTGCATGACTATCTCGGTTACATGTACACCTCAGGCCAGGTGTGCCACAGATACTGCGGATGCACGAGGTGCATGGATGATACAACGTCTCAGCAGCTTACGTCAACGAGAGATGGCGGGTCTGGGAAAATCGTGTACATTGGGCATCGTAGATGGATCGAGAAGGATGACCCGTGGAGAAAGTGTGGAGATCTATTCAATGGGTTGCCTGAGCTTCAAGGACCTCCACGTAAGAGGAGCGGCGCCGAAATCGATGAGTTGTTGAGAAACTAGGAAAAATGCCCCATGTTGGGAAAGATAAAAAAGGTGCCAGAGCCGCTGCTGAAGGTATGGAAAACAAGGTCTGTTTTCTGGGACTTGGAGTACTGGCCCAATCACGACATGCCGCATTGCCTTGATCAAATGCATATCACGAAGAATGTCCTCGAGAGCTTGCTTGGCACACTACTGAACATGCCGGAGAAGACCAAGGATGGGCCGAAGGCAAGGAAAGACTTGGAAGATTTGAAGATCAGGAAAGACATCCACCGTAAAAAGTTGATGGAGGAGACGGAGACCGAGACAGAGGAGGGGGAAAGGGGAAGAAAAGTCAACAAGAAGGAGGAGAATTATTGCCCCTCTTCTTGCTTCACCTTAAGTCTGAAGGAGATCGATCAATTCATCAAGTGCCTTATGGGAATCAAAGTCAGTTCCGATTACTGTGGGAAGATAAGCAGATTTCTAGACCCCAAGAAGAAAAGGTTCAGCGGGATGAAGTCTCATGACTGTCACGTGATGATGACCAAATACTCCCGGTTGGCATTAGAGGGATAATGGACAAGAACTTCCGTGACACGCTTATTGGTCCCTTCAACTTCTTTGACGTTATCTCTCGAAAGTCCATAAGTGTGAAGCAACTCCGAAGGATACAAGAAGAGATCGTCTTCATACTACGCAAGCTTGAGATGCACTTCCCGCCCACGTTCTTTGATGTCATGGTGCATCTGTGTGTCCACATCATGGACGACATCATCGACCTCGGGCCAACATTCCTTCACAGCATGATGACGTTCGAGAGGATGAATGGGGTCATCAAAGGATTCGTTCGTAACAAGTCCCGTCCCGAAGGGAGCATCGTCTAGGGGTATCTGACGCATGAGTGCGTCTCCTTTTGCGAGAATTATATAAGCGTCGGAGACCCTGTTGTTGGTTTGCCCGTCAAGAAGCACGATGGGAAGCTCGAAGGAGATGGTCACAACAACGGCTAGAGGGAATTGCATGTGGACTACTCGGATCGACGAAACAACTTTAACAGGGCTAACTTAGTAGTGCTACAACACCTAGATGTGGTAGATGATTATGTGGCATGACACAAAGAAAGCATCGCAAAGAAGTACCATGATAAGGGGATGCTCAAGACGGACGGCGAAGTTACTGTAGAGCACAACGCTACTTTCTTGCGTTGGTTCAAAGAGCAAGTTCTTGAAAATCCCCCGGAAGAGGGCAGTTCGAATGGATTGCTCATACACGCCTTATCACATGGCCCTGCGCCCAAGCTCGCGACCTATCGGTCCTACGATATCGATGGGTACACGTTCTACACGGATGCCAAAGACATGGATAGTGATTACCAGAACTCCAGGGTGACAATTCAATGCGTGACCGACGCCAACGGCACAACTGAAAGATTCTACGGAAGGGTCGAAGAGATCTGGGAGCTTGACTATGCTGGAATGCACGATTCGACGATGTTCCGTGCCAGATGGGCCAAGGACGTCGTAAGAGAAAACAAGTATTTCACCACCATGTCTATACCCGACGCAAAGAGCACTACCGTGAAAGTTAACATCATCGCCAAAAATGAGCCATGGGTACACGCTAAGCACGTGACACAATGCTTCTTCATAACCGACCCAGCCAATCCCAGTCGTGTTGTCGTGAGGAGATCCAAAAGGAGCATCGTTGGAATGGATGGAGTCGCCAACGAGGAAGACTACGACCAATACGGCAACCCGATGAGGGAAGATGACGATGACGATGAAGCATACATGAAAAAAGAATCAAGACTACATGGCGGCAGAAAGATCGTACTCCATGGATCCAGAAATGTCACAAGGAGGGGCTCAATTACTCGGCAACGGAAAAGAAAGGGAAGAAGCTCAATGTGAAACATCGTCGACGCAGCTGATCAGAAACCAACATTTATATATTTGTATCTATTTTGTGTACGCACTTAAGTAGATGTTATCGCTCAACTGATATGTTACCACATGCATGGTTCCGGTGATATTCGCGCATTGGGGGAGAGGGAGAC
This sequence comes from Hordeum vulgare subsp. vulgare, assembly GCF_904849725.1. NCBI lineage: Eukaryota > Viridiplantae > Streptophyta > Magnoliopsida > Poales > Poaceae > Hordeum > Hordeum vulgare. The sequence continues at coordinate 26,236,050 of NC_058523.1, read as the reverse complement.
ACAGTCATCGTCGATCGAGAGAAAAACAAATAATAAAAAGAAAAGAAAAGTAAACAGAAAAGGAAAGAAAAATAATAAAAAGAAAAGAAAATTAATAAGAAGAAAATAATAAAGAAACGTAATAAAAAGAAAGTAATAAAGAAAATAAAGTAAAGAAAGTTAGCAGTAGCGCTGGATCGGTACAAGCGCTACTGCTATAGCAGTTAGCAGTAGCGCTGGTACTAAACGAGCGCTATTGCTAACTACTATAGTAGTAGTGCTGGTACTAAACCACCGCTACCGCTAGTTTGAGTTAACCACCGCGTGCGCTAAGTCACCAAATCTCCCCGCCGCCCCTATTTCTTCCCTAATTCCTCTCCCGCCGCCGGTGTCCACCCAGCGTCGCCGTCACCCCCAACGCCGCCCCTGACTCCTCCCGCGCCGCCCTTGACTCCACCCAGCGTCGCCATCACCCCCAGCGCTGTGCCCTTCATCAGCAGATCCGCCCCGAGCTCTCCCATCGGCACCGCCCCTCACTCCTCCCCGCGTCGCCCCTGACTCCACCCAACATCGCCGTTACCCCCAGAGCCGTGCCCTTCATCAACATATCCGCCCTGATCTCTCCCATCGGCGCCGCCGCCCCTCCCTGTCGGCTAGGGTTGAGGTGAGGCCCCTACAGGTACCCGACTCCCCACCTCTCTCTCTCTCTCTCTCTCTCTCTCTCTCTCTCTCTGTCTCTCTCCCTGAGAGTGCTCTTCGGCAGCAGGTACCCGACCCCCCCGGCAAGGTGCTCTTCGACAACAGGTACCAGACCCCCCCGGCAAGGTTCAAAGCTTGCTGAACTTGAAATGTTTTGCTTTGGTATGCATGCATATAGATGATGTGTAGCATTTCTTATCTAGTTATGGTTTCTACAAATTCATTTCAGCAGACATGTGTTTTGGTAGAAACCGTAGTTTGATACACCAATTTTGAACTAGTGGGTAGAAAGTTGATGTTTTGAATTAGTGGGCAGAAAATGTGGCAAGAAAACATTTTTCCCTAGTGAAACAATTTGCCTTTCTCAGATTCGACGTAGATCATTGCATCCCTTTGCTAGTAGTTATTATATCCTCATGGTGTGCATAGTACTTATTATTTTCTGTTTATATTTGTATAATTAATATTGTGATGGTGTCAAGAGAATTCCATTTATTGTCCTCACGGTATCCCAATGGCCTATGTTTTGCCGGAATGTTGATTCATTTCCGTTCCAGCAAATTTCAGGCGCTCCATATGTCCACTTTTTAGCAAAGGTCATGCCGAAATTTTCGGCATGACTTGTGCTAGAAACTAGGACATATGGAGTACCCGGGATTTGCCGGAAGGGGAATGAATCAACATTCCGACCAAATATAGGCCCCTTTTTCTCTCTTCATTATATCTTTTATTTACAATAGTTGCATAGGAAACATGTCTACCAATGCCGAAGTCGTGGGTGGTTCTGCTCGCTCCGTAGACCCCATGGAGGCAGCAAATCGCTATTTCGATTACCTGGACGAACACCAGATGGGGTTGCATGGTGGCGGCAGTGGTCCCAACCCCGACCCCGTTGCCGACACCGGCACCAGCACTGAAACCGCCCTCGAGACCGGCAACTATGATGTCGTAGCCGGTAGAGCACCGGAGAAGAAGAGGACAGGAAAACCAAACGAGCTTGGCATCGGACAAATTCTGGTCACAGAGATTCACCCCTTGAAGTTAGAGCCAACGGTGCCGGAGGAAGCGCACAAGTACTGGGGCAATCAACTTGGATGCATCCTCAAGGAAACCACCAACATCAACGACGAGAGGTTGAAGCAGATACCACATATTGAGCACATGCTCCTAAAGAAGTTGCACAATAGGTTCATGTTCCCCGACCAGAATGAAAAGGAATATAAAGAGCCGTGGGACGACTCTGCCATGACAAAGATAAACGAGAAGGCGATGGTGACGTTCACCAACGACTTGTCCTCCTGGAAAGTTCGGGTGGAAAAAGCGGTTGGGAAGAATGAACCGTGGTCCAAGATTCGTGCTGATAATCCGACAATAACGGAAGAGGACTTCGCAAAATTCCTGGAGAATTGCGAAAAAAGAAGTCAAGGCAAAGTCGGAGAAAATGAAGGCGCTCCAGGCCAGTAACACGCCTCCCCACCGCCTTGGAAGCCGTGGTTACGAGGGGAAGAGGCATATATGGGCCAAGGAGGACGCCGAACGTGAAAGTCTCCGGATCCCAGACCCCTTGGCGGAGTTCATCGACCCGCTGGAGAATGACTGGATAAGGGCCTGGTACAAGTTGGACAAAGTCAAAAAGATCTTTTACACGAACCCGAACACGAGGGAGTTCATGAGACTTCTGGTAATTGTTATATTACCACATTATCATATTAGCTTCCAATCAATTTGACTACAAGTTTTGTCACATTAGTAAACCATCCACGTTCCTTTTGCAGAAAAAGCAACACCAAAAGGCAGCCAAAAGGGACGAGTCGTCTAAGTCATCGGCGAGGCCCAAGTGGGACACCCCATTCAACCGGGCCCTGAACATACTAAAAAAGGTCCCGGTGGACAAGCCGCCGTCCTATGGACGTGTGCACGGCATCAGAGATGGCGCCTCGTGGAAGACGTGCTACCCCGAGGGGCCAGAGGATAGAAGGAAGAGACAGTTGGTCGTCACTCAGGAGAGCATCAACAAGAAGTTCGCGATTGTGATCAATAAGACCAAAGCTGAGGCCAAAGAAGAGTTGGTCGACGTAGTTAGTGGGTTGGTCACTGACGCAGTGGCCAACTTGATTCCGGCAATTTTCAATTGGTCAAAGAGCAATCCAAATGCACGACCGGAGGACAACCCAATTCCTAGCTTTGTCGGGAGCAACTCGTCGAACACCACAACACCAACAACTGCTCAAGCAACCGCAAAAGGTCACATTCCTGTTCGTAGCAGCCCAACCTCGATCTCTAGCATGCTCGGCGGGCCTTCCTCACTGGTTGAGCTCGAAACCCTCACGATAATTACGCGTCAGACCCTTTTCACCAGCATGTCTATAGTCTTCCATTTCAGTTGCCTTTCAGATGTTTGATGTCGCAGACATGTCTCCTTCGTAGGCCGACGACACCCCGTGCAACCTACTCTACGACATCAAGGGCCAGAAGGTGGTTGTGGGAAATGCAACCATCGTGAAGCTGAAGGACCGCATGTTCCACAACCGACAGATGCCCAATGGCGTCTTCAAGGTTAACGTGGCCAGTGTCTTAGCGGGATTCGAGCATTTGCCTCCTCCGATACTAGTCGGTGACGACGAGACCCCTACGCTTATTGGCGCATGCAAGAACTGGTTCTTGACTTGGCCGAAGTCTCTTCTTCGTCTCGAGGAGCCCAGTATCACGCCAACGCCAACTTCTCAAGAAGGTATGAACACCACCCCACCTACCAAATTACCTGCACCTGTTGTGACAGATGATGGTAGCGTACGACGTGAGGGAGAGCCTCCATTAGTGCCAGATCATGTCGCCCCCGTTGTCAAAGAAGCAAATGTTGATGATGACATGGAGGATATGATGAGGACCCGAACCAGTATGTCAATACCCGCCTATGATGGATTGATGGCTCAGGACGACGAAGACTTAGGCTATGATCGTGGACATGATGACTTGATGCTGCCTGATTTGTCGGAGCCGGAACGTCCTAAGGCAAAATGCAAAAAGTCTCTCTTCAATCCATCCTCGGAGGAGACACCTCCAGATGCCGCCTCTACCCAGCAACCACCCGAGGCCCGTCCACTATTTAGCCCGAGGACACTTGGGGTGGTGGTTAGGGAAGGTATGGTGGGCTCTGATACGTCCATTTTGCATCATGCTTTTACGTTGATATTTATCGCTTTATGGGCTGTTATTACACTTCACAGTACAATACTTATGCCTTTTCTCTCTTATTTTGCAAGGTTTACATGAAGAGGGAGAATGCTGGCAGCTGGAATTCTGGCCTGAAAAAGGAGCAAGTTTGAGATACCTATTCTGCGCAACTCCAAAAGCCGTGAAAATCTATGAGGAATTATTTTGGAATTTATAAAAAATACTGGGCGGAAGAAGTACCAGAGGGGAGCTACCAGGAAGCTACAAGCCTGCTAGGCGCGGCCTACCCCCCTGGCCGCGCCTAGGGGGCTTGTGGGCTCCCAGTTGGCCCTCTGGCTCCCCTCTTTTGCTATAAGGAGGGTCTCATTCCAGAAAAAAATCAAGAGGAGGCTTTTGGGAGGAATTGCTGCCGCCACGAGGTGGAACTTGAGCAGAACCAATCTAGAGCTCTGACAGGGTCGTCTTGCTGGGGAAACTTCCCTCCCGGAGGGGGAAATCGTTGCTATCGTCATCACCAACACTCCTCTCATTGAAGGGGACTCATGACCATGAACATATTCATCAGCACCATGTCATCTCCAAACCCTAGTTCATCTCTTGTAACCAATCTCCGTCTTGCGACTCCGATTGGTACTTGTAAGGTTGCTAGTAGTGTTAATTACTCTTTGTAGTTGATGCTAGTTGGATTACTCGGTGGAAGATTATATGTTCAGATCCTTGATGCTATTCAATACCTCTCTGGTCATGAATATTATTATGCTTTGTGAGTAGTCACTTTTGTTCCTAAGGACATGGGATAAGTCTTGCTATAAGTAGTCATGTAAATTTGGTATTCGTTCGATATTTTGATGCGTTGTATGTTGTTTTTCCTCTAGTGGTGTTATGTGAACGTCGACTACATAACACTTCACCATTATTTGGGCTTAGAGGAAGGCATTGGGAAGTAGTAAGTAGATGATGGGTTGCTAGAGTGACAGAAGCTTAAACCCTAGTTTATGCGTTGCTTCGTAATGGGCTGATTTGGATCCACTAGTTTAATGCTATGGTTAGACTTTATCTTAATTCTTCTTTCGTAGATGCGGATGCTTGCGAGACAGGTTAATCATAAGTGGGATGTTTGTCCATGTAAGGGCAGAACCCAAGCACCGGTCCACCCACATATCAAACTATCAAAGTAGCGAACGTGAATCATATGAACATGATGAAAACTAGCTTGACAGAAATTCCCGTGTGTCCTCGGGAGCGCTTTACCTCCGATACTAGTTTGTACAGGCTTGTCCCTTGCTACAAAAGGGATTGGGACACTTTGCTACACCGTTGTTACTATTGTTACTTGCTACTTGTTGCGAATCATCTTACCACACAACTATCTGTTACCGATAATTTCAGTGCTTGCAGAGAATACCTTGCTGAAAACCACTTGTCAGATCCTTCTGCTCCTCGTTGGGTTCGACACTCTTACTTATCGCAAGGACTACGATAGATCCCCTACACTTGTGGGTCATCAAGACTCTTTTCTAACGCTGTTGCCGGGGAGTGACGTGCCTTTGGTAAGTGGAATTTGTTAAGGAAACATTTTGTGCTGAAATTTATTGTCACTTGTTACTATGGAAACTAATCCTTTGAGGAGCTTGTTCGGGGTATCTTCACCTCGAACAGAAGCACAAGGAGTTGCTCCTGAACCTGCTGCACCTACTGAAAATATTTGCTATGAATTTCCTTCGGGTATGCTGGAGAAACTGCTGGCTAATCCTCTTACGGGAGATGGAACATCACATCCAGACTTGCATCTAATCTATGTAGATGAAGTTTGTGGTTTATTTATGCTTACAGGTTTGCCCGAGGATGAGGTCAAGAAGAAGGTCTTTCCCTTATCTTTGAGGGATAAAGCATTGACATGGTATAGGCTATGTGATGATACTAGATCATGGAACTACAACCGATTGAAATTGGAATTTCATCAAAGGTTTTATCCTATGTATTTGGTACATCGTGATGGGAATTATATTTATAATTTTTGGCCTCGTGACAGAGAAAGTATAGCTCAAGCTTGGGGAGGCTTAAATCAATGTTATATTCATGCTCCAACCATGACCTCTCGAGATAAATTATCATTCAGAACTTCTATGCTCGGCTTTCTCATGATGATGGCACCATGCTTGATACTTCTTGTACCGGTTCTTCTATGAAGAGAGATATTGACTTCAAACTGAATTTATTGGAGAGAATTAAACGCAACTCTGAATATTGGGAGGTTGAAGAAAGTAAGGAGTCAGGTATGAATTTTATGTTTGATTGCGTTAAATCCTTTCTTGAGACAAATACTTTTTGTGACTTTAGCGCTAAGTATGGACTTGACTTTCAGATAGTAGCTTCATTTTGTGAATCCTTTGCTGCTCATATTGATCTCCCTAAAGAGAAGTGGTTTAAATATCATCCTCCTTTAGAAGTCAATGTAGTTAAACCCACTCCATTTGAAGAGAAAGGCATTGCCTATAATGATCCAGTGGTTCCCAGTGCTTACATTGAGAAACCACCTTTCGCTGTTAGGATAAAGGATCATTCTAAAGCTTCAACTGTGATACGTAGAGGCTACATTAGAACACCTACACCCCCTGAGCAAATTAGAGTTGAACCTAGCATTGCTATTATAAAAGATCTTTTGTCTGACGATCTTGAGGGACATGATATTCACTTCTGTGAAGATGCTGTTAGAATTTCTAAACCTCACGCTAGAGACAAACATAGGCATGTTGTTGGCACGCCTGTCGTTTCTGTTAAGATAGGAGATCATTGTTATCATGGTTTATTTGACGTGGGTGCTAATGTTAGTGCAATACCTCAATCCTTATATGATGAAATTAAAGACGAGATTGCACCTGTTGAGATAGAGCCTATTGATGTCACTATTTAGCCTGCCAATAGAGATACTATCTGCCTTGTGGGAATTGTTCGGGATGTTGAAGTCTTGTGTGGTAAAACGAAGTATCCTGCTGATTTCCCCGTTCTTGCTACTACACAAGATAGCTTTTGTCCCATCATATTTGGCAGACCCTTCCTCAATACCGTCAATGCTCATATTGATTGTGAGAAGTAAACTGTCATTGTTGGCTTTGAAGGTGTGTCACATGAGTTCAATTTCTCCAAGTTTGGTAGACAACCTCATGAAAAGGAGTTGCCTAGTAAGGATGAAACTATTGCCTTAGCGTCTATTTCCGTGCCTCCTACTGATCCCTTAGAGCAATACTTGCTTGAGCATGAAAATGATATGCATATGGATGAAAGGGATGAGATAGATAGACTTGTCTTAGAATTATATCCTATCCTTAAGAATAATCTGCCTGTTGAACTGTTGGGGATCCACCCCCACCAAAGGGTGATCCTGTGTTCGAGCTTAAACAGTTTCCAGATACTTTTAAGTATGCTTATCTGGATGAAAAAGAGATATATCCATATAAAGAGAAATATCCACATATATCCATATGAAGAGATATATCAATATGAAGAGATATATCCATATGAAGAGATATATCCATATATATCGAGATACTTTTAAGTATGCCTTTCTCATGATAATCGCACCATGCTTGATACTTCTTGTACCGGTTCTTTTATGAAGAGAGATATTGACTTCAAATGGAATTTATTGGAAAGAATTAAAGGCAACTCTAAAGATTGGGAGTTTGATGAAGGTAAGGAGTCAAGTATGAATCTCATGTTTGATTGCGTTAAATTCTTTGTTGAAACAAATACCTTTTGTGATTTTAGCGCTAAATATGGACTTGACTCTGAGATAGTAGCCTCATTGTGTGAATCTTTTGCTGCTCATATTGATCTCCCTAAATAGAAGTGGTTTAAATACCATCCTCCCTTAGAAGTCAATGTAGTTAAACCCAATCCAGTTGAAGAGAAAGTCATTCTTATAATGATCCTATTGTTCCTAGTGCTTACATTGAGAAACCACATTTCCCTGTTAGGATAAAGGATCATTCTAAAGCTTCAACTGTGATACATAGGGGCTACATTAGAACACCTACACCCCCTGAGCAAATTAGAGTTGAACCTAGCATTGCTATTATCAAAGATCTCCTGTCCTGCAATGTTGATGGCCATGATATTCACTTCTGTGAAGATGCTGCTAGAATTGCTAAACCACATGCTAGAGACAAACATAGGCCTGTTGTTGGCACGCCTGTTGTTTCTGTTAAGATAGGAGATCATTGTTATCATGGTTTATGTGACATAGGTTCTTGTGTTAGTGCAATACCTCAATCCTTATGTGATGAAATTAAAGACGAGATTGCACCTGTTGAGATGGAATCTATTGATGTCACTATTCAGCTTGCCAATAGAGATACTATCCGCCCTTTGGGAATTGTTAGAGATGTTGAAGTCTTGTGTGGTAAAACGAAGTATCCTGCTGATTTTCTCTTTCTTGCTACCACACAAGATAGCTTTTGTCCCATCATATTTGGCAGACCCTTCCTCAATACTATCAATGCTCATATTGACTATGAGAAGCAAACTATCACTGTTGGCTTTGAAGATGTGTCACATGAGTTCAATTTCTCCAAGTTTGGTAGACAACCTCATGAAAAAGAGTTGCCTAGTAAGGATGAAATTATTGCCCTAGCTTCTATCGCTGTGCCTCCTACTGATCCTTTAGAGCAATACTTGCTTGAGCATGAAAATGATATGCATATGGATGAAAGGGATGAGATAGATAGAGTTATATATCTTTGAACAATATCCTATCCTTTAAGAATAATTTGCGTGCTGAACTGCTTGGAGACTCACCCCCACCAAAGGGTGATCCTGTGTTCGAGCTCAAATAGTTGCCTGATACTCTTAAGTATGCTTATCCTGATGAAAAAGAGAGATATATCCCGTTATTATTAGTGCTAGCCTCTCAGAGCATGAAGAAAAGAAGTTACTAAAAACTTCGAGGAAGCACCGTGCTGCTATTGGATATATTGGAAATATGCCCTAGAGGCAATAATAAAATGGTTATTATCTTATTTCCTTGTTCATGATAATCGTCTATTCTTCATGCTATAATTGTATTAACAGGAAACTGTAATACATGTGTGAATAAATAGATCAAATTGTGTCCCTAGCAAGCCTCTAATTGGCTGGCTCGTTAGTCAATAGATGATCATGGTTTCCTGATCATGGGCATTAGATGTCATTGATAACGGGATCACATCATTGGGAGAATGATGTGATGGACAAGACCCAATCCTAAGCGTAGCACTAGATCGTATTGTTCGTATGCTAAAGCTTTTCTAATGTCAAGTATCTTTTCCTTCGACCGTGAGATTGTGCAACTCCCGGATACCGTAGGAGTGCTTTGGGTGTATCAAACGTCACAACATAACTGGGTGACTATAAAGGTGCACTACGGGTATCTCCGAAAGTGTCTGTTGGGTTGGTACGAATCGAGATCGGGATTTGTCACTCCGTGTGACGGAGAGGTATCACTGGGCCCACTCGGTAGAACATCATCATGAGCTCAATGTGACTAAGGAAATAGTCACACGATGACGTGCTACGGAACAAGTAAAGAGACTTACCGTAACGAGATTGAACAAGGTATAGGTATACCGACGATCGAATCTCGGGCAAGTTCTATACCGACACAAAGGGAATTATATACGGGATTGATTGAATCCTTGACATCGTGGTTCATCCGATGAGATCATCTGGGAGAATGTGGGAGCCACCATGGGTATCCAGACCCCGCTGATGGTTATTGGACGGAGAGGTGTCTCGGTCATGTCTGCCTGTCTCCCGAACCCGTAGGGTCTACACACTTAAGGTTCGATGACGCTAGGGTTATAGGGAATTGTTATATGAGGTTACAGAAAGTTCTTCAGAGTCCCGGATGAGATCTCGGACGTCACGAGGAGCTCCGGAATGGTCCGGAGGTAAAGATTGATATATAGGACGGATGGTTTCGGACATCGGAAGTGTTTCGGGCGTCACCGGTAACGTACCGGGACCACCAGGACCACCGGAGGTGGCCCCGAGTGTCCACCGGAAGGGGGCAACGACCACGGGAGGCTAGATGTGCCAAGTGCGGGAGGGAACCAGCCCCTAGGTGGGCTGGTGCGCCCCCCACACTCAGCCCAAGGCGCGGGAGGTGGAGAGGGGGGGAAACCCTAGCGCAGGTGGGCCTATGGCCCACCAGAAGGGTGCGCCACCCCTCCCCCCCCTTGTCCGCCGCACCTCCCCCCATCTAGGGCTGCCGCCCGTCCCAGGAGAGGGAAACCCTCAAGGGGGCGCAGCCCCTCCCTCCCCCTATATATAGTGGACACTTTTGGGTTTTGGAGACACAATTTTCTCTCTCCCTCGGCGTAGCCCTGCTCTTCTTTCTCCTCCTCTTTGCCGGTGCTTGGCGAAGCCCTGCCGGGAGACCCCGTCTCTCCATCGACACCACGCGGTCGTGCTGCTGGAGATATTCCCCAACCTCTCCCTCCTCCTTGCTGGATCAAGGTGCGGGAGACGTCACCGGGCTGCACGTGTGTTGAACGCGGATGTGTCGTAGTTCGGCACAAGATCAGAATCACACCGCAATCTGAATCGCCGCGAGTACGACTCCATCAACCGCATTCTAGTAACGCTTCCGCTTAGCGATCTTCAAAGGTATGAAGATGCACTCACCCCTCTCTCGTTGCTGGTCTCTGCATAGGAAGATCTGAATATGCGTAATTTTTTTTTGAATTTATGCTACGTTACCCAACAGTGGCCTTCGAGCCAGGTTTTCTATGCGTAGATTCTATGCACGAGTAGAACACAAAAGGTTGTGCGCGATGATTTGTCAATTAATTGCCGCTACTAGTCTTATTATTTTCCGGCGGTATTGTGGGATGAAGCGACCCGACCGACATTACACGTATGCTTACGTGAGCCTGGTTCCACCGATAGACATGCACACCGTGCATAAAGGTAGCTAGCGGGTGTCTGTCTCTCGTACTCTAGTCAGATTGGATTTGATGAAAAGGGTCCTTATGAAGGGTAACTAGCTTTGGCATATCATCATTGTGGCTGTCACATAGGTAAGAAAGCGTTCTTGCTAGAAACCCAAATCAGCCATGTAAAACTTGCAACAACTACTAGAGGACGTCTAGCTTGTTTTTGCAGGGTTTGACATGTGATGTGATATGGCCAAAGTTGTGATATTGCATGTATGATGTATGAGATGATCATGTTATTGTAATAGGTTTCACGACTTGCATGTAGATGAGTATGACAACCGGCAGGAGCCATAGGAGTTGTCTTAATTTATTGTATGAGATGCAACGCCATGTGCTTACTACTTTTACTTCATTGCTAATGGTTAGCTATAGTAGTAGTGATAGTAGTAGTTGGCGTGACGACTTCACGGAGACAAGATGATGGATATCATGTTGATGGAGATCATGATGTCACGCCGGTGAGATGATGATCATGTGATGCCTGAAGATGGAGATCGAAAGTGCAAAGATGATAATGGCCATATCATGTAACTATATGATTGCATTGTGATGTTTATCATGTTTTTCATCTTATTGCTTAGAACGACGGTAGCATAGTAAGACGATCCCTCTTAAAATTTCGAGAACGTATTCCCCTAAGTGTGCACCGTTGCGAAGGATCGTTCTCTCGAAGCACCACGTGATGATCGGGTGTGATAGATTCTAACGTTCACATACAATGGGTGTAAGCCAGATTTACACACGCGAAACACCTAGGTTGACTCGACGAGCTTAGCATGTACAGACATGACCTCGAATACAAGAGACCGAAAGGTCGAACATGAGTCATATGGTTGAATACGATCAGCATGAAGTTGCTCACCATGATGACTAGTCCGTCTCACGTGATGATCGGACACGGGTTAGTCAACATGGATCATGTGTCACTTAGATGACTAGAGGGATGTCGATTTAAGTGGGAGTTCATACTTAATTTGATTAAATGAACTTAATTGTCATGAACTTAGTCTAAAAGTTGTCTTTATAAATATTGTAGATGGCCAACGTCAACCTCAATTTCAACGCATTCCTAGAGAAAAACAAGCTGAAAGATGATGGTAGTAACTATGCGGACTGGGTTTGCAACTTGAAGCTCATCCTTGAAGCAGCTAAAAAGGCTTATGTCCTTGATGCGCCGCTAGGTGACCCTCCCTCTCCCACAGCAGCCCAGAACATTCTGAACGTCTGGCAAACGCGGAGTGATGACTACTCTCTGGTTAGGTGCGTCATGTTATAAAGTTGAGAAACGGGGCTCCAAAGGCGTTTTGAGCAACACGGTGCATATGAGATGTTCCAAGAGCTGAAGCTAGTTTTTCAAGCTCATGCCCGTGTCGAGAGATATGAAGTCTCCGACAAGTTCTTTAGCTGTAAGATGGAGGAGAACAGTTCTGTCAGTGAGCACATACTCAAAATGTGTGGGTTACACGGTCGTCTGACTTCACTTGGAGTCGAACTTCCGGATGATGCTATAATTGACAGAATCCTCCAGTCTCTCCCACCAAGCTACAAAGGTTTTGTGCTGAACTACAACATGCAAGGGATGGAGAAGACCATTCCCGAGTTGTACTCGATGCTCAAGTATGCAGAAGTAGAAATCAAGAAAGAGCATCAAGTGTTGATGGTCAACAAGACCACTAGTTTCAAGAAGGGCAAGGGTAAGAAGAACTTCAAGAAATACGACAAAGCCATTGCCGTGCCCTGTAAGCCAGATGCCGAGAAGAAGAAAAAGAATGGACCCAAGCCTGAGACTGAGTGCTTCTATTGCAAGGGAAAGGGTCACTGGAAGCGAAACTGCCCACATACTTAGCGGATAAGAAGGCCGACAACGTTAAAGGTATATGTGATATACATGTTATTGATGTGTACCTTACCAGCGCTCGTAGTAGCTCCTGGGTATTTGATACCGGTGCTGTTGCTCACATTTGCAACTCAAAGCAGGAACTGCGGAATAAGCGGAGACTGGCCAAGGACGAGGTGACGATGTGCGTCGGGAATGGCTCCAAGGTCGATGTGATCGCCGTCGGCACGCTATCTCTACATCTACCGTCGGGATTTGTTTTAAACCTTAATAATTGTTATTTAGTACCATCTTTAAGCATGAACATTGTATAAGGGTCTTGCTTAATGCGAGACGGCTACTCATTTACGTCAGATAATAATGGTTGTTCTATTTATATGAGTGATATGTTTTATGGTCATGCTCCGCTTGTGAATGGTTTATTCTTGATGAATCTCGATTGTGATGTTACGCATATTCATAGTGTGAGTACCAAAAGATGTAAAGTTGATAATGATAGTCCCACATACTTGTGGCACTGCCGCCTTGGTCATATCGGCATTAAGCGCATGAAGAAGCTCCATACTGATGGACTATTAGAGTCTCTTGACTTTGAATCATTTGACACATGCGAACCGTGCCTCATGGGCAAGATGACTAAGACTCCATTCTCAGGAATAATGGAGAGAGCAACTGACTTATTGGAAATAATACATACTGATGTGTGTGGTCCAATGAACGTTGAAGCTCGCGGTGGCTATCTTATGTTCTCACTCTCACCAATGATTTGAGTAGGTATGGGTATATCTACTTGATGAAGCACAAATCTGAGACATTTGAAAAGTTCAAGGAATTTCAGAGTGAGGTCGAGAATCAACATGACAGGAAAATTAAGTGTCTACGATCTGATCGTGGAGGAGAATATTTGAGTCACGAGTTTGGCACACACCTAAGGAAGTGTGGAATCGTTTCACAACTGACGCCGCCTGGCACACCGCATCGCAACGGAGTGTCTGAACATCGTAATCGCACTTTATTAGATATGGTACGATCTATGATGTCTCTTACCGACTTAACGCTATCATTTTGGGGATATGCATTAGAAACTGCAGCATTCACTTTAAATAGGGCACCGTCTAAATCCGTTGAGACAACACCGTATGAACTATGGTTTGGCAAGAAACCTAAGTTGTCGTTTCTTAAAGTTTGGGGCTGTGATGCTTATGTGAAGAAACTTCAACCAGAAAAGCTCAAACCCAAAGCGGAGAAATGCGTATTCATAGGATACCCTAAGGAAACTATTGGGTATACCTTCTATCTTAGATCCGAAGGTAAAACCTTTGCTGCCAAGAACGAATCCTTTCTAGAGAAAGAGTTTCTCTCGAAAGAAGTAAGTGGGAGGAAGGTAGAACTTGATGAGGTAATTACACCCCCTCTCGAACAGGATAGTAGCGCAGCGCGGGAAGTTGTTCCTGTGGCGCCTACACCAACTGAAGAGGAAGTTAATGATAATGATCATGAAGCTTCGGATCAAGTTACTACTGAACCGCGAAGGTCCACGAGGGCACGCTCCGCACCAGAGTGGTACGGCAACCCTGTGATGGAAATCGTGTTGTTAGCCAACGGTGAACCTTCTAACTATGAAGAAGCGATGGCTGGCCCGGATTCCAACAAATGGCTTGAAGCTATGAAATCCAAGATAGGATCCATGTATGAGAACAAAGTATGGACTTTGGTGGACTCGCCCGATGACCGGAGAGCCATAGAAAATAAATGGATCTTCAAGAAGAAGACTGATGCAAACGGTAATGTAACCGTTTATAAAGCTCGACTTGTCGCAAAGGGTTTTCGAAAAATTCAAGGAATTGATTACGAAGAGACTTTCTCTCCCGTAGCGAAGCTTAAATCAGTCCGAATCATGTTAGCAATTGCCGCCTTTTATGATTATGAAATTTGGCAAATGGACGTCAAAACAGCGTTTCTTAACGGGAACCTTAAGGAAGAGTTGTATGTGATGCAACCAGAAGGTTTTGTCGACCCTAAGGGTGCTAACAAAGTGTGCAAGCTCCAGCGCTCCATCTATGGGCTGGTGCAAGCATCTCGGAGTTGGAACATTTGCTTTAATGAGGTGATTAAAGCGTTTGGGTTCATACAGGTTTACGGAGAAGCCTGTCTGTACAAGAAAGTGAGTGGGAGCTCTGTAGCTTTCCTCATACTGTATGTGGATGACATATTATTTTTGGGGAATGACATAGAGATGTTGGAGAGCATAAAGGCCTATTTGAACAAGATTTTTTCAATGAAGGACCTTGGAGAAGCTGCATACATATTAGGCATCAAAATCTATAGAGATAGATCGAGACGCCTCATAGGTCTTTCGCAAAGTACATACCTTGACAAGATATTGAAGAAGTTCAATATGGAAAACTCAAAGAAAGGGTTCTTGCCAATTTTGCAAGGTATGAGATTGAGTAAGACTCAGTCGCTGACCAGGGCAGCAGATAGAGAGAAGATGAGTTCTATCCCCTACGCTTCAGCCGTAGGCTCTCTTATGTATGCCATGCTGTGTACCAGACCTGATATAAACCTTACCATAAGTTTGGTAGGGAGGTACCAAAGTGATACCGGTATGGAACACTGGACAGCGGTCAAGAATATCCTGAAGTACCTAAAAAGGACTAAGAAAATGTTTCTCGTTTATGGAGGTGACGAAGAGCTCGTCGTAAAGGGTTACGTCGACGCTAGCTTCGACACAGATCCGGATGACTCTAAGTCACAGACCGGATACGTATATGTTTTGAATGGTGGGGCAGTGAGCTGGTGCAGCAGCAAGCAAGAAGTCGTGGCAACATCTACATGTGAAGCGGAGTACATAGCTGCTTCAGAAGCGGCTCATGAAGGAATTTGGATGAAGGAGCTCATCACCGACCTTGGAGTGGTTCCAAGTGCGTCGGGTCCAATGACACTCTTCTGTGATAACACTGGGGCCATTGCCATAGCCAAGGAGCCAGGTTTCACCGGAAGACGAAGCACATCAAACGCCGCTACAACTCCATCCAGGACCATGTCCAGAGTGGAGTAATAGAGATATGTAAAGTACACACGGATCTGAATGTTGCAGACCCGTTCACTAAACCTCTTCCACGAGCAAAACATGATCAACACCATAATGCTATGGGTGTTCGATACATCACAATGTAACTAGCTTATTGACTCTAGTGCAAGTGGGAGACTGTTGGAAATATGCCCTAGAGGCAATAATAAAATGGTTATTATCATATTTCCTTGTTCATGATAATCGTCTATTGTTCATGCTATAATTGTATTAACAGGAAACAGTAATACATGTGTCAATAAATAGATCACAGTGTGTCCCTAGCAAGCCTCTAATGTGATGGTTTCCTGATCATGGGCATTAGATGTCATTGATAACAGGATCACATCATTGGGAGAATGATGTGATGGACAAGACCCAATCCTAAGCGTAGCACTAGATCGTATTGTTCATATCCTAAAGCTTTTCTAATGTCAAGTATCTTTTCCTTCGACCGTGAGATTGTGCAACTCCCGGATACCATAGGAGTGCTTTGGGTGTATCAAACGTCACAATGTAACTGGGTGACTATAAAGGTGCACTACGGGTATCTCCGAAAGTGTTTGTTGGGTTGGTACGAATCGAGATCGGGATTTGTCACTCCGTGTGACGGAGACGTATCTCTGGGCCCACTCGGTAGAACATCATCATGAGCTCAATGTGACTAAGGAGTTATTCACACGATGACGTGCTACGGAACGAGTAAAGAGACTTACCGTAACGAGATTGAACAAGCTATAGGTATACCGATGATCGAATCTCGGGCAAGTTCTATACCGACAAACAAAGGGAATTGTATACGGGATTGATTGAATCCTTGACATCGTGGTTCATCCAATGAGATCATCGTGGAGCAAGTGGGACCCACCATGGGTATCCAGACCACGCTGATGGTTATTGGCCGGAGAGGTGTCTCCGTCAGGTTTGCTTATCTCCCGAACCCGTAGGGTCTACACACTTAAGGTTCGATGACGCTAGGGTTATAGGGAATTGTTATACGAGGTTATCAAAAGTTGTTCGGAGTCCCGGATGAGATCCCGGACGTCACGAGGAGCTCCGGAATGGTCCAGAGGTAAAGATTGATATATAGGACGAATGGTTTCGGACACCGGAAGTGTTTCGGGCGTCACAGGTAACGTACGAGGACCACCGGAGGTGGCCCCGAGGGTCCACCAGAAGGGGGCAACGACTCCGGGAGGCTAGATGGGCCAAGTGCGGGAGGGAACCAGCCCCTAGGTGGGCTGGTGCGCCTCCCACACTCAGCCCAAAGCGCAGGAGGTGGAGAGGGGGGGAAACCCTAACGCAGGTGGGCCTAAGGCCCACCAGAAGGGTGCGCCACCCCTCCTCCCCCCTTGACCGCCGCACCTCCCCCCATCTAGGGCTGCCGCCCCTCCCAGGGGAGGGAAACCCTCAAGGGGGCACAGCCCCTCCCTCCCCCTATATATAGTGGGCACTTTTGGGCTTTTGGAGACACAATTTTCTCTCTCCCTCGGCGCAGCCCTCCTCTTCTTTCTCCTCCTCTCTGCCGGTGCTTGGCGAAGCCCTGCCGGGAGACCTCGTCTCTCCATCGACACCACGCCGTCGTGCTGCTGGAGATCTTCCCCAACATCTCCCCCCTCCTTGCTGGATCAAGGTGCGGGAGACGTCACCGGGCTGCACGTGTGTTGAACGCGGAGGTGCCATAGTTCGGCACTAGATCGGAATCACACCGCGATCTCAATCGCCGCGAGTACGACTCCATCAACCGCGTTCTAGTAATGCTTCCGGTTAGCGATCTTCAAAGGTATGAAGATGCACTCACCCCTCTCTCGTTGCTCGTCTCTCCATAGGAAGATCTGAATATGCGTAAGAATTTTTTTGAATTTATGCTACGTTACCCAACAGGATATACTCTTGATGATCTTAAGGGCATTAGTCCCACTCTATGCCAGCACAAAATTAAAACCGATCCTGATACCAAACTAGTTGCCGATCATCAACAAAGATTATATCCTAAGATGAAAGAGGTAGTAAGAAAAGAAATACTAAATCTCTTGGAAGCACGCATTATCTATCCTGTTTCTCATAGTGATTGGGTCAGTCCGGTGCATTGCGTCCCTAAGAAGGGAGGTATTACCGTTGTCCCTAATGATAATGATGAATTGATCCCACAGAGGATTATTACTGGCTATAGGATGGTGATCGATTTTAGGAAATTGAATAAAGTCACTAGGAAAGATCATTACCCTTTGCCTTTTATCGACCAAATGCTAGAAAGACTGTCTAAACACACACACTTCTGTTTCTAGATAGTTATTCTGGTTTCTCCCAAATACCCGTTGCACAATCTGATCAGGAGAAAACCACTTTCATCTGCCCTTTCGCTACCTTTGCTTACAAACGTATGCCTTTTGGCTTATGTAATGCACCTGCTACCCTTCAAAGATGTATGATGGCTATTGTAGGGACCCGACTCAAAATGAGTCAAGCCTCTGTGTATCCGTGCCATCCCTGGATCAATATGCTGGCACACACAGTACATCAATGTATATATCAAAGTGCAATCACATGGAAATAGCGTAAAACTGATATATACCTTAAATATCTCAGCGGAAGCAGTCAAGGGAGTGGAGTCCCAATAAACACCAACGGCAAGTTGAGTGTAGACTGTAACCCTAAATCGTACACTTACTTGTCGAAGAAAAATATCTGCAACATAAGACGTTGCAGCCGTGTAGGTCAGCATATTGAATATGCCGGCAAGTCACATAAGAGAGGGGTGAAAAGTAATCATCTATACTATATGCATATATGGCAGGTGGTGTTGTAAGTTTTTAGCGTAAAGCAAATTTTCTCCTACAACAAGAGGGGCTAAAAGCAAAATATTACTACAAGGCTGGTTGTTAACGAGATGGTTCCGCCAACCAGTTCTCGTACCCAAGTTATCAATATTACCCTCATCAAATATATATAATGGTGTTGATAATTTCAGATAACTTCAGTTCCTTTGGCTCAAGTTGTCCATGACCATGGACACGGCTAATCGATTAGGTTTGAGTACTCTGCAGAGTTTTGCACACGTTCCCCACAAGATTTGATCGCCTCCGTGTATGTCCTCGCACTTCAGGGTGTTTGAAGACCGGATGATCAAAACATGGTCTTTCAACGGGTCCCTCTAAATCCCTGTTGGTGCCCATCCATTCCTACCGTTCTTCTACATCTGCTAGCACTGCTTGTCCTGAGTCGCCGCGTTGTCCAACCAAGCCAGAGCCCATAATGACTTGTGGCTGTGCAGGTAAGCCTTGGGTCTTGAAAATATCCGTCCGTCTCTTCGAGCCTGGGTGAAGCTTTCCGCAAGATGTCATGGCCGTCTCCAGCATCCCGGGTCGTCCACTGGTTTCTCCAGGGAGCCGATCAACCGTCCTTCACCGAGAGTTGCATTCCATCCGAGGTCTTGAAAATCTTGTCTTAACCGGTCTTGATTATTTAATCAACCTCGCACTTCACTCGTGTTATGCACTCAACCGAAATCCCGTCTACTCAAGCATAGCAATATGAAATTTTTCGTCCCGGGGCCAAGTATCGGGGTTGTTGTGTGCCTACCACATGATACTACAAACTATACTAAAATTTCCAAGTACCTACTTAGCATGCAATTGGGCATAGGATGGTAGAACTACGATGCATAAAACATAGGTGATAGTATGATCAAAGTGACTTGCCTGGTGATGTTGACGAAGAATAATTTCTCGAGAAATAACTTGATAGACTACTCGTCACTCTCCGATGAAATCTATATAACAAACATATCATTCACATAAGCACTCATACTAGCAATCATTCTAGCAATCAAAACAAAAGAGAGAGCGAATAGGAATCCAAAGGAAACTTCAAATAAGACTAGGGAGTCTTCTACTACGTCAAACACTAACTAGTTTTTTGTCCGACGGAAAATAATAACAGGGAACTAATATAAAATAAAGTATTTTTCACAAAACTATTTAAAAGTATTTCCAAACGGGATTTGAAACAGTGGAGAAACCAATTGCAAGTTATTAGGGAACTAGAATTGATTTCATGATGACATATAAAAATAAAATCAAAACTTGTTGAAAAACTACTGTTAACTAACATAAACAAAACATAATCTTCCTGAAATATAAAAGAAAATAATTTAAAAACAACTAAATAAAGTGAATTAGTCACAATCCTACAAGAGGTGAAACAGAAATTGTTTCACAAGAAACAATCAGCTAAAATACTCAAACAAATCTGAAATTTTTACCACTGATAAATATGATCACTAGTGATCAGTATCAAAAGGAATCAAATTAAAATCTATTTTTAAACTCCTGGAATAAGCAAAACAAGGTTTAAACTAAATCTGATCTAATTCAAATTTGAAAATTTCAAACATAGACAAATTATATGTTTTTAAAAACTACAGAAAAATGTGATCTACTGGAAAAATAATCAACTCCATTGGACTTATGGATCAAAAGTTATGAGCAAAAGAAAATTGAAACTCTCTCTGTTTTGGAATTAAAACAGAAAAAGGAAAAACTGATTTGTGGACCAGGGGTCCACGTGGCATCTTCTGATTGGTCAGGGTGTGTGTGCTGCGGTGAAATCTAACAGACAGTCGCAATGTAACTAAAACAGCTCGGCTAAAGTTAAGTGGAATAAAAACGTTTTGGTTTATCTGATTAAACCGAAAGGGTATCCTCGTTTCTAATCCTGCGCGTTTACTCTAGATCCAACGGCTAAAAGGAGGTGATGGAGTTCACAAGGGCTGGCTCACCGTGGTGGTGGTGCTCCGGCGAGGTCGCCGGCGAGGCCGAGGCGGAGCTAGCGATGGGGAGGGGCTCCGGTGAGTCTCGGTGGCGTCCGAGGGCTGGGGAAGACGGCGGCAGAGCTCCCGCGTCCAGCGGTGGCGGCGGCGAGGTGTGGCGTGGCCGGAGGCGAGCAGGGGGACTCGGGGAAGCTTCGGCCGAGGCTCGTAAGTCCGGCGAGGTGGCAGGGCGGCGTGGTTGGTGAGGAGCTCGGTCAGGGGAGGGGAACGGGGTGCGGTGGCATTGGGGAGTATTTATAGGGGGCAAGGAGGCTCTGGAGGGGAAGGTGGAGGGAGATCCGGGCGGGGATCGGCCGGCCGGCGAGCTATGGAAGGAGCTCAGATGCGGGAAGGAAAGAAGGAAGAAGGGAGGAAGGGGGTGGCCGGCAGGCGGGCTCGGTCGGCCAGGGGGCCCACCTGGCAGGGAGAGGGAGAGAGGCGGGGTCCGGTCGGTTGACCGATCCGAAGGGAACCGGTCCCGGGTCAGGCGGGATTCGGCCCGATCTGGCTATAAAGCGCTCAGGCGTTTTCCTAATAAAAAAAACTTTCCCGATTTTGGATTTTTTAATAAAACAGAAACTAAAAGGGATAAAAAGGAAACAAAATAAAATAATTAATATAGGGTATTATATACCAAAATTTTCAGAAAAATATCCTCTACTCGATTAACATTTTTCCAAGGCAAAAATAAAAACTTAAAAAAAATGTTTTTCAGAAAATCCCCTATATGCTTTATTTCTTTTTGGCAATTATTTTCATAATAAAACTTTGGCTTTCTTGGCTACAAATATTTTAGAAGTGCCCCTGGTTTTGGAGGGTCATATTCCTCCTCTCTTTCTTGCTTGCAAGAAATTATTTCCCGGCAGTTCTTGCACGAAGAAAACAAATAGAAATGCAAAAAAATTCAAATGCAAAATCTCCGTTCAAATTCTTTATAGTTGAAGAAGTCATGTCATCTTCTCTCTTTGCTTTGAAATGATTGAATTTGAATTCATCGGCGAAGGGGAAAGTCATTTTATTCCCTCTCCTTCAAAAGTTTTGAAAAGTTTCAAATTTTCACTCAAGTTTCAATCACTCAAGAAAGCAAACAAACAAACTAATAGTTTTATTAACATTCCAAAATTTGGGATGTTACAAACCTACCACACTTAAAATGAATGTCGTCCTCGAGATTCGAAGAGGCTAGAAAGAAAGGTTAGGGTTTGGGGTCTTCTAACAAATCGAATCTCCGGCAAGGTGGGATGCTACCACACTTAAAATGAGAGGTACTGGTCCCTTAAGATTTTAACAATCCTCTGGGGTTTTGGCATTTGACTCCTCACAGTCTTCATATCTTCCGTTATATTCATAACGTCTCCATAAAAAACGAGGGCTCTTTCGTTGATATAAGCTTCTTCCGTTACTGGGTCTTCTTAACTGACAGTCTCGTGGTCAATTCTAAATAACCTATCGATGGTTCTCATGGTGGTCTACCATTTGTGGTTGTCCTGCAGAGAGAGGGTCTTGGTTTCATTCTCATCGTAAATTTCCTACGCGTGACAACAAATGCCATGTACTTGGGGCTTTCCTTGTACCATTCTAAGGCTTAAAGAAAAGCTTCAAAGAACGTCGTCTCTCTATATGGGTAAGTCTCTCAGATTTACCATTCCGAATAGCAAGATAAATGATAAGAGTAAGTCCTCATGGTGATCAATCCATTCCACAACCAAATCATTTCTCTGTATAAGGTTTAGCGAATCTCGCATTCTAACACTTGGGCATCCTCACAAGCGTTGCAGAATTTCTCTTGTCCACGATCGAAGTTCGGATAATCCATTGGTTCTGCAAGCTGAACAAAACATCTATCGTATCTTCACAACTCTCTGGCTTTCGTATGTTCCTAAGGAAACGTTTGCTGATCCATCATAGCTTCTTCCATAAATCATATTCATTTCATAATCAATCCTTTATTACATCCTTAATTTATCCCCAAAACTCCAATTCAAAAGTACTTTATTACAAATGCTGCCATCCACATTGTTCGGTATGGTCAAGCATTTTCTGCCAACTTTATTCATCTGTCTCTCTTGGAGATATTTTAGTTCCACTCGAACTTTCCGAGGTGCTCCTTGAAATCATCCATCTTTTGCTTCATCATGGTGGTCCTGAGCTTCATCTCCGTCATCTCCGCACGTACCTCACTCAGGTATTCTTGGGTATGACGGAGTCTTGCTTCAAGTATTTCTCCGATCTGACGTATGGCTTCCATGGCAGCTTCACGAACAACATCAAAGAAGGTTGCTCGTGGTACACGTGAAATTAAAAAGTATTGCCCCATAGTCTTTGGACAAACTCCTTTCACATGGTGGAGGTGTACTTCCACGTAACAAAGTTCCACTCCATTTTCCACAAATGGGTAGCCTTTGTAGACTGCATCTCCTTCAAGATGAATGTGCTACATCATGTCCTTCAGGATTTTCGGGTAATCATGATCACTGGTCAGGGTCATGATTGTTTTTGGGCCCTTGAGGAATGACTCGTAGAGAGTTGTCATCTGCAGGTGTCAGTAAATAGGTACTCAGAGGAATGTATGTGTCTCCTTGGTAATTATGGTACATTCCTACTCAGTGGATCCTGTGGGTTTACCGATTACTACCACACTACAAATGAATTATACTCATGCCTGCATAGACCATATTTTCTCTTATCCTCATAAATGTTCAGAGATCTTTGCTCATAGAGAAACAACGCATACAGTTTCAACATAGGCAATCATGAGACAATAAATTCCATTTATTCATGATGTTATTACAATCTGAGGGACTTCTTAGGACATAAAATTTCTAAAAGATGTAAAGACACCAACCTTGTCTTGAATTGGGAGAAGTGCCACTTTATGGTTAATGAAGGCATCGTCTTAGGACATAAAATTTCTAAAAGAGGTATTGAAGTCGATAAGGCTAAGGTTGATGCTATCGAGAAAATGCCATGCCCTACAAATATCAAATATAAGAAGTTTCCTTGGTCATGCTGGTTTCTATAGAAGGTTCATTAAGGACTTTTCTAAGATTTCTAGGCCTCTTACCAATCTCTTGCAAAAGGATATTCCTTTTGTTTTTGACGATGATTGTGAGGAAGCCTTCAAAATACTTAAAAAGGCCTTGATAACTTCGCCTATTGTTCAACCACCTAATTGGAACTTACCTTTTGAAATCATGTGTGATGCTAGTGATTATGCTGTTGGTGTTGTCCTAGGACAAAGAGTTGATAAGAAGTTGAATGTTATTCACTATGCTAGTAAAACTGCCCAAAGAAACTATGCTACTACGGAAAAGGAATCTTTAGCAGTCGTGTTTGCATGTGAAAAGTTCAAATCTTACATTGTAGATTCCAAGGTTACTATTCACACTGATCATGCTGCTATTAAGTACCTCATGGAAGAGAAAGACGCTAAACCTAGAATTATCAGATGGGTTCTCTTGCTACAAGAATTTGATTTGCATGTTGCTGATAGGAAGGGTGCTGAAAACCCCGTAATAGATAACTTGTCTAGGTTGGAGAATGTTCTTGATGACCCACAACCTATTGATGATAGCTTTCTTGATGAGCAACTAAATGTAACAGATAACTTGTCTAGGTTGGAGAATGTTCTTGATGACCCACAACCTATTGATGATAGCTTTCTTGATGAGCTATTGAATGTCATCAATGCTTCACGTAGTACACCGTGGTATGCTGATTATGCAAACTATATCGTTACCAAATATATACCACCTAGTTTCACATACGAGCAAAACAAGAAATTCTTCTTTGATTTGAGACATTAATTTTGGGATGATCCTCACCTTTATAAGGAGGAGATGGTGTTATTAGACGTTGTGTACGTGAACATGAACACGGATAGATCCTACAGAAGTGTCACTCCGAGGCTTACGGAGGACACCATGCGAGAGATAGAACTGCACACAAGGTATTGCAATCAGGTTGCTATTGGCCCACTCTCTTCAAGGATGTCCGTAAGTTTGTCTTGTCTTGTGACGAATGTCAAAGAATAGGTAATATCAGTAAACGTCAGGAAATGCCTATGAATTATTCACTTTTCATTGAACCATTTGATGTTTGGGGCTTTGATTATATGGGACCTTTTCCAAAATCCAACGGGTATACTCATATCCTAGTTGCTGTTGATTACGTTACTAACTAGGTAGAAGCTATCCCAACTAGTAGTGCTGATCACAACACCTCTATCAGGATGCTTAAAGAAGTTATTTTCCCTAGATTTGGAGTCCCTAGATATCTAATGACTGATGGTGGTTCACATTTTATTCATGGTGCTTTCCGTAAAAGCTTGCTAAGTATGATGTCAACCATAGAATTGCGTCTCCCTATCATCGTCAGTCCAGTGGTCAAGTAGAGCTAAGTAATAGAGAAATTAAACTAATTCTGCAAAAGACTGTCAATAGGTCTAGAAAGAATTGGTCTACGAACCTCGATGATGCACTGTGGGCTTATAGAACTGCTTATAAGAATCCCATGGGCATGTCTCCGTACAAAATGGTTATGGTAAAGCATGTCAGTTACCTCTTGAGCTAGAGCATAAGGCTTATTGGGCAATCAAAGAGCTCAACTTTGATTTCAAACTTGCTGGTGAGAACAGGTTATTTGATATTAGCTCGCTTGATGAATGGAGAGCTCATGCATATGAAAATTCCAAGTTGTTCAAAGAAAAGGTTAAGAGGTGGCTTGATAAAAGGATACAAAAACGTGAGTTCAATGTATGTGATTATGTCTTGCTATATAATTCTCGTTTAAGATTTTTTGCAGGCAAGCTTCTCTCTAAATGGGAAGGTCCTTACATTGTTGAGGAAGTATATCGTTCTGGTGCCATCAAGATCAACAACATGGAAGGTAATTTTCTGAGAGTGGTAAATGGGCAAAGAATCAAGAATTATATTTCAGGTACTCCCATAAATGTTGAAAGCAATATTATCAATACCATAACTCCAGAGGAGTACATAAGGGATATTTATCAGCCTGTTTCAGACCCCGAAAACGAAGAGGTATGTGATTCGGTAAGTAAACCGACTCCAAAACTTTTCCAGCAGGAATTTTTCTCCGTTTTGGATTTTTTTAGAAAAATAGAAAAATTTAAAGTAGTCCGGAAAGCGCACGAGGAGGCGACAAGCCTGCTTGGCGCGTGCCACCCCCTGGCCGTGCCTGGGGGGCTTGTGACCACCTCGTGTGCCTCCCGGACTCCGTTTTCTTGCGGAGTACTCCTTCTGGTCAGAAAAAAAATCATTATATATTCTCCCGAAAGGTCTGACCCTCGTATCACGCAATTATCCTCTGTTTTCATTTTGAGCCTATTTCTGTCGCAGATTTTGGGCAAGATGTCTTCTCAAGATTCAGAGGGGGAGAGCTATGTGGCCGATTACCTTGCTAATTCTAAGGTCTATGGGGACTTGGATCACTATGGTTGGACCACTGACGAGGAAGAAGATTATGATCCCAAGGGGAAGTAAGGAACAAGTTCTGATGAAGAGGAGGCTCCTCTACCCCAACCTGGAGACACATATGTGGAGTTCAAAAAGTCAAGCCTCCCTGACTCAAGGAACAAGCCTAAGATTTTGTTTAACCCTTCTCGTCTTTTGCAGGAGAGTAAGCAGGAATTATGCCAAAGGGTGTTGAGGCTTGAAGAGGAAATTAACGATCTGAAGGAGTAGAACTTTGTGCTCAAGAGGAAATTAAAAAAATTCAAGAACTCTGCAACAACTCCACCACTATCACCTCCAAAGGAAGACAACTAAGCACGGGTATGGGCAATCCCCTTGGCTTGTGCCAAGCTTGGGGGAGTTGCCCCGGTATCGTATCACCATCACACCTTTTGCCTTTACCTTTTCTTAGTTCGATCCTTTTTGGTTTTATCTTTCTCTAGTAGAATAAAGTTCTTAGTGTTTTAGGCTTGAGTTTTGCTTTGTGTCAGCCCCGATGTATTCGAGTTCGTGAGTCATATAATAAAGAGTGTTTTAGTTAAGGGCCTTGCTTCATGCCATGATCTGAAAGAAAAGAATGATAGAAGAACAAAAGCATGAAAGATCATGTAATGATCTTATGGGAAGTGATGACTCCACATATAAAAAGAATGTTGATTGAAACTTGTTGTGGGTAGACAAACGTAGACCTTGGTCATTGTTGCAATTAATAGGAAGTAACAAAGAAAGAGAGGTTCAAATATAAATATATCATCTTTGACACCATCTATGGTTGTGAACACTCACTAAACTATTACATGCTTAGAAGTAGATGTTAGACAAGGAAGACAACATAATGAATTATGTTTGCTTGGTTCCGAACAATGATTATATGACTAGAGATCCCTTAGCATGTGACGATTTCTTCCACCTCATATCAGCCAATACTTTCGCACTAAGTAGATATACTACTTGTGCATCCACAAACCATCAACCCCAGTTTTGCCATGAGAGTCCACCATACCTACCTATGGATTGAATAAGATCCCTCAAGTAAGTTGTCATCGGTGCAGGCAATAAAAATTGCTCCCTAAATATGTATGATCTATTAGTGCATGGAAAATAAGCTTTGTACGAACCTGTGATGAGGAAGACATAAAAGCGACATACTCCATAATAAAGTTCTTTATCACAGGAGGCAATATAAAGTGACGTTCCTTCACACTAAGAGGACACACATCCAAACCTCGTAAGCGCATGACAACCTCTACTTCCCTCTGCGAAGGGCCTATCTTGTACCTTTACTTTTTTCCCTTGAAAGAGTCATGGTGATCTACACCAATTCCTTATCTCGCCTTTATCTTGGCTAACGTCATATGCTAGGGAAAGATCTATATTCATATGTCAACTTGGAAGTAAGTATTCATGAATTATTATTGTTTACATTACCCTTGAGGCACATAGTTGGTAGGCGAAACAATAAGCCCCTATCTTTCTCTGTGTCCGACTGAAACTTTGATCTCATGAGTACCATGTGAGTTGTAGCAATTGTAGAAGACGAAAGGATGATTGAGTATGTGGATTTGCTTTACAAGTTCTTGTTTGACCCTTTTCGATGTTATGATAAATTGCAATTGCTTCAATGACTATAGGCTATTGGTTGTTAATTCTCAATAAGGTTCTTGATCCATACTTTACTTTGTGAAGGAATTATCACTTTAGCATAAGAGATGATATGATGATATTGTTGTTCTAACTATGATCATGATGCCTGCATGTCCATATCTTGTTTTGTCGACACCTCTCTCTCTAAACATGTGGGCATATTTATTGATCTCGGTTTCCGCTTGAGGACAAGCGAAGTCTAAGCTTGGGGGAGTTGATACGTCCATTTTGCATCATACTTTTACGTTGATATTTATCGCTTTATGGGCTGTTATTACACTTCACGATACAATACTTATGCATTTTCTCTCTTATTTTGCAAGGTTTACATGAAGAGGGAGAATGTCGGCAGCTAGAATTCTGGCCTGAAAAAGGAGCAAGTTTGAGATACCTATTCCGCGCAAATCCAAAAGCCATGAAAATAGTTGAGGAATTATTTAGGAATTTATAAAAAATACTGGGCGGAAGAAGTACCAGAGGGGAGCCACCAGGAGGCCACAAGCCTGGTAGGCGCGGCCTACCCCCCTGGCCGCACCTAGGGGGCTTGTGGGCTCCCAGTTGGCCCTCTGGCTCCCCTCTTTTGCTATAAGG
The DNA here is from genome assembly GCF_904849725.1 of Hordeum vulgare subsp. vulgare. Classification (NCBI taxonomy): domain Eukaryota; kingdom Viridiplantae; phylum Streptophyta; class Magnoliopsida; order Poales; family Poaceae; genus Hordeum; species Hordeum vulgare. The sequence continues at coordinate 26,207,795 of NC_058523.1, read as the reverse complement.
AGGGTTTCGTTCCACAAAAATCAAGAGGAGGCTTTCGGGAGGAATCGCCGCCGCCACTAGGCGGAACTTGAGCAGAACCAATCTAGAGCTCCGGCAGGGTCGTCCTGCCGGGGAAACTTCCCTCCCAGAGGGGGAAATCGTCGCCATCATCATCACCAACACTCTTCTCATCGGAGGGGACTCATCACCATCAACATCTTCATCAGCACCATCTCATCTCCAAACCCTAGTTCATCTCTTGTAACCAATCTCCGTCTCGCGACTCCGATTGGTACTTGTAAGGTTGGTAGTAGTGTTAATTACTCTTTGTAGTTGATGCTAGTTGGATTACTCGGTGGAAGATTATATGTTCAGATCCTTGATGCTATTAAATACCTCTCTGCTCATGAATATTATTATGCTTTGTGAGTAGTCACTTTTGTTCCTGCTATAAGTAGTCATGTGAATTTGGTATTCGTTCGATATTTTGATGCGTTGTATGTTATTTTTCCTCTAGTGGTGTTATGTGAATGTCGATTACATAACACTTCACTATTATTTGGGCCTAGAGGAAGGCTTTGGGAAGTAGTAAGTAGATGATGGGCTGCTAGAGTGACAGAAGCTTAAACCCTAGTTTATGTGTTGCTTCGTAAGGGGCTGATTTGGATCCACTAGTTTAATGCTATGGTTAGACTTTGTCTTAATTCTTATTTTGTAGTTGTGTACGCTTGCGAGAGGAGTTAATCATAAGTGGGATGTTTGTCCAAGTAAGGGTAGCACCCAAGCACCGGTCCACCCACATATCAAACTATCAAAGTAGCGAGCGCGAATCATATGAACATGATGAAAACTAGCTTGACAGAAATTTCCGTGCGTCCTCGGGAGCGCTTTACCTCCTATACGAGTTTGTCCAGGCTTGTCCCTTGCTACAAAAGGGATTGGGCCACTTTGCTGCACCGTTGTTACTATTGTTACTTGCTACTTGCTGTGAATCATCTTACCACACAACTATCTGTTACCGATAATTTCAGTGCTTGCAGAGAATACCTTGGTGAAAACCACTTGTCAGATCCTTCTGCTCCTCGTTGGGTTCGACACTCTTACGTATCAAAAGGACTACGATAGATCCCCTACACTTATGGGTCATCAGCCTCACTACCGCCACCCCCAAGAAGCAAATGAAGAGACCGACCAAGATACCTAAAGGTGCCATAGATGCTTCAAGCAGCCAGCCGCCTCTGAAACCCCTGGTGGTAGACATAATACCTGTCGAAGGTAAGCCGTGTGTCCACATCGCCGGCGAGCCGATCCTACCTGCCAAAGCGCTAGATCACATACTGAACAATGATCTAAGGAGACTCCATGAAGATGTGCTGGCCAGAGAGAAAAACCTTCTGGTCGCGAAACATCCAAGATACCCGCTTTACGCGACTCATGTGTTGGGTGGGGAAGTTGTATATCGATACCTGGCCCGCGAATCAGTTCCTCCTGCAATTTGACGACATCTACAATATGTTCCACATGACCAAGCTGGATTTCCAGTTCATCCGCATGTATGTGATGTATCTCAACTCCATCATCAATATGGAGAGCATCAAATATATCTACGTCGGGGACCCATACTATATGCACGAGGGCTTCTTGGAAGTGTGCAAAGAGAACCGTGACTATTTGACCAAGTACCTCGGTGAATTCATGACCGCTAATAAGGACAAGGAAGCGATTCTCCTACCTTATCATCCCTCATAAGTCATCCGCGCATATCCTTTCGTACATGTTAATCATTCCTTTGCAAGCATGGAGGCTAATTTGAGGTGTACTTAATTTGCGCAGCGGGGGCGGCACCGTCCTCATCATTCTGCACCCGGAATACTCCCATGCTATGTACTTGGACTCGTCGAAGAACCTCAAGAAAAAGGATTACACGCACCTAAAGAGTGTTCTCGACTCTGCCCTATGGACCTTCAGCCTGACTCGTGGATATATCAAGGTGAAAAAGTACAGGAATAAAGCACCGGCTTTCGGCCATAAGACCGACTTCTGCTGCATCCAGCAACCGCACAACAGTACGGCCGATGGATTCTACATCATGCATCACATGATGGAGTTCAGAAGGGATAATCAATGCCTTTGCATGTCAGCTACTATCAAAGATGCCGAGATTGTCAGCTCGGCCACAGGCATAGGAAAGACACCGGATCATCGAATCCGAGCTGAGTTTTATCACGTATAGTGTGAACTAGCCCAAGTGATCATGAAGCAAGTCCTTGAACCAACGGGGGTGTTCTACAATGGGGCAATCACGCGGGTTGATGTCCGAGCACTGCAAGTCGCTCAGCGTGTGGACATGAAGCCTTTCACGAAGCTCGGGTGCATCCTCGATGACTATGAAGATTGGAACGACGACCTCAGTGACTGATTGTCAATGACAATGTGATGTAACTAAACCGTGGTCCTGAACTAGCGTGCCTTATCACTACAGTCTTTCTATGGCAAAACTTTAAAATTATGCACGGCGAAACTATGTGATGTAACTAAACCGTGGTCCTGAACTAGAGTAGATCATTCTAGATAATTAGTTTAGGTATGAGGAACTTCGTCATTTATGTTTACTATTGGTTGCTTTTATCTTGCTAATCATGCCTCTTTGTTTTCTTAAGTACATTATGTTGCATATTATCGTTCAAATCAACAACTCACGATGCAGGTACCTAGATCAGAGATGACGAAGGACTACTACGTCGTGTACGTTGGGAGGGTTCCAAGAGTCTACGACCACTGGCCAGCCGCTCAGGCCCAGGTGCACAGGTACCTGGGTGCTACCCATAGAGGGTTCGACACCAGAGCCGAAGCAAAAAGTAGTTACTTGAGGTGGACACTCCAGCATGAGCAGGGGCGGGACCGCCGGTACTACATAGTCAGGCTCTTCCTCATGCGGATCGCTCTTCTCTTCTACATCATGTTGTAGATAGAGATGATGAAACTTGTGGGTGTGTCATGACCATGTAGTTGCACTTATTCAAGACATGACATGATCACACTTATGTATCGCTATTTTCGAGATTTTGTGATGATATTTTGTGTTGAATGATGATGATGATGATGGTATGACGAGACTACTATATGTCTATGATATGTGAGAATGGTGTATGTTTAATATGATGTGATGAAACTATTGTATAGAATCTATATAAATACATCACAAATACGTAGAGGGTGCAAAGCTGTGAAAGCAGTAGAAGTCAGCAGTAGCGCTGGTAAATACTTACCAGTAGCGCTACTTAGCAGCATCGCTTACTATGAGCAAGCGCTGCTACTATAGTTAGACGTAGCGCTGGACAGGGAAGCACTACTGCTAATACTACTTACAAGTAGCGCTGCCCATACCTGCGCTACTACTAGGGTTTAGCTATAGCGCGATAGCAGTAGCGCTCGACCCAGCACTACTGCTATGCATATTTCCAGCGCTAGTACCACTACAGGAATCAACTATTTTGCCTACAAAAAAATTATTTGCCGTCAGCTAATCATCGGGGCAGACGGCAAAGATTATTTTGCCGTCACTGACGTGACGACAAAGAATAACTAACAGCAAAGAAATATTTTGCCGTCCGTAAGAAAATCAGATGACGGCAAATATATTTTGCCGTCTGTAAAAAGTTAATGATGACGGCAAAAATATAATTTTGCCGTCTGTGAAGTATACTAATGACGGCAAAAAAATATTTTGCCGTGTATAAATAAAATTGATGACAGCAAAGATATTTTGCCATGTGTGCACGCGAACGGCAGTTAACGGTGCCATGGTTTTGCCGTCTGCCCTTAGTCCAAATGACGGCAAAGTAATTGGAAAATAAAGAAAAGGAACCCCACCCTGCCGCATCGAAGCCCCTCTCCCCCGCATCCGCATCTCCTCTCTGCCCTCCTGCGACCTAGGCTTAGGCGCCGCCGCCGACCTTAACACTGAGCTCCAGCGGCCATAGCCGGCACGGAGGACCCTGCCGAGTTCACCTCGCCATGCTTGTTAATCCTTCCGGCCAGATCCGTCCCTCCCTGCCTCCAACACCCGCGCCCAACCCATCCCCCACGGCTAGGGTTTGGGGCGAGACCTCGTCTCCACCATCGGCGTGCCTCCGATGAGCTCCGGCGGCCACGGCCGATGCGAAAGACGCTGTCGAGCTCTTCCCCAACCCCATCGCCAGCGACCCGCACCCCCTCTCGCTCCACCCCCATAGCTCGTTGACCAGCCTGCTCCGTCAGGTCATGAACGGCGAGGCTGGGCAGGGAAGAGGAGGTTGCTGATGAGGTTCGCCGGTCAGACAGGTGCAAGGGCGCCGATCTCCCTCCTCGTGTTCCCGGACGACGCACAAGCCATCCTTCCCTTTCTTCCGTGCGGCTCTACCTTGTCCTGACTTCTCCTCGCCGCGCCGCCGTCCGCTCGACCACAGCTTGCCCCCATCCACAAAGGAGACAAGTAGCAGCAGCGCCCCAAATCGAGGGAGGGAGGATCCTCTCAGGTGATATTTTATCTCTCAAATGTGATGTCCCATCTCTTGGTTAGTTGCTTTGTTTGGATGATTTCTGGCCTTGATGTGTGCTGCGATTTACGAGTATTTGGTAGTATGAACTGTAGAATAGGGAATAGATCTGGGGTGATGGGTTTAACAACCACAGGAGATAGATGATGCCTTTGTGCAGTACTAGGAATCAAAAGGATCTGGGTGGGAATGGTGACGAGGCAACACAACAATTTCATGTGTTCGTTATAACTTTAAATAGTCTAAACACCATTTTTTATGAACTACGATGGATCATAAAGCTACTAACATTATAACAATTGGCTTTATCTCATAAAAAATTGCAGTCAACTAACAAATGGATGGTAAGACCAGGAGAATATAACTGAAGAAATCTATAGCATTTTAACTGAAGGACAAACTGACTTATCTTCAGTTAAGTGGCATATTAACTTTTCATCAGTGAGGTACAACATTCTCTACATACGGTGCTTTTTTCTTGAGTATACCAGTTCAATAATGAACAATTAATTCACTATATGAATTGATTTCAGTTTTGTACATGTCTGCATCATACTTAATGTTAATTCCCTATTAAATTAGCAAGATTTAGGAAGTCATTTTTTTGCAGGTCAAAAAAGCAAGATTTAGATGATATTTCGCAACAATGTCAATGTTAGATTCTGATTCACCAACAGTGCTCTTTAGGTTACAAAGGATTTGAATTGAGCGATTCAACTCTGCCTTCATCAGTACAAACAATTCATAAAAGAGGTTCAGTCTCTTCTTTATTATCTATGTGCATTAATACTATGTATGATACTAACTGAGTACAGTTGCCTGCAGTATGCATTGCTCTACTTTGGATCCTTTTTCTTACTTTATACTTCCTTTGCTCTCTGTTGTGTTTGCAGATGAATTGGACTAATCTACTCAGCATCTCATGACTTTAGAAGCACGAGTTCATGAAAACTGATATCCACTAGGATTGCTCTGCTCCTGTTGACATGCGAGAGCTGTTTGAAGCGAACTGGATGGTTGTCACCACTGATTAAGCTGCCGAGCCCAAGAATTGTGTCAGACTATTGGCCAAGCTGTTCAATTTCTCAACACCGTTCAGTTTTGTCATTGGCCGCCCTTGCGTACACTCAACAGAGAAGGGTATCTATGCTCAATTTCCTACTCTAGATAACATCTACTCATATAATTGATCTCTAATATCCTGTACAAAACGTTAGTGGTGGCTCGACAATTTAATAAGCCAGATTTGTGGGAAGTGGAATGCATGTGTAACCAAACTGGGCTGGACCAATCTTGAGGTTTTCCACGAATTCTTTTAAAAATGGTTCTTAAGCAAGGCACTGGGAAATCGTGGATAGCTGATATATCCAGCAGGTATGTGCACATTCTGCTATAATCTAGAGTAGGGAGTGCTCAGCATAAATTGTGAGATCTGAGCTGGTACATAAAATAAACCAAGATAGTCTTGTCTTACGTGCGGATGATTTTATTATGGCATACTGTTCAGCATAATTCTGACTCTAGAATGTCTGTATTAGCCATTTGATGAGTCAACTAGAAACTTCATAGGTTTTTAGTACTCCAGTTATGTTGTCATTTGTATATCTCCAGATATAAACTTCATAAATTTATATCGTGAATCATTTTTATGCTGCTACATTTCTAGCAGAAGTTGTATCTCTTTCCCACAAAGCGTGATAATGTGCATTGCACTTGTACTGCTCTATCTTATTGTTATATTTGCATTTGCCATTACTTTCATAGTCTATATTTTGGCTCTGAACTAAACCATATCATTGCTTGCGTGCACCTATACGACACATATCACATAAAACTAATTAGAGGGGATGCATTCCCACCTGGCAACGCCCAGCTATCTCTCAGGAGGCCCGCAATGGCGGGCCCCAACCACTAGTTTGCATGAACCAGTAGTAGTAGTACAATACAAACCGCAAACAAACCGAAGAAGCGTGCACCATAAGCATCCAAAAGTCAAAACTTAGACCCAAATCTGGCCGCACCCACCAAACGCCAGAGATGATCTCGATATGCTACTGGCCTAAACACGGTACCACAATCGTACAATCTGGTACAATAACCTACTACTACTAAGACCTAAAAGAATTGAAATATTTTATTTAGGCGATAAAAGAATCGAACTTGTTCTCAGTTCTCACATGAGAAAGGAGTTTGTGGGGCCGTATGCATGAGACCGGAGGTAATCCTCCTTTTAAAAAAAGGAAAACATGAGAAGCATGAGAATTGAGAAGCAGAGAGAAGATGTACGCATAGTACCAAATCAACGGGAAGCTGCTGGCCCGAACGGCAAGAACACTCGCTTAGAAGAGAAGAGCAAGAAGAACCGGCGTCCGGCAAGAAGACGATACGCACAGAATCTACTCCGGATGGCGTACCGGGGATTGGAGTTGGAGAGCCGTGCGCCGATTCCGCCGTGACGGTTTCAAAAGTTGAAGAACAGGGAAAAGTTGTACTACGTTTAATGGACTTAACTGCATGCAGCAGAAGTTGTTGTGGTAAGCGAGCAGTAACTACGGTACAGCAGGCAAGTAGGCAGGGAACAAGAACTCACCCGCAAATACTAGAAAACCACAAGAAGAAGAAGACTAGTAGTTTGCCTAATTTCTCATGTGTTTGCCATCCTGTAGCAAAGTTGCGCTTCCTGGTTCTTCTCAGTCCCAAAATTCATGCAAATCAATAACCTGTTCCGATAGTGTATTTACCGGACTTTAATGATCATTAACTTGTCTTTTTGCCATATGGTGTTTATCTAATTTACTGATACGAAAATGAGTAATTGTGATGAACCTCTTAGCCTAATTATTGTTTCTTCTGACTAGCTACCGGTGGCGCTGGATGTGGTCGCCTACTTTGTCGCACAACTCCTTTGACCATCACGTACAACCCAACATGGGTGTTGCAGGTTGCTCTCTCTCTCTATCTCTCATATTTTCAAGGTCATTTCTCTTCATAATATTTACCTCTCATGGTAGTTGCTTCTTTGTTTAATAGTTATCTATCTACTCCCTCCGTCCGGAATTACTTGACGCTCAGCGTCAAGTAATTCCGGACGGAGGTGTAGTACTTGTGTTATCTAGCATCTGCTGGTGTTGTCAGTTTGGTACTTTGCTTATTTCTGGGATGTGGACTGTCGTAATTCTGAACCGTCGTTAGTTACTTGTGGAATTGAAAACCATTCATCTTCCGACAAGAAAAAAATGCTTGCACTCTTCACAGGAGAAGATAACTCCCTATGTCTAGAACAGGAGCTGGTAAATTAAAATTTGAATTTTTAGTTTCAGCTCACCCGAGTAGAATTCATAGACATCAAGCTCCAGAGGGTAATCCACTTTCTGGAAAGAACAGAAACATGCATTGCAAGATATGTTGACAAAAGAGGTCGGGTGTAGGATGTCGGATTGCAGTATCAAAATAGGCTAAGGCCTAGTTTGGCAACACGGTTTTTTTAAAACTGTGGTAATTCAAAACCTCAATTTTTCAAGGCGTGCCAATCAATACTTTGGTTTCTCAAAACTGCAGTTTTTCTCTGTTTTGCCAAAACCAGCGGTTCATTTGGTAATTGTACTTTTCCTGTAGTTTTGGTGACACAAACATTGGATCCATTTTGGGGTATATGCCACTAGAATTAAACTCTGGAAAGCAAACCAAAGTTATAACTTGGTCTTGAATTGAAGTTTGTTCTATGACCAACATTGGGTCTGCTCTTAGCACGATTGGCCTTCCACCAATCCAGTCTAGCAAAAAGGAACATATATTAAGTAAGAACTACTGGTATTAAAAAATAATTTGATATACAGCAGAATCACTGAGTAAAAGAAATAACTTCAAAGGAGTGATAGAATAGTAGATAGATATCCTTCAGGAGAAGCCTAGATAATCAACATACCTTTTTTTGCATGGAAAAACAGTTTTCTGCGTGTTCTGTTAAGAAAGGAGGAAATAATTTAATAATCTCCTTGGTTCTACCTTGGAATAACATAAGATAACTCTGTACTTATTTGGTTGATTTAGGCAGAAGTAGCTGATCCGATTACATATAACACATCCTTTTGTTGTTGAAAAAAATCATACACAAAATGACCCGGATTACATTCAGCATGTAAGAGCTCTCTTAATTCCACGTCCGATAGACATAAGAGATCTTCTTTTGTCATCGTTATCAATCTATTCCTACTTGTAATGAAACATGTCCGATCACCATGCAGTTGCCAGTTATGATTTTTATTTGCGAGTCTTCCTGCTTGAAGATTTTCTATGTGTTCCTCAAATTTTATTGTGTGCCAAGAACTGGATAACCTTTATTTATTGTGTGTCAAAATCTGACATATGTGCATGACTTCATCTTTTAGGTTGTCATACGGATGTTCTTTGGACTACGATATTGACATGAAGACATTGATCGTAATGCCAAATTTTATGTAGTAATGCCAAACATTATGACATGGATTATATATATGATGTATATATATGTAGTAATGCCAAATATTATGACATGGATTATGGATGTTATATATATGATTTATGGATTATGGATGTGTTATATGCTGTATGGATTAAGGATGTTATATATATGCTGTATGGATTATGGATGTTATATATATGCTGTATGGATTATGTTATATATATACATATGCTGTATGGATTATGTTATATATATATATATATATATGCTGTATGGATTATGTTATATATATATATATATATATATGTTGTATGAATTATGTCTATTTATGCTCATGACAGCAAACAAAATGTCATATTTTGCTGTCATGTATAGTCTAGGAAGACGGCAAAAAATAAACTATATTTTGTTGTCATGTATAGGTTAGGAAGACGGCAAAAAAAGCCATATTTTGCTGTCATGTACGGGGTGAGGAAGATGGCAAAAAAGGCTAGTCCGTTAGCTAGGCCGTTCCGTCTTGTGATCATTTTTTTGCCGTCTACCAAAGTAGCAGACGGCAACATAATTCCACTGACGGCAAACATTTTGCCGTCTGCTGTCCCGACCGCTGACGGCAAAGACGCCCTTTGCGGGCACATGGTCTGACGACATTATTTGCCGCCATGGGCTGACGGCAAAATTTTTGCCGACTGTAATTCGCTCTTTGCCGTCTGTAGCGTCCTGACAGCAAAATGCTCGATTTCTGTAGTGTACTAGGGTTTAGTAGTGTTCTGTACTAGATATGGACACAGTAGCTTGTTTCTTTGCATACCAAGAACAAGGTTAGGCCCATAGAAAATTGCAAACCCACCTATATGGATCTTCTGTCATCTAGGCAACCAGCCCAATCTGCATCTGAGAAAGCACTGGCAAGTGTGGAGGATGACTTGTTGAACGTGAGACCCATGGTCATTGTATTTTTGATATACCTTAGGATTCGTTTTGCTGCTGTCCAGTGAGTTGTGGTAGGTGCATGAATAAATTGGTATACTTTATTTATTGCAATAGAAATATCAGGTCCGGTAAGAGTCTAATACTGCAAACCACCAACCAAGCTTGTCGAGCGTCTTCCTTGGGATTGTGTGAACAGGGTCCTTGAAGCATGTCTCCACCAGCGCATTGTACATACATAGACTGAAACAAAAAAAGCTAAATCATAAGCATTGTGCATTTGTAGATGTTAAAATGTGAAAACGAGCAAATGGTTGGTTAATTTTTTTGAAAGGGAATAAGCATTATTAGGTTGTGGTAGGGGTGACCGATTTATAAATGACTAATCTGTCCACCCGACTATATACAGTGTATTTATGTCACAAGGATGAAGAGTTATTCTAGTAGGTAATACTATTTTCAAACAAACACGACAACATTATGTCACAACAAATGTTAATTACATTACATGTGGCAAGATACACAATCACATAGATGTTCTATAACAAAATTAATAAACTTTATCAACTCCAGCATAAACCGATGGAACAATTCAGAGAGTAATAACAGAAATAGCAATTTAGTGAACTTCTGCAAGAACTAACAAAACTAATCCATATAACATAAGTTTCTGCACTTTTGGTACGAGAATCTACACCAAAGAATAAGACCATTGCATCTGAATGGCTTAAAAAACAAAAATACACAATAAACAGACTATATTTTAACTTACAGGGTAATCAGCAAGTTATTTAATGCAAGGATTCACGCTTCAACGAGAATAGGCACGAACCCAACTCAGCTAGGTGAGATAATCCGACCTCAATAGCCACTCAAACCCAAGTAGAACATGGCAGATAACGAACTACAATGCATTGAAATTAATATCAGGTCTTAGCTATCTAAGGAAAATAACAAGCAGCTCAAATTTAAATGTATCTCGCGTGATTTGGAACTTGAAGGGGCTGCAAAGTAACAAAAACCATGTGGATACCTGAAACTATCTCTTTTGAAAAGAAGACACTTTCATCAAGTTTAGCACATGTTTCACCAGACACTGCCAAATTCTCCTCATGCTCCTGGTGTACTAACAGAAGCTTCATTCATTGTAGGCACAAGCCCAACAATAGGAACAACAAGAATCAGGTCTCCACCATCTGCAGAAATCAGGCCAAGAAAATGTGATCTCAGTCAACACGGAACCAACTGTGTCTGAAGAAATGCAGAAGTCAAGTAAGCCTACTACAAAACAGAATGTGTGGAATGCCAAATGTGCTATGCAGAAGCAATATTCACCTATCCATGAATATACTCGTACCACTGCAAAAGCAAGCAATCAACAGTGAGCTGCAAGCGCACCTCCAATGGTTTGCTTGTACAGGCGCTGGTTGCTGTAATTGGAGAATACGATGACATCCCCTTGCACGGCGAACGCGCCACCGCCGTACTCCTGCGCCAGCGACCATACGACGAACTCCTGCGCGTCACATCCAAACCTCTGTCGTCTACGCCGACCCCTTCCTTCATGAGAACCGCATGTTTGGGGAAGAGGGAACTCAAAGCATCAGCGTCACGCGTTGTGAACAACGAGAGGAAGCCAGAGGGAGTGAGTGACGGGTTGAACATTAGGGGTAGACCTACAGACCTGTTTTCCTAGGTGAACTTAAGGTCCCATATAGACGTGAGTGTCCTACAAGTCACTGATGTAGTCTCGACCTCACTCGGTAACAGTGTCCTCACTCGGTTACATGAAGTCACTCATATCACCTTGTGACAGTCGGACACCCCCGACACTCGGTCAACAGCAAGGTGAGGACAATGAAGAGGCTGCAACGGCTAAGGACTTAAACTACCACATGAAATGCAGTGACCAGTTACGCCAAAGTTAAAGTTGTAGTTTCTAGTAACTTACGTAGTTATTAACATTAATTTCCCTTGTAATGAAGCTCGGCCGGTCGTGGTGCCCCCTATATAAGCCACCCCGGGCTCCTACTCAAGGGTTAAGCATTCTATACTATTACACTAGTAGAAAAACTACTTTACGTGAGATACTTTAGTTTCGACTTGTAAACTAACCGACACTAGTGTGACCATTAGTGTCGGTTCCAACGTCTAGGGGGGACGGGCATCATTAGTCCCGGTTCGTGTCGAACCTCTAGTACCGGTTCGTGACACGAACCAGGACTAAAGGGGTGGTGGCAGGCTAGTGTCAGGCTGGGGGCCCACTAGCACCTTTAGTCGCGGTTCGTGGCACGAACCTACTAGAAGCTCACATTAAGTACCGGTTTGTGTCATGAATCGGGACTAAAGGTCACTACAAGAAATATGTTCGTTTATGACAAAAATATAATGACCATGGTTTATTGGTCATAGATAAATGACCAAATTTTACGAAATGGTCAAGGGATGTCCAAGGGGGTCTAAACCCCCACCATTGTGACAAGTTCTATCAAAAAAGTCATTACCTCATCGCGCTAATTGGTCATAAAATGTATAGCACTATCCATGGCCTTATTTTGGGTCCACCTTGACCAAATAAATATGGTCATATGTCCAAGTAAGGGTGGCTGGACACACACCTCAACATGTTTCTCTCTGTGTCATGTATACATGTAGTAATTTTGTCTATGTGTGAGCCCTGCATGTAAAAGCAACCTACACGTGCACGACCAACGAGGGGCCTCGCTACCCGACAAGTCTCAAATTTGACGCGCGGGACTAACATACCTAACGATATTGGTCCCTTGATGAATATGAATTTTTAACGTTGTTTCATTTGAAAAGAAATCAAAACCTTATGCAATGTAAGGAGACCATTAGGCCCATATAGTGGATTATTTATACTAGTGTTGTCATGAAACCCTGTACCTATGGAGCTCGCCGCCGCTCTTGTTAATGTATTGTTTAGATGTCATATTTCTACTACTCTCTCATCATCTCAAAATAATTTGAAATAAACCACGATTTGTATTTTGGAACGGATGGAGTATATGATTTAGGCATGGCATCATGGCATCTTTGTAATGATTTTTGCATGTTATAAAAAATATTATAGTATGCAGGTTTAATTTTCTATCTTGTGCAATTGTTGCTTAACTAGAATTTCTCAAACTAGATAAGAATTAATATTACTATAATTCTTGTTAGTTTGCTACGTAATAGAAAAATAGATTACCTTTTTTGTAAAAAAATTAGAATACTTGTTTCTTATACGTTAATGGTATTAGCAGTTTTTATCGAATCCAGAGACCACAATGGTGTGTTAACACTAAATGCCTATCAATTTTCGAACTCATGCCAACTCATTCCTTAGGCTCGCACCATATGTCCACTAATGCTCGTTAAATTTCCCTGTTTCCGCAAATCGATTACCCGTGCCTTCTCAGCCCAAAACGGAGCAGCCCATGTGATATAAAATGTATGAAACCCTAACTCCTCCCGAACCCACTCCAGCGCCGCCACCCCCTCCCCTTACCCCAGGTCTGGGATTCTCCCCACCACCCGTCCTCTCCTCCTAGTCGAGCCTTGACCTGTCCAGATCCATCCAATACACACACAGATCCGGCCTAACCATCCCGCAACTGCGGTGAAAGGCCACCAGGACGACGGTGGGAACCACCAACCATCTCGAGACCCCGACGACGGGTAGCAAGAACCACTATTGCACCAGCCGTGCGCGTCACAACTGAGGGTGAGGCTTGATGGATCACCGCCTCGCTGACGTGGTCGCTGCCGCCTCTGCTGGAACAGCGCACGATGTGCTTGTCCCTGGATCAGCGGGGGCTGGGTGAGCTGCGTCGCTTGACTAGGTCAACTCAAATGGTCCCGGCGTCGGCAGCGAAAAGGCGTGGGACGATCGACCCATGCCGCAGGCGGCGGTGCTTGTAGCGGCCAATGGGATGTGTGCAAAGATACGTCTCAAACGTATCTATAATTTTTGATGGTTTCACGCTGTTATCTTGTCCTATTTGGTTCTTTTATGTACCTTTTATATCTTTTTTTGGGACTAACTTATTAATTCAGTGCCAAGTGACAGTTCCTTTTTTTCCGTGTTTTTGAATCTTTTCAGATCTGATTTTGGAACGGAGTCCAAATGGAAGAAAAACCCCGAAATGATTTTTGCCCGAACGGAAGAAGATCAGGAGGCCTTTGGGCCAAGCCAGGTGAGCTCCAGGGAGGCGGCGGTGGGCAGGCTTGTGGCCTCCCTGGCCGCCCCCTGACCTAGATCTTTGCCCTATAAATTCCCAAATATTCCGCAAAAAACCAGGGGAGCCTCGAAAATACTTTTCCGCCGCTGCAAGCTTCCGTTTTCGCGAGATTTCATCTGGAGACCCTTCATGGCACCCTGCCGGAGGGGACTTCGGAGTTGGAGGGCTTCTTCATCATCATCATCACCCCTCCAATGACTCGTGAGTAGTTCACTTTAGACCTACGGGTCCGTAATTAGTAGCTAGATTGCTTCTTCTCTCTCTTGGATCTTCAATACAAGGTTCTCCATGATCTTCATGGAGATCTATCCGATGTAATCTTCTTTCGCGGTGTGTTTGTCGAGATCTGATGAATTATGGATTTGTGATCAGATTATCTATGATATATATTTGAGTCTTTGCTGATTTCTTATATGCATGATTTGATATCCTCGTAAGTCTCTCCAAGTCTTGGGTTTTGTTTGGCCAACTAGATCTATGATTCTTGCAATGGAATAAGTGCTTGGCTTTGGGTTCTGCCAAGTGGTGACCTTTCCCAGTGACAATAGGGGCAGCAAGGCACACATCAAGTAGTTTCCATCATGGGTAAAAAGATGGGGTTTTTATCATTGGTTTGAGATTATCCCTCTACATCATGTCATCTTGCTTAAGGCGTTACTCTATTCTTATGGACTTAATACACTAGATGCATGCTGGATAGCGGTCGACGTGTGGAGTAATAGTAGTTGATGCAGACAGTATCGGTCTACTTGTTTTGGTCGTGATGCCTATAGGAATAATCTTTGCATAGATATCGTCACGACTTTGCGTAGTTCTATCAATAGCTTGACAGTAATTTGTTCACCCACCGTCTACTTGCTTTCATGAGAGAAGCCACTAGTAAACACTACGGCCCCCGGGTCTATTCACATCCATCGTTTACATCTCCGCTTTTACTTTTCTTTGTTACTTTGTTGCGTTCAGTTCTCACTTGGCAAACAATCTATAAGGGATTGACAACCCCTTCATAGCGTTGGGAGCAAGTTTTTGTGTTTGTGCAGGATCTTGAGATACTCCTCCACTGGATTGATACCTTGGTTCTCAAACTGAGGGAAATACTTACCACCACTACGCTACATCACCCTTTTCGCTTCGATGGAACACCAACGCAAGGCACCAAGGCCACGGGGGAAATCCTTTGCACACTTGCCTAGGAAGTCCCTTAAGGCGTAGCCGCAGCAGAAAGATCAAGCCAAGTAATCTCCTGTCGACGTGCCTATTTCTTTCGCCATTGGAAGGTCTTTTGTTGCAGTAGCAGAAGTATTTCTGGCGCCGTTGCCGGGGAGGAGAAATCAAGATCTATCCAAGTAGGTCTCACAAACTCATCTCTTGCATTTACTTTTGTTGCCAGTTGCCTCTCGTTTTCCTCTCCCCCACTTCACATTTGCCGTTTTCATTTGCCTTTCTCCTTTGCCATTTTCTTTTGCCTTTCCCGTTTCCTTTTGCCGGTTTTCTCTCTTGCTTTCTGTTCGCTTGTGTGCCATGTGCCTTCATTATGCTTGCATCTTCGCTTGCTGAAAATCTAGTGACATGGATCCTCATCCACTAGCTAATCTCTTTAAGAGACCCACTTATGTGGAACGAATTGCTAGTGAGTTGAGTGCACTTGACTATCTTTATGGAGTTTTGCTTGAGTTGCGTGAATCTGAAAATCGTGATGAAGAAACTTATGAAGTGATTCACGAGGGCTCCTTGGATGAAAAGCATGATTGCAATGGTTTCACTATAAATTCTATTAGTGACGATCATGCTAAGAATATGCAAAACCCTAAGCTTGGGGATGCTAGTTTTGCTATGTCCACTACTTGTTGCAATGATCATGAGTGGGGCGATTATTTTTCTTATGATCTTGAAAATTTGTTCAAACCCCATGATGAATATAATATTTGCAATAATATTGGAAGTGGGTTTGGAGACGTCATGACTTTGGTTGATGATAATCCCACTATTTTTGAAGAGCGTCAACTTTGCATGCATGTGGATCATGAAAAGAATATCCTATGGGATAGCTATATTGTTGAATTTGAATATGATCCCACATGTAATTGCTATGAGAGAGGAAAATATTGTAGTAGAAACTTTCATGTTACCAAAATACCTCTCGTTATGTTGAGATTGCTATTGTCTCCTTCTTCTTCCTTGCATATGGCAACTATTGGTTGTCTTGACAATCTGTTTTCCTATAAAATGCCTATGCATAGGAAGTATGTTAGACTTAGATGTGGTTTCCACATGCTTTAGGATGCTCTCGTTGTGCTTTAATTCTTGTCTTTTGTGAGAGCATCATTGAATGCCTAGCTAAGGGCGTTAAACAAAAGCGCTTGTTGGGAGGCAACCCAACGAATCTATCATTTTTCTTTCTGTTTTGTGTTTTCCACACGTTCATAATTTTGTTACGATTGTGTTTTTGTGTTTCTTTTTGCGTTTGTGCCAAGCAAAACCGTTATGATTAGTTTTGGGGATGATCGTTTGGTCATGCTGGAAAAGACAGAAACTTTCTGCTCACGAAAAGAATTTTCATTTTTTTTCTCTAAGAGATTTTGAGTTGATTGTTTCTGCTGCTGATTGCTACGCAAATTCTTCAGACTGTCGTAACTTTCCAGAGTTTCTGAAGTACTAGAGGTATACAAAATATACAGATTGCTACAGACTGGTCTGCTGTTAACAGATTCTGTTTTTGTTGTGTTGGTTGCTTATTTTGATGAAACTATGGATAGTATCGGGGGGTATTAGCCATGGAAGATTGAAAGTACAGTAAACCAACATCAGCACAAGTAGAATTTAAGTTTGCTACAGTAACTAAGGAAGTGGTGGTTTGCTTTCTTGTACTAATGTTATCACGAGTTTCTGTTTAAGTTTCGTGTTGTGAAGTTTTCAAGTTTTGGGTGAAGTTCTTATGGACAAAAAGATAAAGAGTGGCAAGAGATCAAGCTTGGGGATGCCCAAGGAACCCGAAGAGATTCAAGGATGCCATAAAAGCCTAAGCTTGGGGATGCGCCGGGAAGGCATCCCCTCTCTTGTCTTCACTCCATCGGTAACGTTACTTGGGGCTATATTTTTATTCACCACATGTTATGTGTTTTTGCTTGGAGCGTCTTGTATCGTAGGAGTCTTTTATTTTTGTTGTGTCACAATCATCCTTGCTTCACACCTAGAGAGAGACATGCACACACCGTGATTTTGTTGAGCTTCACTTATATCTTTTGGTAGACAATTCAGCTCACATGTGCTTCACTTATATCTTTTGAGCTAGATAGTTTTGCTCTATGTGCTTCACTTATATCTTTTAGAGCACAGCGGTGCGTGGCTTGGTAGTTGATCTATGCTTTGAAAGTAGTCTCAAAAGGGGTAGTTATCCAAAGGGATATGAAAACTTCCACCTTCATGTGCATTGAATAGTTAGAGAAGTTTGATTCATCTCATTTAGTATTCAATTGTGGTTATGGTAATATTAAAGTCATGCTAGTAAGGTGTTGTGGATCTAGAAATACTTGTGTTGAATTTAGTGATTCCCGTAGCATGCACGTATGGTGAACCGCTATGTGATGAAATCTGAGCATGATTAGTCTATTGATTGTCATCCTTTGCGTGGCGGTCGGGATCGCACGATGGTTTATACCTACCAACCCTTCCCCTAGGAGTATGCGTTGAATGCTTTGTTTCGATTACTAATAAAACTTTTGCAACAAGTATATGAGGTCTTCATGACTAATGTTGATTCCATGGTTTAGATGCACTTTCACCTTCCACCATCACTATCTTCTTAGTGCCCTGCAACTTTCGCCGGTACACAAAACCCACCATTAGCCTCCCTCAAAACACCCACCATACCTACCTAATATGGCTTTTTCAAAGTCATTCCGAGATATATTGCCATGAAACTACCACCATGACATGTGCCACCACATCTACATTGCCATTGCATGATTGTAAGATAGCTAGCATGATGTTTCCATTGATGTCTATGCCATGATAGATCATTGCCATGGTACACTATCGAAGGCATTCCATATAGAGTCATCATTACTCTAAGTTTTGAGTTGAAAGTGTGATGATCATCATTAATGGAGCATTGTCCCATGTTAGGAAATAAAAGAGGCCAAAGAAGCCCACCAGAAAAAAGAGGCCAAAGAGCCCACCAAAATAAAAAATAATGAGAGAAAAAGAGAGAAGGGACAACGCTACCACTTTTTCTACACTTGTGCATATTAAGCACCATGATCTTCATGATTGAGAGTCTCTCGTTTTGTCACCACCATATAGCTAGTGGGAAATTTTCATTATATAACTTGGCATGTATATTCCTATGATAGGCTTCCTCAAAATTGCCTTAGGTCTTCGTGAGCAAGCAAGTTGGATGCACACCCACTAGTTTTCTTTAAGAGCTTTCACATACTCATAGCTCTAGTGCATCAATTGTACGGCAATCCCTACTCATTCACATTGATATCTATTGATGAGCATCTCCACAGCTCATTGATATGCCTAGTTAATGTGACTATCTTCTCCTTTTTGTCTTGCAACCTCCACTACATTCCACACCATTTATAGTGCTATAACCATGGCTCACGCTCATGTATTGCGTGAGAGTTGAAAAGGTTTGAGAAAGTAAAGGTGTGAAACAATTACTTGGCCAATACCGGGGTTGTGCATGATTTAAATTCATTGTGCAATGATGGTAGAGCATAGTCAGACTATATGCTTTTGTAGGGATAACTTTCTTTTGGCCTTGTTATTTTGAAAGTTCATGATTACTTTGCTAGTTTGCTTGAATTATTATTGTTTCCACATCAATAACAAACTATTGTTTTGAATCTAATGGATCTGAACATTCACGTCACATAAGAGGAATTACAAAGCAAACCTATGCTAGGTAGCATGAAAGCATCAAAAAATCATTCTTATCACTTCCCTACTCGAGGACGAGCAAGAGTTAAGTTTGGGGATGCTTGATACGTCTCAAACGTATCTATAATTTTTGATGGTTTCACGCTGCTATCTTGTCTTCTTTGGTTGTTGTATGTACCTTTTATATGTTTTTTTGGGACTAACTTATTAATTCAGTGCCAAGTGCCAATTCCTGTTTTTTCCGTGTTTTTGACTCTTTTCAGATCTGATTTTGGAATGGAGTCCAAACGGAAGAAAAACCCCGAATGATTTTTTCCCGAACGGAAGAAGATCAGCAGGCCTTTGGGCCAAGCCAGGTGGGCTCGATTGAGCCCACAAGCCCCCACTCCGCCACCAGGGGGAGGCGACGGTGGGCAGGCTTGTGGCCTCCCTGGCCGCCCCCTGACCTAGATATTTGGCCTATAAATTCCCAAATATTCCGCAAAAAATCAGGGGAGCCTCGAAAATACTTTTCCGCCGCTGCAAGCTTCCGTTTCCGCGAGATCTCATCTGGAGACCCTTCCCGGCACCCTGCCGGAGGGGACTTTGGAGTTGGAGGGCTTCTTCATCATCATCATCGCCCCTCCAATGACTCGTGAGTAGTTCACTTCGGACTTACGGGTCCGTAGTTAGTAGCTAGATGGCTTCTTCTCTCTCTTGGATCTTCAATACAAAGTTCTCCATGATCTTCATGGAGATCTATCTGATGTAATCTTCTTTGGCGGTGTGTTTGTTGAGATCCGATGAATTGTGGATTTGTGATCAGATTATCTATGATATATATTTGAGTATGTGCTGATTTCTTATATGCATGATTTGATATCCTTGTAAGTCTCTCCGAGTCTTGGGTTTTGTTTGGCCAACTAGATCTATGATTCTTGCAGTGGGAGAAGTGCTTGGTTTTGGGTTCTGCCATGTCGTGACCTTTCCCAGTGACAGTAGGGGCCGCAAGGCACACATCAAGTAGTTGCCATCAAGGGTAAAATGATGGGGTTTTTATCATTGGTTTGAGATTATCCCTCTACATCATGTCATCTTGCTTAAGGCGTTACTCTGTTCTTATGGACTTAATACACTAGATGCATGCTGGATAGCGGTCGACGTGTGGAGTAATAGTAGTTGATGCAGACAGTATCGGTCTACTTGTTTTGGACGTGATGCCTATAGAAATAATCATTGCATCGATATCGCCATGAGTTTGCGCGGTTCTATCAATTGCTCGACAGTAATTTGTTCACCCACCGTCTACTTGCTTTCATGAGAGAATCCACTAGTAAACACTACGGCCCCCGGGTCTATTCACATCCATCGTTTACATCTCCGCTTTTACTTTGCTTTGTTACTTTGTTGCTTTCAGTTCTCACTTGGCAAACAATCCATAAGGGATTGACAACCCCTTCATAGCGTTGGGAGCAAGTTTTTGTGTTTGTGCAGGATCTTGAGTCACTCCTCCACTGGATTGATACCTTGGTTCTCAAACTGAGGGAAATACTTACCACCGCTACGCTACATCACCCTTTCCGCTTCGAGGGAACACCAACGCAAGGCTCCAAGGCCACGGGGCCTTTGCACACTTGCCTAGGAAGTCCCTTAAGGCGTAGCCGCAGCAGAAAGATCAAGCCAAGTATTCTCCCGTCGACGTGCTTATTTCTGGCGCCGTTGGAAGTTCTTTTGTTGCAGTAGCATGCATTCATGCGCAAGGCCCCCCAGGAATCCCGTGTAGGCGGCCAAGGTGACCATGCCATTCATAGCCCCATCTGGGCCACTCACTATCGTCGTCGCCTTAGAGTTAAGAATCAGTTAGTCCCTTTCTTTTCGTTCAGAGCACTATCGATCGATGAAGGTGTTTGTGGCTGCTCAAATTAATTTCTGAATGTGCCAAATCTGCTGCTATGTACAGGAACTAAAATCTGCTGCTCTGAAGGTGCCAGCGTCAGTGAGGGAATTTATCAATGGTGGGTTCAATAGACAGTAGTAACTCAAATATGTTGTTATGTTGTGTGCACCCACAGAAGATAGATGTTCATGCCACTTTCTTAATTGTATCACCCATTTTCAGATAGTGTACAAACAAACAAATTCTAGGCATGCATGAGTAGTGCACTGACGCATGTGAGTGTATCTTTACAGAGATGGACAAAGTATTGCGTTGCTTAATTATGCCTAAGCATGCTTGGTAGGGACAAAATCATGGACTATTACAAACAAAGGAAGTAGACTTCCATCACTGAGAACAAGCTTGTTTAGTCGAGTGTTCCATGGGAACCTCAGTGCACCATATGAGCTAGCTAGTGTAGCAGCAGGAACAACTATAACCAACTTCTGTGCACCATATGAGCTAGCTAGTGGCTTACCGACTTCCAAGTAGTAACCAATGGCAATAATGTTAATAAGTGTCAGTCGCAAATAATTTGCAAGCAAACGCAGGAGGCTTTCCCTCGTAGCAATGTAGTTTTATATTCATATAATCTTTACCTAATCAAATTGACAAATCCTTGTATGCTGGAGGACTAGTCTAGACAGGTCAGCAATAGTGCGGAGTTACAAAATTACCTTACCTCATGTGAATAGTGAGCACTTGATCGTTTTGTGGGTGAAATTAAATGGAAGTCAAAATACTTTTGGCTGTGACTTACTATTGCTTAGCCTATATGTATGTCTTATTAGTTAAACTTGAAAATCATTGTTTTCTCCAAATGATGCTATATGATTCATTAATAAATTAGTAGAATCGAATATTTCTTGTTCTGATTAGTCTTGTGTGGAATATATGACCTTCTTCGAAGGGTTGTTTGGCAATGTGTAGCTTAATCTCACCTTTGTGGAAATGTTATATTTTTTCTTCAGATTTAGCCTACACTGTCCAAGTTGTATGCGCCTACTGAAATCCCATCAAGGTAATGCTCTTCCACCACATGTTGTTATGCAAGAAAAGTATAAACAAGATTCAAGTGAGCGATCTTCATGGAGTTGCTTGTTTGTATAATTTGTTTGTATTCTTCATGTTGCAATTCAGTCAAGTAAAGACTAAAGAAACATGCTACCCTCTTTGTTACTGATGTTTTGCAACCATGTTAATATTTAATGCAAATTGATGAGTCTCTTCCGAGAACATGATTTCAATAGTTCATTTCCGTAACTAGGTTGGTAGCATTTCCCTTTTCAACAATAAAGGTTGAGATCACTACAAGAACCGGTTCTGATTGTTACTCGTTAGATTCAAACTGATGAACTATGTTAAGATTTACATATGAGGTTGTGTTTCTGCCATGCATACTTTGTGTGCATGTGTTCTTTGTGTTGAGGTCAAGTTATAGCTTGCAACGATCAGTTTGGTTTGGTGGCTTATGAGATGTGTTGGGTTGTGCCCCTCATTGTGGTGCTGTTTATTTTACTGTGTTGAACATACACGATTCACATCTCTTGATCTTGGAAGTTACTAATGTGAGCTTTTTTTGGAAAAAGTATTGACCTAAGACAAGAATAATTGTGCAATTTCTGAAATTTCCATGGGAACATGTCTTACTCTTAAGTATTGTGTTTCTATTCATTGATGTGAATTTTTAAGTCTAGTTGCTGAATGTAAAACCTCCATTTGTATTTTGTTTGCTCATATTTTGTATGATTTCTTATGTTTGATTGTTCCAATTACCAGGATGCTTTGAAGCACTCAAAAGAAGCGAAGGGCAGAAGAAACATCGTTTCTCATTGCTGTTATGTCTCATCACTAAAATGTGTGCTTCTCGTCTAATCTTGTAGAACTATGTTGTTGTGTGCTTATGCCCTTGTTGGGTCTTTCTGTTGTGCACTTGCACTTGTCGAACTATTTTGTTGTGCACTCTAGAATTATTTTGATGTGCGATTGTGCACTTGTTGGGTGTAGAGGAGTTGTTGGATGATGTATTGTATTTCATGTGATGTTTTATTGAAATAAATATACATTTTATCTTCATATTGTTTGTGTTGTACGTGTTCTCTAAGGGGTGTAACCTGAGATGTGCATCATCCCAAATGATCCAGACCATTCTAATAAAAAAAGGTATTAGGCCAGGCCCATGTAGGCTATAATGGTGGACTGGGCTATGAAATTTATGATGATTCCATTTGGTCACTAGCAATGCCACATCACCTTAGCCACATCAGATCCTACATGGGTCGGGCTATTGGGTAATGACCAAACCAAAATTTTGGTCAATAGAGATCTACGGCAGAAATTTCAAAAAGGTCTTCTTTGTTCGTTCTTGACGGCCGACTGTTGACCTTTCTAATTTGGTCATAAGAAGGTCCTAAAACATAAATAATGAGAATTTAGTGACTGAAATAGAGGGTCAACAATGAACAAATTTCTTGTAGTGGGTTTTCTTATATAAACCCTTTGCCCATCCCGCGTTCGAGCTCTCTGTTCTCCCCCTTTCCTCTGCTCTCTGTTCTTCCCCAAAGCTCGAGCTCATCCTTCATTTTGCCCAAAATTTGTCAAGATTTGAAGGCACCCCATCCATCCAAGTGATCACAAAGGTTAGCAACTTTGTCATTTTATCTCTCATTGCTAGATTAGCTCTTGCAATGCTCTATAAGTATAATGATTTGTGGGTTTTACTTTGGGAGTAATTATATGTGGTAGTTTATTTGATTTATATACAATATGAGCTCAAATTAACTCTTACTTTGCATATGTAGGTGTGGTTTACTTAGTGCTTTCCCGTCCTCGTCCTAACCACCGTCGATCGCCCACGCCCTCCCGTCGCCGGCATCACCTTGGTGAGCCTCTTGTTCGTATTATCTTTTTTATAAAAAAAATCATGTTTGTGTGATTTAGATATATAGTTACTTGTATAATTTTCTTACCCATAAATTGTTTCTTATACACAGTGGCATGGTTTTGATATCCGTCCCCATCGGCTCCCGTCTGGTTTATGATTCACATGTGGTATATTCTCTTCTATAACTATTTGTTGCATTTCATGTTTATGACAAATTATGCCCATCAAGTTGACATCGATATTTTTATCTAGGAGGTATGTGAACCGGAAATTCCAACCGACCCTATTGTCAAGAGGTTAAATTTATTTGAAAAAGAAAACGAGTATTTGAAAGAAAAATTGAAAAGAATTGAAGAAGAGAAGATGAAACTAGAGTTCTATGTTGGCTATGTCATCGATGACCACAAGATCAAGATGGAGAAAATGCGCTTGAAGATTAGAAAGATTAGAAAATATGCCATTGATAGTGAAGCTTGGTAACATTATGCTATTGGATCAATTGTTACCTTAGTTGCGATCTTGATCGCATTTGTTATTGCATTTGAATGCTTTAGCTAGAGAGTTTGTATGTTGTTTTTGTTGGAAATATGCCCTAGAGGCAATGATAAAATAGTTATTATTATATTGCCTGTTTCAAGATAATCGTTTATTATCCATGCCATAATTGTATTGAATGAAAGCATAGATACATGTGTGGATATATAGACAAAACAATGTCCCTAGCAAGCCTATAGTTGGGTAGCCAGTTGATCAAGGATGGTTAAGATTTTATGACCATACGCAAGCATTGTCACATGATAACTGGATCGCATCCTTAGGAGAATCATGTGATGGACTAGAGCCAAACTATGAACGTAGCATGTGATCGTGTCATTTTGTTGCTATTGTTTTCTGCGTGTCAAGTATTCATTCCTATGACCATGAGATCATGAAACTCACTGACACCGAAGGAATACCTTGTTTGTATCAAACGTCACAACGTTACTGGGTCACTATAAAGGTGCTCCATAGGTATCTCCGAAGGTGTCCGTTGAGTTAGCATGGATCAAGACTAGGATTTGTCACTCCGTGTGACAGACAGGTATCTCGGGGCCCACTCGGTAATACAACATCACATACAAGCCATGCAAGCAATGTGACTCAAGTCTAAGTCATGGCCGGATCTTGTATTACGGAACAAGTAAAGAGACTTGCCGGTAATGAGATTGAAATTGGTATAGGGATACCGACGATCAAATCTCGGGCAAGTAACATACCGAAGGACAAAGGGAATGTTATACGGGATTATATGACTCCTTGGCACAAAGGTTCAACCGATAAGATCTTTGTAGAATATGTAGGATCCAATATGGACATCCAGGTCCCGCTATTGGATATTGACCGAGGAGTGTCTCGGGTCATGTCTACATAGTTCTCGAATTTGCAGGGTCTACACACTTAAGGTTCGATGATGTTTTAGTATAGTTGAGTTATATGTGTTGGTGACCGAAGGTTGTTCGGAGTCCCGAATGAGATCATAGACGTCACGAGGGATTCCGGAATGGTCTGGATGCAAAGATTGATATATAGGATGGTTTTATTTGGTTACGGGAAAGTTTTTGGGCATTACCGGCACTGTACCGGAAGTGACAAATGGGTTCCAGGTATTCAACGGGAGGGGCCCGCCCACCCGGGAGTGAGTCCAGTGACCCTAGGGTAGCACAACATCCCTTAGTGGACTGGTGAAGCCAGCCCAAGAGGGCCATGGCTCCACAAGTGGAAAAAACCAAAGGAAAAGAAAAAACAAGGAAAGAGGGAGGTGGGAAGGAAGGAGTGGACCCCTTCCCCTAAACCGAATTGGGGTGGGAGTCCACCTCCTCCCAATCGTCCGACGCCCTTGGGGCTCCCTTGAGCCCTAAGGCTAGCCCCACCCCTCCTCCTATATATACTGGTGGTTTTAGGTCTTTTGAAACACAACTTTGCCACGTGCAACTCAAACCTATACCACATAGTTCTTCCTCTAGATCGGATTTCTGCGGAGCTCGGGCAGAGCCCTGCAGGAGTAGATCATCACCACCACCGGAGCGTCGTCACGCTGCCAGAGAACTCATCTACTTCTCCGTCTCTCTTGCTGGATCAAGAATGCCGAGATCGTCATCGAGCTGTACGTGTGCTGAACACGGAGGTGCCGTCCGTCCGGCGCTAGATCGGAACGAATTGTGAGCCGGATCATGGGACGACGGTGATTTGAATCACGAAGCTGTACCACTACATTAACCGTGTTTCTTAAACGCTTCCCGCTTAGCGATCTACAAATGTATGTGGATCTAATTTCCTCTCGTAGATGAACATCACCATGATAGGTCTTCGTGTGCGTAGGACATTTTTTGTTTCCCATGCAACGTTCCCCAACAGTGGTATTAGAGCTAGGTTCATGCGTATATGTTATCTCGAGTAGAACACAAAAGGTTCTGTGGGCATTGATTTTTGATTTGCTGCCCTCTTTAGTCTTTTCTCGATTCAGCGGTATTGTTGGATTGAAGCGGCCCGGACTGACATTACTCGTACGCTTACGAGAGACTGGTTTCATCGACTGACATGCAACTTGTTGCATAAAGATGACTGGCGGGTGTCGGTTTCTTCACCTTTAGTTGAATTGGTTTTGACCGAGGCGGTCCTTGAAGAGAAGTTAAATAGCAATTTGCACATCTCCGTTGTGGTTTTTGTGTAAATAAGATGCGATCATACTAGATACCCATAGCAACCACGTAAAACATGCAACAACAAATTAGAGAACGTCTAACTTGTTTTTACAGGGTATGCTTGTGATGTGATATGGCCAAAGACATGATGTGATATGTTGGATGTATGAGATGATCATGTTGTAATAGTTAATATCGATTTGCACGTCGACGCTACGACAATCGGCGGGAGCCATAGGGTTGTCTTTAAACTAACGTTTGTGTTTGCAGATGCGTTTACTATATCGCTAGGTTGTAGATTTAGTAGTAATAGCATAAATAGCACGACAACCTCGATGGCGACACGATGATGGAGATCATGATGATGGAGATCATGGTGTGGCACCGGTGATAAGAAGATCATGCCGGTGCTTTGGTGATGGAGATCAAGAAGCACAAGATCATGGCCATATCATGTCACTTATGAATTGCATGTGATGTTAATCCTTTTATGCACCTTATTTTGCTTAGAACGACGGTAGCATTATAAGGTGATCCCTCACGAAAATTTCAAGATGAAATTGTGTTCTCCCCGACTGTGCACCGTTGCGACAGTACGTCGTTTCAAGACACCACGTGATGATCAGGTGTGATAGACTCAACGTTCACATACAACGGGTGCGAAACAGTTGGACACGTGGAACACTCGGGTTAAACTTGATGAGCCTAGCATGTGCAGACATGGCCTCGGATCACAAGAGACCAAAAGGTCGACCAAAAGGCCTAGCATGTGCAGACATCACGTGATGATCGGACTTGAGTTAGTGAATTTGGATCATGCACCACTCAAATGACTAGATGGATATACTTTTTGAGTGGGAGTTTATGAAATAATTTGATTAGTTAAACTCTAATTATCTTGAACATAATCTAAGTCCACTTTGCAATATTTCATGTTGTAGATCAATGGCTCACGCAGTAGCAACCCTCAATTTCAATACGTTCCTAGAGAAAGCTAAGTTGAAAGATGATGGAAGCAACTTTGTAGACTAGGCACGTAATCTTGGTCTCATCCTACAAGCTGGAAAAAAGAATTATGTGCTTGATGCTGCGCTAGGAGATGAACCACCCGGTGCGTCTGACCAAGATGTTTTCAACGCTTGGCAATCACGTAAGGAGGACTACTTAGTAGTTCAATGTGCAGTCTTGTATGGCTTGGAACTGGGACTTCAACGTCGCTTTGAGCGTCATGGAGCATATGATATGTTCCAGAAGTTGAAGTTTATCTTTCAGAAGAACGCTCGGATCGAGAGGTACGAGACCTCCGATAAATTATATGCTTGCAAGATGAAGGAGAATTCATTTGTCAGTGAACATGTGCTCAAAATGTCTGGGTACTCAAACCGTCTAGCTGAGCTGGGGATTGAACTCCCGCAAGAGGCTATCACTGACAGAATTCTTCAATCACTGCCACCTAGCTATAAGAGCTTTGTGTTGAACTATAACATGCAAGGGATGAACAAGTCACCCAACGAGTTATTCGCGATGCTGAAAGTCACAGAGTCAGAACTCCGGAAAGAGCATCAAGTGTTGACGGTCAATAAGACCACTGGTTTCAAGAGAAACGGCAAAGGCAAGAAGGGTAACTCCAAGAAGAGTGGCAAGTCTGTTGCCAATCCGACGAAGAAACCCAAGGCTGGGCCTAAGCCGGAAACGGAGTGTTATTATTGCAAGGGGATGGGTCACTGGAAGCGCAACTTCCCCAAGTATTTGGCTAATAAGCAGGCGGCCAAAGAAAAATCAGGTATATTTGATATACATGTTATTGATGTGTACTTGACCAACTCTCGTAGTAGTGCGTGGGTATTTGATACCGGTTCTGTTGCTCATATTTGCAACTCGAAGCAGGAACTGCGGAATAAACGAAGGCTGGCGAAGGATGAAGTGACGATGCACGTGGGAAATGGTTCCAAGGTTGATGCAATCGCCGTCGGCACAGTCTCACTTCAGTTACCATCAGGATTAGTTATGAACTTAAATAATTGTTATTTAGTGCATGCGTTAAGCATGGACATTATATCTGGATCTTGTTTATTGCGAGACGGTTACTCGTTTAAGTTAGAGAATAATGGTTGTTCTATTTCTATGAGTAATATCTTTTATGTTCATGCACCCAATGTGAGAGGATTGTTGATATTGAATCTTGATTGTGATGATACACATATACATAACATTGAGACCAAAAGATGTAGAGTTAACAATGATAGCATCACGTTTTTGTGGCACTGCCGCTTAGGTCATATTGGAGTAAAGCGCATGAAGAAACTCCATTCCGATGGGCTTTTGGATTCACTTGATTTTGAATCACTTGACACGTGCGAACCATGCCTCATGGGCAAGATGACTAAGACTCCGTTCTCCGGAACAATGGAGCGTGCAAGTGACTTGTTGGAAATCATACATACCGATGTGTGCGGTCCGATGAGTGTGGAGGCACGCGGCGGATATCGTTATTTTGTCACCTTCACTGACGTTTTGAGTAGGTATGGATATATCTACTTGATGAAGCACAAGTCTGAAACATTTGAGAAGTTCAAGCAATTTCAGAGTGAAGTTGAAAATCATCGTAACAAGAAGATCAAGTTCCTACGTTCTGATCATGGGGGTGAGTACCTGAGTTTCGAGTTTGGTGCACACTTAAGACAATGTGGAATTGTTTCACACTTGACATCGCTTGGAACACCACAGCATAATGGCGTGTCCGAACGTCGTAATCGTACTTTGTTAGAAATGGTGCGATCTATGATGTCTCTTACTGATTTGCCGTTATCGTTTTGGGTTTATGCATTATAGATAACTGTATTCACTTTAAATAGGGCATCGTCAAAATCCGTTGAGACGACACCATACGAGCTGTGGTATGGCAAAAGGCCAAAATTTTCGTTTCTTAAAGTTTTGGGATGTGATGCTTATGTCAAAAAGCTTCAGCCTGAAAAGCTGGAACCCAAAGCGGAAAAGTGCGTGTTCATAGGTTACCCAAAGGAGACCATTGGGTACACCTTCTATCTCAAATCCAAGGGCAAAGTGTTTGTTGCTAAGAACAGAGCTTTTCTTGAGAAGGAGTTTCTCTTGAAAGAATTGAGTGGGAGGGAGATAGAACTTGATGAGGTTGCCGAACCTCTACTCCCTCTAGATGGTGGCGCAGGGTAGGGGGAAACCTCTATCGAAGCGACGCCGGTTGAGGAGGAAATTGATGATGATGATCATGAAACTTCGGATCAAGTTCCTGTCGGACCTCGCAGGTCGACAAGATCACGTACTGCTCCTGTGTGGTACGGTAATCCTGTCTTATCAATCATGTTGTTACACAACAATGAACCTACGAATTATGAAGAAGCAATGGTGGGCCTGGATTCCAACAAATGGCTGGAGGCCATGAAGTCCGAGATAGGATCTATGTATGAAAACAAAGTGTGGACTTTGGAAATATTACATGAAGGCCGCAAGGCTATTCAGAACAAATTGATCTTTAAGAAGAAGACAGACGTGGACGATAATGTGACCGTTTATAAAGCTCGACTTGTGGCAAAAGGTTTTTCACAAGTTCAAGGAGTTGACTACGATGAGACATTCTCACCGGTAGCGATGCTTAAGTCCGTCTGAATCATGTTAGCAATAGCTGCATTTTTTGATTATGAAATCTAGCAGATGGATTTCAAAACGGTGTTCCTTAACGGTTTTCTTAAGGAAGAATTGTATATAATGCAACCCAAAGGTTTTGTCGATCCAAAGAATGCTAACTAAACCGTGGTCCTGAACTAGAGTAGATCATTCTAGATAATTAGTTTAGGTATGAGGAACTTCGTCATTTATGTTTACTATTGGTTGCTTTTATCTTGCTAATCATGCCTCTTTGTTTTCTTAAGTACATTATGTTGCATATTATCGTTCAAATCAAAAACTCACGATGCAGGTACCTAGATCAGAGATGGCGAAGGACTACTACGTCGTGTACGTTGGGAGGGTTCCAAGAGTCTACGACCACTGGCCAGCCGCTCAGGCCCAGGTGCACAGGTACCCGGGTGCTACCCATAGAGGGTTCGACACCAGAGCCGAAGCAAAAAGTAGTTACTTGAGGTGGACACTCCAGCATGAGCAGGGGCGGGACCGCCGGTACTACATAGTCAGGCTCTTCCTCATGCGGATCGCTCTTCTCTTCTACATCATGTTGTAGATAGAGATGATGAAACTTGTGGGTGTGTCATGACCATGTAGTTGCACTTATTCAAGACATGACATGATCACACTTATGTATCGCTATTTTCGAGATTTTGTGATGATATTTTGTGTTGAATGATGATGATGATGATGGTATGACGAGACTACTGTATGTCTATGATATGTGAGAATGGTGTATGTTTAATATGATGTGATGAAACTATTGTATAGAATCTATATAAATACATCACAAATACGTAGAGGGTGCAAAGCTGTGAAAGCAGTAGAAGTCAGCAGTAGCGCTGGTAAATACTTACCAGTAGCGCTACTTAGCAGCATCGCTTACTATGAGCAAGCGCTACTACTATAGTTAGAAGTAGCGCTGGACAGGGAAGCACTACTGCTAATACTACTTACAAGTAGCGCTGCCCATACCTGCGCTACTACTAGGGTTTAGCTATAGCGCGATAGCAGTAGCGCTCGACCCAGCACTACTGCTATGCATATTTCCAGCGCTAGTACCACTACAGGAATCAACTATTTTGCCTACAAAAAAATTATTTGCCGTCAGCTAATCATCGGGGCAGACGACAAAGATCATTTTGCCGACACTGACGTGACGACAAAGAATAACTAACAGCAAAGAAATATTTTGCCGTCCGTAAGAAAATCAGATGACGGCAAATATATTTTGCCGTCTGTAAAAAGTTAATGATGATGGCAAAAATATAATTTTGCCGTCTGTAAAGTATACTAATGACGGCAAAAAAATATTTTGCCGTGTATAAATAAAATTGATGACAGCAAAGATATTTTGCCATGTGTGCACACGAACGGCAGTTAACGGTGCCATGGTTTTGCCGTCTGCCCTTAGTCCAAATGACGGCAAAGTAATTGGAAAATAAAGAAAAGGAACCCCACCCTGCCGCATCGAAGCCCCTCTCCCCCGCATCCGCATCTCCTCTCTGCCCTCCTGCGACCTAGGCTTAGGCGCCGCCGCCGACCTTAACACTGAGCTCCAGCGGTCATAGCCGGCATGGAGGACCCTGCCGAGTTCACCTCGCCATGCTTGTTAATCCTTCCGGCCAGATCCGTCCCTCCCTGCCTCCAACACCCGCGCCCAACCCATCCCCCACGGCTAGGGTTTGGGGCGAGACCTCGTCTCCACCATCAGCGTGCCTCCGATGAGCTCCGGCGGCCACGGCCGATGCGAAAGACGCTGTCGAGCTCTTCCCCAACCCCATCGCCAGCGACCCGCACCCCCTCTCGCTCCACCCCCATAGCTCGTTGACCAGCCTGCTCCGTCAGGTCATGAACGGCGAGGCTGGGCATGGAAGAGGAGGTTGCTGATGAGGCTTGCCGGTCAGACAGGTGCAAGGGCGCCGATCTCCCTCCTCGTGTTCCCGGACGACGCACAAGCCATCCTTCCCTTTCTTCCGTGCGGCTCTACCTTGTCCTGACTTCTCCTCGCCGCGCCGCCGTCCGCTCGACCACAGCTTGCCCCCATCCAAAAAGGAGACAAGTAGCAGCAGCGCCCCAAATCGAGGGAGGGAGGATCCTCTCAGGTGATATTTTATCTCTCAAATGTGATGTCCCATCTCTTGGTTAGTTGCTTTGTTTGGATGATTTCAGGCCTTGATGTGTGCTGCGATTTACGAGTATTTGGTAGTATGAACTCTAGAATAGGGAATAGATCTGGGGTGATGGGTTTAACAACCACAGGAGATAGATGGTGCCTTTGTGCAGTACTAGGAATCAAAAGGATCTGGGTGGGAATGGTGACGAGGCAACACAACGATTTCATGTGTTCGTTATAACTTTAGATAGTCTAAACACCATTTTTTATGAACTACGATGGATCATAAAGCTACTAACATTATAACAATTGGCTTTATCTGATAAAAAATTGCAGTCAACTAACAAATGGATGGTAAGACCAGGAGAATATAACTGAAGAAATCTATAGCATTTTAACTGAAGGACAAACTGACTTATCTTCAGTTAAGTGGCATATTAACTTTTCATCAGTGAGGTACAACATTCTCTACATACGGTGCTTTTTTCTTGAGTATACCAGTTCAATAATGAACGATTAATTCACTATATGAATTGATTTCAGTTTTGTACATGTCTGCATCATACTTAATGTTAATTCCCTATTAAATTAGCAAGATTTAGGAAGTCATTTTTTTGCAGGTCAAAAAAGCAAGATTTAGATGATATTTCGCAACAATGTCAATGTTAGATTCTGATTCACCAACAGTGCTCTTTAGGTTACAAAGGATTTGAATTGAGCGATTCAACTCTGCCTTCATCAGTACAAACAATTCATAAAAGAGGTTCAGTCTCTTCTTTATTATCTAGGTGCATTAATACTATGTATGATACTAACTGAGTACAGTTGCCTGCAGTATGCATTGCTCTACTTTGGATCCTTTTTCTTACTTTATACTTCCTTTGCTCTCTGTTGTGTTTGCAGATGAATTGGACTAATCTACTCAGCATCTCATGACTTTAGAAGCACGAGTTCATGAAAACTGATATCCACTAGGATTGCTCTGCTCCTCTTGACATGCGAGAGCTGTTTGAAGCGAACTGGATGGTTGTCACCACTGATTAAGCTGCCGAGCCCAAGAATTGTGTCAGACTATTGGCCAAGCTGTTCAATTTCTCAACACCGTTCAGTTTTGTCATTGGCCGCCCTTGCGTACACTCAACAGAGAAGGGTATCTATCCTCAATTTCCTACTCTAGATAACATCCACTCATATAATTGATCTCTAATATCCTGTACAAAACGTTAGTGGTGGCTCGACAATTTAATAAGCCAGATTTGTGGGAAGTGGAATGCATGTGTAACCAAACTGGGCTGGACCAATCTTGAGGTTTTCCACGAATTCTTTTAAAAATGGTTCTTAAGCAAGGCACTGGGAAATCGTGGATAGCTGATATATCCAGCAGGTATGTGCACATTCTGCTATAATCTAGAGTAGGGAGTGCTCAGCATAAATTGTGAGATCTGAGCTGGTACATAAAATAAACCAAGATAGTCTTGTCTTACGTGCGGATGATTTTATTATGGCATACTGTTCAGCATAATTCTGACTCTAGAATGTCTGTATTAGCCATTTGATGAGTCAACTAGAAACTTCATAGGTTTTTAGTACTCCAGTTATGTTGTCATTTGTATATCTCCAGATATAAACTTCATAAATTTATATCGTGAATCATTTTTATGCTGCTACATTTCTAGCAGAAGTTGTATCTCTTTCCCACAAAGCGTGATAATGTGCATTGCACTTGTACTGCTCTATCTTATTGTTATATTTGCATTTGCCATTACTTTCATAGTCTATATTTTGGCTCTGAACTAAACCATATCATTGCTTGCGTGCACCTATACGACACATATCACATAAAACTAATTAGAGGGGATGCATTCCCACCTGGCGCCCAGCTATCTCTCAGGAGGCCCGCAATGGCGGGCCCCAACCACTAGTTTGCATGAACCAGTAGTAGTAGTACAATACAAACCGCAAACAAACCGAAGAAGCGTGCACCATAAGCATCCAAAAGTCAAAACTTAGACCCAAATCTGGCCGCACCCACCAAACGCCAGAGATGATCTCGATATGCTACTGGCCTAAACACGGTACCACAACCGTACAATCTGGTACAATAACCTACTACTACTAAGACCTAAAAGAATTGAAATATTTTATTTAGGCGATAAAAGAATCGAACTTGTTCTCAGTTCTCACATGAGAAAGGAGTTTGTGGGGCCGTATGCATGAGACCGGAGGTAATCCTCCTTTTGAAAAAAGGAAAACATGAGAAGCATGAGAATTGAGAAGCAGAGAGAAGATGTACGCATAGTACCAAATCAACGGGAAGCTGCTGGCCCGAACGGCAAGAACACTCGTTTAGAAGAGAAGAGCAAGAAGAACCGGCGTCCGGCAAGAAGACGATACGCACAGAATCTACTCCGGATGGCGTACCGGGGATTGGAGTTGGAGAGCCGTGCGCCGATTCCGCCGTGACGGTTTCAAAAGTTGAAGAACAGGGAAAAGTTGTACTACGTTTAATGGACTTAACTGCATGCAGCAGAAGTTGTTGTGGTAAGCGAGCAGTAACTACGGTACAGCAGGCAAGTAGGCAGGGAACAAGAACTCACCCGCAAATACTAGAAAACCACAAGAAGAAGAAGACTAGTAGTTTGCCTAATTTCTCATGTGTTTACCATCCTGTAGCAAAGTTGCGCTTCCTGGTTCTTCTCAGTCCCAAAATTCATGCAAATCAATGACCTGTTCCGATAGTGTATTTACCGGACTTTAATGATCATTAACTTGTCTTTTTGCCATATGGTGTTTATCTAATTTACTGATACGAAAATGAGTAATTGTGATGAACCTCTTAGCCTAATTATTGTTTCTTCTGACTAGCTACCGGTGGCGCTGGATGTGGTCGCCTACTTTGTCGCACAACTCCTTTGACCATCACGTACAACCCAACATGGGTGTTGCAGGTTGCTCTCTCTCTCTATCTCTCATATTTTCAAGGTCATTTCTCTTCATAATATTTACCTCTCATGGTAGTTGCTTCTTTGTTTAATAGTTATCTATCTACTCCCTCCGTCCGGAATTACTCGACGCTCAAACGGATGTATTTGAGCGTCGAGTAATTCCGGACGGAGGTGTAGTACTTGTGTTATCTAGCATCTGCTGGTGTTGTCAGTTTGGTACTTTGCTTATTTCTGGGATGTGGACTGTCGTAATTCTGAACCGTCGTTAGTTACTTGTGGAATTGTAAACCATTCATCTTCCGACAAGAAAAAAATGCTTGCACTCTTCACAGGAGAAGATAACTCCCTATGTCTAGAACAGGAGCTGGTAAATTAAAATTTGAATTTTTAGTTTCAGCTCACCCGAGTAGAATTCATAGATATCAAGCTCCAGAGGGTAATCCACTTTCTGGAAAGAACAGAAACATGCATTGCAAGATATGTTGACAAAAGAGGTCGGGTGTAGGATGTCGGATTGCAATATCAAAATAGGCTAAGGCCTAGTTTGGCAACACGGTTTTTTTAAAACTGTGGTAATTCAAAACCTCAATTTTTCAAGGCGTGCCAATCAATACTTTGGTTTCTCAAAACTGCAGTTTTTCTCTGTTTTGCCAAAACCAGCGGTTCATTTGGTAATTGTAGTTTTACTGTAGTTTTGGTGACACAAACATTGGATCCATTTTGGGGTATATGCCACTAGAATTAAACTCTGGAAAGCAAACCAAAGTTATAACTTGGTCTTGAATTGAAGTTTGTTCTATGACCAACATTGGGTCTGCTCTTAGCACGATTGGCCTTCCACCAATCCAGTCTAGCAAAAAGGAACATATATTAAGTAAGAACTACTGGTATTAAAAAATAATTTGATATACAGCAGAATCACTGAGTAAAAGAAATAACTTCAAAGGAGTGACAGAATAGTAGATAGATATCCTTCAGGAGAAGCCTAGATAATCAACATACCTTTTTTTGCATGGAAAAACAGTTTTCTGCGTGTTTTGTTAAGAAAGGAGGAAATAATTTAATAATCTCCTTGGTTCTACCTTGGAATAACATAAGATAACTCTGTACTTATTTGGTTGATTTAGGCAGAAGTAGCTGATCCGATTACATATAACACATCCTTTTGTTGTTGAAAAAAATCATACACAAAATGACCCGGATTACATTCAGCATGTAAGAGCTCTCTTAATTCCACGTCCGATAGACATAAGAGATCTTCTTTTGTCATCGTTATCAATCTATTCCTACTTGTAATGAAACATGTCCGATCACCATGCAGTTGCCAGTTATGATTTTTATTTGCGAGTCTTCCTGCTTGAAGATTTTCTATGTGTTCCTCAAATTTTATTGTGTGCCAAGAACTGGATAACCTTTATTTATTGTGTGTCAAAATCTGACATATGTGCATGACTTCATCTTTTAGATTGTCATACGGATGTTCTTTGGACTACGATATTGACATGAAGACATTGATCGTAATGCCAAATTTTATGTAGTAATGCCAAATATTATGACATGGATTATATATATGATGTATATATATGTAGTAATGCCAAATATTATGACATGGATTATGGATGTTATATATATGATTTATGGATTATGGATGTGTTATATGCTGTATGGATTAAGGATGTTATATATATGCTGTATGGATTATGGATGTTATATATATGCTGTATGGATTATGTTATATATATACATATGCTGTATGGATTATGTTATATATATATATATATGCTGTATGGATTATGTTATATATATATATATATATATATATATATATATATATATGTTGTATGAATTATGTCTATTTATGCTCATGACAGCAAACAAAATGTCATATTTTGCTGTCATGTATAGTCTAGGAAGACGGCAAAAAATAAACTATATTTTGTTGTCATGTATAGGTTAGCAAGACGGCAAAAAAAGCCATATTTTGCTGTCATGTACGGGGTGAGGAAGATGGCAAAAAAGGCTAGTCCGTTAGCTAGGCCGTTCCGTCTTGTGATCATTTTTTTGCCGTCTACCAAAGTAGCAGACGGCAACATAATTCCACTGACGGCAAACATTTTGCCGTCTGCTGTCCCGACCGCTGACGGCAAAGACGCCCTTTGCGGGCACATGGTCTGACGACATTATTTGCCGCCATGGGCTGACGGCAAAATTTTTGCCGACTGTAATTCGCTCTTTGTCGTCTGTAGCGTCCTGACAGCAAAATGCTCGATTTCTGTAGTGTACTAGGGTTTAGTAGTGTTCTGTACTAGATATGGACACAGTAGCTTGTTTCTTTGCATACCAAGAACAAGGTTAGGCCCATAGAAAATTGCAAACCCACCTATATGGATCTTCTGTCATCTAGGCAACCAGCCCAATCTGCATCTGAGAAAGCACTAGCAAGTGTGGAGGATGACTTGTTGAACGTGAGACCCATGGTCATTGTATTTTTGATATACCTTAGGATTCGTTTTGCTGCTGTCCAGTGAGTTGTGGTAGGTGCATGAATAAATTGGTATACTTTATTTATTGCAATAGAAATATCAGGTCCGGTAAGAGTCTAATACTGCAAACCACCAACCAAGCTTGTCGAGCGTCTTCCTTGGGATTGTGTGAACACGGTCCTTGAAGCATGTCTCCACCAGCGCATTGTACATACATAGACTGAAACAAAAAAAGCTAAATCATAAGCATTGTGCATTTGTAGATGTTAAAATGTGAAAACGAGCAAATGGTTGGTTAATTTTTTTGAAAGGGAATAAGCATTATTAGGTTGTGGTAGGGGTGACCGATTTATAAATGACTAATCTGTCCACCCGACTATATACAGTGTATTTATGTCACAAGGATGAAGAGTTATTCTAGTAGGTAATACTATTTTCAAACAAACACGACAACATTATGTCACAACAAATGTTAATTACATTACATGTGGCAAGATACACAATCACATAGATGTTCTATAACAAAATTAATAAACTTTATCAACTCCAGCATAAACCGATGGAACAATTCAGAGAGTAATAACAGAAATAGCAATTTAGTGAACTTCTGCAAGAACTAACAAAACTAATCCATATAACATAAGTTTCTGCACTTTTGGTACGAGAATCTACACCAAAGAATAAGACCATTGCATCTGAATGGCTTAAAAAACAAAAATACACAATAAACAGACTATATTTTAACTTACAGGGTAATCAGCAAGTTATTTAATGCAAGGATTCACGCTTCAACGAGAATAGGCACGAACCCAACTCAGCTAGGTGAGATAATCCGACCTCAATAGCCACTCAAACCCAAGTAGAACATGGCAGATAACGAACTACAATGCATTGAAATTAATATCAGGTCTTAGCTATCTAAGGAAAATAACAAGCAGCTCAAATTTAAATGTATCTCGCGTGATTTGGAACTTGAAGGGGCTGCAAAGTAACAAAAACCATGTGGATACCTGAAACTATCTCTTTTGAAAAGAAGACACTTTCATCAAGTTTAGCACATGTTTCACCAGACACTGCCAAATTCTCCTCATGCTCCTGGTGTACTAACAGAAGCTTCATTCATTGTAGGCACAAGCCCAACAATAGGAACAACAAGAATCAGGTCTCCACCATCTGCAGAAATCAGGCCAAGAAAATGTGATCTCAGTCAACACGGAACCAACTGTGTCTGAAGAAATGCAGAAGTCAAGTAAGCCTACTACAAAACAGAATGTGTGGAATGCCAAATGTGCTATGCAGAAGCAATATTCACCTATCCATGAATATACTCGTACCACTGCAAAAGCAAGCAATCAACAGTGAGCTGCAAGCGCACCTCCAATGGTTTGCTTGTACAGGCGCTGGTTGCTGTAATTGGAGAATACGATGACATCCCCTTGCACGGCGAACGCGCCACCGCCGTACTCCTGCGCCAGCGACCATACGACGAACTCCTGCGCGTCACATCCAAACCTCTGTCGTCTACGCCGACCCCTTCCTTCATGAGAACCGCATGTTTGGGGAAGAGGGAACTCAAAGCATCAGCGTCACGCGTTGTGAACAACGAGAGGAAGCCAGAGGGAGTGAGTGACGGGTTGAACATTAGGGGTAGACCTACGGACCTGTTTTCCTAGGTGAACTTAAGGTCCCATATAGACGTGAGTGTCCTACAAGTCACTGATGTAGTCTCGACCTCACTCGGTAACAGTGTCCTCACTCGGTTACATGAAGTCACTCATTTCACCTTGTGACAGTCGGACACCCCCGACACTCGGTCAACAGCAAGGTGAGGACAATGAAGAGGCTGCAACGGCTAAGGACTTAAACTACCACATGAAATGCAGTGACCAGTTACGCCAAAGTTAAAGTTGTAGTTTCTAGTAACTTACGTAGTTATTAACATTAATTGCCCTTGTAATGAAGCTCGGCCGGTCGTGGTGCCCCCTATATAAGCCACCCCGGGCTCCTACTCAAGGGTTAAGCATTCTATACTATTACACTAGTAGAAAAACTACTTTACGTGAGATACTTTAGTTTCGACTTGTAAACTAACCGACACTAGTGTGACCATTAGTGTCGGTTCCAACGTCTAGGGGGGACGGGCATCATTAGTCCCGGTTCGTGTCGAACCTCTAGTACCGGTTCGTGACACGAACCAGGACTAAAGGGGTGGTGGCAGGCTAGTGTCAGGCTGGGGGCCCACTAGCACCTTTAGTCGCGGTTCGTGGCACGAACCTACTAGAAGCTCACATTAAGTACCGGTTTGTGTCATGAATCGGGACTAAAGGTCACTACAAGAAATATGTTCGTTTATGACAAAAATATAATGACCATGGTTTATTGGTCATAGATAAATGACCAAATTTTACGAAATGGTCAAGGGATGTCCAAGGGGGTCTAAACCCCCACCATTGTGACAATTTCTATCAAAAAAGTCATTACCTCATCGCGCTAATTGGTCATAAAATGTATAGCACTATCCATGGCCTTATTTTGGGTCCACCTTGACCAAATAAATATGGTCATATGTCCAAGTAAGGGTGGCTGGACACACACCTCGACATGTTTCTCTCTGTGTCATGTATACATGTAGTAATTTTGTCTATGTGTGAGCCCTGCATGTAAAAGCAACCTACACGTGCACGACCAACGAGGGGCCTCGCTACCTGACAAGTCTCAAATTTGACGCGCGGGACTAACATACCTAACGATATTGGTCCCTTGATGAATATGAATTTTTAACGTTGTTTCATTTGAAAAGAAATCAAAACCTTATGCAATGTAAGGAGACCATTAGGCCCATATAGTGGATTATTTATACTAGTGTTGTCATGAAACCCTGTACCTATGGAGCTCGCCGCCGCTCTTGTTAATGTATTGTTTAGATGTCATATTTCTACTACTCTCTCATCATCTCAAAATAATTTGAAATAAACCACGATTTGTATTTTGGAACGGATGGAGTATATGATTTAGGCATGGCATCATGGCATCTTTGTAATGATTTTTGCATGTTATAAAAAATATTATAGTATGCAGGTTTAATTTTCTATCTTGTGCAATTGTTGCTTAACTAGAATTTCTCAAACTAGATAAGAATTAATATTACTATAATTCTTGTTAGTTTGCTACGTAATAGAAAAATAGATTACCTTTTTTGTAAAAAAATTAGAATACTTGTTTCTTATACGTTAATGGTATTAGCAGTTTTTATCGAATCCAGAGACCACAATGGTGTGTTAACACTAAATGCCTATCAATTTTCGAACTCATGCCAACTCATTCCTTAGGCTCGCACCATATATCCACTAATGCTCGCGTTAAATTTCCCTGTTTCCGCAAATCGATTACCCGTGCCTTCTCAGCCCAAAACGGAGCAGCCCATGTGATATAAAATGTATGAAACCCTAACTCCTCCCGAACCCACTCCAGCGCCGCCACCCCCTCCCCTTACCCCAGGTCTGGGATTCTCCCCACCACCCGTCCTCTCCTCCTAGTCGAGCCTTGACCTGTCCAGATCCATCCAATACACACACAGATCCGGCCTAACCATCCCGCAACTGCGGTGAAAGGCCACCAGGACGACGGTGGGAACCACCAACCATCTCGAGACCCCGACGACGGGTAGCAAGAACCACTATTGCACCAGCCGTGCGCGTCACAACTGAGGGTGAGGCTTGATGGATCACCGCCTCGCTGACGTGGTCGCTGCCGCCTCTGCTGGAACAGCGCACGATGTGCTTGTCCCTGGATCAGCGGGGGCTGGGTGAGCTGCGTCGCTTGACTAGGTCAACTCAAATGGTCCCGGCGTCGGCAGCGAAAAGGCGTGGGACGATCGACCCATGCCGCAGGCGGCGGTGCTTGTAGCGGCCAATGGGATGTGTGCAAAGATACGTCTCAAACGTATCTATAATTTTTGATGGTTTCACGCTGTTATCTTGTCCTATTTGGTTCTTTTATGTACCTTTTATATCTTTTTTTGGGACTAACTTATTAATTCAGTGCCAAGTGACAGTTCCTTTTTTCCGTGTTTTTGAATCTTTTCAGATCTGATTTTGGAACGGAGTCCAAACGGAAGAAAAACCCCGAAATGATTTTTTCCCGAACGGAAGAAGATCAGGAGGCCTTTGGGCCAAGCCAGGTGGGCTCCAGGGAGGCGGCGGTGGGCAGGCTTGTGGCCTCCCTGGCCGCCCCCTGACCTAGATCTTTGCCCTATAAATTCCCAAATATTCCGCAAAAAACCAGGGGAGCCTCGAAAATACTTTTCCGCCGCCGCAAGCTTCCGTTTTCGCGAGATTTCATCTGGAGACCCTTCATGGCACCCTGCCGGAGGGGACTTCGGAGTTGGAGGGCTTCTTCATCATCATCATCACCCCTCCAATGACTCGTGAGTAGTTCACTTCAGACCTACGGGTCCGTAATTAGTAGCTAGATGGCTTCTTCTCTCTCTTGGATCTTCAATACAAGGTTCTCCATGATCTTCATGGAGATCTATCCGATGTAATCTTCTTTCGCGGTGTGTTTGTCGAGATCTGATGAATTATGGATTTGTGATCAGATTATCTATGATATATATTTGAGTCTTTGCTGATTTCTTATATGCATGATTTGATATCCTTGTAAGTCTCTCCGAGTCTTGGGTTTTGTTTGGCCAACTAGATCTATGATTCTTGCAATGGAATAAGTGCTTGGTTTTGGGTTCTGCCAAGTGGTGACCTTTCCCAGTGACAGTAGGGGCAGCAAGGCACACATCAAGTAGTTTCCATCAAGGGTAAAAAGATGGGGTTTTTATCATTGGTTTGAGATTATCCCTCTACATCATGTCATCTTGCTTAAGGCGTTACTCTGTTCTTATGGACTTAATACACTAGATGCATGCTGGATAGCGGTCGACGTGTGGAGTAATAGTAGTTGATGCAGACAGTATCGGTCTACTTGTTTTGGACGTGATGCCTATAGGAATAATCTTTGCATAGATATCGTCACGACTTTGCGTAGTTCTATCAATAGCTTGACAGTAATTTGTTCACCCACCGTCTACTTGCTTTCATGAGAGAAGCCACTAGTAAACACTACGGCCCCCGGGTCTATTCACATCCATCGTTTACATCTCCGGTTTTACTTTGCTTTGTTACTTTGTTGCGTTCAGTTCTCACTTGGCAAACAATCTATAAGGGATTGACAACCCCTTCATAGCGTTGGGAGCAAGTTTTTGTGTTTGTGCAGGATCTTGAGATACTCCTCCACTGGATTGATACCTTGGTTCTCAAACTGAGGGAAATACTTACCACCACTACGCTACATCACCCTTTTCGCTTCGATGGAACACCAACGCAAGGCACCAAGGCCACGGGGGAAATCCTTTGCACACTTGCCTAGGAAGTCCCTTAAGGCGTAGCCGCAGCAGAAAGATCAAGCCAAGTATTCTCCTGTCGACGTGCCTATTTCTGGCGCCATTGGAAGGTCTTTTGTTGCAGTAGCAGAAGTATTTCTGGCGCCGTTGCCGGGGAGGAGAAATCAAGATCTATCCAAGTAGGTCTCACAAACTCATCTCTTGCATTTACTTTTGTTGCCAGTTGCCTCTCGTTTTCCTCTCCCCCACTTCACATTTGCCATTTTCATTTGCCTTTCTCCT
Organism: Hordeum vulgare subsp. vulgare; assembly: GCF_904849725.1. Lineage (NCBI taxonomy): Eukaryota > Viridiplantae > Streptophyta > Magnoliopsida > Poales > Poaceae > Hordeum > Hordeum vulgare. Next base: position 26,164,418 of record NC_058523.1, on the reverse strand, counting down.
TTGCCATTTTCTTTTGCCTTTGCCGTTTCCTTTTGCCGGTTTTCTCTCTTGCTTTCTGTTCGCTTGTGTGCCATGTGCCTTCATTATGCTTGCATCTTCGCTTGCTGAAAATCTAGTGACATGGATCCTCATCCACTAGCTAATCTCTTTAAGAGACCCACTTATGTGGAACGAATTGCTAGTGAGTTGAGTGCACTTGACTATCTTTATGGAGTTTTGCTTGAGTTGCGTGAATCTGAAAATCGTGATGAAGAAACTTATGAAGTGATTCACGAGGGCTCCTTGGATGAAAAGCATGATTGCAATGGTTTCACTATAAATTCTATTAGTGACGATCATGCTAAGAATATGCAAAACCCTAAGCTTGGGGATGCTAGTTTTGCTATGTCCACTACTTGTTGCAATGATCATGAGTGGGGCGATTATTTTTCTTATGATCTTGAAAATTTGTTCAAACCCCATGATGAATATAATATTTGCAATAATATTGGAAGTGGGTTTGGAGACGTCATGACTTTGGTTGATGATAATCCCACTATTTTTGAAGAGCATCAACTTTGCATGCATGTGGATCATGAAAAGAATATCCTATGGGATAGCTATATTGTTGAATTTGAATATGATCCCACATGTAATTGCTATGAGAGAGGAAAATATTGTAGTAGAAACTTTCATGTTACCAAAATACCTCTCGTTATGTTGAGATTGCTATTGTCTCCTTCTTCTTCCTTGCATATGGCAACTATTGGTTGTCTTGACAATCTGTTTTCCTATAAAATGCCTATGCATAGGAAGTATGTTAGACTTAGATGTGGTTTCCACATGCTTTAGGATGCTCTCGTTGTGCTTTAATTCTTGTCTTTTGTGAGAGCATCATTGAATGCCTAGCTAAGGGCGTTAAACAAAAGCGCTTGTTGGGAGGCAACCCAACGAATCTATCATTTTTCTTTCTGTTTTGTGTTTTCCACACTTTCATAATTTTGTTATGATTGTGTTTTTGTGTTTCTTTTTGCGTTTGTGCCAAGCAAAACCGTTATGATTAGTTTTGGGGATGATCGTTTGGTCATGCTGGAAAAGACAGAAACTTTCTGCTCACGAAAAGAATTTTCATTTTTTTTCTCTAAGAGATTTTGAGTTGATTGTTTCTGCTGCTGATTGCTACGCAAATTCTTCAGACTGTCGTAACTTTTCAGAGTTTCTGAAGTACTAGAGGTATACGAAATATACAGATTGCTACAGACTGGTCTGCTGTTAACAGATTCTGTTTTTGTTGTGTTGGTTGCTTATTTTGATGAAACTATGGATAGTATCGGGGGGTATTAGCCATGGAAGATTGAAAGTACAGTAAACCAACATCAGCACAAGTAGAATTTAAGTTTGCTACAGTAACTAAGGAAGTGGTGGTTTGCTTTCTTGTACTAATGTTATCACGAGTTTCTGTTTAAGTTTCGTGTTGTGAAGTTTTCAAGTTTTGGGTGAAGTTCTTATGGACAAAAAGATAAAGAGTGGCAAGAGATCAAGCTTGGGGATGCCCAAGGAACCCGAAGAGATTCAAGGATGCCATAAAAGCCTAAGCTTGGGGATGCGCCGGGAAGGCATCCCCTCTCTTGTCTTCACTCCATCGGTAACGTTACTTGGGGCTATATTTTTATTCACCACATGTTATGTGTTTTTGCTTGGAGCGTCTTGTATCGTAGGAGTCTTTTATTTTTGTTGTGTCACAATCATCCTTGCTTCACACCTAGAGAGAGACATGCACACACCGTGATTTTGTTGAGCTTCACTTATATCTTTTGGTAGACAATTCAGCTCACATGTGCTTCACTTATATCTTTTGAGCTAGATAGTTTTGCTCTATGTGCTTCACTTATATCTTTTAGAGCACAGCGGTGCGTGGCTTGGTAGTTGATCTATGCTTTGAAAGTAGTCTCAAAAGGGGTAGTTATCCAAAGGGATATGAAAACTTCCACCTTCATGTGCATTGAATAGTTAGAGAAGTTTGATTCATCTCAATTAGTATTCAATTGTGGTTATGGTAATATTAAAGTCATGCTAGTAAGGTGTTGCGGATCTAGAAATACTTGTGTTGAATTTAGTGATTCCCGTAGCATGCACGTATGGTGAACCGCTATGTGATGAAATCTGAGCATGATTAGTCTATTGATTGTCATCCTTTGCGTGGCGGTCGGGATCGCACGATGGTTTATACCTATCAACCCTTCCCCTAGGAGTATGCGTTGAATGCTTTGTTTCGATTACTAATAAAACTTTTGCAACAAGTATATGAGTTCTTCATGACTAATGTTGAGTCCATGGTTTAGATGCACTTTCACCTTCCACCATCACTATCTTCTTAGTGCCGTGCAACTTTCGCCGGTACACAAAACCCACCATTAGCCTCCCTCAAAACACCCACCATACCTACCTAATATGGCTTTTTCAAAGTCATTCCGAGATATATTGCCATGCAACTACCACCATGACATGTGCCACCACATCTACATTGCCATTGCATGATTGTAAGATAGCTAGCATGATGTTTCCCTTGATGTCTATGCCATGATAGATCATTGCCATGGTACACTATCGAAGGCATTCCATATAGAGTCATCGTTACTCTAAGTTTTGAGTTGAAAGTGTGATGATCATCATTAATGGAGCATTGTCCCATGTTAGGAAATAAAAGAGGCCAAAGAAGCCCACCAGAAAAAAGAGGCCAAAGAGCCCACCAAAATAAAAAATAATGAGAGAAAAAGAGAGAAGGGACAACGCTACCACTTTTTCCACACTTGTGCATATTAAGCACCATGATCTTCATGATTGAGAGTCTCTCGTTTTGTCACCACCATATAGCTACTGGGAAATTTTCATTATATAACTTGGCATGTATATTCCTATGATAGGCTTCCTCAAAATTGCCTTAGGTCTTCGTGAGCAAGCATGTTGGATGCACACCCACTAGTTTTCTTTAAGAGCTTTCACATACTCATAGCTCTAGTGCATCAATTGTACGGCAATCCCTACTCATTCACATTGATATCTATTGATGAGCATCTCCACAGCTCATTGATATGCCTAGTTAATGTGACTATCTTCTCCTTTTTGTCTTGCAACCTCCACTACATTCCACACCATTTATAGTGCTATAACCATGGCTCACGCTCATGTATTGCGTGAGAGTTGAAAAGGTTTGAGAAAGTAAAGGTGTGAAACAATTACTTGGCCAATACCGGGGTTGTGCATGATTTAAATTCATTGTGCAATGATGGTAGAGCATAGTCAGACTATATGCTTTTGTAGGGATAACTTTCTTTTGGCCTTGTTATTTTGAAAGTTCATGATTACTTTGCTAGTTTGCTTGAATTATTATTGTTTCCACATCAATAACAAACTATTGTTTTGAATCTAATGGATCTGAACATTCACGTCACATAAGAGGAATTACAAAGCAAACCTATGCTAGGTAGCATGAAAGCATCAAAAAATCATTCTTATCACTTCCCTACTCGAGGACAAGCAAGAGTTAAGTTTGGGGATGCTTGATACGTCTCAAACGTATCTATAATTTTTGATGGTTTCACGCTGCTATCTTGTCTTCTTTGGTTGTTGTATGTACCTTTTATATGTTTTTTTGGGACTAACTTATTAATTCAGTGCCAAGTGCCAATTCCTGTTTTTTCCGTGTTTTTGACTCTTTTCAGATCTGATTTTGGAATGGAGTCCAAACGGAAGAAAAACCCCGAATGATTTTTTCCCGAACGGAAGAAGATCAGCAGGCCTTTGGGCCAAGCCAGGTGGGCTCGATTGAGCCCACAAGCCCCCACTCCGCCACCAGGGGGAGGCGACGGTGGGCAGGCTTGTGGCCTCCCTGGCTGCCCCCTGACCTAGATATTTGGCCTATATATTCCCAAATATTCCGCAAAAAATCAGGGGAGCCTCAAAAATACTTTTCCGCCGCTGCAAGCTTCCGTTTCCGCGAGATCTCATCTGGAGACCCTTCCCGGCACCCTGCCGGAGGGGACTTTGGAGTTGGAGGGCTTCTTCATCATCATCATCGCCCCTCCAATGACTCATGAGTAGTTCACTTCGGACTTACGGGTCCGTAGTTAGTAGCTAGATGGCTTCTTCTCTCTCTTGGATCTTCAATACAAAGTTCTCCATGATCTTCATGGAGATCTATCTGATGTAATCTTTTTGGCGGTGTGTTTGTCGAGATCCGATGAATTGTGGATTTGTGATCAGATTATCTATGATATATATTTGAGTATGTGCTGATTTCTTATATGCATGATTTGATATCCTTGTAAGTCTCTCCGAGTCTTGGGTTTTGTTTGGCCAACTAGATCTATGATTCTTGCAGTGGGAGAAGTGCTTGGTTTTGGGTTCTGCCATGTCGTGACCTTTCCCAGTGACAGTAGGGGCCGCAAGGCACACATCAAGTAGTTGCCATCAAGGGTAAAATGATGGGGTTTTTATCATTGGTTTGAGATTATCCCTCTACATCATGTCATCTTGCTTAAGGCGTTACTCTGTTCTTATGGACTTAATACACTAGATGGATGCTGGATAGCGGTCAACGTGTGGAGTAATAGTAGTTGATGCAGACAGTATCGGTCTACTTGTTTTGGACGTGATGCCTATAGAAATAATCATTGCATCGATATCGTCATGAGTTTGCGCGGTTCTATCAATTGCTCGACAGTAATTTGTTCACCCACCGTCTACTTGCTTTCATGAGAGAATCCACTAGTAAACACTACGGCCCCCGGGTCTATTCACATCCATCGTTTACATCTCCGCTTTTACTTTGCTTTGTTACTTTGTTGCTTTCAGTTCTCACTTGGCAAACAATCCATAAGGGATTGACAACCCCTTCATAGCGTTGGGAGCAAGTTTTTGTGTTTGTGCAGGATCTTGAGTCACTCCTCCACTGGATTGATACCTTGGTTCTCAAACTGAGGGAAATACTTACCACGTGCTTATTTCTGGCGCCGTTGGAAGTTCTTTTGTTGCAGTAGCATGCATTCATGCGCAAGGCCCCCCAGGAATCCCGTGTAGGCGGCCAAGGTGACCATGCCATTCATAGCCCCATCTGGGCCACTCACTATCGTCGTCGCCTTAGAGTTAAGAATCAGTTAGTCCCTTTCTTTTCGTTCAGAGCACTATCGATCGATGAAGGTGTTTGTGGCTGCTCAAATTAATTTCTGAATGTGCCAAATCTGCTGCTATGTACAGGAACTAAAATCTGCTGCTCTGAAGGTGCCAGCGTCAGTGAGGGAATTTATCAATGGTGGGTTCAATAGACAGTAGTAACTCAAATATGTTGTTATGTTGTGTGCACCCACAGAAGATAGATGTTCATGCCACTTTCTTAATTGTATCACCCATTTTCAGATAGTGTACAAACAAACAAATTCTAGGCATGCATGAGTAGTGCACTGACGCATGTGAGTGTATCTTTACAGAGATGGACAAAGTATTGCGTTGCTTAATTATGCCTAAGCATGCTTGGTAGGGACAAAATCATGGACTATTACAAACAAAGGAAGTAGACTTCCATCACTGAGAACAAGCTTGTTTAGTCGAGTGTTCCATGGGAACCTCAGTGCACCATATGAGCTAGCTAGTGTAGCAGCAGGAACAACTATAACCAACTTCTGTGCACCATATGAGCTAGCTAGTGGCTTACCGACTTCCAAGTAGTAACCAATGGCAATAATGTTAATAAGTGTCAGTCGCAAATAATTTGCAAGCAAACGCAGGAGGCTTTCCCTCGTAGCAATGTAGTTTTATATTCATATAATCTTTACCTAATCAAATTGACAAATCCTTGTATGCTGGAGGACTAGTCTAGACAGGTCAGCAATAGTGCGGAGTTACAAAATTACCTTACCTCATCTGAATAGTGAGCACTTGATCGTTTTGTGGGTGAAATTAAATGGAAGTCAAAATACTTTTGGCCGTGACTTACTATTGCTTAGCCTATATGTATGTCTTATTAGTTAAACTTGAAAATCATTGTTTTCTCCAAATGATGCTATATGATTCATTAATAAATTAGTAGAATCGAATATTTCTTGTTCTGATTAGTCTTGTGTGGAATATATGACCTTCTTCGAAGGGTTGTTTGGCAATGTGTAGCTTAATCTCACCTTTGTGGAAATGTTATATTTTTTCTTCAGATTTAGCCTACACTGTCCAAGTTGTATGCGCCTACTGAAATCCCATCAAGGTAATGCTCTTCCGCCACATGTTGTTATGCAAGAAAAGTATAAACAAGATTCAAGTGAGCGATCTTCATGGAGTTGCTTGTTTGTATAATTTGTTTGTATTCTTCATGTTGCAATTCAGTCAAGTAAAGACTAAAGAAACATGCTACCCTCTTTGTTACTGATGTTTTGCAACCATGTTAATATTTAATGCAAATTGATGAGTCTCTTCCGAGAACATGATTTCAATAGTTCATTTCCGTAACTAGGTTGGTAGCATTTCCCTTTTCAACAATAAAGGTTGAGATCACTACAAGAACCGGTTCTGATTGTTACTCGTTAGATTCAAACTGATGAACTATGTTAAGATTTACATATGAGGTTGTGTTTCTGCCATGCATACTTTGTGTGCATGTGTTCTTTGTGTTGAGGTCAAGTTATAGCTTGCAACGATCAGTTTGGTTTGGTGGCTTATGAGATGTGTTGGGTTGTGCCCCTCATTGTGGTGCTGTTTATTTTACTGTGTTGAACATACACGATTCACATCTCTTGATCTTGGAAGTTACTAATGTGAGCTTTTTTTGGAAAAAGTATTGACCTAAGACAAGAATAATTGTGCAATTTCTGAAATTTCCATGGGAACATGTCTTACTCTTAAGTATTGTGTTTCTATTCATTGATGTGAATTTTTAAGTCTAGTTGCTGAATGTAAAACCTCCATTTGTATTTTGTTTGCTCATATTTTGTATGATTTCTTATGTTTGATTGTTCCAATTACCAGGATGCTTTGAAGCACTCAAAAGAAGCGAAGGGCAGAAGAAACATCGTTTCTCATTGCTGTTATGTCTCATCACTAAAATGTGTGCTTCTCGTCCAATCTTGTAGAACTATGTTGTTGTGTGCTTATGCCCTTGTTGGGTCTTTGTGTTGTGCACTTGCACTTGTTGAACTATTTTGTTGTGCACTCTAGAATTATTTTGATGTGCGATTGTGCACTTGTTGGGTGTAGAGGAGTTGTTGGATGATGTATTGTATTTCATGTGATGTTTTATTGAAATAAATATACATTTTATCTTCATATTGTTTCTGTTGTACGTGTTCTCTAAGGGGTGTAACCTGAGATGTGCATCATCCCAAATGATCCAGACCATTCTAATAAAAAAAAGGTATTAGGCCAGGCCCATGTAGGCTATAATGGTGGACTGGGCTATGAAATTTATGATGATTCCATTTGGTCACTAGCAATGCCACATCACCTTAGCCACATCAGATCCTACATGGGTCGGGCTATTGGGTAATGACCAAACCAAAATTTTGGTCAATAGAGATCTACGGCAGAAATTTCAAAAAGGTCTTCTTTGTTCGTTCTTGACGGCCGACTGTTGACCTTTCTAATTTGGTCATAAGAAGGTCCTAAAACATAAATAATGAGAATTTAGTGATTGAAATAGAGGGTCAACAATGAACAAATTTCTTGTAGTGGGTTTTCTTATATAAACCCTTTGCCCATCCCGCGTTCGAGCTCTCTGTTCTCCCCCTTTCCTCTGCTCTCTGTTCTTCCCCAAAGCTCGAGCTCATCCTTCATTTTGCCCAAAATTTGTCAAGATTTGAAGGCACCCCATCCATCCAAGTGATCACAAAGGTTAGCAACTTTGTCATTTTATCTCTCATTGCTAGATTAGCTCTTGCAATGCTCTATAAGTATAATGATTTGTGGGTTTTACTTTGGGAGTAATTATATGTGGTAGTTTATTTGATTTATATACAATATGAGCTCAAATTAACTCTTACTTTGCATATGTAGGTGTGGTTTACTTAGTGCTTTCCCGTCCTCGTCCTAACCACCGTCGATCGCCCACACCCTCCCGTCATCGGCATCACCTTGGTGAGCCTCTTGTTCGTATTATCTTTTTTATAAAAAAAATCATGTTTGTGTGATTTAGATATATAGTTACTTGTATAATTTTCTTACCCATAAATTGTTTCTTATACACAGTGGCATGGTTTTGATATCCGTCCCCATCGGCTCTCGTCTGGTTTATGATTCACATGTGGTATATTCTCTTCTATAACTATTTGTTGCATTTCATGTTTATGACAAATTATGCCCATCAAGTTGACATCGATATTTTTATCTAGGAGGTATGTGAACCGGAAATTCCAACCGACCCTATTGTCAAGAGGTTAAATTTATTTGAAAAAGAAAACGAGTATTTGAAAGAAAAATTGAAAAGAATTGAAGAAGAGAATATGAAACTAGAGTTCTATGTTGGCTATGTCGTCGATGACCACAAGATCAAGATGGAGAAAATGCGCTTGAAAATTAGAAAGATTAGAAAATATGCCATTGATAGTGAAGCTTGGTATCATTATGCTATTGGATCAATTGTTACCTTAGTTGCGATCTTGATCGCATTTGTTATTGCATTTGAATGCTTTAGCTAGAGAGTTTGTATGTTGTTTTTGTTGGAAATATGCCCTAGAGGCAATGATAAAATAGTTATTATTATATTGCCTGTTTCAAGATAATCGTTTATTATCCATGCTATAATTGTATTGAATGAAAGCATAGATACATGTGTGGATATATAGACAAAACAATGTCCCTAGCAAGCCTATAGTTGGGTAGCCAGTTGATCAAGGATGGTTAAGATTTTATGACCATACGCAAGCATTGTTACATGATAACTGGATCGCATCCTTAGGAGAATCATGTGATGGACTAGAGCCAAACTATGAACGTAGCATGTGATCGTGTCATTTTGTTGCTATTGTTTTCTGCGTGTCAAGTATTCATTCCTATGACCATGAGATCATGAAACTCACTGACACCGAAGGAATACCTTGTTTGTATCAAACGTCACAACGTTACTGGGTCACTATAAAGGTGCTCCATAGGTATCTCCGAAGGTGTCCGTTGAGTTAGCATGGATCAAGACTAGGATTTGTCACTCCGTGTGACAGACAGGTATCTCGGGGCCCACTCGGTAATACAACATCACATACAAGCCATGCAAGCAATGTGACTCAAGTCTAAGTCATGGCCGGATCTTGTATTACGGAACAAGTAAAGAGACTTGCCGGTAATGAGATTGAAATTGGTATAGGGATACCGACGATCAAATCTCGGGCAAGTAACATACCGAAGGACAAAGGGAATGTTATACGGGATTATATGACTCCTTGGCACAAAGGTTCAACCGATAAGATCTTCGTAGAATATGTAGGATCCAATATGGACATCCAGGTCCCGCTATTGGATATTGACCGAGGAGTGTCTCGGGTCATGTCTACATAGTTCTCGAATTTGCAGGGTCTACACACTTAAGGTTCGATGATGTTTTAGTATAGTTGAGTTATATGTGTTGGTGACCGAAGGTTGTTCGGAGTCCCGAATGAGATCATAGACGTCACGAGGGATTCCGGAATGGTCTGGATGCAAAGATTGATATATAGGATGGTTTTATTTGGTTACGGGAAAGTTTTTGGGCATTACCGGCACTGTACCGGAAGTGACAAATGGGTTCCAGGTATTCAACGGGAGGGGCCCGCCCACCCGGGAGTGAGTCCAGTGACCCTAGGGTAGCACAACATCCCTTAGTGGACTGGTGAAGCTAGCCCAAGAGGGCCATGGCTCCACAAGTGGAAAAAACGAAAGGAAAAGAAAAAACAAGGAAAGAGGGAGGTGGGAAGGAAGGAGTGGACCCCTTCCCCTAAACCGAATTGGGGTGGGAGTCCACCTCCTCCCAATCGTCCGACGCCCTTGGGGCTCCCTTGAGCCCTAAGGCTAGCCCCACTCCTCCTCCTATATATACTGGTGGTTTTAGGTCTTTTGAAACACAACTTTGCCACGTGCAACTCAAACCTATACCACATAGTTCTTCCTCTAGATCGGATTTCTGCGGAGCTCGGGCAGAGCCCTGCAGGAGTAGATCATCACCACCACCGGAGCGTCGTCACGCTGCCAGAGAACTCATCTACTTCTCCGTCTCTCTTGCTGGATCAAGAATGCCGAGATCGTCATCGAGCTGTACGTGTGCTGAACACGGAGGTGCCGTCCGTCCGGCGCTAGATCGGAACGAATTGTGGGCCGGATCATGGGACGACGGTGATTTGAATCACGAAGCTGTACCACTACATTAACCGTGTTTCTTAAACGCTTCCCGCTTAGCGATATACAAATGTATGTGGATCTAATTTCCTCTCGTAGATGAACATCACCATGATAGGTCTTCGTGTGCGTAGGACATTTTTTGTTTCCCATGCAACGTTCCCCAACAGTGGTATTAGAGCTAGGTTCATGCGTATATGTTATCTCGAGTAGAACACAAAAGGTTCTGTGGGCATTGATTTTTGATTTTCTGCCCTCTTTAGTCTTTTCTCGATTCAGCGGTATTGTTGGATTGAAGCGGCCCGGACTGACATTACTCGTACGCTTACGAGAGACTGGTTTCATCGACTGACATGCAACTTGTTGCATAAAGATGACTGGCGGGTGTCGGTTTCTTCACCTTTAGTTGAATTGGTTTTGACCGAGGCGGTCCTTGAAGAGAAGTTAAATAGCAATTTGCACATCTCCGTTGTGGTTTTTGTGTAAGTAAGATGCGATAATACTAGATACCCATAGCAACCACGTAAAACATGCAACAACAAATTAGAGAACGTCTAACTTGTTTTTACAGGGTATGCTTGTGATGTGATATGGCCAAAGACATGATGTGATATGTTGGATGTATGAGATGATCATGTTGTAATAGTTAATATCGATTTGCACGTCGACGCTACGACAATCGGCGGGAGCCATAGGGTTGTCTTTAAACTAATGTTTGTGTTTGCAGATGCGTTTACTATATCGCTAGGTTGTAGCTTTAGTAGTAATAGCATAAATAGCACGACAACCTCGATGGCGACACGATGATGGAGATCATGGTGTGGCACCGGTGATAAGAAGATCATGCCGGTGCTTTGGTGATGGAGATCAAGAAGCACAAGATCATGGCCATATCATGTCACTTATGAATTGCATGTGATGTTAATCCTTTTATGCACCTTATTTTGCTTAGAACGACAGTAGCATTATAAGGTGATCCCTCACTAAAATTTCAAGATGAAATTGTGTTCTCCCCGACTGTGCACCGTTGCGAAAGTTCGTCGTTTCAAGACACCACGTGATGATCAGGTGTGATAGACTCAACGTTCACATACAACGGGTGCGAAACAGTTGGACACGTGGAACACTCGGGTTAAACTTGATGAGCCTAGCATGTGCAGACATGGCCTCAGATCACAAGAGACCAAAAGGTCGACCAAAAGGCCTAGCATGTGCAGACATCACGTGATGATCGGACTTGAGTTAGTGAATTTGGGTCATGCACCACTCAAATGACTAGATGGATATACTTTTTGAGTGGGAGTTTATGAAATAATTTGATTAGTTAAACTCTAATTATCTTGAACATAATCTAAATCCACTTTGCAATATTTCATGTTGTAGATCAATGGCTCACGCAGTAGCAACCCTGAATTTCAATACGTTCCTAGAGAAAGCTAAGTTGAAAGATGATCGAAGCAACTTTGTAGACTGGGCACGTAATCTTGGTCTCATCCTACAAGCTGGAAAAAAGAATTATGTGCTTGATGCTGCGCTAGGAGATGAACCACCCGGTGCGTCTGACCAAGATGTTTTCAACGCTTGGCAATCACGTAAGGAGGACTACTTAGTAGTTCAATGTGCAGTCTTGTATGGCTTGGAACCGGGACTTCAACGTCGCTTTGAGCGTCATGGAGCATATGATATGTTCCAGGAGTTGAAGTTTATCTTTCAGAAGAACGCCCGGATCGAGAGGTATGAGACCTCCGATAAATTATATGCTTGCAAGATGAAGGAGAATTCATTTGTCAGTGAACATGTGCTCAAAATGTCTGGGTACTCAAACCGTCTAGCTGAGCTGGGGATTGAACTCCCGCAAGAGGCTATCACTGACAGAATTCTTCAATCACTGCCACCTAGCTATAAGAGCTTTGTGTTGAACTATAACATGCAAGGGATGAACAAGTCACCCAACGAGTTATTCGCGATGCTGAAAGTCACAGAGTCAGAACTCCCGAAAGAGCATCAAGTGTTGACGGTCAATAAGACCACTGGTTTCAAGAGAAACGGCAAAGGCAAGAAGGGTAACTCCAAGAAGAGCGGCAAGTCTGTTGCCAATCCGACGAAGAAACCCAAGGCTGGGCCTAAGCCGGAAACGGGGTGTTATTATTGCAAGGGGATGGGTCACTAGAAGCGCAACTTCCCCAAGTATTTGGCTGATAAGCAGGCGGCCAAAGAAAAATCAGGTATATTTGATATACATGTTATTGATGTGTACTTGACCAACTCTCGTAGTAGTGCGTGGGTATTTGCTCGAAGCAGGAACTGCGGAATAAACGAAGGCTGGCGAAGGATGAAGTGACGATGCACGTGGGAAATGGTTCCAAGGTTGATGCAATCGCCGTCGGCACAGTCTCACTTCAGTTACCATCAGGATTAGTTATGAACTTAAATAATTGTTATTTAGTGCATGCGTTAAGCATGGACATTATATCTGGATCTTGTTTATTGCGAGACGGTTACTCGTTTAAGTTAGAGAATAATGGTTGTTCTATTTCTATGAGTAATATCTTTTATGTTCATGCACCCAATGTGAGAGGATTGTTGATATTGAATCTTGATTGTGATGATACACATATACATAACATTGAGACCAAAAGAAGTAGAGTTAACAATGATAGCATCACGTTTTTGTGGCACTGCCGCTTAGGTCATATTGGAGTAAAGCACATGAAGAAACTCCATTCCGATGGGCTTTTGGATTCACTTGATTTTGAATCACTTGACACGTGCGAACCATGCCTCATGGGCAAGATGACTAAGACTCCGTTCTCCGGAACAATGGAGCGTGCAAGTGACTTGTTGGAAATCATACATACCGATGTGTGCGGTCCGATGAGTGTGGAGGCACGCGGCGGATATCGTTATTTTGTCACCTTCACTAACATTTTGAGTAGGTATGGATATATCTACTTGATGAAGCACAAGTCTGAAACATTTGAGAAGTTCAAGCAATTTCAGAGTGAAGTTGAAAATCATCGTAACAAGAAGATCAAGTTCCTACGTTCTGATCATGGGGGTGAGTACCTGAGTTTCGAGTTTGGTGCACACTTAAGACAATGTGGAATTGTTTCACACTTGACATCGCTTGGAACACCACAGCATAATGGCGTGTCCGAACGTCGTAATCGTACTTTGTTAGAAATGGTGCGATCTATGATGTCTCTTACCGATTTGCCGTTATCGTTTTGGGGTTATGCATTATAGATAACTGTATTCACTTTAAATAGGGCATCGTCAAAATCCGTTGAGACGACACCATACGAGCTGTGGTATGGCAAGAGGCCAAAATTGTCGTTTCTTAAAGTTTTGGGATGTGATGCTTATGTCAAAAAGCTTCAGCCTGAAAAGCTGGAACCCAAAGCGGAAAAGTGCGTGTTCATAGGTTACCCAAAGGAGACCATTGGGTACACCTTCTATCTCAAATCCAAGGGCAAAGTGTTTGTTGCTAAGAACAGAGCTTTTCTTGAGAAGGAGTTTCTCTTGAAAGAATTGAGTGGGAGGGAGATAGAACTTGATGAGGTTGCCGAACCTCTACTCCCTCTAGATGGTGGCGCAGGGTAGGGGGAAACCTCTATCGAAGCGACGCCGGTTGAGGAGGAAATTGATGATGATGATCATGAAACTTCGGATCAAGTTCCTGTCGGACCTCACAGGTCGACAAGATCACGTACTGCTCCTGTGTGGTACGGTAATCCTGTCTTATCAATCATGTTGTTACACAACAATGAACCTACGAATCATCAAGAAGCAATGGTGGGCCTGGATTCCAACAAATGGCTGGAGGCCATGAAGTCCGAGATAGGATCTATGTATGAAAACAAAGTGTGGACTTTGGAAATATTACATGAAGGCCGCAAGGCTATTCAGAACAAATTGATCTTTAAGAAGAAGACAGACTTGGACGATAATGTGACCGTTTATAAAGCTCGACTTGTGGCAAAAGGTTTTTCACAAGTTCAAGGAGTTGACTACGATGAGACATTCTCACCGGTAGCGATGCTTAAGTCCGTCTGAATCATGTTAGCAATAGCTGTATTTTTTGATTATGAAATCTAGCAGATGGATTTCAAAACGGTGTTCCTTAACGGTTTTCTTAAGGAAGAATTGTATATAATGCAACCCAAAGGTTTTTTCGATCCAAAGAATGCTAACAAAGTATGCAAGCTCCAGCGATCCATTTATACAAGTTCTTGGAGTTGGAATAAGCGCTTTGATGAAGTGATCAAAGCGTTTGGGTTTATACAAGTTCTTGGAGAATCTTGTATTTACAAGAAAGTGAGTGGGAGCTCTGTGGCGTTTCTAATACTATATGTGGATGACATATTGGTGATTGGAAACAACGTTGAGTTTTTAGAGAGCGTAAAAGATTACTTAAACAAGTGTTTCTCTATGAAGGACCTCGGAGAAGCTGCTTACATTCTAGGCATTAAGATCTATAGGGATAGATCGAGACGCTTGATAGGACTTTCAAAAAGCACATACCTTGATAAAGTTTTGAAGAAGTTCAAAATGGAACAGTCCTAGAAGGGGTTCTTTCTAGTATTACAAGGTATAAAATTGAGTAAGACTCGGTGTCCAGTAACTGCGGAAGATAGAGAAAATATGAGTACCGTCCCCTATGCTTCAGCTATAGGGTCTATCATGTATGCAATGTTGTTCACTAGACCAGACGTCAGCCTGGCCATAAGTATGGCAGGCAGGTTTCAAAGTAATCCAGGAATGGATCACTGGACAACGGTCAAGAATATTCAGAGGTACCTGAAAAGGACTAAGGAAATGGTTCTCGTTTATGGAGGTGACGAAGAGCTCGTCGTAAAGGGTTACATCGATGCAAGCTTTGACACTCATCCGGATGACTCTAAGTCTCAAACTGGATACGTATTTATTCTTAATGGGGGTGCGGTAAGCTAGTGCAGTTCCAAGCAAAGCGTTGTAGTAGATTCTACATGTGAAGCGGAGTACATGGCTGCCTTGTAGGCAGCTAAGGATGGTGTCTAGATGAAGCAGTTCATGACTGATCTTGGAGTTGTGCCGAGCGCACTAAATCCAATAACTCTGTTTTGTGACAACACTCGTGCCATTGCTTTAGCAAAGGAACCAAGGTTTCACAAGAAGAGGACACATCAAACGACGCTTCAACCTTATCCGCGACTACGTTGAAGGAGAGGACGTAAATATTTGCAAAGTGCACACGGATCTGAATGTAGCAGATCCGCTGACTAAATCTCTTCCACGAGCAAAGCATGATCAACACCAGAACTGTATGGGTGTTAGATTCATAACAATATAAATCGCATAGCGATGTGAGGACTAGATTATTGACTCTAGTGCAAGTGGGAGACTGTTGGAAATATGCCCTAGAGGCAATGATAAAATAGTTATTGTTATATTTCCTGTTTCGAGATAATCGTTTATTATCCATGCTATAATTGTACTGAATGAAAGTATAGATACATGTGTGGATATATAGACAAAACAATGTCCCTAGCAAGCCTCTAGTTGGCTAGCCAGTTGATCAAGGATGGTTAAGGTTTTCTGACCATACGCAAGTGTTGTCACTTGATAACTTGATCACATCATTAGGAGAATCATATGATGGACTAGACCCAAACTATGAACGTAGCATGTGATCGTGTCATTTTGTTGCTATTGTTTTCTACGTGTCAAGTATTCATTCCTATGACCATGAGATCATGTAACTCACTAACACCAGAGGAATACCTCGTGTCTATCAAACGTCATAACGTTACTGGGTGACTCTAAAGGTGCTCTACAGGTATCTCCGAAGGTGTCCGTTGAGTTAGGATGGATCAAGACTGGGATTTGTCACTCCGTGTGACGGAGAGGTATCTCCGGGCCCACTCGGTAATACAACATCACATACAAGCCTTGCAAGCAATGTGACTCAAGTGTAAGTCACGGGATCTTGTATTATGGAAGGAGTAAAGAGACTTACCGGTAACGAGATTGAAATAGGTATAGGGATACCGATGATCAAATCTTGGGCAAGTAACATACCGAAGGATAAAGGGAATGTTATACGGGATTATATGAATCCTTGGCACAAAGGTTCAACCGATAAGATCTTTGTAGAATATGTAGGATCCAATATGGACTTCCTGGTCCCGCTATTGGATATTGACCGAGGAGTGTCTCGGATCATGTCTACATAGTTTTCGAACCCCCAGGGTCTGCACAATTGAGGTTCGATGATGTTTTAGTATAGTTGAGTTATATGTGTTGGTGACCGAAGGTTGTTCGGAGACCCGGATGATATCTCATGAATGACGACACCGTTGGAGATCAGCTGTACTGTTTGGCCAGGCCACCATCTTCGACTATATGTACTTCCCAAGGGTATGAGATAAATGGGAATACATTTTACACGGTTGCCCAAGATAAAAAGAGCAGCAACCAAAATAGTGGTGTCCGTTTTGATGCAACAGACGAGAATGGGCACTGTTTGGAAACATATTACGGGTACATAGAGGAGATATGGGAACTTGACTATGGACCTACTTTTAAGATCCCTTTGTTTCGGTGCAAATGGGTGAAGCTGACAGGAGGCGGGGTAGTTGTAGACCAAAAGTGCGGCATGACAAAAGTGGATCTCAACAATCTTGCATACATGGACGAACCATTTGTCCTAGCCAATGATGTCGCTCAGGTTTTCTATGTGAAGGACATGTCTACAAAAACGAGAAAAAGAAATGAGCAAAAGAAGATATCGTCCGATGAGCCAAAACGCCACATAGTTCTTTCAGGAAAAAGAAACATCGTGGGAGTAGATGACAAGACAGACATATCAGTAGATTATAATAACTTTCATGAAATTCCGCCCTTCAAAGTGAAAACTGATCCAAGCATCCTACTGAATGATGAAGATTCTCCATGGCTACGACCGAGAAGAAAACATAAATAATAGATAGGAATATTGGTGCAATAATGTAATAATGTATTAAACCTTTTATGTAATGCATGTATGAAATGTACTAAACCTTTTAGTTTTGAATTATTTATTCAATTTCAAACACTTTTCATTTTCATAGTTTTGTCAAATTCTCAAATATGCAAAAAGAATTTTAATAAACCTTTGTAAGAGATGAGTTCTCGTTCGAAACCCTCATACTTCGAGAGAGATTGTCCGTTTTGTACACGAAGTGCATCCAGTTTTTGTCGTAGCCTTATCAACTTTTTAACACATGCTATGTGGGTGAAATGATGATAGCATGCCAACTTTCAACATTTTCAGAGTTCATTTGTAGTGCTTTTCAATTTCAGGGTCAACTAGGTCAAAAAAAAGAAGATGCACGAAGAATACCAAATGAAGTCAGAAATTGTTGAAATTTTGTGATGTGCCTTTGAATGATGCATTTTGAACACACAAAAATTATGGAGTTCAAATAAGTTCAAAAAAATGAAATCCCTTTGTAAGAGATGAGTTCTCGTTCAAAACCATGATACTTCGAGAGAGATTGTCCGTTTTGTACACGAAGTG
The DNA here is from genome assembly GCF_904849725.1 of Hordeum vulgare subsp. vulgare. Lineage (NCBI taxonomy): Eukaryota > Viridiplantae > Streptophyta > Magnoliopsida > Poales > Poaceae > Hordeum > Hordeum vulgare. The sequence continues at coordinate 26,146,558 of NC_058523.1, read as the reverse complement.
CATCCAGTTTTTGTCGTAGCCCTCTCAACTTTTTAACACATGTTATGTGGGTGAAATGATGATAGCATGCCAACTTTCAACATTTTTAGAGTTCATTTGTAGTGCTTTCCAATTTCAGGGTCAACTAGCTCAAAAAAATAATAAGTAAATGCACGAAGAATACCAAATGAAGTCATAAATTGTTGAAATTTTGTGATGTGCCTTTGAATGGTGCATTTTGAACACGCAAAAAGTATGGAATTCAAATAAGTTCAAAAAAATGAAATCCCTTTGTAAGAGATGAGTTCTCGTTCGAAACCATGATACTTCGAGAGAGATTGTCCGTTTTGTACATGAAGTGCATCCAGTTTTTGTCGTAGCCCTCTCAACTTTTTAACACATGCTATGTGGGTGAAATGATGATAGCATGCCAACTTTCAACATTTTCAGAGTTCATTTGTAGTGCTTTTCAATTTTAGGGTCAACTAGCTCAAAAAAAATAAGTAAATGCACGAAGAATACCAAATGAAGTCAGAAATTGTTGAAATTTTGTGATGTGCCTTTGAACGGTGCATTTTGAACACACGAAAAGTATGGAGTTCATTATCATAGTTTTGTCAAATTCTCAGATATGCAAAAAGAATTTTAATAAACATAGTTTTTAATTGAAAATAACAAAATAGTTAATAGTTTGGATAGTCAAAATAATTACTTTCGAAAATAGAAAATAGCTTCGAATTATTTATTCAATTTCAAACACTTTTCATTATCATAGTTTTGTCAAATTCTCAAATATGCAAAAATAATTTTAATAAACATAGTTTTTAATTGAAAATAACAAAATAGTTAATAGTTTGGATAGTCAAAATAATTACTTTTGAAAATAGACAATTGTTTTGAATTATTTATTCAATTTCAAACACTTTTCATTATCATAGTTTTGTCAAATTCTCAAATATGCAAAAAGAATTTTAATAAACATAGTTTTTAATTGAAAATAACAAAATAGTTAATAGTTTGGATAGTAAAATAATTACTTTTGAAAATAGAAAATAGTTTTGAATTATTTATTCAATTTCAAACACTTTTCATTATCATAGTTTTGTCAAATTCTCAAATATGCAAAAATAATTTTAATAAACATAGTTTTTAATTGAAAATAACAAAATAGTTAATATTTGGATAGTCAAAATAATTAATTTTTAAAATAGAAAATAGTTTTGAATTATTTATTCAATTTCAAACACTTTTCATTATCATAGTTTTGTCAAATTCTCAAATATGCAAAAAGAATTTTAATAAACATAGTTTTTAATTGAAAATAACAAAATAGTTAATTTTGAAAATAGAAAAAAAATTGAAACTATATGAGAATTTATAGAGAAACTTAAACCTAAATTCAAAGTGACCTCACTTTGAATTCAGGTTTAATTTTCTCCATAATTTCAAATATAGTTTCAATTTTTAAATTTGGAGTCAGTTTAGGCCCGTAACCATGCTTTAGAGAGGAGCTCGATGGAGATGCTGCGACGGGGCTTATAAACTAGTGTTAGTCCCCCTCGCTGGGCGAGGTGGGACTAAACTTATCGTGCAGCCAGCGGAGGGGCTTTAGTCCCGGGTGGAGCCACGACCCGGGACTAAAGCCCCTCGCCTGCCGCCTGCCGAGCACGGGCCTTTAGTCCCTGGTCGTGGCTCCACCTGGGACTAAAGGGTGTCTTTAGTCCCGGCTCGAGCCCCGACCCGGGACTAAAGGCCCATGCTTCCCGGGTCGTGGCTCCAACCGGGACTAAAGGGTGTCTTTAGTCCCGGTTCGATCCCCGAGCCGGGACCAAAGATGCTACTATATAAGCGGGAGTTCAAAATTTCCAACCCAAATCGCTATTTCGTTCTTCTTCCTCGTTCTCCTGCCCGGCGCGGCACCGACGAACTCGACGACGCCGCCAGGCTACCCGCCGTCCTCCTCGCCGCCGCCTGTCGTCCTCCTCGCCGCCGCCGTCGTCCTCGCCGCCGCCGTCCTCCTTGTCGCCGCCTGCCGTCCTCCTCGCCATCGTCGACGCCTCCGGCCAGTAAGCCCCCCGCCCCCTCCTCCCCAACACTCCGGCCGGTAGAAGAAAAGAAGAAAAAGGAGAAGAAAAGAAGAAAAAGGAGAAGAAAAGAAGAAAAAGGAGAAGAAAAGAAGAAAAAGGAGAAGAAAAGAAGAAAAAGGGAAGAAAAGAAGAAAAAGGAGAAGAAAAGAAGAAAAAGGAGAAGAAAAGAAGAAAAAGGAGAAGAAAATAATAAATAGGAGAAGAAAAGAAGAAAATGGAGAAGAAAAGAAGAAAAAGGGAAGAACAGAAGAAAAAGGAGAAGAAAAGAAGAAAAAGGAGAAGAAAAGAAGAAAAAGGGAAGAAAAGAAGAAAAAGGAGAAGAAAAGAAGAAAAAGGAGAAGAAAAGAAAAAAAAGGAGAAGAAAAGATTTTTTTGTCATTTAATTCCTATTGTGATTAGGTTTGTGCTAGATTATTAGGGTTAGTAATATTTAGAATTAGGTTAGGGTTACAATAAGAAGAAAGATGAACAAAAATAAGAAAATAAGATTACGAAAAAGGAAAATAAGAAGAGGAGGAGAAGAAAAGAAGAAAAAGGAGAATAAGAAGAGGAGGAGAGGAGAAGAAGAGGAAAAATAGAAGAAGAGGAGAAGTAGAAGAAGAGGAGTTGAAGAAGAAGCGGAGAAGAAAATAAGAAAGAAGAAGAAGAAGAAGAAGACATTTCTACGTATATAGATGCTTAATTAGTGTTTCTTAGATTATTGCTTAATTTTGCTATTGTATATGCTTAAGTGTTAATAGTTTATTTTACTATATATACAATTAGTTTATTTTTAGCAAGAAAGTTAATAGAACTAGTTTATTTTTTTAGTTCAATTTACGATGCCAGTTCATTTTACGATGCCTATCCCGCATCCTCGTCGTCGACTCGGCGGAGGACACCTGCTTGATCAGAGGGGCCATGTCCGGGACTGGGCTCCGCCCGGCTGGTATTGGGAGGTGCTACCTTCCGGGGGTGTAGGTTGGTGAGGAGCCAGCCCGTTGTTGACCCGATCCTTGTTTGGTGGCGGTTGCGTGGGCCAGTGAAGGTGCCGAGGCTTCCAGACACCGCGGAGGTGGTACGTCACCGTGTCAGCGAGGAGGATGAGCACGTCCGTCGCTACATGGTTGCGTTGGAGGGCAGGTTCGAGCATACGTGGCACGTTCTTCAGGGATCTCACTAGAGCTATGATCCTATGATGGTTCCTTCTCTTTGGGTGTCCACCGCCCGCAACGATACCCGTCGGGCGCTACGGTTCTAGCTGTATCACTGATGCTATATGTATGATAGTATTCGAGGAGTATTAGTGATAATATTCGACGATGTACGGACAAAAGAGATGATGTAGTTTTGCTTATAATTGAATGCATGCTAATTTGAATACTTCTTTATTTTACGATTTGGTTTTGCTTATTGAATGCTCAAATTGGAAAAGTACTCCTACTTTGAATACTATGCAGAAATCTAGGAGTCCCGGGTGGAGCCACGACCCGGGACTAAAGTTGTTTTGGAACGGAGTTCCTGATAGAATAATTCTTTTTTGGTACAAAGTTTAACAAAGTCCTTTGACACTAGACAATGTGACATATAGAAGGGTAGATGAGATCAGGAAAAATAGGATCATTTTCTACACATCTAGAATGTCGCCATTTTGTTAAATCCTTAAAGGTTAAGAGAATCCGTTAGACATATTTTAGAGTTTAGGTTCTAGCCAAGACCCGGGACTAAAGGTCCTCCTATATAAAACGACACTTCGAAGTTTCCGACCCCTCTTATATAGTTTGTTAGTTTATTAGTTAATCAAATGTCCGTTTTTTGCAGAACTATGGATCCACATATCAGGAACCTCGAACAAGAAGAACTTCTCGAAGATATAATCAAAGACGGCCCCGACGTTGAACCAGCTGAATCTCCGTCGTCATGTCTAAACCCCTCCGGATATGGAATGGAGGTCGACCGACACGAAGATGAAGCCGATGGGGCAGGAGATAGGTCCAATGACGGAGAAGGTGATAGCTCCACTGATGGAGAAGCCGGTGGAGAAGCCGGTGGAGAAATAATAAAGTCCGGCGAGGTATACATATGAAGTTCGACAAGCACTTGCAATATGTGAAAAATATTGGAGATAACTCTATATTGTATACATATACATTCATTTGACGAATGTTTCTCCCTCTTAGGCCTCCACATCGAGCAAAGCTACGAAACGGGGCCCGACTAGAAAGCTAGATGCACAGACGCATTACACCTTTGAGGTGATATTGCCTACGGGCGAACCCAAGCTTCCTAAGAATGTTGCTGACACATTCAAGAAGCAATGCGGAGTTCTCGTTAGGGATCACGTCCCGATCAGCGTTCGGGAGTGGAACAAGCGCAAAGGGGCAGCCGATAGTGACTATGTCACCGAAAGGTACAAAGATAATCTTTGGAATGATGTCATGTCACATTTCAACCTGCCAGAATGTGAGAATGAAGACGCCGCAAAAAAACTGAGGGCCAAAGTCAAGCAGTGGACTCTAAAGAAGATGGCCGAACTGTTCCGTAGCTGGAAGAAGAAGCTATGGAAAGACTATGTGAAGACAAAGAAAGTGCGAGTATTCGAGGGGTATCTAGCCAAGCAGGCGAATCACTAGAAGGCATTTCCAAAGTACAAGGAGTCAGAAGATGCCCAGGCATTATCAGAAAAGAACAAGAAAAATGCCGACAAGAAGAAGTATCACCACAAGCTGGGCCAGGGGGCTATGAGACTGCCATCCCAAAGTGGGATAAGAAAGAGCAAGATCTGCTAGCTAAAGGCATTATACCTGAACCACTCCGTGATGAGTGGGAATTGAGAGCAAGAAATTGGTTCCTTGCGCATGGTGGTTCGTAAGACGAAGAAACAGGGGACCTCATCTGCAATAACGGTCTTATGATACCCAGGGAGAATTGGAAAAAGATAGTGAAAGAAATTAAGGAGGGAAAAAGACAGTTCACTGCAGATAGAGAGAAAGATTTGCTCACACTGGTCCTCGGGAATGACGAACATGGAGGACGAACGCGAGGCTTCGGTCCTTCTTACCCGTGGTGGCTTGGGTTTGCAAGAGACCAAGACACTTACAGAAGCCGAGCGAGAGCAAAGAAGCGACAACAGGATGAGGAGAATGACAAGTTCAACCAGTTGCTTGCCAGGATTAACGAGCAACAGAAGCAGATTGGTGAGCTTAGAGGAGTAGCGCGCCAGGAAGATCCTGCACTCGATATTACCAGCGCCCCATCTAAGTGGAAAAGCAGCGTGGCTGAATCTGAGGCCCCGCCCGACGATGCACGAAGAATGATAGAGGGTGGTCCCGGCTACCCCGTGGATGGAATCAAGGAGTCAACATCATGTGAACTCCATAAAAAATTCAAGAACATATCCAGGTGGCCGTCGGACAAGCTTTACCTTCTGGCCTTGATGCACGCTCGCATGGCCGTGAGATTCCAGCTGGCTTTGCTAAAGTCGGGGTGGATGAAATCATGGCGGGGTTTCATGATATGGAGCTCGACATAGCTAGACCCGAAGATGAGAGGACACTCGGAGAAGTACTGGATAGAATCATCCTATGGGACAAGAACTACATCAAGCTTCCAGGCTCGGCCCCAAGGACAACACCGCCTCCGAGTCGTCGCAGGTCACCTATACCTCTATCACCTCCAAGCCCTCCACATGACGACAGCCAGCACAACACGAGTCCATCTCGATCACCACCGCCGGACTTGGGTCGTCCGTCTTCGCCGCCGCCCGCTCCGGATACTAAGCGGAAGCGTGCCAGCAAGAATGCTCTGTCTATGATTTCTAAGCGACGAAGCTCCCCAAAGCGCAAACTGTCGCCCCTCTCAAAGGTACCTCATGCTAATCTTCCTATCAGACCTTATGATCGTACCGCCGAGGAAAACGCTAGGATAGCAAAGGAACATCATGATGCGCAGATGAAAAAGAAGGAACCCGAGCCCCGCCCGGAATACACCGAGAAGCAAATAGCATTTGCAAAATAGTTCACGAACCTTCCATCACAGTATGACTTACACCATAAGCCTGATGACTATACACGCACATTGCAGAAGGAAGTGAAAAAGAGAAGATCACGTGCAAGTGCAAGTGGGAGCAAATCAAGTTCAACTACAAGCAAAAAAAGATCAGACGTTCCTCAGCTTGGACAACAGGCCAAAGAGTCCATCCCACCCCTCAGGGTGTTACCCGAGAATGTCCCCCCTCTGGTGCAGGGGCAAGATTTGGAATTAGCAAAGAAGTGGGCGGATGAATGGGGTATCCCGGTTGAAGACATTCTGGCTTCCCAAGACGACAGGTTACCCAAGGCTGTGGTAGCCTCTAAGCCACAGTTTGTCATGGGAGCGCCTTTGGTCAGCAAAGATGATCTCCCAACAAATATGCGTTACTTGCATACATGGTACTTAAGTGAATCAAAGAATGGGAGAACGATGATCGTGGTGAGTGTCCCACGGGAGTACTACGGCCGCCCCGAAGAAATCCATATCGACTTTGATGAACTCTTCCAGATGTACAATGCCGACGCCCTCGACAAATCGCTTATGAGTTGCTATTGTCTGTAAGTTTTTCAATTCGTTGTCTACATATAACTTGTTTAGTTATTTCAATTCATTGTCTATATATAACTTGTACTCTATTATGCAGAATGAAGATTCTGGATTGTAAAAATAGGAACATCCTAAATATTGGGTTTATTGACCCAAATAAAATACATATAGCGACGCTAACTGATAAACCCAAAGAGACGGAGGAAAACCTTCTAAGGTTTCTAACAGATCAAAATTTCTGTGACCACATACTGTTTCCATACAACTTCAGGTGAGGGTCTTTACTCTGTTGTGTCCATTCACTTATAAGTGTAATTGATAAGTTACTGACACACACACACACATATATGTATATACATGTGCAGCTTCCATTGGATTCTGTTGGACATTCAAATTTATAAGGGAAGAGTTGATGCCATCGACCCATTATCGAGGCCCTTGGAACAGTTCCAAAGCGTGCAGGACATGCTCCAAGGGTAATTTCAATCATTCTTGCGCTCTATCGGTCTCTTTGGATGATTTTCTGATATATCAATTAATGAAAAACTTAGCAAATCATTTTCCTTGTCGGGCAGGGTTTGGAAGCGGTTCAAGTGCGTGACTCTCGGTATCGAGCCTGAGAAGCTGACCTTTAGAGCGGCTCAGGTAAGTAGTAGTATGATATACTTCTAGTTTCAATACATTTATGATGCTAGATTATTATTTTGATTATATATATTCTATTCTCGTAAAGTGTGACCAGCAGCCACGGGGGACGCATCTATGCGGATACTATGTTTGCGAGACCATTCGCATGTTTACCTTTGAGCACAAGGATCACAGATACGACGTAAGCAATGAACATTCACACCTCTATTTTTACCCATCATTCTTTGTTATCATGATTGATATTCATATTCATCTTCTCTTCTTATATAGTACACGACCATGAGGGAGAAGTCCTTACGAGAGCAACGCGCGATTGCTGTTGCAGAGGAGCTTGCGACCTTTCTGAGGACGGAAGCTATAGATGACAAAGGAGGATTTAGTGTAGCTAGGGGCCATTACTGATGTTGGTCCATGTAATCGAATAGACGGGCTCTAGTCCCGATAATTCAGATCTCCATATAATTGTATATATATGCTCGCTTGTAAGATAAGTTAATCTTATATATATATATATATATATGCATAATTATTTCTATTAAGAATTATATGAAAACTAATTCCCGAACACCAAACGAGGCATCACGTTAATCTCCCGGACACCTAAACCCTAAAACCCTAAAACCCCAAAATAAACAAAATCTGAAACTCTTTAGTCCCGGTCCGTGTTAAGACCCGAGACTAAAGGGCCTGCCCCTGAGGGCGCTCCGAGGCGCCCAGGTGGAGCACCTTTGGTCACGGCTTGGAACAGGGCCGGGACTAAAGGTTAGGCCTTTAGTCCCGCCACTTTAGTCCCGGTTGGTGAACCGGGACTAACGCCCCTTACGGGCCGGGGCTATAGGCCCTATCCCCACTAGTGGATGTAGAAGTAAGTGATACATATTCTATACAATAGTTTCATAAAATATCATCACATCATCTCGAAAATAGCAATACATAATGATGTAGAAGTAATCATCATGGTCAATGAGACATCATATAACAAAAGTTGGTCACTAGTCATAATCACAACTCCTCCTCATCATCATCGTCAACTCTAACACATTGTAGCACATCATCTCATCATCTCAGAAATAGCTAATAATCATCATAGTCATTACCACCAATACTATTTAATATCATTTTCGTCAATGAGACATCATATAACAAAAGTTGGTCACTAGTCATAATCACAACTCCTCCTCATCATCATCGTCAACTCTAACACATTGTAGCACATCATCACATCATCTCAGAAATAGCTAATAATAATCATAGTCGTTACCACCAATACTATTTAATATCATTTTCGTCAATGAGACATCATATAACAAAAGTTGGTCACTAGTCATGATCACAACTCCTCCGCATCATCATCGTCAACTTTAACACATTGTAGCATATAATAACACATTGTACCTAGGACCTACTCCTCTGCTTAGGTAGAATATCATAAAATAAGATAAGCCCTGACTCTCCATTATGGAGAATGGAGATCATCTTGTCTCCAATTCTTAGCCTACGCACAATGTTGTTTCCAAGTAGCTCTCTACGATTGACCATACATTTTTTCCAATCTTTGATTGTCATGACTTCATCGGTTTTTGAAATCCGGTATGGAGAGGAGTGATGCAGATACCTAGGCTGACCTGGCTGTGCTGGTTGTATCATCATAACATCAACGCGACCTCTTGGTAACATCAGATGAGGCACACAATCTTGCGGAATTTTCTGTTGAAAACATAGTATTAGCTTTGTAGCTAGCAATGTAGTTTAGTTTTACAAGAATTTATGCAAAAGATGCATGGATGTCCTAATAGTAGAAAATATTACCATGCATGTTACCATAGTTCACTGCTACTTCTCAAACAACAGCGCCAGAAATTGGCACGTTGACGGAGACATGGCTTGCGTTGGTTTTTCCCTTGAAGAGGAAAGGGTGATGCAGCACAGGAACAGTAAGTATTTCCCTCAGTTTGAGAACCAAGGTATCAATCCAGTAGGAGAATCGTGTCAAGTACAGAGTACCTGCGCAAACACAAAAGAGCTTGCACCCAACGCTATAAAGGGGTTATCAATCCCTTCAAGATTGATTGCAAAGTGAGATTTGAAGGCGGAAAGTGCAACGAAGTAAAAGTGTAAGGCTGAAAATATGGTGTGAAGTAGACCCGGGGACCATAGTGTTCACTAGAGGCTTCTCTCAAAATAGCAAATATTACGATGGGTGAACAAATTACTGTCGAGCAATTGATAGAACCGCGCAAAGTCATGACGATATCTAAGGCAATGATCATACATATAGGCATCACGTCCGAGACAAATAGACCGATACTTTCTGCATCTACTACTATTACTCCACACATCTACCGCTATCCAGCATGCATCTAGTGTATTGAGTTCATGACGTACAGAGTAACGCCTTAAGCAAGATGACATGATTTAGAGGGATAAACTCAAACCAATGATGAAAACCCCATCTTTTTACCCTTGATGGCAACAACATGATGCGTGCCTCGCTACCCCTTCTGTCACTGGGTGAGGTCACCACACTGTATGAACCCAAAACCAGGCACTTCTCTCATTGCAAGAATCATAGATCAAGTTGGCCAAACAAAACCCACAACTCGAAGAGACTTACAAGGATCTGAAATCATGCATATAAGAGATCAGAAGAAACTCAAATTAGATTCATAGATAATCTGATCATAAATCCACAATTCATCGGATCTCGACAAACACACCGCAAAAGAAAATTACATCGGATAGATCTCCATGAAGATCATGGAGAACTTTGTATTGAAGATCCAAGAGAGAGAAGAAGCCATCTAGCTACTAGCTATGGACCCGTAGGTCTATGATGAACTACTCACGCATCATCAGAGAGGTCATGGTGTTGATGAAGAAGCCCTCCGTATCCGAATCTCCCCTCCGGCAGGGCACCAGAACATGCCCCAGATGGGATCTTGCGGAGACAGAATGTTGCGGCAGCGGAAAAGTATTTTCGTGGATCCCCTGATTGTTTTAGGGATTTTAGGGAATTTATAGGTGAAGGAGCTAGGGCAGGGGAGGCCCAGGGAGCCCACAAGCCTGGGAGGCATGGGACCCCCTGGCCGCGCCATGAGGGCTTGTGGCCTCCCCCGGGACTCCCTGCCTTGGTTCCCAAGCATTCTGCGTATCTTCTGTTACGGAAAAAATCTTTTCGGAAGTTTTATTCCGTTTGGACTCCGTTTAAAGTCCTCCTCTGAAATGGGTCAAAAACACGGAAAAAACAGGAACTGGCACTTGGCACTGAGTTAATAAGTTAGTCCCAAAAAAGATATAAAAGACATACAAACATCCCAAGTTTGACAAGATAATAGCATGAAACCATCAAAACTTATAGATACGTTGGAGACGTATCATTCACCACGTGCACTAGTGGCACATATTGACCATAATTTTGGGAAGTTTGCTGATAGGTATTGTAATTCTCAAGATCACTGATAAATGCGACAAGATGATGTTTCTCCTTACAAGTTAATTATGCTTCATCATTGTAGTAATAGGTTGTGTGTACCATTTTCCGTATATTTTTTGAAGGATGAAAATAAGATGTCAATGGAAATAAGTTGTCAACTATTTTTAAATAAACAATATAAATTATTTAATAAATATGCTTGAGAAACTCACATAATGATAGAACTGGAGGCGTCTGCACATCGACCCAGATGTCGATATTACCTTCAATTTCATCTTCCGGACGAATATCAAAGGTGATAAGCATATAAGCTCAAATGCATAAGCCTTGCATAGTGCTCTCCAACTTTTGCATTCAAAATAGGAGTGGGTGTCTGCATTGTACAATTTTACGGCAAAAGTATAACCATGCTCGGTCCTCAAGTGAACTATCTTTACCTCCATATTTATTTCAGTACTGAAACCAATCTTATCCAACACATAATGTCTTGCATGACAGGGGATACGCTAGTAGAATAGTAAAAAATAAAAATTATAAGTTGAAGAAAAAGAAGTGATGCTTAATTACGAAAAAAAGTTGTCGTTGTGACTTACTGTATCCACTTCGAAGTCCTCATCCAGCATGATGCTGAAGCGTCTATCATCAACTAGGTGAGGCGTGTCGCAAAGGCCGCGCTTGTCTTGGCATTATTCGCACATAACAAATTCCCCTTCGTCGTCAGACATTTCCTAAAACAGAGAAAACTTGGGCATGACATTTGCTAAAAAGTGAACATATGGAACGCCTGAAATTTGCCGAAACGAAAATGAATCAACATTCAGGCAAAACATAGGCCACTCGGATATAGCAGCAATGAACAAGTACAAAAGATGGGGTAAAACAGAGAATATTATGAACAACCCCTCATGCCTAACCATATTGCAAAATCCCCCCCCCCCAAACATTCTTACATGCCCTAGGTCAGCAACCATCCCATCTTCACTAAGTCTCTTAACCCCTAGATGCATTGGTAGACCCTCATACCAAAATTACTATAAACACTACTACTATCTCCTATCCACATATATTACTTTAGATGGATTGAATAACCTTTGTACAAACTTTAGGTGAAAACATTACTATCTACTATAGAGGTAGTAACTTAGACTAATAATATATGCATGTTAATACTCTATTATTCCTCATTATCAAAATTCCATTACCCATTAACGTGTACTGTTTCGATTCAAATATGCACGGGCCCTTCTGCCAGGAGTGGTGGCGGTGGCTGGCAAAGGAGAGACGAGTGAGGGAAGGGGATGAAAGAAGGGGAAGGAGTAGGATAATGCTGTAGTGGGGGGAGGGTTACCAATGGCACACCCCTAAAAGGTATCCTAAAAGGGAACCAATTAATACCCTTCACAGCAGCAAAAGAGGGCCAATTACTACCCTTCACAGTAGCATTCAACCTTCAAACAGTAGCAAGAAAATTCTACGTAGTGGCACCATTCATCCATCCATCTAGCAAGCAACTAGCACCACTCATCCATCCAACAAGCAAATCATATACGGAGTACTACCTAGCATCAACATACATCCATCTATCCACCATCCATGTGTGTAACTAGCAGCATGAACGAGAGAGGAACAGAGGGATGGACAAGGAACGTAGATGTAAGGAAGGGAGGCTCACCCCCAGGCAGAGGTCGACGGAGAGCAGCCGTCGGCCACGCGCAGGAAGAGACGGCGGGAGGTAGCGATGAGGAGTCACGACAGCGGCCTTCGTTCACCGGCGGCGGAGGACGGCAGCGACCGGTGGGATGAGAGCGTCGGATCCGCGCTCGTCGGGGTCGGAGGAGGCCCTTGCTCGTCGGAGGGAGGAGGCGAGGACCGGGCGGCGGGGGAGGAACCCTAGCGTGCTCGGTCAATCGAGGGGGGGAGGACCGGGCGGCGGGAGGTGGTTAGGGCCTTCGGGGGAGGAGACAGGGGATGGAAGAGTCCGTAGGGGATATAGTGGGGGAGGGTTAGCAATGGCGCACCTCCTAAGAATGCGTCATTGGTAACCAGGGTTACTAGTGGCGCACCTGGTGTGTGGTGCGCCATTAGTAGTTTTGAAAAAAAATTGTTAGTAGTGGCGCACCGTGGGTGTGGTGTGCCATTACTAGTTAAAACTAGTAATGACACACTTTCCCCTGGTGCGCCACTGCTAAGTCTGGGAAGGGTGTGGGACCAGGACAAAAATTAGTAATGGTGCACCGCACACCAGGTGCGTCATTAGTAATATGGCCAATAATGACGCACCTATAGCAGTGACGCACCACATACATGGTGTGCCCTTAATGTCCATATTAGCTATAGCCGTTTTTCTAGTAGTGCCCGGTGAAAACCGTATGCAATTGTGGCGTCCCTGGTGTCATTACTTCATTGGAAGCAGTGCTTTGGAGCAAAATTTGGTGATGGAGTACTTGGTTGGTGGTGATGCGGTGGTTTTTGGAGCAGACAATGTTTGGAAGTGTGTGGAGTCTTTGGTGGTGCTTTCGTTTGGAGCAGGTTGCTTTGGTCGACGAGGAGAGCAACAGGAGCATCCTTCACATGCAATTAGCGTCAGGCGAGCTATGTCGGCTTGGCTCAGGAGATTGGTGGGACATAGGTTTTTGCTCTTTCGGATCTATCCTTCCTCTTCGATGTCCTCGAGGTATGCGGATATGCTCGTGGCTGCCCGATATAATACGACGGTTGTCGGTGTGCATTCTCGTAGCAGCGAAGGCGCTCGAGTGTCCGACCAGATGTGTTATAAGGTTTCGCCTTCCAACGCCTTGTATGTCTTGTGATGTTCTAGATCTAGTCTAGTTAGACGTTGCTATGGTTTTTTAACGGCCGTCATTGTGTTTTTGGCCTTACTCCCATGTCACTCGCACGCGATTTGTCCTTGATTTTGGCTTTTAGACTGACATGAACTCGTGACTTCGCTAGTCAACTTGCGGAAAAGCATTCACGTTCAGACGTGAAAAATAGACCCAAACCAAATGTCGTGTTGTGCATGCATGCAAATGAGTTAGGGTTTAAGACAAAAACACCCAAGAAGTTTCGGCTTTGAATTTTTTTGGATTACCACGCCCAGCTTTATGCATGTCGTCCAAGTTGCATGGACATCCCCGTCCGAACATGTCTTGGCAACTTTTATTGCACAAGCTTCACAAAACGAACTACATGCTTAAATGTTGCCGCAAGTGATTATGCTCCAAAACAAAAGTTCAACTACACATGGCCCAGCATCTCATTCTTCATCTTGACATGGCTCAAAAGAGTCGTGTTTTCTTCCATAAGAATCGGATTTATGAGCTAGGCTAAAAAGAAGAGTTATTAGCAAGGCCGCTTTGGAGCGGGCCAAGAAAATATGACGTGCAAGGGTCGAGAACCTTAAAGAAGGGGACACTGGAACCAAGTATCTTTCTTCTTGTTAGAATAAATGCGAGGCACTCTGTCGATTATCCAAGGACCAAGCAATCACACGAGCACGACACCAAAATTTGTTAACGAGGTTCACCGATATGGCTACTTCCCCGGGGCATGACTACAGCCACTCCTCCCCGTGACACCGTCACAATACCGCACCCTTGCCATCCTGGACGGCGGCACACATCGTCGGCTCCCCCTGCACGCCTGTGTTATTATGTTGACATAGATTACATCGTGTGCCTAGCCCCGCTATATATGAGAGGCCTAGGATACAAGTGTTCTATTAAGAATTTAAGACACGACTCCATATCCTGTCTAAACACAATACTACTACAAGTCCAATAGTAACCTACCTTGTACACAATATTCGACACAACTCTAACAAACTCCACCTTAGCGAATAATCTCCACCACCTTGAATTTCTCTATGCGTCAAACTTTCATGTACATTGGACTTGAGCTTATCCCATTAGCACCGCTGCTACTTCAAAGACTCAAGGTGATTCCACTTGCAACTTGTACTTCCTTCTTTTCCTGACCATAGTCAACGCTCGAACGAAATTAAGCTCCACATTACTCTAGTTGCGCTCCCAACTTTCAGAGTATCCAACACCATCAAACACCGATCACTGTCCTGCGTGAAAGTGAACAACTCATATTGGATGTCGCGTATAAGAGTTATCTGAACTCAACATCACCGCTCTTCCTTCACGGCCCGTCTGAAACTTGAAGGAATTTTACCATTGCTTGTAGTCATCCGGAGTCAAATTCGCAGTTGTCTCACCACATGTATGACCACCAGAGCCCTGACCCGTCTCCATGCCCCGTGGGTACCGCACGCCTCACCGCTATTACCGCACCGAGCCTCCACTATCCCGGTCGAGTCTCAAGGGTCGCGAACCACTAGTAGAAAAAGGGCCTTTTGTCCCGGTTCATAAGGGCCTTCTGTCCCGGTTTTGGAACCGGGACAAAAAGGTCGTTACTAATGCCCTTTGCCTTTAGTCCCGGTTCTTACACAAACCGGGACAGATGGGCCTCCACGTGGCTGCTGCGGCCAGGCCAGGCGGGGGCCTTTAGTCCCAGTTGATCAGACCAACCGGGACCAAAAGGCATCCACGCGTCAGCACCTGGCTGGAGCTGAGTTTTTTTTAAAGGGGCTGGTTTAGGGGTTAATTGTAATGCCCCAAGTGTAGGACTTTCCCTTTTTGTAACCTTCCATGTGGGACCACCTTGACTTTGTCATGAGAGTTTCTATGCATGTATGAATTCATGTGTCACCTTCTATTCTTCTTTTGCATGCATGCATCCATGCCATACCATCCTTGCCATACCTTATGATTCTATGTCCTGTTATGATTGCATGTGATCTTGCTAGGTGTGATATTGTGGTATTGTAATTTCTTGTGTTGATGCACATGTGATGATGGTGTGTGGAGTGTAGGAGTGAGTGCTATGTAATTTCAAAGCTCCTTGCTATTTCAAACCCTTTTCCTTTCCTTTTATCTCATGTTCAAAATTCCATCTTCCCAAAAGTTGTTCTAAAATATCTTGTGATTAGAGTTTATTGTGGGAATGATGATGTGTGTATTTGCTGTATTGTACCTTGATTTTTTTTAAAAAGGTGCAAATAAACCCAAAACAGTAAATTAATTACTGTTTTGCATTTATTCCAAATGGCTCCAAATATTGTTTTCCTATTTTATTCTAATAGGCCATAATTCCTTATGGCCAGGGGCATTTTTGCATTGATTTTTACCCCAACAGAACTGCTAGTGGATTTAAGTCCTAGCTGTGTTTATTTTAAAATAAGTTCAAATCCCTCTCAGCCCTCTCCTCTAACTGACGCCAGTGGCAAGCAAACCAGCGCGGCCCAGCCCACTCCTTCCGAGGTCACGCGCGCGGGCATCATCCTCCTCCCCTTTCCAGCGAGGCAAGCGGCCCCACAAGTCAGCCTCTCACCTCGCTCCTCTCTGCTTTCCACCGAAGCTCCCCGCACGCACATGGCAGCGCCGCGATCCTCACCTATCCTTCCCTCTATTTAACCCCCCTTGGCGTCCGTGCATCCGTGTTAGTGTTCCTCCCCGCCGCCGCACCGTCTAGATCTCGATCCCCTCTCCCTCTCTCGTCGCAGCAAGGTAGGAGGAGCTAGGGTCCGCCATGGCCGATGGGTGAAGATCGTCGCCGCCGTCGTTCTGCTACTCCTGCTTCCTCTTCGAAGACGCCAGCAGCTCAAGGGCGTCTCCAGGAGCCCGTTCCCGCCGCTGGATCGCCTTCCCCCGCTCTGCTTCCACTACTTCCCGACGGCAACGCATCTCCGACAAGCTCCGCCGCACCGCGCTCTTCTTCCTGCTACTTCCTCTACGGTCGCTCCCTCCTCGACTCGTACGCGAGGTAGTGCACCTCTTCCTTCCTCCCTGTCTTAGATCGGGTGCCGAAGCGGTAGAGATCGTCGGCGAGTTGTCCCTGTCGCCGGAGCCGCTGGTCGTCGTGGCCACGTCGCTGTAGAGCCCCTTGGGCATAGATAATTGCGGGGATGGGTTCATGTGGGTGTGGGCTTCCTCCCCTCCACGAGCCGGAGCTGAATTTGGCTCGCATCGCCGGCGAGACACCTCCCCTGTTCCGGCCAGTCGCCGGTAGCAGATGAGCAGGGGGTTGTTTTCTTCTGTTTTGCAGCGCTTACTAGTTCAGACGTCGACTCATAATGCACTGGTAGCGCGTGTTGTGCCTGATGAGAGGGCGCGGGTTCGATCCCCCCCCTCGGCCCTCTTTTGTTTTGCTGTTTTATCTGCACAGTGGCCACAGGAGCAGCATAACCTGTTACCTCCTCTACCCTGTCGACAAAGTGACAGTGGTGTGGTGGATTGGTGTTGTTGCTGGTCACCAGAGGCTCTGGGTTCGATTCCCAGGAGCCCCTGTTTCATTTTTGTTGTTTCTTTCTTTTACTACCTATTTTCTGTTTTTCTAACTCCTAGACAAAGTGGCATTTTAGTTCTTTTCCCTGCTAGTGTAGTTAGGTGCAGATTTCTTTGTGTGTGTGTTTTGCACACTAGTGAAGTGATAGATGATGTTTTGCTAGCCTTGTGAATTTATGATGTTTGCACTTTTGTGGTGTGAAGATACACTTGGTAAGAGATTGTGTAATTTGTCTTGGTTACTTGTAAGTGGTGTGCCTTAAGGTGTGAGAGATTGCACTAGTTAAGCATGTGTAGCCCCATCTTATGAGCTTTAGGTGGGCTATGTTGTGCTTGTAGTTTTATTTGCATGTTTAGATTTAGTGGAGTGTGATTATGGGTGTGGTTGTCTCCCCCTCACCACATGTATTTGGTGTGTATGTGGTGCACTAGGTTGCTAGCTATGATAAGCATGTGTAGGTGGAGCTCACTAGTTAAGCATGAGTAGATTCTTATGGGGGTTGCACCTTGAGGGTGACATGACTCCAAGGGTGTTCCTTGTGGTGCATGTGAGAGTGTGTACCATCACATGCCCATATGTGAGGGTGTGCATACTCTCTTGTAGCATAGGAGTTATATTTTGTTGTGCTTGATGCTAGTGATAGTGTGGTATATGTGTTGGTGTTGTTGATGTGCATGGCACAAACATGGGGTTCAAACCCCCATGTCACTTTGTCATTGTGCACATGAAACTCAACCTATGTAGTTGTCATCTTAGAAGAATACTTTATGGAGTTGCATTTGCAGTTTTGTTGAAAGTTTGGTCCTTGATTCCATGGTATAGGTGGAGCCCAAGGGCATGGGGTTTTGTGTGTTAATAGTAGGGGTTTGTGCTCAACACCATAGTGGTGTCAATGACCTCTTGGTGTTGTGTGTGTGCAAACTATGCCTAGACAAAGTGGGCATGTGGCTGGAAAATTCCAGATTATTGAACTCTGAAAATTTCACTAAGTCTGGGATTCTGGAAACATTTTCTTCCCCTGTAGATGAGGATGTGCTGGTCATTCTGTTGAGAACTAGCATTAGTTCAGTGCTAGTATTTTGAACCTGGTATGTTTGTGAAGCTCCCTGTCAATTTTCAAGTCATTGGGAGCCCAGTAGGTTGTGTTTTAATTGCTGTCAAAAAGCTTCAGAACAGAAACAGAAACTCAGGTGCAGGAATTTTCACTAAGTCCCTGATATCTGATGGTTTTGGAAAAGTTTGTGGCCTTGTATCTTCTAGAATTTAATTCCTTTTGCAGTGATTCTTGCTGGTGCTTGTAATCTTCTTGGTTGGCAACAGCCACATATATTATTTGTCATGTTTGAAGACCTGTAGCTATGTTGCATGTTGCTCCCAAACAGCTAAGATGCAGATTATGACAGATTATGAAGTTCTGTCATTTTGATCAAAGTATGTGCTTAATTGATGTTGTGGTGTTCTACCTTGCCCCAATTCATTAATGTTGGGTTGATACATGTCTTGGCAACCTGGGAATACCAGATTTGTGCCAATTGGGAGTGTGGTGTTGAATCTTTCACGTAGAGCTTCATATCTTGTTTCGTTGATTCCCGTTGATCCGTAGCTCCGTTTGCAATGTTCTTTATATGGTTTTGCACCATTTTTACGAGCCGCATATGTTCATGTCATTCTCATGCATGTCAAAATAGCTTAGTGCAAAGTTCTATCCAGAAACTTGCTGTAGTTTATTTTGCTTGTGCTAGTGATAGAAATAGTGGTGCATGCTCAACTTTCATCTCATGCATCATGTGATTGTTGCATATTGTGGTGCTGTTGTTCATTGGCTGTTATTCTTATGTTGGGTAGCACCGGGAGCGGAGAACGAATACGTGGAGTCAGGAGAGTACGTGCAGGACGATCCAGAACCATTCCAAGCTGAGGATATCACAGACAAGATGATATGACCTTGATTCCATCTCTAGACTTGTTATGTTAGTTTAGTTTTCATGTCATATTGCTCGCTACCTACCACTGAAATTAAATTGCCTCTTCATATGCCATGAGCCCAAACACCATTCCCCTTCCTAGCAAACGTGTATGGCTAAGTAGGCTTGCTCAGCTACTAATGTTAGCGTTTCTAGTTGCAGGTGTTTTGACTCATGTGATGACATGAGCTTGATATCATTATATTAAATTCTGTTATTTAATTAATGCACCTATATACTTGGTAAATGATGGGAGGCCTAGCCTTTTGCCGGGTGCTTTGTTCCGTTATTGCCGCCTTAGTTACCGGTTACCGGTGTTTGATTCCATAATGATCGCTCCTAACACGTTCGGGGTTGTTATGGGGACCCCCTTGATAAATCGCGTAGTGTTAAGGCTTGTCCGGCAGGACCCAACATTGGTGTTAATTTGCTAATAACTTAATAATAATCTGCATAGGGAGTAGCTACCCCGAGGATCCTTAATCAACAACCCGGGCCAGTGCTCCTCATGAGTGTTGGTCCAATCCAGAGCAACTTATTACGCTCCCCGGGGCAACTCGGCGTTTTGGCGTGGTAACCATCGCTCATCCGGCGTGTCCTGAGACTGAGATACGCGGCTCTTATCAGGGTCGTCGACACGTCGGGAGGTCCTGCTAGCCTTGCCTTACCTTAGCGGTATATCTTGCGTACAGGAATCCCAGTGAAGCTTTGGTTTCACTCAGAGTTGAGGTTTTCCTCTAAGGAATCTGACGAGATCACGAGATTCGTGATAGAGGATGCCTTTGCGACCTGTGTTCGTTTGTGATGGACTAGTTGGAGCATCCCTACAGGGTTTAATCTTTCGAAAAGCCGTGTCCGCGGTTATGTGGCAACTTGGAATATTTTGTTAACATCCGGTATTAGGGAACTTAAACATAAACTAATAAAACTGCCAACTGTGTGCGTAACCGTGACCGTCCCCTCGAAGATCCCTCTTCGATCGGGAACACGGTGGGGTTATGAATGCCGTAGGTAGGTGTTCAGGATCACTTACTGATCAAGTAATCCCGACCATTAGCGTAGACCACCTTCACTTCTCTTTTGCGTAAGTTAGCCACTTATTCAATCATAGGATGCAGCAGCCTGATACACTTCATCCCTTCCTTACCCAATAACATGACTAGTTCTGGCACCAAGGTCTTAGATTGCTGAGTCCCCGTGGCTCACGGATTCCTCCAAAACTCCCAGCAGGTACAGGTACCCCAGAGGCAGATGATCCCGACGGCACCCAGCAGGCGTGGCAGTACGACGAGGAGACAGACCGCCTTTACGTGAACTATCCAGAGGACTGAGCCGTGGTCGTGATCGTGGGCCTGCAGCGGGTAGCATAGCATTTTCCTTGTTTTGTAGTCCGTATCGGAACTACCTTGTTTGTATCTGCATTGTACTCTGAATTATTAATAAGAAGACAGTTGAATCCCAAATTGTCTACTTGTAATTATTATTTTGTGCTATGTTTACTTGCTTGCGAAACGCTTAGATGCGCTTCTTTCCTATTCGGGGGCCTCGTCCCCCAGATCGAAAAGGACCGCATCTTGGTCGTTACATTAATTTAGGTTGTTATTAGCTAGCTAATAGAGAAAAGTGTCATCTCTTATATATCTCCGTGCTTGGTCATCCGTCGTGCTTTGTCGAACATATTTACAAAATGTAGACACGAGTTACATGCACATATATGCACCTTTTTTACACTATATCATTTCATATCATTTTCGTCGAATGGAAATAGTATTCTACTCGATCATCTAACAACTCATCTCAACTTAATCATATACCAAGTTCTCATATGATACACATAAAATAAAACAGAGAAACATCATAATATATATATAGTCATCATATGCATCATGCATCCTAATTAATCGATCATGTCAAGTAATAATATAAACTAGAATAACTTGTCTCTCATAAGACCTAGTCCTCGCTCTTAGATATAATGTCATAAAACAGAATAACACATATGGCTCCATGATGAATCACAGAGATCCAACGGTCTCCAGCTTGTGGCTTGCGAACCTTCTTTATTTCTCTCCATGCTTCAATTTGGAGTCTTTTTGATCTTGATTTGAAGTTAATCAAGTATGGAGCATAGAACTCAGCCCTTAGCGGGCTTCTAATTCTCATTTGACCTTTTGGGTCCATTAACGGAGGCACTACATAATGTGGCAGTTGCTGTTGAAGAACATAATAATAACCTAGTTAGCAATGTAATCAACACCATTTATGCAATAATGGAGCGTACTTAATTAGGAAACTCTTACCAAGACATTCGGAGAATGTCATCTGGACTCAACCTATGCACTAGTGGCATGTAAAATGAATAATTTTGACCAATTCCAAAATGATACGGCAAGGTATCTCTAGAAGCCAGAACACCAGCAACAAGAAAGTGGAGAAGATGGTCCTTCTCCTTCCAAGTTAGATGTGATACATACGTGTAGTGTGTCGTGTCAATTAATTTTCGTAATTCAATCGAAGCAATGAGATAAGCTATAAATTATAATTTAACAAAATTAGTATATAGATAAACACCAACTATTTCTAAATATAAATGCAAATTACTTCACATGGAGGTAAAACATGAATCATATCATCGACAACCACCCAAATTTTGTAATAATTTAATGTTTCAAAAATACTTAAATTTTTTCTAATTGTCCACAAGATGTGGGCATTATATAAACCATTCAAAACGACCACATGTGCTACGATCATTCAAAGGACAATTTGGGTTGTTGTTGTTGTCGTTGTTTGTACAACATGTAACATGATAAAATTATAACTATGGCCCAATAACTACGAACCTGTAACGTGTGGCCAATGTTTTAATAGACGATGAACACCACATGACATGTAAATTGCGAGAGGAAAACAGGTTGACTACACCAACTATTTATAAATATAAATGCAAATTACTTCACAAATATGGTTGAGAAACTCACATGGAGGTAAAACAGGAAGCATATCATCGACAACCACCCAAATGTTGATGTTGCCTGGCATTTTATCTTCAGGACGAAGATCGAAGGTGATTTACACTCCCTTCTGAAATCCATATGCCTTGCAAAGATCTTCCCACTTTGGGCACCCAAATTTTGTTTGAAAAACTGAATTAAATACTTGGATAACAAATGTGTGATCATGTATAGTCCTCAGCTTAGCGCTCCTCGTCTCAATTCTCTCGTGGTCTTCGAAACCGAGCCTCTTCAACACATATCTTCTTGCATGGCAAGGGAGATACATCACTAGTAGAAAACAGGGCATTGAGCCAACAACATTTGACCCAGATTGGATATAAACCGGTTCTAAAGGGTCTGTCCGCTGGGCCCCCTCCCTGCAGCAAATGGCCGCAAGGCCTTTAGGACCGGTTTGTAACACAAACCGGTCCTAAAGGTTTTTGGACCGTTTGCTGCAGGGAGGGGGCCCAGTGGACAGACCCTTTAGAACCGGTTTGTATCACAAACCGGTTCTAAAGGTGTTCTCATTTTTGCAGCAACTGCAGGGCCCCGCTGTCAGACCCTTTAGCACCGGTTTTTGACACAAACCGGTCCTAAAGCCCTCCTCTCCTTCCTCCCTGAGCACCCTATATTCCACCCCATTTTTTCTAGCTCGAGCTCAACTCCATTTTTGCTCTCTCCTTCCTCTTGGGAGCTCTAATCCATCCCCATTTTTCTCCACCATTTGTCAAGATTGTTGGCACCCATCGGTCCTACGGTTAGCATCAACATTCCCTCTTCCGGCATTGCAAGTTTTGCTCGTTTTCTTGCTCATTTCATTTTTGTTGTGCTAGCTAGGTGTTTGATGAAATGCCTAAGCTAGAGAGAGTTCATCATTTGTTATGTATACATATGCAATTTGAGCTCAAATTTAATTATGATTTGTGGTTTTTTTTAGTGTTGCGCGCCTTGTCCCCTTCCTCACCGCCGTCGATCGCCCCGTCACCGACACAACCTTGGTGAGCCTATTGTTTTTATTTACCAAAACAAATTTTGATTTGTATGATTTACATATTTACTTGTATATAATTTTCTTATTGTGTAAGATTTTTTTTATATGTATAGCGCCATGGTTTTGATATCCATCCCCGTTGGCCCCCGTCCAGTCTATGATTCGGATGTGGTATATTATCTTTTATAACTACATATTTTCATTTTCTGATTATATGACAATTAATTACGCCGACCAACTTGACATAGATATTTTTATCTAGGAGGTAGTGGAACCGGAAATGCCAATCGACCCTATTGGTGAGAAGTTACACTTAGTTGAACAACAAAATGTTGGCCTGAAAGAAAGATTGAAAAAAACTGAAGAAAGGTTGGAAAAAACTGAAAGAGAGAAGATGACCTTGGAAAAGGTTCTTGCCGGTGTCGTCGATGGTCACAAGAGCGAGATGGACGCAATGCGTCTGAAGATTAGAAAGATTAGAAAATATGCAATTAGTAAAGAGGCTTCGTATCATTATGCCGTCGGGTCAATTGTTACCTTTGTTGCGATTTTGATCGCATTTGTTGTTGTTTTTAAATGCATTAATTAGAGAGAGTTTTTATGGTTGGTTTCAGTGTGTGTTTTTATGAGAACTATATATGTATGGTCACTACGCTACTTTGGTTTTAACGTGTGATGAACTTTTTGTATTAATTAATTAATTTAGTCATGATGATTTAGCATAATGGTTTTTGATAAATTTATATAATGCAGATGAACCGGCAATGGATGTACAGGGATCGACGTCGTCCCGAATTCCTTAATGGCATGCATAGTTTTCTCAATGTGGCTGAGAAAAACAGGCAGAATGGATTTATTTTTTGTCCATGTAAAAAATGCCAGAATAAGAGGAATTTCCCTAACTCAAGAACCATACACACCCACCTGTTGCAAGAAGGCTTCATGCCCAGTTATTTTTGTTGGACCAAGCACGGAGAAAGAGGGGTTGTAATGGAAGACAATGAAGAAGAAGAGGATAATGATAACTATCCTATGTTCGGTGAACACGGTGATACTGAAATGGGGGAAGACGAGCCTGAACTTGAGGACATTGTTGATGAGTCTGATGATGATCTTCGTCAGGTCATTCGTGAAGAACAGATAAACTGCGGAAGTGAAAACGAGAGGTTGAAGTTGGAGCGCATGTTAGAAGATCACAAAAAATTGTTGTACCCAAATTGCGAAGATGGCCAGAAAAAGCTGGGCACCACCCTGGAATTGCTGCAATGGAAGGCAGAGAATGGAATATCTGACAAGGGATTTGAAAAGCTGCTGAAAATAATGAAGAAGATGCTTCCAAGAGATAACGTGCTGCCCTGCAGTACGTACGAAGCAAAGAAGGTTGTCTGCCCTCTAGGATTGGAAGTGCATAAGATACATGCATGCATCAATGACTGCATCCTCTACCGCGGTCAGCACGAGAATTTAAATGCCTGCCCGGTATGCGGTGCATTTCGGTATAAGATCAGGCGAGATGACCCTGGTGATGTTGAGGGCGACGACCGCCCCAGGAAGAGGGTTCCTGCCAAGGTGATGTGGCATGCTCCTATAGTACCACGGTTGAAACGTTTGTTCCGAAACAAAGAGCATTCCAAGTTGCTGCGATGGCACAAAGAAGACCGTAAGGAAGACGATATGCTGAGACAACCCGCTGATGGGTCGCAGTGGAGAAACATCGACGATAAGTACGAGGACTTTGCACGTGACCCAAGAAACTTAAGGTTTGGTCTAAGTACAGATGGCCTGAATCCGTTTGGGGAGCAGAGTAGCAGTCATAGCACCTGGCCCGTGACTCTATGTATCTATAACATTCCTCCTTGGTTATGCATGAAGCGTAAGTTCATTATGATGCCAGTGCTTATCCCAGGCCCGTCGCAACCCGGCAACAACATTGATGTGTACCTGAGGCCACTGGTTGATGAACTTTTAGAGTTATGGGCTGACGAAGGTGTACGTGTGTGGGACGAGTACAAACAGGAGGAATTTGACCTACGAGGGTTGCTGTTTGTAACCATCAATGATTGGCCCGCTCTTAGTAACATCTCAGGACAGTCAAACAAGGGATACAGCGCATGCACACATTGTTTAGGCGAGACTGAAAGTATACATATAGGCAAGAATATGTACCCGGGGCATCGTCGATTTCTTCCAGACAGGCATCCCGTAAGAAAGAAAGGAAAGCATTTCAAAGGCGAGGCAGATACACGGAGGAAGCCAACCCTCCCTAAAGGTACTGATATATATGACATGGTCAAAGATATAAAAGTAATCTTTGGTAAGGGTCCTGGCGCACAATCTGTTCCAAATGACGCCGACAACCACGTAGCCATGTGGAAGAAGAAATCTATATTCTGGGAACTACCCTATTGGAAATTCCTAGAGGTTCGCTCTGCGATCGACGTGATGCACGTGACGAAAAATATTTGCGTGAACCTGCTAAACTTATTGGGCGTGCATGGGAAGAAGTCGAGAGATACACCAAACGCACGGCTGCACCACCAACGTATGCACGAACGAGACGACCTGATGAATCGAGAGAATTTCAAAGGTCCTGCCAGCTACGCTCTTACCAAGGAAGAGAAGGAGATCTTTTTCCAAGTCCTGAGCAGTATCAAGGTCCCGTCTGGCTACTCGTCAAACATAAAAGGAATACTAAACCTGGAAGAGAAAAAGTTTCAAAACCTAAAGTCTCATGACTGCCACGTGATCATGACCCAGTTACTTCCGATTGCATTGAGGGGGCTTCTGCGAGAAAACGTGCGAGTACCCATTGTGAAGCTATGTGCATTCCTCAACGCAATTTCTCAGAAGGCAATCGATCCAGCAACTCTACCAAGTTTACAGAAGGACGTGGTCCAATGTCTTGTCAGCTTCGAGTTGGTGTTCCCACCAACCTTCTTCAATATTATGAAGCACCTCATAGTTCACCTAGTCCAAGAGATTTCCGATCTCGGTCCTGTATTCTTACACAATATGTTCCCCTTTGAGAGGTTCATGGGAGTCTTGAAGAATTATGTTAAAAACCGTGCTAGGCCAGAAGGAAGCATGGTCAAGGGCTATGGAACAGAGGAGGTCATTGAGTTTTGTGTTGACTTTATTCCTGACCTGAACCCGATCGGTGTTCCTCAGTCGCGCCATGAGGGGAGACTGCGTGGAAAAGGCACGCTAGGAAAGAAATCAACAACATGTATGGACGAGCAATCTTTCACTCAAGCACACTACACAGTTCTAATTAATTCCAGCTTGGCGGCTCCATATATCCAGGAACACAAGGATATTTTACGCTCGGAATACCCGGAGCAACCTGAAGATTTCATTGCTAAAGAACACGCGAAGACTTTCGGCGGTTGGTTGCAAAGACGTCTCATTAATGACAACATTGTTGAAGATGAGCTATACTTGTTGGCCAAGCAACCATCTTCGACTGTATTGACCTTTAAAGGGTACGAGATAAATGGTAACACATTTTACACGGCAGACCAAGATAAAAAGAGCACCAACCAAAACAGTGGCGTCCGGTTTGATGCAAAAGACGACAACGGGCAAAGGGTCACATACTATGGTTACATAGAGCAGATATGGGAACTTGACTACGGACCTTCCTTTAAGGTCCCTTTGTTCTGGTGCAAATGGTTCAACCTGTCAGGCGTGAAGGTAGACCCGAAGTACGGAATGACAACAGTGGATCAGAAGAATCTTGGGTACGGCAATGATCAATTCGTCCTAGCCAATGATGTGGCTCAGGTTTTCTATGTGAAGGACATGTCTAGCAGACCGAGAAAAAGAAAAGATAAGGAAGCGAATACATCAGACGATGAGCCAAGGCGCCACATAGTTCTTTCAGGGAAAAGAAACATCGTGGGAGTCGAGGACAAGACAGACATGTCAGAAGATTACAATAAATTTGATGAAATTCCTCCCTTCAAAGTCAAAGATGATCCAAGCATCCCGTTAAATGATGAAGATAGTCCATGGTTACGGCGCAATCAGAAGAAAGGCAAGAAGAAAAATAGATAGGGGGTGTTGTTGGTGATGTGTAATAATGTATTAAACCTTTTATGTAATTGTGTTGACCATTTTGATAAATATTAAAAATTTGACCAGTTTCCACTAAATTTGATCATTTTGATAAATATCATTTTTTAATTTTTAAGTGTAAAAATGACATTTTGACAATTTGTAAATAAATGTAAAAAAAACAGAAAAGGAAAACAAAAAAATAAAATACAAGAAGAAACAGAAAAAAGAAAAAGGAAACAAAAAGAAAAAGAAAACAGGAAACAGAAAAAAGGAAAAAAGAAAAATAAAAGAAGAAACAGGAAAAAGAAAAAGGAAACAAAAATAAAAAGAAAACAGGAAACAGAAAAAAGGAAAAAAGAAAAATAAAAGAAGAAACAGGAAAAAGAAAAAGCAAACAAAAATAAAAAGAAAACAGGAAACAGAAAAAAGGAAAAAAGAAAAAGGAAAAAAACCTTTAGGACCGGTCTGTAACAACAACCGGTCCTAAAGGTGACCTTTAGGACCGGTCTGTAACAACAACCGGTCCTAAAGGTGGGTTCGGTTCGCGCCCGAATTTGGACCCTTTAGCACCGGTCTGTGTTAACAACCGGTGCTAAAGAGTCTTTAGCACCGGTTGTTAACACGGACCGGTGCTAAAGGCCCTATACCTCTCCGGGGTCGCCAACTTCTCGCCTTCCCACGCGTGCCTTCTCTCCTTTTCTCGCCTCCTCGCCGCCTCGATCTCTCCTCGCCGCCTCGCCGCGCCGTCGCCGCCTCGCCGCACCGCTGCCTCCTCGCGCCGCCGCCTCCTCGAGCGGCGCAGCCTCCTCGCGCGCCGCCGCCGCCTCCTCGCCGCGCCGGCCGCCTCCTCGCGCCGCGGCCTCCTCGCGCCGCCTCGCCGGCCGACGATCCTCGCCGCCTCCTCGCCGCGCCGTCGCCTCCTCGCCGCGCCGGCCGCCGCCTCCTCGCGCGCGGCCTCCTCGCGCCACCTCCTCGCCTATCCTCGCGCCGCCTCCTCGCCGCCTCTTCGCCGCGCCGTCGTCAAAGGTATATCCATATTTTCGTATATTCACGTAAGGACATCCTATAAAAAAAAGTTACGTGAAGCCGCCTTCATCATATTCCGACGATTCCGTAAAACCCTAAACCGACGATTCCGACGATTCATAGTTTACCCTAAACCGACGATTCCGACAATTCCGTAAAACCCTAAACCGACGATTCCGACGATTCCGACGATTCCGACGATTCCGACGATTCATAGTTTACCCTAAACCGACGATTCCGACGATTCCGTAAAACCCTAAACCGACGATTCCGACGATTCCGACGATTCATAGTTTACCCTAAACCGACGATTCCGTAAAACCCTAAACCGACGATTCCGACGATTCATAGTTTACCCTAAACCGACGATTCCGTAAAACCCTAAACCGACGATTCCGACGATTTCGTAAAACTTTCTGACGATTACAATTCCGTAAAACTTTCCTACGATTCCGACGATTCCATAACTGCGGGGAAAGTTTCCGACGATTCCGACGATTCCGTAAAACTTTCCGACGATTACAATTTTGTAAAACTTTCCTACGATTCCGACAATTAATTCCATAACTGCGGGGAAAGTTTCCGACGATTCCGACGATTCCGTAAAACTTTCCGACGATTCCGTAAAACTTTGCGATGATTATGACTCCGACGATTCCGTAAAACTTTTCCGTAAAATTTCCGGTTCCGTAAAACTTTTCCGTAAATAATTTTGCTAAGTTAAATTCTTGTTACTAGCAGGTGTTGAGCTATGGATCCCCAAGAACCACATGATCAGCACGCCGATCAGCTCGTGGAAATGGGTGAGGCGGAGAAGGAAAGATACATGTGCCAGATGATTTTTGAAGATGCAACGGCCATATATCATGATGACGACGGTGGGCATGCGTTTAGCAATCAATTTTTGAACGACTCCGGTGACGGAGCTGAGAATATAGAAGATGTAGTAGATGAAGAAGTGCCCTCTGGAACAAACTCTGCCAATGTATATCTCAAGTCACTCTTGACGCAACAATTAATTTGTATTGCACTTACTAACGAATCATTATTTTCCCGTTTAGGTGCCCTCCGGAACACCTAGCGCAAGTACTGAGACAAAGTCGAAACGAGGCCCAGCCGCAAGGTTGAAAGATACTGCAAGGTACTCGATCGATAAAGTTGCTGCTGATGGCAAACCACTGGAACCCCCACAAACTTATCGCAAATTTGTAAATCAGTGCGGAGTTGTTGTAAGAGACCTGGTCCCGATCAACTTAATAGAATGGAATAAGCCGAAGACCGGCGCCAACGTTGGAGCTACTTATGTCGATGACAGATTGAAAAGAGTGCTTTGCGACACGGTCTGGCTAAATTTCAGCGTAGCGCAAGATAAGAAGAAGAAAGTCGAGGAGTGGGCTTTGAAGAAGATGGCCACACAATTCCAGAGGTGGAAGAAAGACTTGTGGAAGAAATATAAGGACGAAGATCCAGTTTTCACTGGGCACCTAGTGAAGATAAGAGACGCTTGGCCTGATTTTAAGGCGTACAAGAAATCGGGTGTCTTTACATCCCGATCAGCCACAAATACGGAGAATGCGAAGAAGAAGAAATATCACCATATTTTGGGGTCAGGTGGCTACATGACTGCCCTGCCTAGGTGGCGACGCTATGAAGATGCGCTTCTGAAAAGAAATATCATTCCACAGACACATGACTGGCCCGATAGGTCCAAGTTCTGGTTGTTCGCGCATGGGGCAACGTTGGACGCTGAGACTGGGATGATTGTTGCGGAGGGACCATGGTCGGAAAAAATAAGACAAGTCGTATCAGATCTAGAGAAGGCAATAGAAGCTGTTCGAAAAGGAACTTTTGTTCCCGATAGAGAGAACGACGAGTTGACGAAGGCACTCGGGAACCCCGAAAAGTGGGGACGAACACGAGGCTTTGGAGCCACTACCCCGTGGAACCAAGGGTTTCCGGCGGACCTTGGCACTTACAGAAGCCGTGGTAGAAGCAAGAGGAAGGCGCTGGAACGGATAGCGACATTAGAAGAAAAGGTGTCGTTTCTCTTGAAGAAAGGGGGACACCCTGTACCTGACACTGAAGAGGAGGAAGAAGATCCTGCACCTGACGCTGATAGGTAGCAATTAGAAGACGATCCTGTAGCAGATGCCGTCCCATCTCAGCATAGAAGCAGCGTGGGTTCCACGCAGCTGCAGCTAGAAGACGGTCCTGCAGTCGAACCGTCGGCGCCTCACTACCCCGTGGATGATGTCACGGAGAAGACAAACTGTGAGATACATATGCCAATGGGGAACATATCCTTCATGGTGGCGTCAGGCTATGCTTTACCGAATCAACCTGGAGCAACCTACCATGGTGGTCAGATTCCAGCATCCCATGCTCGTGTCGGGTTGTCAACAATTACGCCGGGATGCCAGTCAATTGAGCTTGATATTCCTGGAGGTGAAGGTGAGAAGACACTGGGAGAAATGGAGCTTGGTATCATCTTGTGGAAGAAGAAACACATCGTGTTTCCTAACGCGGCGCCAAGGCCACCGACTCCTCCAGGTACAATTATGCACCACCTCCAACAATTACTGAATGTTGCACCACATGTAAGCCTATTTTTAATAGTTTTTTCACTTTCGTACAGAGAATGCACGACCTCCAAGTCCACCCCCCAACGCACCTCCAAGTCCACCCCCCAACGCACCTCCAAGTCCACCCCACAACGAAGATAGGGAGCCCGAGGCCGAGTGTCCATCGCCCGTGCACTCCAGTGAGCCGACGGATGCGCGTACTACGGGTACGGCAAAGCGGAAGCTGCAGTTCAGAAGAAACGGGAGTCCTCCCAAGAAGAGAGAAAGGAAACCCAATAAAGTCAAGACTCCCCCGAAGTTACCGGGCCTGATGACTCCGGAGGAACTAGACGAGGCCGTGAAAGCCAAAAACAAAGCATGGTTCGCACGGTTTCCCCTGAAGCCCCCTCCAGACATCTGAAAGGAAACTCTGAAGAACGTACCAAAGTGGAAAATTGAGCGCACTATCGACAACTTATATTATCCTGAACCGCCGCCACCGCCGCCCCTTTCAGACTATGAACGGTTCATTGAAAAGATGCACACCGCACAGATGAAGCAGGCGGAGCAGATGAAGCAGGCGGAGCAGACGAAATGCGGGAAACAAGTTCCCCAGCTCGGACAACAAGAAGCACAGTCAATTGCCCCGCTCAAGGTGTTATCTGACCAGGCTTTAGTGTCCGGTCCACGCATGGGCGACGTAGGTTACGCTATTGCTGATGTGGTATATAAATATAAGCCCGAGCAGCCTCTGGTCGAAAATCCTAGTGCTCTAACAACCCAACTATGGAATTTACATGGTTGGTACTTGGAGGCCGCAAGGCAAAAGAGAGACTGTATCATGGCGGCAGTTCAGGATCAACACTACTTCGGAGAGTACGGTGTGGAGGTTGGGTTCGATGATTTTTTCCAGATGTACAATCAACGTGCCCTCGACAAAGCTATCGTCAGCTGCTACTGTTTGTAAGTGATTTATTTGTGTAATTTAATTATTTAGTTAAGCTCGCGTTCATTGCCCGTATAATTATCACTCACGAGACATTTTTTTTGTACGCTACTATGCAGAATGAAGATTCATGAATGCAGGCTGGCAGGAATCTGGGACTTTGGGTTCATTGACCCGTATTAGTTTCATCAAGAGACAATAGAAAAGTTCAACAAGGATACACCGGATGATTTGCTAAGGTTTTTGAAGCGACAAAGTACCAAAAAAGAAATACTTTGGCCCTACGCATTCAAGTGAGTGTTACTGTCTTGTACACATTCCATTTTGCTTACCTGATGTTAAGTGTAATTGATGAGTATGCATGACTGCGTGTGTACACGTGCGCAGGTCCCACTTCATATTGTTCATCATTAGAATCGATCAAGGAGTGGTTGAAGTCTGGGACCCGTTAACCTGGGACGCTGACAAATGGAAGAGCGCGCGTCAGATGCTTCAAAGGTATATATATATCGGCCTCTTTCGTTCATCGGCCTCTTTTTCGTTCATTTCCTGATATCAAGTAAGTAATAATTAACTCTTGTATTCATTTTTCTTTGTCGGCCAGGGTTTGGCAAATGTTCATCAAGGAAGAACCCGGTACATGGGCAGACAAGCTCCACTTTCAGATTAACAAAGTAAGTAGTACTACATACCCTGGTTTCAATACCATTACCATTCTCTTGATTATTATTAATTTGACTGAATTATGTTCTCGTATATAGGGCGTCCCGCAACAACCACAGGGCACTGATTATTGTGGATACTACGTTTGCGAGTACATTCACAGGATTATCAATGAGAAATCCCGTACTTTCAGAAATCTAGAGGTACGTAACCGAATCTTCATAACTTTATTTATGTTGCCATCAATTATGTTAGTTTTGTTCATAACTTAATTGTTTTCATCTACTTCTTTTAAAGCTGCAACGAAAGCGGGCGATGCTAAGACCAATCCAACGTTGCAAGGCAGTTGCAGAGGAATTGGCAGGATTTCTCCTCACGCAAGTCATAGATGAAGGCGGAGAATTTTTCCATCCTATGAACCAATAGCCAGCTCCCTTCTCTATGCAAGTATAGAGCTATATATAGGAAACGAACTTCAAATTATGTAATGATAATCGGTCCAGTACTTCGTGTTACATGTATATATGTACTTTTATTTGGTGCATCAACATTTAACCGCAAACACGAAATCGGAGAAACACTTAACCGCAAACACGGAATCGGTGTTTCCGGATACGTGTTTTCGATTACGTGTTCGTAAAAAACGGAACACGGACACACGGAATCGGAAACACGGAATCGGAAAGACGTAAATGGAAATACGGAACCGGAAACACGTAAACGAAAACCCTGAAAATACGGAACACGGAAACACCGAAATACGGAATCGGAAACCCTGAAAAAAAAAGAAAAAAAAAAGAAAAAAAAAGCATTAGGACCGGTTGGTGTTACCAACCGGTCCTAAAGGTCCTCCGCCTGCGCGCACTTTTCGGCGCCCACGTGGAGGCCTTTAGCACCGGTTTGTAAGAGACCGGTGCTAAAGTGGGGGGCCTTTAGTCCCGGATACGT
Organism: Hordeum vulgare subsp. vulgare; assembly: GCF_904849725.1. NCBI lineage: Eukaryota > Viridiplantae > Streptophyta > Magnoliopsida > Poales > Poaceae > Hordeum > Hordeum vulgare. Next base: position 26,113,349 of record NC_058523.1, on the reverse strand, counting down.
AGCACCGGATGTGTATCTGGGTCCAAAGGCCCTTATCAACCGGTTCTAATACCCCTTTCTCCACTAGTGCATATCGCCGTTCTCGTCAAGTTTCATGCTAAAGAACCTATCGTCTCGCAGGTGAGGCATGTCGCACATACTCCGAGAGTCGCCGCAATATTCACACTCGCAATATCCAACGTGAGACATCTGTTTTAATGTGGTAAATGTGTGTAAACAACAATATAATCGTGACACACTATATATATCGAAAGAATTGAACATCTATATATAATAACTCTTCATGTTCGCATCATGCATCATCATATATAACAACAAGTTCTACTAATTAATCATCATCTTACATAGTTGAATAAAGTGTATCACGATTATATGTAACAACAAGTCGACGTCGATGCGGGAACTACTTCTATATATAGTTAAATAAAGTATTTTTATTAATTAAATCAACTAATTCAACTACTAAGCACTTACTATAAATAAATAAAGTAGTACTTACTTAAAACAAACTACTTCCATATATAGTAAAATAAAGTAGTTTATTAAATCAACTAGCTAGTTCAACTATATATGAAGCACTTACTATAAATAAAATAAAGTAGTATTTACTAAAAATAAACTAGTTTAACTATAGTTCTATTATTTTTGTAACTAATTATATTAAACACTTTCTCTTCTTATTTTTTTTCCTTTTTCCTCTATTCTAAATATGAACATATACATAAATTGATAAAGAAAATACTATGAACAAAAAAATCATTAAAATTCTATGAACAAAATTACAAGAGAAAAAAATCATAAAATTCTATGAACAGAAAAAAATCATAAAAATTTGACATATTCGATCTTTGCATATATATGAACATACAAACATGCATATTCAACAATAATATCACCAAAAAAATCTTTTAACAAAAAAAAAATCTTTAATCACGGCGACGGCGAGGTGTGGCGCGGGGCGGGGCGGCGCGGCGACGGTCGACGGTGAGGTGCGGCGTGGGCCGGGGCGGGGCGGCGACGGGCAGGGGCCGGCGGCGTCCCGGGGCACGGGGCGCGGGGCGGGGCACGACAACGGCGTCAGGGCGGCGCGGGACGGCGTGGGGCAACGACGGGACCAAATGTCTATTTTCAGCAGCCCAAAGGGCAGGAAGCAGAGGCATTGGTACCGGTTGGTGGGACAAACCGGTACCAATGCCTCCCTTTAGTCCCGGTTGGTGCCACCAACCGGGACCAAAGGCCTTGCACGGTGCGGTGCTATGTTTAGTCCCACCTCGCTAGCCGAGAGGGGCTCAGAGTGATTTATAAGCCCTGCCAAACCAACCACTTCGAGCTCCTCTCTACTGCAGGCTTATGGGCCTAAATTCACTCTATGTGCTTGTGGGCCTATTGGGCCTACTGCGGGCCTGCATCCTGGCTCTAGTAATGGGTTTCTAGTCATATGCATGTCGTAAGGTGGCACTTTTTTAAATAAAAAATCATGTTTTTTGCTTTTTTTTGTTTCTAATTACTTATTTATTTTCTTTTACGATAATTCTTTTTGCTATTAAAGTTTGTAACAAAATTCTAATTACTTATTTATTTTCTTTTATGATAATTCTTTTTGCTTTTAATGTTTTGAGCAAAATTCTAATTACTTATTTATTTTTCTTTTATGATAATTCTTTTTGCTATTAAAGTTTGTAACAAAATTCTATATAATTTTAGTTTCAATAGTACTAGAGGCAAAAACTGGATGCACTTCATGTACAAAACGGACAATATCTTCGGAAGTATGAGGGTTTCATACGGAAACTCGTCTGTTACAAAGGGATTTCATTTTTTTGAACTTATTTGAACTCCATAGTTTTTCTGTGTTCAAAATACACCATTCAAAGCGCCATCATCAATTTACAATCCATTATGACTTCATTTGTTATTTTTCATTCATTTACTGGTTATTTTGAGCTATAAGACCATGAAATTGAAAAGCATTTGAAATGAACTATGAAAAGGTTTCAAGATGGCATGGTATCATCATTTCACCCACATAGCATGCGCGAGAAACTTGAGAGGGTTACGGCAAAAACTGGATGCCCTTCGTGTACGAAACGGACAATCTCTTTGGAAGTATCAGGGTTTCATATGGAAACTCGTCTGTTACAAAGGGATTTCATTTTTTTGAACTTATTTGAACTCCATAGTTTTTCTGTGTTCAAAATGCACCATTCAAAGGCACATAATCAATTTACAACCCTTTTTGACTTCATTTGTTATTTTTCATGCATTTACTGATTATTTTGAGCTATAAGACCATGAAATTGAAAATCATTTGAAATGAGCTCTGAAAAGGTTCCAAGTTGGCATGGTATCATCATTTCACCCACATAGCATGTGCGAAAAAGTTCAGAGGGTTACGACAAAAACTGGATGCACTTCGTGTACAAAACGGACAATCTCTTTGGAAGTATCAGGGTTTGATACGGAAACTCGTCTGTTACAAAGGGATTTCATTTTTTTGAACTTATTTGAACTCCATAGTTTTTCTATGTTCAAAATGCACCATTCAAAGGCACATCATCAATTTACAACCCTTTCTGACTTCATTTGTTATTTTTCATGCATTTACTGATTATTTTTGAGCTATAAGACCATGAAATTGAAAAGCATTTGAAATGAACTCTGAAAATGTTCCAAGTTGGCATGGTATCATAATTTCACCCACATAGCATGTGCGAGAAAGTTGAGAGGGTTACGGCAAAAACTGGATGCACTTCGTGTACAAAACGGACAGTCTATCTCGAAGTATCAGGGTTTCAAACGAGAACTCATCCGTTACAAAGGGATTTCATTTTTTTGAACTTATTTAAACTCCATACTTTTTGTGTGTTCAAAATGCACCATTCAAAGGCACATAACAAATATCTAGCACAAGGAGAAGAAGGAGAAGCGACCCCCCACAACAAGAGATGACATTCTTCTTCTCTCATATATGGTGGACACTAGCTCACCTGATTTTTCAACCGTCGATGATGGTCGCTACTCCTACTTCCCCTAGTGCATAAAAAATATCTAGCACAAGGAGAAGAAGGAGAAACGACCCCCACAGCAACAGTCGATATTCTTCTTCTCTCATATATGGTGGACACTCTCTCACCTGATTTTTCGACCGTTGATGACGATCGCTACTCCTTCTTCCCCTAGTGCATAACAAATATCTAGCACAAAGAGAAGAAGGAGAAGCGAACCCACAACAACAGTCGACAATCTTCTTCTCTCTTGTATGGTGGACACTCCCTCACCTGATTTTTCGACCATCGATGATGGTCGCTATTCCTTCTTTCCCTAATGCATAACAAATATCTAGCACAAGGAGAAGAAGGAAAAGCGACCACCACAACAAAAGTGGTTCCGCGGCACGCCACGTGGTTCCGGTGCACGCCACGTGGTTTCGGTGCACGCCACGTGGGACTAATGGTCTTTCATTTTTAAATGACTGTTTTAATCAAAAACAGATCTGTTACAAAAGGGATTTCATTTTTTGAACTTATTTGAACTGAAGACGTTTTGTATATATATGTGGTCGAAATGCATGATACCATGAAGCTAGAAAGGGCTAAACCATTCAAAAGTAGCAAATGAAGTTAGAAAGGGCTAAACCATTCAAATTTGGAAACTATAATGGCACAAACAGAAACTAGACATATATAAATTGGTCCAAGCAGTACATGATACTAGTCCAAACAGTACATAATAATAGCTACCATAGATATATATAGAAGTGTTCGATGTTCAGAACACTACTCGTCTGAATCGTCCCAATCAGAATGTCCACCTTCCTCGAGGTGACGCTGGCCATAGTTGACGACTCGAATCTTACGGTACAACTCGTATGAAACGTATGCATCTTTTTCTGCATACTCAATGTTGATACGATCAAGTGGGGCCTTCTCCCAAAGTTTGTGCTGAGACTTTGGGAAATTGGTCTTCATATTACCATACTCCTCGTCGATCAAGGCAACTGCCATATGAGCCATCAAAGTCCTGACATGTCGAAGCCTAATACCGTTTGGAGATCAATGAGGCAACCAGTTGGTATCTCAATACCGAAGCTGTAACTCATATTCAGCTTGTCGTTCGTTATGTCAACGGTAGCAAAAGTGATGCCTCTGCGAAGGAAGTCCATGAGTTCTGGACAATGCTTGTCACTACTGCAACAGAAACAAATTAAAATGGAACAAATGTTACATACTGCTGCAACAAGGAAACATGTTTCACTACAACTAAAGAGAAAATTATCTTTTGGATTCAAATGGAACATATTGCTATCCTATGCAATTTTCATATCCTATGAATTGATCAAGAAACCGTAAATTAACTATGACATATATATATATTCTCCCACGGTTTTGCAAATATTCAATAAGCTAGACATATTGCATATTGCTATCCAATGGAACCTAGAGAGATCACTATAGCTATCCAATGAGACCTAGAGAGATCACTAGCTATATGCAATTTTCATGACTATGACATATCATATTGCTATCCAATGGAACCTAGAGAAATCACTAGCTATATGCAATTTTCATAACCTTGGATCAAAGAACGCCGCATAAAATTGTATCACTACAACTATGATTTCAATGGAAGATATTGAACCAATCAGATTTTTCACATTGTGGAACACTATTCCAATCAGATTGTGTTCCCTTCAACTAATCAAAATTGTTTCACTACAACTATTTGAAGCGAACCAACTATGATTCCAATGGAAGATATTAAACACTAGTTTATTCTAATAATATTTTTCAGATTATGGAACACTATTCCAATCAGATTGTGTTCCCCTTCAACTAATCAAAATTGTTTCACTACAACTATTTGAAGGGAACCAACTATGATTGAAACAAATAAACTTATAATGTCATTACCATGGATCAAAGAAAGCCTCAAAACTTACCTCGCCCATTGGAAGATCAAGACATGGTGTTTGAAACATAGTTGGATGATGGCAACACCGCGTTGATCGGCCGTGTACTCCAGATCAAGCCCCAAGAACTTCTCATGATCCACCGCGGCGTCAAGACATCGTTCCTTCAACTGTCTAAGAAAATGCGACACCTCCCTGCTCTCGTTCGTGTACACGACATCAAGCTTGGTCTTGCCATGTGCGAGCACCTCTCCAAAGCGAGTTGGAATGGTGGAAGAAGAGAAGGGAAGAAGAGAGGGGAAGAACAGAGCGAGAGTGAGAGAGGAAGAAGAACAGAGAAATGGCGACGCGACAGAGACTCTGCTTCGGTTATGGTTTTGGGAAGCGGGATGCAAACCGTTTGGGCCTTTAGTCCCGGGTTGAGCCACCAACCGGGACTAAAGAGGGATACCAACGGTTGCCACCACTACGACAGGCCACGTGTCAGACCTTTAGTCCCGGGTAGAGCCACCAACCGGGACTAAAGGGGGATACGAACGGTTGCCACCACCGCGGAACACCACGTGTCACTCGCTAGATCTTTAGTCCTGGTTTTTGGCGCGAACCGGGGCTATTGCCCCCCTAGGGCCTGCCAGCTCGAACCGGGACCAATGCCTGGCATTGGCCCTGGTTTTAGTTTGAATCGGGGCTAATATGGTTTTGGGCTTCGACCGAAAGACCCATTTTCTACCAGTGAACCCACACCACTCAACCCCCACTCCAGAGTACCGCCGATCATCACCGACCGATGACGAGTATCACGTTTCCATCAGACCACCGAGCTCCAGTCCGGACCACGTGTCACTCGCTTTTCCCCGAGTGAAGTCCTTCAGACTCTAGCTCCACGTTCAACATGACTCCATGGTAGATAATCAATCCACCCCTTGCACCCCGTCGACTTCAACCTCACATGTGCACCGTCTTGAATTAACCCCACGCCATAGTCTTGTGGAAGCCACACAAGCCCTAGAGCGTGCACCGAGTGTTTCCACGCCCAGAAGTCGATCACCATCAGCATCATGCTCTTATGTCGTCATCGCCGATCCTACCATCGTCTTCTATACCAACCGACTCGCGTCGATCCGTCAGACTAACTAGTCCAACCAAGCCGACCTTGTTCGGCTAAACGACACGCTCCAGGCTCGCAAATCATCTTACACGAATTTCCATCCATCACATGATAACTCCATCTTAGCTGGCATGACTTCCCGCAACGTCTTCCAGCATCTTTTTGCGCCAACAATCTTTCACCCTTGTCTGCCATAACCCAAGGTTTTTGTTTCCGTCGAACTTCTACACCTCAAACCTGATACCCGTTGGTGTCATTGTCCTTTGTACAGCTGACCCTGCGAAAAATTAACTGAGCTTTCCACGCAATACCCCGAATACAGGAACAGAAGCTCCGCATATTACTTGGTCTTCACGTGAGCAACAGCTCTCTTGGCTCAACTCCTGACGCTGGCTAATTTGCTTTGCCAAAGCCTCATCTAATTTCCGATGGATGCCGAACGTGATGTTCTTTTTGCTAGTTGATTTGCCTGCCCTTTGTGCCTCCAGCCGGCATGGTGCAGCCTGCTCCTGCTTCGTCCTTTGCGCCCCTACACTGCAGCGCCAGGGTCTTGCCCGACCTAAGTCATTCCGCGTGCACGCACTCCTACCAGTCGCCTGTTGCTCATGATCACTTTTTTTTTTTGCAAACACGACGCACACCACCGCGAATCCTTCCGCTTCGAGCAAATTGGACCACACGCCGCCAATCCCGGTCGAGTCCTTGCACGTCACCACGTTTTGTCGACAGCTTCATGTTCTCCTCTAGATCAACAAACCACAACCTCCGAATAACCTAGCTCATGATACCACTTGTTAGAAGAAATTCGAGGCACTCCGTTAATCATCCGAGGACCAAGCAATCACACGAGCACGATACCGAGATTTGTTAACGAGGTTCATCGATATGGCTACATCCCGGGACATGACTACGGACGCTCCTCCCCGTGACACCGTCACAATACCGCACCCTGGCCGTCCTGGGCGCGGCACACGCCACCGGCTCCCCCTGCATGCATGTGTTATTATGTTGGCATAGGTTACATCGTGTGTCTAGCCCCGCTATATATGAGAGGCCTAGAATACAAGTGTCCTATTAGGACACGACTCTATATCCTCTCTATACACAATACTACTATAAATCCAACTGTAACCTACCTTGTACGCAATATTCAACACAACTCTAACACTTCTAATGGTCAATGCGAGAAGTGAGAAGAACTTCATTCATAGAATCAAAGTTAGTCTAGGTTGGGTAACCTCTCACAAGGAAGAAGAAGAAAAAACTGTCCATTATCACTTCTCCGTGATTCTTCATAAGGGCCAAACACAGACTCGAGACTTTAGTTGGGAAGCTCTTCAATTGAATGAATGTGACCTGTTCAGCCTTAAGAAAACCTTTACAAAGGATGAGGTCATTTTTTAAGAAAAGAAGGATTATTCTCGATATCCGTATCTGGACGATGCATGCGGTTATCTCTTACATCCTAGACGGCAAGGCTCCAGGCCCCAATGATTTCATGGGGATTTATTTAAATCTTGTTGGCCAATATTAAAAAGGATACGATGAATGTGCAGTGAACTTCTTCTAAAATCTTTATGCTTCTCAAATCTCTATACCACAAATACGCATTTGTTGGACTCAGCTAAGAGCATCTCTAGCCGGAACGTCCAAATCCAGCCCCTCAAACGCTCGCAGACACGACCGATCAGTAATCGGACATGTCCGTTTTGAATCCTTACATTTTCGTCCGCAAAGCTGCATTTCTCATATTTTTTCTTCATATATCAAGTCATTTCGGGATTGCTCGCGTTCTACATGACGAACTGACGAACGTGTCTGGGCGCATCCGTGAGCCCTTATATCGTTGTCATATTTAAAATGAATATGAGGGGTGCTGGTCAGTCCGGACATTTGAGATGAGTATAGGGGTCTGGTTGGGTCAAATTTTTTTACTGATCAGTGATCGGACGGGTTGCTCGTGCGTTTGAGGCGGGTTTGAAGAGTCTGTATGTAGATGCTCTAACATAGTGTATGTGAATGTATGCCTCCACAATTTCCGCCGACAACCAGAACTTCCGTAAAAAGAAATGTTCACCCAGCTTGTCTCTGTATTAACAGCTATCATTGTGCTTTTATCCTTTCTCCCATGTCACTCGCACGCGATTTGTCCTTGGTTTTGGTTTTTAGACTGGCATGAGCTCGTGACTTGATCAGTGTGCCTGCACAAAAACATTCAGGTTCAGACATGAAATACGAACTAGAACCAAATGACGTATGAGTGAGGGCATTTCACATTATCGTGTTTTATAAGTGTGAGTGGGAGCTTCAGGTGGTTTGATGTATGTTTTTATCAGATATTTGTTAAATAAGTAATAAAAATGACCGTATGCATGTATCAATTGATGCACAAGCCAATGGTCTTAACCTCTTTTTTTAAAAAAAAGAACCAAATAACGTGCCGTGCATGCATGCAAACGAACCAGAACCAGAACCAAATGCCGGGACCAGAAGATGTTGTGAGTAGTACGTGCGTACGAACGAAGCAGTTTCACGTGGAGAAGATGCAACCCCACAGCGATGCCTGCGCAGAGTCGACTAAAAATCAATCTATTCCCATGGAAGCTGCTCGCTCGCTACTCCCATGATGGTCGGCCCAGACTTATTTTTTAAAAATGAGACAAAAGATTTATCATTTTTATCGATTAAGATGAAGAGAATTGCCATGTTAATTGGCAAAAAAACAGACTAAAACCGATACAATACACAACTCATATGACACGGGCATCACCGGTCAACCTGGCCACCGTTATGGGACCCGAAGTTGCAAAGAGGAAAGACATCCGTCGCGGAGTCGCATGCGTCACCGTCATCATCGGCTGCCTCGAACGAGCGACTCCGACTTCATCATCGAACTCCAACATGGAAGCCATCCCACAAACAGCTGCAAAGAAACCACGACGTCACATGCCACTCGATGACCACACACGCGAGTAGCGGACAACTCCGACCTTGACGGCGAGTATCACAAGGGAAATATACAGGACGTGTGCCGACCGTGCCCTTCCCAAACGGCCACTGAGCACCCGTCATCGTCACCGCAGCTCCGACTTCAAGCAACCAAGCAACCTACGAAAAACCACCTCGCACACGTCGGAAAGAACCGGCTACCAAAGTCCATGCTGCGACTGGAGCTCCTGTCAACGCCATCATCGTTGCCAAACAATAACCATCGCCCCACGTCAGTAAACCATGCGGCAAAGATGCTGCCATCCACAACGAAGATGCCACAATACACTAGTCTCTCAGTTGTAGCCGGCTCCCAGGCGATGCCCCCAAGGAGAAAAAAATGCAATGACGCCTCCATTGCCCGATCCACGGGATCTGAGGTTTCTCTTCGGAGCTCAGGCCGTGGGGAGGAACAACACATCTCCACGACGATGCTTCCAAGAAATATTACGGCACCCGCAGGCATCACCGTCGCCGGTTCTGATGAAGACCGGAGCAAAGATTTTTCATGGAGCTACGCCGAACACTCGCCGCCAACGCCCACCGCCCATCAACCACTAGTTGCCAAGGCTTACCTCATTATGACCATGGTCAAACGATACAAGATGATGAGGTAGCCCACTTACAAATCCGATTCTAGGATAAACGAGACACACAAACCGCTAGGGACGACGATAGTGTGTTCCTCTAAAAAGAATTATAGCCATAAATACTCCTTTTTCAGGTTTTTTAGATGATTTTCAGGTTGTCGATGCTAAACTTATTCAACAGGATTACAATCATAACCATACATCTTTTTCAGTTAAAATGTAAAGATAATAGATGGTTCCCCTTCTTAAGAAGAAAAAAACACTGAACAAGTATACATGTGTTTATAAAGAAGATTCTTTTGGAGCTTCAGATTAGCTATAACCTTTCAGCTAAGGTGAAAAGATTTCATGCAACTTGGTCATTGTAACTGAAGGTATTTCTTAACAATTCTGTTGCACACCTTTTGTTGGTCACAAACATAAAGCTCTTGTGTGGCATGAAAACAATGTGCAAGCATTTTGAACTTGAAGGTTAAGCTGACTAAGGTCGGCAAATAGACAGAAAATTCTAGGAAAGGTAATGGGTTCTCACAACTGCTGGTGACAAACTATGTAAACGTTCTTCAGTATTAAATACATATGGTATTCTGATGTTTAAATTGCTTTTTTCATGGAACCAAATGTGCTTTACTGGAATGCACCGTGTAAGCGACCAGCCATGCATGTAAGATATTTAGTACGGAGGAAAAGGAAGATCATGCATTGCTTAGCTCAAGGAAGTGGAGAAACAACCGCAGTCCATAGAACGCGAGAGGTATCTTTAAAATAACTGCAATCCAAACAAGGCGAGAGACATCTGTTTGCTAGATGCAGACAAATCGATCACAATGAGCTTCGCAAAGCTGGCCGTGAGTTTACACTGAATGCGAAAAAATTATAAAAGGCTAAAATAAAAGCTGCCAGCGGAGAAAAGGATTAGAACTGCCTTTCCACTAAAGTAATATAGTGCACATAAGTATCTGAAAGTTGAATGTGTTCAGCTCATGTGCAAATAGAACTACCGTGAATATCTAGCAGACAATATGTACTCTTGTTCCAAACTATATTGTCTGCTAGTCAGTCTTGCTGTGCTTGCTGATAAAGAGTTTGCTGCAACATCACAATTTGCCTCAGATCTGGCAGTTGACTGAGCAGCTTCCAGTCTCAACTCTATTTGTCTCATTGTTGGTCGTTCTTCCCTTCTTATTTTCACACATGCTACCGCAATTCCGGCGATTTCATCAATTCTGTTGTTACCCTCACTCATAATTTGTGGGTGTAGATGTTAATCATGTTGCTCATGTAGGATTAGGAAAGAAAGCCAAACCGAGTCCTAGTAGTATTAGGATTCCTAGTCCTAGTCTATTTCCATAGTCCCTTGTGGACGTGTATAAAAGACACCCTAGGGGTGTTGATTGTAACACCAGAAAAAAGAAAAGCAATACAAAGCAAAGGCTCGACACGGGCCTTTAGCCATCAAATCTATCGATCAGTTTTATTCGTGTCGCTAGTTACGCAAGTTCCGTCAAGTAGCCGGCCGAAGCAAGAATCGCGTAGGCACGCCTGTACAGCTGCATACGCACGTTCAAAAGCCAACAATTGGTATCTAGAGCCTCGACGATCTACGATCTACGATGACGGACAGCGATGCTGAGTCGGTCAAGTCCGGCAGCGGCGGTGCCAAGGCGAACAAGAACGGCGACAAGGTGAAGAAGGGCGTCAAGTCAGCAACCAGTGGTGGAGGAACGAGCGGCGCTAACGTCCAGGCGCATCGCAACATCCCCATCCAGTACCCGATGCTCACCGACGCCAACTACGGCGTGTGGGCGGTGAAGATGAAGATTATTCTTCGATCCCTTCGAGTGTGGGAGGCCATCACGGACGACGACGTCGACGAGGAGCGCGACGAAGGTGCCATGGCCGCCATAGCCCAGTCTGTGCCGGATTCCGTGCTGATGACATTGGCGGAGTTCAAGACGGCAAGAGAGGCGTGGAACGCACTCAAGGAGATGAGGATCGGAGAAGATCGCGTCACCAAGGCTCGGGCACAAGTGCTGAAGCGCCAATTTCACAAGTTGCAGATGGAGGAAACTGAATCTGTGAATGACTACGCCATGCGTCTTACTATTTTGGTGGGAGAGATCCGCGCGCTTGGTGCAAAGCTCGATGAGACCGAGATCGTGGAGAAATTTTTCAGTTCTGTCACTGATAAATTCACGTACATCATCGGCACGCTCGAGCAGCTTTACGACATCGACGACATGACCATAACGGAGGCGATCGGACGATTGCGGACATGGGAAGAGAATGCTCGTGGCTGTCGGAAAGGCAAAGGAGGAGGTAGTGACCAACTCATGTACCCGCGCACAGATTGGGAGGCCCCAAGTAGCAAAGGAAGGCGTGACGGTGGCGAGGGCTCAAGCAACACGAAGGGCGATGGACAAAATGGAAAAGGCAAAGGAAAAGGCAAACCACAAGGTCGTGGTAAGGCGGGCCAATCTAAAGAGCAGAAACCACGGAACTTGGACTTGTCCGAGATCAAGTGCTATAACTGCAATAAGATGGGTCACTTTGCGAAGGATTGTCCAAAGCCTAACAAGCGGGAGATCAAGGCAAATTTGGCAAAGCAGGAAGACGAAGGTCCAGGTCTTCTGATGGCCGAAGTTTGTGATCTCGCTGAAACGGTGGTTGTGAAACCAAGCCGGAAGGTGCTACTTCATGAGGAAAAAGTGACACCAAAGTTATCCGGTGATCAGAACGTGTCGTGGTATCTCGACACAGGTGCCAGTAACCACATGACGGGGTGCAAGGAGAAATTCCTCGAGCTGGAATACGATGTTGAAGGCTCGGTCAAGTTCGGTGATGGTTCAGCTGTGGAGATTTGCGGGCAAGGATCTGTCCTCTTTGAGGGTCTCACAGGCGAACATCGCATACTCACCGGAGTGTACTACATCCCACGGCTGCGCAACAACATCATCTCTATTGGGAAGCTTGACGAGAATGGATGCAAGGTGAATATAGAGAGCGGAGTGATGACGATCTTCGACAACCTCCGAAACGTGCTAGCTCATGTTAATCGCACACGGAATAAGCTCTATATCCTCAACCTTGATCAATCTCAACCGGAGTGTTGGCTCGCCAAGAGTGATGATGATTCGTGGTTATGGCATGCTAGATTTGGACACGTTAACTTCTACGCCTTGAAGAAGATGTCAAAGATGGAGATGGTATCCGGGATGCCAGTTATCGACCATGTTGATCGAGTATGTGACGGGTGCTTGGTTGGAAAACAGCACCGCAGGCCATTCCCTGCTCAGTCTACCTATCGTGCAAGTGATGCACTCGAGCTGCTCCATGGTGATCTATGTGGCCCTATCACCCCGGCAACTCACGCTGGAAAGAAGTATTTCTTCCTTGTGGTAGACGACTACTCGAGATATATGTGGGTCGTTCTCCTACGGTCTAAAGATGAGGCGTTTGAAGCGTTCAAGAAGCTGAAGGCTGCAACGGAGATGGAACACAAGCTGAAGGTTCGCGCTCTACGGACAGATCGCGGCGGAGAGTTTACGTCGAATGAGTTCAACGACTACTGCGAGAAGATTGGCATAAAGAGGTTCCTCACGGCACCTTACACGCCGCAGCAGAATGGGGTCGTTGAAAGGCGCAATCGAACCGTCGTTGACATGGCAAGGAGTTTACTCAAGAGCAAGAACCTGCCGGGGATTTTTTTGGGAGAAGCTGTCTCGATGGCGGTCTATCTTCTCAACCGGGCTCCAACGAAGGCGGTGATCGGCAAGACTCCGTATGAAGCAATTTACCGACGTAAGCCGAATGTGTCTCATCTACGGACGTTCGGGTGCGTGGCACATGTGAAGACGACGGAGCCACATCTCTCAAAGCTTGCCGATCGTAGCACCAAGATGGTGTTTATCGGATACGAGAGCAGTTCTGGCACCAAGGCATACCGTTTCTACGATCCACAAACCAAGCGTCTACGGATTTCACGCGACGTCGTGTTTGAAGAAAACCAAGCGTGGAATTGGAGCGCCGCAGCCGACGATGCTCCAAACAGTAACATATTTGCAGTTGAATTTCCAACTGATGATGATGCAGGGGAGGATGTCCAGGTGGTTGGCAAGACGCCCAACCAAGGTGACCACAATGGTAGTGATCATCATGGTGCCGACACCGACAACGACGCGCATAGGTCGCAAGGAGATAACGACAACGCCGCGCACGACACAGGCGGAGATCTCGACGACAACATCGACAACGAGGCGCATAGTGACGACGACAATCAAGATGATGGTCACGGTCACGACGACTACGCCGACGACACGGATGTCGATGACACACCAGGGTCTCAGCCGTCTTCCTCAAGTGCATCAACACCGACACAATTTGTGTCGCCTCCTTCGCAAGCCACAACGGACTCCTCAGGGCCTCGTCGCTACAAGACCCTCAAGAAAGTCTACAAGTACACAAAGCCAGTTACGCTCGAGTACTCCGGACTATGTCTGTTCGGAGTTGAGGAGCCGGCGAACTTCGTAGAGGCGAGAAAAAGTCCTAGCTGGACGCACGCCATGGATGAGGAGATGAAGGCAATTGAGAGCAATGGCACGTGGACTTTGGTAACTCGACCTCCAAACCAAAAGACGATAGGTTTGAAGTGGGTTTACAAGTTAAAGAAGGACACGGAGGGTGCCATTGTGAAGTACAAGGCAAGACTCGTTGCAAAGGGCTACGTTCAACGTCAAGGAGTTGACTATGATGAGGTGTTTGCACCTGTTGCTCGAATCGAGACGGTGAGAGTGCTCCTAGCTTTGGCAGCACAAGAGGATTGGAAGGTTCATCATATGGATGTTAAATCCGCTTTCCTCAACGGCGATCTCACAGAAGAAGTGTACGTGGAACAACCCCTCGGCTACGAGAAGAAAGGCGAAGAAGGGAAAGTTTACAAGCTCAAGAAGGCACTTTACGGGTTGAAGCAAGCGCCAAGAGCTTGGAACTCAAAGTTAGATCGAAGTCTGGTCTCGCTCGGGTTCAAGAGATGTCCCCTCGAGCACGCAGTCTATACAAAGAACTCCAAAGGCTCAAACCTGCTAGTTGGAGTTTATGTCGACGATCTGATTATCACCGGAGATAGCGTACAAGAGATTGAACGTTTCAAGGCGCAAATGAAGAACAAGTTTAGCATGAGTGATCTGGGATTACTCAGCTATTACTTGGGCATCGAAGTGAAGCAAAGCTCCGGAGAGATTTCCCTATGTCAATCGGCTTACGCGGTCAAGTTATTGGACAAGTGTGGCATGTCAGATTGCTACGCGACACAAGTTCCAATGGACCAACGTCACAAGTTGAGCAAGCGTAGCTCAAATCCGCCGGTGGACACCACAATGTATCGAAGCGTTGTGGGCAGCCTAACATATTTGGTGCATACCCGACCTGACTTGGCTTATTCAGTCGGGATCGTGAGTCGTTTCATGGAGAATCCGACAACCGAGCACATGAGCGCGGTCAATCAAATCTTGCGCTATGTGAAAGGCACCATTAATCTTGGTTGCACGTACAGAAAGGGAAAGGAAGGATTGATCCTTCGTGGATATTCACATAGCGACATGGCAGGTGATGTTGATGACCGAAAGAGCACAACGGGCATGGTTTTCTACCTTGGCCCGAATCCGATTAGCTGGAATTCTCAGAAGCAAAAGGTGGTGGCACTGTCTTCATGCGAGGCAGAATACATAGCGGCAAGCACGGCGGCTTGTCAAGCAGTGTGGCTGAGAAGACTCCTAGCTATTCTTGCAAAGCGGGAGGTGCAGAAGGTGTCACTGAAGATCGATAACCAAGCTGCAATCTCGTTGTGCAAAAATCCGGTTCATCACGAAAGGAGCAAGCACATAGATACCCGGTTCCACCATATCCGGGAGTGCATTGAAGAAGGGTTGATCGAGGTTCAACATGTGAACACGAAAGACCAACTTGCCGATATTTTCACCAAGTCCCTCGGTCGACAGAAGTTCATCGAGATGAGGAGGAAAGTCGGAGTGCAAGAAGTGAAGTCAAGCAACAAGATTAAGGAGGTGAATGTAGATGTTAATCATGTTGCTCATGTAGGATTAGGAAAGAAAGCCAAACCGAGTCCTAGTAGTATTAGGATTCCTAGTCCTAGTCTATTTCCATAGTCCCTTGTGGACGTGTATAAAAGACACCCTAGGGGTGTTGATTGTAACACCAGAAAAAAGAAAAGCAATACAAAGCAAAGGCTCGACACGGGCCTTTAGCCATCAAATCTATCGATCAGTTTTATTCGTGTCGCTAGTTACGCAAGTTCCGTCAAGTAGCCGGCCGAAGCAAGAATCGCGTAGGCACGCCTGTACAGCTGCATACGCACGTTCAAAAGCCAACAGTGGGTCCAATATTTGCGAAAAGTTGCCTTCCGCATATAAGGTGGCAAAATGTGCCACAAGACCATTGCCCTCGGGAGCCATGTAGGTAAATGGCTTCTTTCTAGTCATCAGCTCTATAAGCATAACACCGAAGCTATAAACATCACTTTTCTCCGTGAGGCGCCATGTGTGCATGTACATCGGGTCAAGATATCCAAGTGTCCCTTGTACTATTGTTGTGAGACCTGATTTGTCCAATGGAATGTACCTTGAAGCTCCAAAGTCTGCTACCTTTGCTGTCAGAGTATCATCCAAAAGTATGTTAGCAGGCTTGACATCTCTATGGATGATGGGTACTAAAGCTGTTGAGTGAAGATGAGCAAGAGATTTGGCAGTTTCAGTTGCTATCCGTAGCCTATCATCCCATGACAACGACATTGGTCCTTCAACATGAAGATGATCATAAAGAGTTCCATTGGATATGAACTCATAGACCAACAATGGGACTTTTGTTTCAAGGCAGCACCCATATAGTTTTACTATATTCCTATGGTTGATTTGTGATAGGATAGCAACCTCATTAATAAACTCATCAATCTCCCTTCGAACCGCCATCTTTGGTTTCTTGATGGCTACAACATGAAGGTCCGATAAAATGCCTTTATAGACGGTACCATGCCCACCACCGCCAAGTTCACGAGCTTTATCAAAATTGTTTGTTGCCTTCTCTAGCTCGTCCAAGGTTATGATCATTTTCTCTGCAATATCGGCTCTTTGATATAACAATTGTTGCAACAGTTGCCCACGGTTTTGCTCAAAATACTTCCGTTTCAACATTTGTGCCCTCCGATGCTTCAACTTGTAGGAAATAAAGTATGCAACGAGGACTAATAGTATGATGCTGGCCCCACTAGCAACTCCGATAATGATGCTTGAACCTGAAAAAGTACTCACTATCGTTCATTTTATCCAGTATTATACTGTATGGTTTTATCAAAAATAACGAAATGAACATGGATGTAGGGGCACCCTCTTTGAATTTATTTTAAAATAAATATCAGAAACTTTAAAATAAATGTGGCAAACACGGCCTAATATTCTACCAACGTATGAAATTTAGTGTAAAATGACTTTTGTGCAGATCATCACAAAATCAGATCTATATAGAAGTTACTATTCAAGGTTTTTTATGTTGGAATATTTTTTTAGCGAAAGAACAAGCAGTCATTTCTAACAATGAGATTTAACTAACCAGAATGAATTGGTTTTCAGGTTGTGTAAGAAAATGTGAAATGCATGTTAACTTGATGTTATCTATATCTAGTTGCACAAAATGCATGTTAAATTGGTATTCTTGATGTTAACTTGATGTTAACTTGAGGTTACTAATAAACCGATACTAAAAGCATTCCTCACGAACTGGGACTAATGATCACATTAGTCCCAGTTCAAGAGCAAACCAGAACTAATAATCCAAACGTAAAACCTGTTTTCTACTAGTGTGAGAGGGGTAGTAAGTCTACTATTTATTAAGAACAAATCAATATGAATGAACAAAAACAGTGGCAACACATGGATATATGATAAGTAGCGATCGAAATTGAGTAGATAATCAGAGAATACCAGATGGACTACTGAGTTAGTGCAGCTGTGTAGAAAATCAAAGTTGCAGATTTGACGATTACCTTTGAAGGATTTGCCGCGACGACCACCTGGAGACAAGAGAAAGTAAGGTTAAAACGAGGAAGATTATTACATATGTGCATGTACCTAGAGCAGTGGTAGTATGTAAGCGATGGAATGATACCTTTGCATCCGTCGATGATGTAGGGGTTGCCGTGGTTGTCCTCGTTGCACTGACACGTATACCCTCTGTTCCCAGGTTTGCAGTGGCTGAACTGGCTCCTGTAGAGGTCGCCAGCTACCTCAGAAGAGCAATCCCGATGCGACCTCACGTTGGCTGATGATTCATTATGCAAAACTTCCCAATGTAGAATAAAGGGAACCTCCATATGGACTGTCGCCTTCGAGTCCTGTTGCTGACGTCGACTCTCCCTCATCAGTTTGCTGGTGACTCGCGTTTGATCGAACCATCCCTCTTCCGCGATGAACACATAACCAGGGAAGTCTATTTGACTCTCGGGGGTGTTGTTATCGAACCGTTCGAAGAGAAAATCACTAGGCATTCCATCCATAGACTCGGAGATGCGCGCTTGGCAGCAGCTCATACCGTAGCAGGACTTGCCGCCATTTCCACCATGGACGCGGCCTGTTGGCCACCTGCCCCAGATATTAGTGTCGTTGTGGGAGCAAAAGGAGGCGCATCCGCTTATGATAGCTGGATTACCATGTCCCAAAAGTGTCGCTTGCGTGTTGCACCCTGTTAGGATAAGCTCATTGCTGGTGGAAAGCGAGTACGGTGTCTCTCCCGGGAAACGAAAAGAGAATTTGCCCCGTACAGGAATGTTCTCATCAGGTGAGAACAACGACAAGGAGTAGGACAGAAGGTTGTCAATATGGATGATGCGCATCGTGGTATTGGTAAGCGAGATATTGACGACCCTGAACTCGCTATTCCCAAGAAGCAGCCGCGGGGAGTCAAGGTTTGTCTCGCACACGAGGCCAAACCCTGGCCGGGAGCAGTTGGACGGACCAAATCCGAATGGGTAAGGCACCTCCAGACCCCCGCATAACCTGCTGCAACTACCTGTTTCAAAGACAATTAGTTAGGCAAAATATAGTGGCACTTGATTTAACATTATTGTCTGGAAATAAAACTTAAACAATTTACTAGTTAAAAACATGATCAATTGGCAACATAATTTTAATGCGAATAAGCAACACTTATCCGCTTTCATATTTTTCACTTGTTTTTGGCTGCTGATTACGTGGAAAGCTGGGGTTTTGGGTATCATCTCTCCAAAACATAAGTTTAATGAGTAATTATATCTTTATGTACAAAGGAATTCCAAATAAAATACATATTATGGACGTTATTTTGGATGCAGATTTTTGCCTCTGATTTGTTCTCAACTATCCAATGCAAATTATTATTTTTAAATACTGGTAGTCAATTTTTTTATACAATACCAATGTCTGAAATAAAAACACTTTTACGTGGCGGATGAAGTGTTTACTTAACAATAGCAGCCAGGGATTCCCTAAAATTATTTCCCATAATCTAACTAAAGAACACAATTTGTTGGGTGGGATAAAATTATAACTACTCCTATGGTTATGCTGACTTGAAGCGAACTCCATTAACATGAGTAATTAGTATGAACCCTGTATGGTAACTAAACGAGTAATATCTACAAGTTCCAAATAAGTTGTCAGTTTGTTTTATGCGTGATAGCATAGCTACATGTCAAACTTGTGTAATGATTAAATATAATCATTTACGTGTTGAGGAACAAAAATCTCTCCTACTTACAAAGAAGCTAAGGTTTTGTTGTCTGCTCCTCCTACGTTCAACCTTATGTATCTCTCTCTCTCTCCCTCCCTCTCTCCATCCATCCCACCCTCCCAGTGTTGATATATTTTCCCTCCCATATGACTTTTTTCCACTGGGGTTCGTGAAAGCCACCTCTACTACCCTATCTTTTATTTACTATTTTACTTATCAAGTAAAATTTCTTATTCTTTGGTAAGTCTGTAATTGCTTACCGAAAAAGTGTTTACCAAATATATAATCATATTTAGTTTACATAATCTATTTAATATGGGCAATTATTTATGCCTCCATTGTAAAGGCAGGCCATTATCTAGTCACAGTTTCACTTATCGTATGGTCAGCTACTTTATTGTAAAAGGTATATACTCCCTCTGTCCGATTTTTTTTTCACAAGAATGGATATATCTAGATGTGTTTTAATTCTAGATACATCCTTTTTTATCCATTTGTATGATAAGTGATTCCGGGCGGAGGGGGTCTAACTTAAGTAAAGTTACAATAAGCACATACCACAAGGGTTGCAGAAAATAATGGATTTTTATATATCCAATCTCCTGGCAAGGTAATAAAAATAAATGGAAATATGGTTTAACTAAATGGAGCATAAATAATTTTCAGACCAAAAGACCAAGGTGGAAAACCGCGGATGATTTTCAAATAAAAAACAAGTTTTTACTAAGTAAGTTGTTGTTTACTTATTTTAGTGTCTATTGTGGTTGTTCTATCCTTTTAGATGAACTTTTTGTCAAGAAGGGACTCATGTAGGTCAAACGTGTTTCAGTATTTTGTGTAATGAGATGACTTCGAAATAAAGATGATTGTGTGCACCAATCGGTGCAAATAATTATATTAAAAAATACATGCATGTATGTGTGTCTATCGGCTGTCCTCTACTTGCACGATCTTGTAATACTTCTCAAATTGGTATATATAAGTTCTAATGAAGGTACAAGTAGTTCAAGTCATTTGTATGCCCGATCTTGTAATACATATTGGCTGATATGACTTCTTACTAAATTACAGCTACAAGTAGTTCCACTAGGTTAGCATGGTAGGATTAGATAGAGGACAATGAATTCCAAAAGAAGATAAATTCGAAATAAATGCATAGAATTTTCAAATATTTATAATAGTCACATATATAAATGTTCAAGTCATTTTATGCTTATAAACATTCATTTAAGAGGGTAGACTGAACAATCTAGGCAACAGAAAAATGTGAATCAAAATGCACATGTATGTTTTCTTTCTATTTTGTGCTACATTTTGTAGTAAACACTCGATTACCCGATTACAAACCCAGAGAGTAGCTAGTGTATATTATATAGGGCATAAAGTTTTGGCTCTAAGTGCACATGAAACATTTTTTAACAGTAAAATCCAAAAAAAAGCTAGCTAATTCAAAAAATTGTGACTTTTCTTTCAACAAACATGTAGGAGTATTACCGTCGTGCAATTTTGTGTGGATGAATAACAATCGTGGTTCTTCTGTAAAATAATAGAATAAGTGATCTAAAAAGGCAACATGTTTTGTTATATGTTGACAAAACGTTGCCCGTAGGTAGAACACTAAAACACGTTTGTTTCCAAAAAATATATATAATATTTTGATTTTTTTTCTACATTTTTTCTGCATATTTTCTGTCAACAGGGTGTATCTGCACTTGGGAGCACAAATAAGTTTTCACTATTAGCTTGATGAAAACAATACATTTTGGTTAAAGCCTTTTCGTAACCAAGTAAAGTACACACGTAAATGTCATGACGAAGACAGATATTCATATCAAAAAATACATTATGTTTTACACATTTACATCATCTTAATGATACGAGGTTGCAAGTCTGGTTAGCAATCTCAACCTTAGATATTGTTACATGATCTTTAAGATGGCCGTTAATTAATTTATTTGTTATCTATGTATTAAATCCAAGAAAGTTATAATTTTGTATGAAAAGAATTGAGAAAAAACTATACATAAGATTTTCTTTTTCTAATCAATATATTTAAAACAATATTTTATTCATAGTTTAAAAGAATGACTTAAATCTTGTCTAAAATGTCATTTATATGATATGGAGGGAGCAAGTAGTCGTAGGATGTGCACCATAGTGTCACATCACTTCTATGTAGGAGGTGTCATCAAGGATTTTTTATGAAATTGATGGGAGTGAACAAAGAGACATAATGTGGTTGTATAAAATTCTACATTTACACAAGTAAAAAAATTCTTATGTGTATTATGCGCAAGAACAAGTCGCCTCCTTTCCATGGGCACGGTCTAGTTTCATGCTATTTATATCATGTATATGTTAGGAGGTTGCAAACATGAGCACATTCCGTGGATATGGTGTACATTGAATTAAGAACTAAGATGCTAAGTGATATGCATTTTAAGGGCAACCTATATGTACAATAGCCCTTGGGTTTGATGCATTGATATGCATAGAGGTAAAACCAAAATAAAATATTGTTTATCTATACATATATATACTAATATGAAATTAATGACTTGCGGAGAACCAACGCATCTCACCCATTCAACCACGTCTAACCAATGGTCTACGTCGTTCTGATGTTTAGCGATAGCCATGTTTAGAATTAAACAAGTTTAACACCAAAAACATTTAGCACCCTTACCTAATTAATATCATGCCTAATATAAACACCAGCATTAATCAATCAATTATATCCTACCTAATATCAGTGTGCAATCTATGTCTTGCCTAATATTAACATGTAATATAGTTAGTATCTTTTTTAATACTATTAACGTGCATTCCACGTACACAATGACTACTTTACTCACACAAAGTAGGAGATGCATGAATATTCATAGAAGTGATTTGAAAACACTTGCAACAACTATGGTGTGTTACATTATTTCTGTTGCCACATCATATTCTTTGTAATTATGCTACAATGTTTTGCATTCATTTATATTATGTATGAAAACTAAAATGAATTACAACAAGCATGAGAACCAAATACAGATTGGGTACCTAGTGGAAGATTGATGAAACTCTAAGTGTGACATCATGTCTGTCTCACCAAAGTGGATTTTATTGTTTCAGTGGGCAGGGATGTTTCCCATCATTGGTGAGGTAGCTAGCTGTGGGAACTTAGTTAAAACTGAAAGTTCATGACTATGGTATTGAGTACACATTGTGTGTGTGCGTGTGTGTGCGTGCGTGCGTGCGTGCGTGCGTGCGTGCGTGCGTGTGTGTGTGTGTGTGTGCGTGTGATGTATTTAACATTTCTAAGAGATGACATTTAACATTTATGTGTTATCAAATAAAAGTAAGTGTACTCAATTTATTTTAATGTGTTTTCTCATATTATATTTATGCAAGCATAAATTGGTTGCAAGAACAAGTTAGCATAATTGTAGCGGTTGTCTGCTTCTATATATATACTATCTCCGAATGTGAGCATGAATGCAGTGTGTCTTAAATTATAGGTGGTTAGTCCCCGCAAAAAAATAAAAAAAATAAATATTGGTGATTAAGTAAGATTTATAGATATCCTTGTGCACATATCGATCTTAAGGGGGGGGGGGGGGTTGGGGTAGGAATTTGGTCGTTCTGATTCATGTACCATTTTGTATCCAGGTCAGATTTTGTATATGAATATAAGTGGCGGATATCTAATTCGGCTCTCTTGACCATTTTCTACGGTGCGCCAAAATGTTTTTCAATTTGTGCAGAAAACCCAAGTTATGCAACAATATTTTTGGCATTTGTGGACCAATTATCTTATTTTTGTACTAATGAAACACTACTATTCCTCTTGGGATGAAACTTTTCAAGCAAGGTTTGGACAGTAACATAAATGCATACATTTAAAAAAAATATGTTTGCTATTTATTTGCAATTTATTGTTTATCACAGGAGAAAATGCTCCCAGTGCCAAAACGAGAAGTTTCTTCCATCTCGTATATAATACTGACTTAATCTGATTCAATTCAGTGGTATTGTCCGGACTCGGTTTCTGTTGCATGGGTTTTCTTTCCTAATCCTTTTTTTGTTTTTCACCGAGCACTAATAGAGTAGGAATTGTCCGTTGACAGCTATCTGCATTCATGTGTGGCATCTAAATCTATTTATTATTAGACCATGCCCCGCTCGTTGCTGCGGAAACTTGTTAAAAAATATATGGAAAATTTTAGAAAACTAATGTTAATGAAAAAATCATTATAAAAATGTCTTGATTAAATACCTAGAAAAAAAATCGTGCATGAGGGTATGTTTTGCATGAAGAGATTAAGGAAAAAAAGTAACTTACGACTACATGCATGATTTGATGATGTGGCATTGTTGCTTGGAAAAGAAAACTGGATAATGGGTTCTAACTATTTAAGAATAGAAGATTTCCTAGTGAGATCTAACCTCGTTAGGCATGCTATGGAGATCTATATCATTTGTTGTGCCGATGAACCCACCATTTTAGATGATCTATATTTATATTGATAAATCTTGACCATTCGTTTTAATCATTTTAAATACTCCCACCATTTTAATATATAAGGTCTAATGCATATCTCAGGTTTACCTTTGACCACGGCCTAGTAGAGCAATAAGATATAATATGCATATTGCACAAAGCATGCCATCAAATCATATGTGAAAAGTGTTTATAATGATATAATTTGTATGTCATGAATCTCATATATTATTAATTTTATTAATGGTCAAAGGCAACCTCAAAAAATGTATTAGGTCCTATATATTTGAATCGAGGGAGTAACAGATTGGTAGATACTATAATATTCACAAGCCGTGGTATTTGAGGTCTACAACTTATTATATTGTTTGTGCGGTAGTTTAAAAAATACTTTACATTCAAAATAGAGGTATTCTCATACAGTCATACTACTTGCTTATTAGTACCTGTGACAGCGGCAACAACGCATCCACCTGGTACACTATGGTTGCCCGTGGTTCCTGGTGGGCACCGACATGTGAATGAGCCTTCCCTGTTTATACATTCACCGTAGCAATTAGTGGCTGGACGTGAATCCTGGCACTCGTTTATATCTACATATATATACAAGGGATCGATCGATCATCGATCCACGAGAAAAATAGAATTCTCAAAAATAAATTTTCTTTACCTTGGCACCCGTTGGTGAGGTAGGGATTGCCATAGTAACCTTGGCTGCATTGGCACATGTAGCCTCCCCTTCTTTTACCCTTTATGCGTTCGCTGTGGTTGCTCTTGCAGACACTGCCGCTGGAAGGGCCAACAACCTCCCAACTCAACCAAAGGGGAACTTTCATTGTTTCTTCTGACGGGGGCTGACCTGTTTGTAGCAGATCGTTATAGATGGAGCTATCATCGAACCACCTGTTGTCGGCGACGAAAACGCGTAGAGGGAATCGCTCTAGGTCCGCGCTACGTTTCCGACCAAACCATCTGAGCTGCACGGTGTATTTCGACGTGCCGGTGCTGCTGCTGTTGTATAGTACTTCACCCTCCTTGTCGTCGTAACCGTCCACCGTGACGATGTCCGCGCGGCAGCAGCCTGTGCCACCGGAGCATGGCTGGGCCACGCTGCTTTCATCATCGGTTGCATACGGATCCCTGTCTGCTTTGTCGCCGCAGAGCGAGGTGCAGCTGGCCACCGTGTCGTTGCCGCTCTTCACCGTCGCCTGCACATTGCAGCCCGTCAGGATGAGCTCGCTGTGGATATTCTTCATGGTTGACAGCGAGTATGGGCCGTCGCTCCTGAGGCCTCGACTGAACGTCCCGTTGCCGTTGCCATGTGCATCCACATCGACTTTTACGTCACCGTTGTATTGGACCTCTAGGGATGACTGTGCCCTCAGGCTGATATAAATGAGTACTTGAATAGTGCCGTCGGCGTCGAGCAGCAGCCGTGGGCTTGAGCCGGCAGTGTTTTCGCAGGTGAGGTTGAAACCCGGCAGGTAGCAGCTGGCGTCCGCGCCAATGCCGAACGGGTACGGCACCTCCACTTCGCCGCAGGACGTGACGCAGCCCGGCATCCCCATCGGAGGTAGCACCGGGCTCTGTTGGCCTAGAACCGACGCTGAGTACTTTCCGACGACGGTGACGATCGACGGCAAAGACGAACCACTCGCTGAACTCGATGGAGTATTTTACGTCGAGATGTACTGCACCAACATAGTACAACTAGCAAGCTAGCAAGCTGCTTGATCGATCCGAAGCATCCCACGCACGTAGCCGGCGTATAGCAACAGGCTCGTATCGAGCCTGGTTCTTTTGTTTATTGATCTCAACTCTTGGTGCTATTACAACCCAGGGGTACATGGATATTTAAAGGAGATAAGCTAGTCCTAAACTAATCCTAGTCCAATTACAAATCCTATGCTAGGTGATGTTCCGGTTCAACACGAACTCGGACGTCGTGGTTAACTCCAACAATCACCCCCCTATACACGATGTCCTCATTTTACAGCTTGGACGCCGATCCTTCTCCGCATCTCTGTAAACTTCTGTCGTCCCAAAGACTTGGTCAGGATATCTGCAAGCTGATCGTCGGTGCAAACGTAGTTGACTTCAATCTTGCCTTCTTCCACGCACTGTCCTATGTAGTGATACCTTATATCTATGTGCTTACTCCTGTCATGATGCACTGGATTCTTACACAGGGCAATCGCAGACTTGTTGTCAACATTGAGCACCACTCTTTCAGGTTCTTTATCTGTGAGGTCACCGAGTAGCCTATCTAGCCACACACCTTGACCCGCTGCGGTTGCAGCTGCTATATACTCTGCTTCGCAGGACGATAATGCGACCACCTTCTGCTTTTGTGATAGCCAAGTTACTATGCTCCTGCCCAAGAAATATGCCAGACCCGAAGTACTTTTACGGTCATCCACATCTCCTGCCAGGTCGCTATCACTGTAGCCAAGTAGCTCCACCATCTCCTTCTTTTTCTCTCTCAAATAGACACAACCGAAGTTTGTTGTCCCTTTGATGTACCTGAGTATATGTTTGACAGCTGCCCAATGTTCAGTCGTGGGTGCTTCCATGAAGCGACTCACTATGCTAACGGAATAGGCCAAGTCCGGTCGTGTATTCACAAGATACCTTAGGCTTCCGACCACACTTCTATAATCCGTTGCATCAACCGCAGGGGCTTCACTCCTTTTGCTAAGTTTAAGCCGAGGCTCCATTGGAGCATAAGTTGGTTTGCAATCCTCCATGCTACAACTTTCAAGTATCTTCTTTGCATATGCCTCTTGACATATTGTGATCCCGTTCGGCTTTTGTTGTACCTCGATCCCGAGGTAGTATGTCAAGAGCCCTAGATCACTCATCTTGAATAGCTCCTTCATTTGTAGCTTGAATCTTGCAATCTCCTCTTCGTCTGCTCCAGCTATCAAGAGATCATCAACATAGATGCCCACTAAGAGACGATCCTTGCCTTTACCTCACTTGTACATAGCATGATCGAGTGGACTTTTCTCAAAACCAAGAGAAATCAATGTATGGTCAAGCTTGATGTTCCATGCCCGAGGAGCTTGATGTAGCCCGTACAATGCCTTGTGTAGCTTCAACACCTTGTGTTCTTCTCCTTCTTTGATGTACCCCGGTGGTTGCTTCACGTATACTTCTTCTTCCAACTCCCCGTTCAAAAATGCGGATTTTACATTCATGTGATGTAGCCTCCAAGATTCTTGAGCCGCGAGAGCTATAACTAGCCTCACCGATTCCATCCTTGTGACTGGAGCGAACACTTCCTCGAAGTCCACACCTTGCTCTTGCACGAATCCTTTAGCTACGAGCCGAGCTTTATGCTTGACCAAGTTTCCTTCAGCATCCTTCTTGACTTTGTACACCCACTTGAGCCCTATGGATTTGTGACCGTTGGGAAGATCAGCGAGCTCCCATACTTTGTTGTCTCGTATTGATCCCAACTCTTCATCCATAGCACGACGCCAACACTCCTCGGTATTTGCTTCTTCAAATTTCGTCGGTTCCTCGACGCTAAGCAAACATTGTCGTCCTCTTCTTATAACTTTGACAGGATTAATAGTACGAAGTGCTTCCTCCGGATATAAATCCATCACTGGTCGAAGACGAACTGGTGTCGGCGGACGTTCCCTTGTCTCCTGTTCTGTCGAAGACGAGGAATTTTCATCTTGTGGAGTTGCCAAACTCCTATTTTCTGGCGATTCAGGTTCTCTTCCAGGCGCAGCTCCCAAGCTGCTCCCCTGTGGTACGCAGTCACTTGGTCGAGCGCTTCGAGCATTGCTTGGTGTGTTGCACGAGCCATCGCACGCATCGTCTGCCGCGTCCTGCTGCGTGCCTTCGCGCGCCTCTATCCCTGCTTTATCTGGCGCGTTCGGCTGCGCTCCGTTGTCCAGAGAATCACTCGGCGTCGTTGTAGTCTCCGGTTGATTATCGGCATGCTCGTATTCGTTGTAAACAACGTGAAAGATTTCATCAGAGATCGGGTATACCGGCTCAGTAGAGTTCCAATTCCATGACCTTGCTTCTTCAAAGACCACGTCACGAGTCACAACCACCTTATTGGTAGAGGGGTTGCACGCACGGTACGCCTTCGAGCCTGCTTCATAGCCAACCAATATCATTGGAGTACTCCGATCCGCCAACTTACTTGTATGCCCGGCCACCGTCTTCACATGCGCCACACACCCGAAAGTACGAAAATGATCAACCGCGGGCTTATGTCCATACCATGCTTCGTACGGCGTTATCCCAACCACACTCTTGGTTGGAGCCCGGTTCAGCAAATAAACGGCCGTATTGACCGCCTCACCCCAAAACTTGCCCGGGACCCCTTTGCTCTTCATCATGCTTCGTGCCATCGCCACCACGGTTTGATTCCTCCGTTCCACAACACCGTTTTGCTGCGGTGAATATGGCGCCGTAAGATACCGCTTGATCCCATGTGCTTCGCAAAATTCTGTGAATTCACGAGACTTGAACTCAGCCCCCCGATCGGTACGGAGGGCCTTCAGCTTGGCTTCGGATTCTACCTCGGCCGCCATCTTTACTTTCCTGAAGGCTTGCAAAGCTTGGTCCTTCGTCTTCAACAACACAATCCACATGTATCTGCTGAAGTCGTCGACGATGAGTAAGAAGTATTTGTTCCCAGCTGGGGTAGCCGGTGTAATGGGTCCGCACAAGTCTCCATGGACCAACTCAAGAGCTTTACTTGCTCTAAAGTTTCCCTCTCTCGGGAACGAGGCCCGTCTTTGTTTCCCAACAAGGCAACCGTCGCACACTTGCTCAACATGATCAATGCACGGTAGGCCACGTACCATCTCCTTTTGTCCAAGTTGCCGAAGAGCCTGGAAATTTAGATGACCGTAGCGCGCGTGCCACTTCCATGCCGAGTCCTCCATGCTTGACAAGAGACTTACTGGATCCACACGATCCAAGTTGAGGACGTAGAGTCTGTTTGGCGACCTCTGCACCTTCATGATCAACATCCTCTGACGGTCATACCCCCATAGATAGCCATCTTCGAGCACAATCTTGCAACCATGCTCCTCGAGCTGGCCAAGACTTATGATGTTGCTCTTTAGCTTGGGAATATAGTACACATCTGTGAGTACCTTGTGACCGCCATTCTTCAGCTCAAACAGGACAGTACCTCGCCCTGTGATGTCAACGGTCCGCCCGTCACCGAACCGAACCGTGCCTCCAACCGAGAGATTTAGCTCAGAAAACTGGTCCTTGTCACCGGTCATGTGGTTGCTTGCTCCCGTGTCGAGGTACCACACGTGCCTCACCGTGTTCACCCTCTTCTTGTCATGAAGGTAAACCTTCTCTTCGTCGAGCGTGACAACCTCGGTAGCCGGTGCCTTCGGAGCTGGACCATCCTCGTCCATAAGCTCGCATACTTCGACCATGAGCATCATATCGCTATCATCGCCTCCCTTGGCCATGAGAGCTTTTTTCCTTCGGTGGACTCTTGCAATCAGACTTGAAGTGACCGAGGATTCCACAATTGTGACACCTTACTTTTTTTATGTCAAAATTTCTCCTTGGTTTTCTAGCATTTTCTTCCTGTCCAGCGAGGTCCTTTTTCGCCGGGCTTTGCTTCTGCTTTGCTTTACTACCGCTGTGGATCCACCTTGCTTTCCTTTCGACAGGGCCATCCATTGCGCCATTGTAAGCATGAGATGCTCACTCTCCTTCGAATCGCCGAAGCTGAGACGAATTCTCTCGTCGTCGGCCTTGAACCTTCCGACGAGATCCTCGACCGTGAGAGTGTTCAGGTCAAGACATTGCTCGATCGATGTGACGATTTGGATGTAGCGTGCCGGCGCGGCGCGCAAAAATCGTCGGACGATCGCAACTTCTTCTAGAGTTGAACCATAGCCGCGTATGCCGTTGACGAGGGTCTTGAGACGGGAGGCAAACTGATCAACCGTCTCGCTTTCCTCCATCTTCAGGCACTCGTAGCTTCTCATGAGGGACTGAAGGTGTGCTTCCTTGACACGGTCATGACCCTGGTGCAGGATCTTGATGGTCTCCCATGCCTCCTTCGCCGTTTTCTTTCCGACGAGGTGTTGCAGCACATCCTTCGGCATGGCGGAGTAGATCGCCGTTAACGCCTGACGATCCGTCCGGTACTTTGCCGTGCCCTTCGCGTACTCGGCGCCGCCGGGATCGACAGCTTCCCAGAATTCCGCTCCCTCCATCGCGACCTCCATGTTCATCGCCCATAGTGCGTAGTCCTCTCGATCCAGCCGGGGAATTGCGACCCCCCAACCATCGGCATCGGTGCTCTAGCTCCCGCCACAATGATCTCCTTGCCCGGGTTTGACATGATCCTTCGATTGCTTTCCGAAGATCACGTCAATAAACCAAGCTCTGATACCAATTGTTGGCCTAGAACCGACGCCGAGTACTTTCCGGCGACGGTGACGATCAACGACGAAGACGAACCACTGACTGAACTCGACGGAGTATTTTACGTCGAGATGTACTGCACCAACATAGTACAGCTAGCAAGCTAGCAAGCTGCTTGATCGATCCGAAGCATCCCACGCACGTAGCCGGCGTATAGCAACAGGCTCGCGAGCCTGGTTCTTTTGTTTATTGATCTCAACTCTTGGTGCTATTACAACCCAGGGGTACATGGATATTTAAAGGAGATAAGCTAGTCCTAAACTAGTCCTAGTCCAATTACAAATCCTATGCTAGGTGATGTTCCGGTTCAACACGAACTCGAACGCCGTCGTTAACTCCAACAGGCTCGGATCACCCGCTGCTGCTACTGACCCTCTGGTGAAAGTGAACACCGGCACTAGTATCAGTGCCGCTGCCGCTATAGCTACTGCGGAGATGGTTATTTGCGCCATTGGAATGGATGGATGGATGCTTGAACGGTGGATCGAGCCCTATAAAAGCTTGCTAGCCTGTACCTTGCTACATGTAAATCCATGCCGGCGCCAGTTTTCCTCAGTACGTGGCTACTAACACGGATCCACCAGTTTCACGCTGAGAAGTTGCGACCACCAGCGAGGATGCCTGCCAAAGTCGGTCAAGTCAACCGATTCCCTGCAGCTTGACGCCGAACTTCAAAGGACTGGTGTCTCCTTCAAAACCTGTCCGATTCTGCCTTGCGAGGAAATGATAAGATGCCAAGACATTTTTGTCCAGCCATAGAAATACACGTGTATAAGAATGCTTTCACAATTTCCACCGACAGCCGGAACTCCCATCAAAAAATGTTACACGGCTCGTCTCAGTCTTAAGGGCTATCATTGTGTTCTTGGCCATCGTCCCATGTCACTCGCACTCGATTTGGCCTTAGTTTTGATTTTTAGACTGGCATGAGCTCGTGGCTTGGCCAGTCTGCATCCACAAAAGCATTCATGTTCAGACGTGAAAAACAAACCGGAACCAAATTGTGTACCTGCTGTGCGTGCATGCAAATGAGTTCGGGTTTAGCATTTAGGGTTTAGGATCAAAACGCCCAAGAAGTTTTCGCTTTGATTTTTTTTGGATTACAATGCCAGCTTTATGCAAATCATGGAGGTTGCATGGATAGCATTTTGCCAATTCTGCACGTCATTCTTCATCCCGACATGACTCAAGATAGTCGTGTTTTCTACCACAAGAATCGGATCTACGGGCTATGCTAAAAAGGACAGTCAGTCTGATTTGCAGTGGGCCAGGAAAAAAATGTGCATGGATTAAGAACCTGAAAAAAGGGGAAAATGACACCAAGTATTTTCACCTAAGGGTCAATGGAAGAAGCAGTAAGAACTTCATTCATAGACCCAAAGTTGGTTCAGGTTGGGTATCCCCTCAAGCGGAAAAAGAAAAAAGTTGCACATGATCATTTTTCTAAGATTACAAAGGGGCCAACACGGACTCGAGATTTAATTAGGAGGCTCTTCAATTCAATGAAGGACTAGACTACGTAGCGACGCCGCACGTTAGTCCTGCCGTGCTGCGGCTCTAGGAAGCCCATCATACATGCGTGAGAACTGTATGCATGCATGCGGTAGTAGTCGGTCTAAACAAAAAAACATTATTTACGATTATGCATGCATGTCGCTATCGCGGGTTATTAAAAAGATGGATTCAACAGCGTCTCACATGCACACGCACCTAAAAATAGACGTAAGGGTTCTCTCCAATGCTTGAAATTTTAAAAAAATATATCTTTAAAAACGTTAATTCAATCAATGATCTGTTTTCACCGTTGGCTTTGTCACGACAAGACCTTCGAAACTAGATCCCATGTCGATATGTTTCGACAAATTTTTTTCCTTCCATAATTGCCACATTGTTCCACTCACTTGCTATATTATTAACCACTTACTTCCCCAATAGAAATAACTTAATTTCCATATTTTTTATGTCGTTTCGTG
This sequence comes from Hordeum vulgare subsp. vulgare, assembly GCF_904849725.1. Classification (NCBI taxonomy): domain Eukaryota; kingdom Viridiplantae; phylum Streptophyta; class Magnoliopsida; order Poales; family Poaceae; genus Hordeum; species Hordeum vulgare. Next base: position 26,081,086 of record NC_058523.1, on the reverse strand, counting down.
CAAAGATTGTCGATGCTTATAAATGCAGTCCCCAAAATGTTTTGATGTTCTTGTCATTTTTATTCTACTAAGTTCTCATGTGGTCTCATAAAGCTTGTAGGTGCTTATAAAATCACAGTTGCCACATATATTTTTTATGCTTGTCATTTTAATCCTACATCGTTATCATATTGTCTCATACAATATGACAAGTTGTAAATATACCAAAATGTAGTCCCCAAAATGTCATTATCATATTGTCTCATATTGTGTCATACAATATGACAAGTATGAGACAATACGATAACGATGTAGGATTACAAAAACTTTTCATATTTACACTGACTGACAAGCACATCAAAACATTTTGGGGACTGTATTTAAACATTGTGCTTGACATGTTGTTCGTTGTGTTTGCCAATTTAAAATATATCAACTTGTCAGACATTGTAAATATGACAAGTTGGTATATTTTAAATTGGCAAATACAACCAACAACATGCTTTTATATCAGTATAATGGAATTTGTTACAAGGCTTTTGTATGAAACAACATTAAAAAGTGACAATCAAGTTATTTTTTCGAGGCAAGTAAGTGGTTAATAATATGACAAGTGGGTCAAAAAATGTGGCAAGTATGAGTGAAAAAAATAGTTGACGAAACATATCGACAAGGGACCTAGTTTCGAAGAACTCGTCGCGAGAAAGCCAATGATGAAAACGGATCATCGATTGGATTAACGGTTTTGTAAATAAAACTTTTTGAATTTCAAACATCAAAAAAAATTGCACGTTATCTGTAGCATGTAAAACTCTTTCTCTTCCTTAATCTAACGGTCTCACATGATATGCTTAGATTAAAGGATCGGTCTACCCATCACACGGTAAAGTAGCTGTGGGCATGCTTCCAATTAGATTTTCCATTCAATCAATGTGATATGTCCAGCCTCGCAGAAAATTTCACGAACAACGAGGTCCTAACGTCCATCTCATGGGTGACAAGGCTCTAGTCCCTGACGGTTTCATGGGGGCTTTCTTTGAATCTTGTTGGGAAGCCATTAAGAAGGATACGATTAATGTGGTGAACTGCTTCTCAAATCTCTGTACTACAAATTGGTTTTGGTTGTACTTAGCTAACATAGTGTATATGAATGCATGCCTTCACAATTTTACCGACAGCCGGAACTTCCGTTAAATAATGTTAACGCAGCTCGGCTTAGTATTAAGAGCAACTTCAATGGAATGATCCATTTCATCCTTCGCCGTTTGTTTGGGTCTGTGCGGACAGAAAAGGCAACCCAATGCGCCGATTCAAACGGACGCGCGTCCGGTTTTCGTCCACGGGCGCTTCATTCCCGATTCATTTTTGAACCGGATTTGCGTCGGCACGGACACGCGATGAACGCGCGCACGCTCGCCTTCTCCTCCAATGTGCCAGCTGGTCGGAGGCACATTAGCCTCCCCCATCCATCCGGGTCCGGGGAAAAAGAAGGCGAGCGTGCGCGTGTCTGTCGCGTGTTCGCGCCGGCGCAAATCCGGCTTAAAAATGGGTCGGGAATGAATCGTTCGCGGACGAAAACCGGACACGCGTCCGTTTGGGTCTACGCGTTGGGTCTTCATTTGTGTCCACGTCAACCCAAACGGATGGCTGGAGACGAAATGGATCGTTCCATTGAAGTTGCTCTAAGGGCCGTCATTGTGTTTTTGGCCTGTCTTCCATGTCACTCGCACGCGATTTGTCCTTGGTTTGGCTTTTAGACTGACATGAGCTCGTGAGTTTGCTAGTCAACTTGTAGAAAAGCATTCACGTTCAGACGTGAAAAATAGACCCGAATCAAATGTCGTGTTGTGCATGCATGCAAATGAGGTAGGGTTTAAGACAAAAACACCCAAGAAGTTTCGGCTTTGAATTTTTATGGATTACAACGCCCAGCTTTATGCATGTCGTCCAAGATGCATGGACATCCCCGTCGGAACATGTCTGGTCAAATTTTATTGCACAAGCTTCAATGTTGCAGCAAGTGATTATGCTCCAACACAAAAGTTCAACTACACATGGCCCAACATGTCATTCTTTATCTTGACATGGCTCAAAAGAGTCGTGTTTTCTTCCATAAGAATCGGATTTACGAGCTAGGCTAAAAAGAAGAGTTATTAGCCAGGCCGCTTTGGAGCGGGCCAAGAAAATATGACGTGCAAGGGTCGAGAAACTTAAAGAAGGGTACACTGGAACCAAGTATCTTTATTCTAATGGTCAATGCGAGAAGTGAGAAGAACTTCATTCATAGAATCAAAGTTGGTCTAGGTTGGGTAACCTCTCATGGGGGAGAAGAAAAAAAAACTGCGCGTTATCACTTCTCCGTGATTCTTCACAAGGGCCAAACACAGACTCGGGACTTTAATTGGGAAGCTTTTCAATTGAATGAATGCGATCTGTTCAGCTTTAAGAAAACCTTCACAAAGGACGAGGTCATTTAAAAAAAAAAGAAGGATTACTCTCGACATCTACATTTGGACGATGCATGCGGCCATCTCTCACATCCTAGGCGGCAACAGGCCTGATGATTAATGGGGATTTATTTAAATCTTGTTAGCCAATATTAAAAAGGATACGATCAATGCAGCGAACTTCTCAAATCTCTATGCTTCTCAAATCTCATGTTGGACTCAGCTAAAAGCATCTCTAGCCGGAACATGCAACTCCGGCCCCTTGCACGCCCGCGGACAAGGCCGATCAGTGACCGGGTGTATTCATTTTAAACCCTTATTTTTTCGTCCGCGTAACCGCATTTTTCATATTTTTTCTTGTATGTCCAGTCACTTGCATGTGATTGGTGAAGAAAAAGAAAAAAAAGAAAAGAAAGAAAAAGTGGTTCGGGATGCGGTCCCATCCTACATGATGGACTGACTGGACGTATCCGGCACCTCCGTGAGCCCTTATATTATTTTCATATTTTAGATGGATATGATGGGTGTGGGTTAGTCCGGACATTCAAGATGAGTACGGGAAATCCAGTTGGATGGAATTTTTGTGACTGATGCCTGGACCAGTAGATATTGTGAGTACGTGCGTACGAACCAAGCAGGTTCACGTGGAGAAGATGCAACCCCACAGCGATCCCTGCGGAGAGTCGACTAAAAATCAATCGATTCCAATGGCAGCTGCTCGCTCGCGGGTCCCATGATGGCCGGGCCGGACTTTTTTTTTAACGAAACAAAAGATTAACCATTTTTATTAATTAAAAAGAAGAGAATTGTTTGGTTAATCTATACTTACTAATAAAGGAGCAAACATACTTTTCCGCAAAAAAAAATCCGCTGAACTTAATTTAATGACTAGGTTTAACTTATTTTTTTCTGTGTGCACTTAGTGATTTGCCTTGACTGACCATACTTCACCCCATAGAAGATTTTTTATTTTGTCTCCCGTAGGTACGGTCAACACGTGTTCACCCACAATACGACGTTCCCCTGTGTCAAGCAGACGCCTGACAGTCAGAAGGATGCCTACTACGCCCTCCATCACATGCGGGCGATCATACGGGACAATAATCACGTTCGGCTACCAAATAATCTTAAAGATTGGGCCGCACGCTTGTCGGCAATCCAGGACGCGGACATCAGACAAGAATTCTTTCGCATCCAGTCGGAGTTTACGGAAATCATCCATCAAGATGTCCTTCGTACCTCGGGGCAGTTCTACCTCAGATTTCAACCGTCCAATAGTGAGATATAAACAACGCTACAAATGCAGACTCATAACAACCGCGATTTCATGACCATCACGAAAGACGGCGGCTTCATCCACGTTCCGTGAATTGGTAGTAATTCATGTTGTAATATTAAACTTTAATGAACTTGTATGTCTCTTTGGTTTGGACAGTCGTTCAACTTATATGTAATCGATGCTATTTATTAATAGGACCATGAATCATGTTGTTATAGTTGAAATATTAAACTTTAATGAACTTGTATGTCTCTGTGAATTGCTACTAACGTTTTGTTTGGCTAGTGCATAGAGATACCGTCGTATGTCGTGTACAAGGGTAAGGTTTCCGGAGTCTACGACGACTGGGGGAAATGTCGGAGACAGGTTCACCGTTTCAGCGGTAACAGTTACAAAGGGTAAACCACTAGGGCGGAGGCAGAAGTTAGATACGCGCGCTATCTAGCGGGAGAGAGGAGGGAGCGTTGGAGGAACCGGATGAAGACTAGTTTCATCGCGATTATGCTCATCGTGATGACCGCAGCTCTCTTCTATGTGATGGTAGTTTAGATGATCGATATCGACTTGTAATGTGAAGACAAACTCGCTACTCGCGGTCTCGAGACTTGTAGTGTTCTAACTTTGTTCGGTATTATAAATTCGGAGACTAATATGATGAATTGTATTTGAAGACTAATCTTCTATTGTATTCGATAAATTTGTTGTTTATATGTTGTGCTCTCTATATTCTGTGCAGTAATATGTTTTATAACCTTTGCAAATATCAGAAAAGAAAAAAAATAATACCTAATATTCATACTAGTGGCGCACCACTCAGCACTTTAGTGGCGCACTGCAAAAAGCACACTAGTAGCGCATCGTGAACTAGTGCGCCATTAGTAAGCCAGATACTAATGACACACCATGAGCTATACTAATGACACACTAGGAGGCATACTAATGGCGCACCATGAGCTATACTAATGGCGCACTGCCAGATACTAATGGCGCACCTGTGGTGGGCCATTAGCAAAAAATTCTAATGACGTGATACTAGTGGCGCACCTGTAGTGCACCACTAGTAGCCAAAACAGGTGCGCCACTAGCAGGCCTTTTCCTAGTAGTGTGATGGCCATTTGACCACATGCATTTTGGAAAATTAATTTTTGCAAAGCATTTAGATACATGAAGAACACACAAATTGAATAAAATGTAATCTATAATTAATATCACAAATGATGAGGCGGATGGATGAAAGAAACATTAAACTAATATAATCCTGAATGGAAAATTCTAGAGGAGATATTTAGAAAGCATCGGAATATTATTTGTGCTTTAGTTATCTAACTACATAATGTCGACAAAACATAGATGAATACACCGACAACAATGTGCGCCTTCAAAATTTTCTAACATTATTATTACCAAAAATTATTTTAATGTTCAAGTAAAATATAAGTTTTATTTCCCATCCGTATTGTTTGTTGTGAGGTTATTACTTATAATTTTGTCCAAGCACATAAATAAAACAGATAGTCATCAAAATTGTCTGCCCAAAGGGCGAGTCAAAATCTAAAAGGGCATCTTTGTACAAATAAATAAGATCTAGTCACGCAAATGCACGGGACACACTGCTAGTTCCTAGTTGATTCTCCAAATCTATAGTATGATGTGTTGACATCGTGGGTGTGAAGCCAGTGAGGTAGCTCACAAACTGGCCTAGTTTCTTGTGACGCTAGTGAAGCAGTGATGTCGAAGACAAAATATCGTCGCGCAAGCATACCATGACAAAGGATTGCGAGAGGAGTCCTTACATAGTTTTTCCGATTTCACTTCCTTTTATGTTTCTATTTTCTTTTCTCTTCATAGTGTTTTGGGGGTTTTATAACAATAGGGGCTTCTACATCCCAACTTTAATATTTAAAGAGAGGCAACAACCAGAAAAGTATCGTTACACAATGCTTGATCGCAAATTGTGTGTAACTACGATAGACAAAACTATAGTAACACGAGTCCCAGATAGCTAGGGATAATAACATAGCAACCCAAAAGGAAACATCAAGCAACCTATTTTCTAGATCTCCCTAGCTAAGGTCAAACGAAGTCCCTAAGTAGAGGCGACGCATTTTATTCGCGAGTCGCCGCTGGAGGGTTCCAAAACCAGGCTACCATAGATCTAAGTAGAAGTGCACCTTGAGCATCGGCGTAAAGTATCTTCCATTGATGAAGCAGCGAGCTCACTCGATCCATGACACACTTTAGACTTCATCCAAGCCCTTCCCTGGAAAACAAAGTCATTTCGTATGGTCCATAAGCTCCAAAAGCTAGCAGTCAAAACAAGGTTAATCAGAACAGCATTTTTCTTTTCTTTCCATTGTTAAGAAAGATCCTCCAGGAGATTGGAACATGAATGTCCAAAACCTCAGCCATGATCTCTCCCACACATTAGAAACAACAACACAACAAAAAATAGACGATGAACAAATCGTCTTCCATTACAAAACAGACAAATAGGTTCTTCACATGGTGACATTTGGACAAGTTTGCACGACTTAAAACTTTGTTGTTAAAAATCTACCACAAGAAGGCATGTAAATTAGGGGGAGTGCTGATTTTATAATGCAAAAAGAACCCCAAGGGTGTGTCATATCCCTCCAAAGTTAATCATATTATGTAAGGTATTAACCGTGTAAATCCTGGATGATTTAGGCCACCAAACATGGTAGTCTTTATCAGTAGGCAAAACCAACCTGCCAACCAAATAAACTACCCGCAGCAGGCACATAGTTGAGCATACACACACATGCTAATGGTGAGCTTCAAACCCATCCCATCCAAAACATGTGCAATTGAGCAACCTTGTTTTTTGGAAATCCATAAAAGATTCCAAAACAAAACCTTCAACAAGCAATTACCATCCAAACGTCATGCCAGAAAGCAACATTACTCTCACTACCAACTTTTCAAAAGTAAAAAAGGTTAGTAGCATACAATTCCCAAATAAGTCGTTTCCAAGAGGAACCATTATAATGGTTGGTCAATAAAAGATAGGGAAACTGTTGTTGTACTTGAAATCTAACAACTTTTCCAGTCACTAGGTTGATCATCAAAATATCTTTTACCTAGGAAGCCAACAGGGCAAGGTTATAATCCCTAAGATTAGGAATACCCATACCACCAAAAACGTTTTCTTCGACATAAGCCCCCAGTTTGCAAGATGGTACTTATGAACATCCCCCAAATTATCCCAAGAAAAATGGGGCATTTGAGAAGTAATATCATTACTAGCCCTCTTAGGAAACTTAATCATGGCCATAAGATAAGCACGAATAGTAGCAATGAAGTTATTAAGAAAAAATAATTTTCCTCTATAAGACATATTCCTACCAAGCGGTCCAGCGATGTTCACTATAATCCTGTCAACCTCAGACCGGATATCTTCTCTCCTAAGATTCCTATAATGCAAAGGGTTCCCCATATACCTAAAACGCAGTGCCAATTTTGAAACAAAAAATTTGGACTAAAGAGTTAGCCAAATCCCCATCCACATTAACAGTATGCAAATACCTTTTATGTAAATTAATTTCATGTGGGAGAGCTTTTCAAAATAGGACACAATGCACTTCTAGAGTACACAATAGAAGGCTCAAACAAAATTACCGTGTCACCAACATACTGCAAACTAACCACATCTCAAGGAATCACATTAGGTAGAAGACCGACAATTAAATTGTTCATGGCTACCTTTTCATAAGCATCTTAATTAAAGAACACATTAGCAACTAATTTGAAAAAACAAGGGAGATAAGGGATCACCTTGTTTTAGACCCTTGCACCCCACCAAATAAGTACCGTTAGTCTCAATATCTAAGACAAAAGGAGCTTTGGCAAAAGGGTACTAAAGAACTAGCTAATCCACTTGCTACCGAAGGATGTAGAACCGCTCAAAAAAAATTAAGCATGTAGAAGAAAGAATTTCAAAAGGAAATGCTCACCTAACACTATCATAAGCTTTCTCTTAATCTAACTTCAAGAAAAGAGCACTAGATACTAGAACTATGGTTTCATGAATCACTTCATGGGACATAACCACACTTCCAAAAATAAATCTCCCTTGAAAAAAAAATCATTTGAATAGGATAAATGAAGAATGGCTTTAGTGAAAATGTTGATAGAACAGTTGCTAAGACTAACAGGATGGAATTTTATTATTTCTTTTGCATCAGCTCTTTCGGAATTAGAGTGATAATGGGAAATTTTGGAAGATACAGGTTAAGAGTGTTAGCTTCAAGTCTTGCGTGACAGACAGCAAATCGGTCTTAATAAGATCGCAATTTTTTTGGTAAAACAAAAATATACACCTTGAGGACTAAGTGCACCATGTGCATATGATACCATCATGGCATTTTTAATCTCCTCATCATGAAAAGGTTTTTGACAACGTAAATTTTCCTCATCAGTAATAGTCTCACCCTCACTCCAAAAGTTTTGCCCTTACTAAATATCATGTTTAGGCTCAAATCCATAAAAAAAGAGGTACCAACACCCAACTTGTCACTCGTAGAGAAAACATGATCGTGTTACCCCCACACGGGTGGATAAATGATTTTTCATGTGCCTCTGGTTTGCAAGAGAATTAAAATAATCATTATTCCTATCACCTCCCAAAAAAAATCTATCCCTGGATCCTTGCCACCAAGAAGTTTCCTTCATCTTCCATATGTCCAATTTTTTCTTAATTTCTTTCACTCTATTAGTCTCAGTATCTCACATTAAAAAAAAATTACATCCGAGATATCATACTCAATGAGTGATTTGGGTTCAAGTCTCCACGGCTTTAAGGCTAGTGGAGTGGATGTACAACCCGGCCAACTAGGTTCAAGTCCCCACGGTCACAAATTTGAGTTCTTATTATTTAAAAAAAACTCGTTGTGGGGTTTCCCTTACAGTTTTCTTTAAAAAAAAGAGTGATTTCTTCTTTTTATTTACACGCTTTCTAGGAAGTCATGTTATGTTTGCCAGCAGAGGTACTCTATAATAAATGTTTGTAGAAGTATATGTTTGTAGATATTTTTTGTCATAAATATAGCAATAAGATCATTTTTAGGTCAATCTAACAGTAATATTTTAACTGATGAAAATTAATAGTATTTTGTATTAACATTGAAAGCCAGAAAAGCTTAGACGCTGGCTAGCTGTCGTAATGCTATCTACTTCCTATCTTATAGTTGATCTATCTACACTTCACTAAGAAACTTCGATACGGAACAACGAAAATGTTTACAGCATACTAATATATGAGCAGGAGCAATCTATCGATAGAGAATACCTGACTGCTGCATTGATCGATATAGGTCGGGAAAATTAAAGCTGCAGCATTTGTTGCTCACCTCTGACGTATTTGGAGCGGACATCTGGAGAAAAACAAATGGTGGAATTCAGGAAGTTACATGTACAGTACGTGGTAGTGTTATTACCGATAGATATTGTGCAACAATCGTTGGAACGTACCTTTGCATCCACGGGCGACGTATGGGTTGCCCTCGTAGTCTTTCTTGCATTGGCACGTATATCCTCTGTTCCCACGTTTGCACTGACTGTGATTGCTCTTGCAGATCTGGTCACGTGGTGCTGCCTGATCGCCGCCCTCGCAGTCTGGATGTGAGCTCACGTTGCCTGATGACGAGCCATTATGCGGCAGCAAAACCTCCCACTGGAGAAGTACGGGAACCTTTATAGCATCTGCCAACGTCTGATTCTTCGGAAAATCAAGCTCCCGCATCAGTTTGCCGGTGACACCCAGCGGATCGAACCATCCCTCCTCTGCGACGAACGCATAGACAGGCAACCGTATTTGAGAGTTGGTGTTGATCCATCTGAAGTCCAATTTCTTTGGCATTCCGTCCATGGCCTCAGAGATGCGCGCCTTGCAGCATCCGATACCATCGCAGTATTTGCTCCCGACGCCGCTGTTTCCACCATGTATGCCATTTCTTGACAACCCCTGGCCCCAGACACCACCGGTGTCATTGTAGTAGCAAAAGGAGGCGCAGCCACTGATAATGGCTGGGTTGTTGTGCCCCACTAGTGTTGCATGCGCGTTGCACCCCGTGAGGACGAGCTCATTGCTTGTGGACAGCGAGTAGGGCACCTCTTCACCCAAAAAAGAAGGGAAAGCATCCCAAAATTCAGTGGCCAGTGAAGGTGACAACATTACGTGGGGACTAAGGTTGTTGGTCCGGATAACACGCATCGTGGAGTTGAGAAGGGAGATATTGACCACCTGGTACTGGCCATTATCGAGGAGTAGCAACGGGGAGTCATTGGTCTTGTCACAGACGAGGCCGAACCCTGCCGAGTAGCAATTGGACGGACCAATGCCGAATGGATATGGTACCTCCACGTCCCCGCACCACCTCATGCAGCTATCTGTTTCAGATGTAAACATGGGTGTGATGAATATGTTGAGCCATACTAGGAAACTACTGTGGTGTAAGGTCAAAAATAGACCAAATAAATCTTATTCCCCACGTAATCTTAGACCAAATAAATCTTATATTGCACTATGTAAAAGATATTTCAAGATACAAAAACGCATAACTTTCAAACTAATCGGCCAAATCCAAATCCGTTTTCATTCATTGAGACAAGATCTTTAAAATCCCATATGGGCATGTTCGAGTAAATATTTTCTGAAAAACAACTTTCTCCCGGAAAAGCAAACTGTTGTATGAACTTGTTTTTCGAGCACATGTCACGAAATTAATTTTCGATTGAGTAAAACTAGATGTCACATGGTTTCGTTGCAAATTTTTAATGTTTCTCGTCATGAGACATTCAAAACAAGATTTGGCATAGACATTTCCATGTGGATATATTTGATTTGAGTAAAACTAGGTGCCAAATGGTTTTCTTCCAAAAAGAATAATGCTTCTCATCGTCAAACATTCAAAAATGGATTTCACATGGACATGTTCTGATGGATATAATCGTGAAGCTACTTATCATCACAAAAGCACGAGTTTAGCACAAACCTTTTAATTAAGAGTTTGCTCACAAACTGATAGGTAGATCATTTCACACACAAAAAACTGATACGTAGAATGTATATTATGAATTGTATGTCATAATAAAAATTTACACGGTTTCTAGAAAATATTTTATAATGACCTCATTCTTTTTTTATTACCGATTTTCTTGTTTTTTATTAAAACTATGAAAATCGTGTATACATTTTAAGAGTTTGCTCATGTTTTTTCAAATAGCATTAGTGTGGCTAAAAACCTATAATATCAATTTGTCTTTTTTATTAATTGGTTTCGAAAAAAAGAAATATGTCCTACAAAGTACAAAAAAGCAACTCAAATGATATCCAAGCAACAACTTTTTTTAGAAACATGCTTTTCATCACCGACTAATTCGTAACAAATGATTTACATATCATTGTGGTAGAAAATCGGTCTGAGTTAGATAGGTATATGTGTGCCACTAAACTTGCTTTTTCATGACTCAAAGTTGGTTTTTGGAAATATTTATTAGAATAGGGACGTATGGGATCTAGTTTGTAAGATTTTTCCACGAGAACAGTGTGGTGAAAGTGGATTTCGATTTACTCACTCGGTTTATCAACAAACAATTTTTTAAGTTCAAAATAATTTTGCATGTCGTTAGGGTCATCTATTTTGTCTATATCTCTACTCCTAGTTGGGGGAGTTGGTAGGTGAAATGGTCGCTTCGCAACCCCCCCCCCCCCCCCCCCAAATGATTTTTCAATGCAAATACCACCCCAATCTTATCTTTATTACCCATTTTTCTTGCCACACCAATCGATTGTAACTAAGAAAGCATGTAATCTTAATGTATGAAAACTTTCCATCTTGGCACAAGTTATTTAGTAATGAATTTATGGAAAATAATCAATCATGACAAATCTCTAATCAATATTTAAAGACCAAATCTACATTAATAAACCTTATCATATGTCATTCCATTGCATTAATTAAACTTTCTATTCCGCAGCCAAGGTCATGTCCGACACGTTTATAGCGATGAGGTCACCACCCACACGATGTAGGAGGAGCTCACACAGGTCACCGTACTAGAGGTTAACATTTGAGAAAGCACATGCTTTCCTACACCCCCTTATCTTGCCATTCATTTCTGCCTCGCGATTCATGCAAGCACCATTTCTCTTTTTTGTTTCTTCCAAATGAAACAACAAATGAACTTCAAACTTTGGAGGACAAAGAGAGATTCTAACTTTAATGTGGGAAAAAACTTTCAGATTTTTTGGTGAAACATAAATACTGAAAATAATATTTTTTACTCAAAAAAAAAATCACATTTTGTATATTTATGTTGGACCAAAAAATCTGAAAGTTTCTTTCCACATTCTAGTTACAATGTTTTGATGTCTTGCAAAGTTTGAAGTTCATATGTTGTCTTATTTGGAAGAAACAAAACAAAGAAAATCTGGTGTAGTAAGTTAGTTGTATAGCACGGATCACAAAGCAATATTGAAGGATAGGAATAAGGGTGTCCGAAATCCCGTTCTTTATGAATCCACGTTCCCGTACTAGAGGCTTCAATGGCCTCCTGTACACCGGCAAGCAGCGTCCTACCATCCTCGCACAACACTGTTTCCTTCGCAACAGGCCCGTCTGGCCAAATTGGCCTACCGCACAGGGCCCCTGAAATTTTGGGGCCCCCAGTCGAAGCACAAAGGATACGCCTGCCCTGCCCTCCCCTCTCGTGATTGATTTTTTTTTTATTTGCCATGAATTTTTATGTTGCTGAATGTGCATAACGCACATACCCTCTGGCGACTGATTTGAAGCCTGTATACATGCACACACAATCCATTCCAAGGCCCCTACAGCGATCGATTAGATTATAGCCTACACATGCAGGAAGAGGCCGGGACTACTATTAGAGATCCATTTGATACGTTTACTCAGCCGAAAGATCGATTAGGGCATGTACAATGATATCCAGTCAGCTGTCTGTAATATAAGCCACGTACGAATTTGGATGACGTGTGGAAGAGAGAGAATAAAAAACAAGATAGCCTGTCTGCTAAAATACAGACGGTCTAATTCCATGAGAATCGCTGCCTACCGACGGCCTAATTGCCGTTGTACGTGAAGTGTTGGTTATAGTGGGCCGAGAGCAGCGCTAGTTGCATAGAGACTAACTTTCCTCCTATCTTGTCAGATCTGTATTGCGTGAGTAAAAATAAAATCAGACAAGGTTTGTTAGTTTTGTATATAGTTCACATTTCATCAATCATGACGCATGTGCCGTACTCGTGCTTATCAAGAGAAAAATCAAGGCGGCACATACAGTTACTTTCGTTTTTCTATATATAATAGCATGTGGACTGCATATTTTTTGTGTATTACTACTATGTACTGATATAACATGTTGTAAGTGGTAAGTGTGATCAGATTATACAAACGCACGACAACCATGAAGGTAGATATTTTCTGTGAACGAAAGATAGCACTTGATCAGCATAATTTACAAGCGGTTGGAGGGTTACAACCATCCAAACAGACGCCCTGTTGTATGTACTGTTTCCGGTGCTGTGTGTAGATGATGTGGAGAGATTATATAGACGCCTGGTGTCTCAACTGATGTACATGCCCTTAGAGGATTACTCAATTACCTATCGCACATCGCTGGAATTTCAGTCGGCTTGGCGATCTCTTCTTTTTTCTTGAAAAAGGAAACCGAGCTGGGTTGCAGGGCAACTGGCCGATGGCAGCAGGCGGCAGTTGCATGGCACAACGCCACCGACACCATACCATGATCAGAGAAGAAAGCATCCAGTACCCAGGGGAAGTCTAATCTTTGATACAAAACTTCAAAACCCTATCCTTTTACTAATATAACACAGCCAAATTTTCAATGTAGTTTTATAATCAAGTTCATATTTATCTATTTTAGATCATCTACCTAAAGCCTATAATTAATTAAGTATATGTCATGGTTATACAGCCATTTAAGAATAAACATTTAAAAAAATTTAGGACCTCAGTTCGATTTTCGTCCCGGGCCCCTAAATTTCAGGAGACGGCCCTGTCGCAAGATCTTCGGGTATCTACCCTGAGGTCAATTTATGTATTATAATGTCCCTTCACTCTCCTTGAGTGAAATCTGGTACAATCCCGGTGTATATAGAAAAGTAGAACCAGAGGGCTTCATGGATCCATTTAGTCCGTGTAGAGATAACGATGTGCGTGATTGCAATGTTATGGACAGAGCTTCTAGGTAATAGAGGAGAGAGAAATGGAGAGAGAGGGAGAGAGAGAGGGAGCGATGGAGGGAGGGAGAGAGGGAGAGAGAGAGATGCATCGATTCAGTGTGCTAGCGATATGGCGCAGTTGCAGGCTACCTTGGAAGGTGCAGCGGTGGTCCTGTTTGGATTCATGGGTTAAAGTTAGTTTGGGTTAGTTTGGACTCAACTAACCTAAAAATATTTAGATAGGAGGGTTAATTTGAGTTAGATGCATCTAACCCACCTAAAAAACTAAACCACTCAAGAGGTGTTTATTGGGGTTAGTTTTCGTCGGGGCCACTAAAAGTACACCTTTTTCTCTCGCTCTCCCTGTAGGGGATCACTCCCCACTTCCTCGAAGCTTCTCGTCCTCTCCCTCCCTCCCTCTCACACCGCCTGTGAAGGCGCCTCGCCGTATCCGCGACCCCGTCCGCCGCCGGTAAGCAGCCCCGGCCCGCCCTATCCTCCCATTCCAACCCCCTCGTCTCTCTACGGCCTGTCCGCCCGCCGGTAAGCAGTCGCGGCTCCTTGCGCGTACCGTCCCCGTCGGCCTCGGCCAACGCTGCTCCTTGCGCACGGACGACTGATTCGGCCGGCGGGCTGCGCAAGAGGCCAGTGCGGCTCCTTGCGCGGGCGCCTCCTTGTTTGCCTCGGACAGCGAAACTCATGGCCAGGGCTCGCTCCGCCAGTGCAAGGAGCGCCTATGACCTTCCATAATCTGATCCACCAGCACGGTTCGTGGCGGTGTTCGTTGTTTGGTCTGTTCCATTTCTGCTTGATGTTGGAATCAGTGCGAAGAATGGAATGTCTATCCGTGCACCATGCTGGATCTTAGCAATACGTTCCCAATTACCTTCTCTGTGGCTCTGTCAAAGTGCGCCCAAATCAAGATGCTCCGGTGTAATTTCCATTACCTTCCATGTGTTGTTCAGATGGCCTTCTGTGATAGGCAGTGTAGGTGTTATTTTTTGAACTTACAGGAAATCTGAGATAGCTTTTGGTGCAGGCAATGGACGGAGACGATTTTGACGTGTGGGGTTCGCAACCGTCGGCAAGCGGCCCCGCTACCCACGCCGGTATCGACCTCAACTCCCAAGCGCCGATGTCGGAGCGGTTCTCGGGGCTTGGGCTCTATGGAGGCCTCCTCCAAAGTGACGACGACAAGGTCCTCCATGGCCGTGGGAGGGGCTCCGGGCTCCTCCCTATCGCCCACCCTACGCCCGGCGACTGAACTTTGGAGGCTCATCGTCGACGGCAGCTGGTCACGGAGGAGGCTACACAAGAGCCGACCACACCGAATTCGACAGGAAATAGGGTCTAAAGTAGCCAAATGACTAAGAAAGAGCATTTATTGTCAATCCAATAACCATGTCATTCAAACACCTCTCTGGTTAGACTTAGTTTAGGTTAGTTCAGGTTAGAATCGAACCCAACTAACTGAGTTAAAGTATCCAAACAGGGCCGGTGTGTCGTATGTACCCTTGCATACACTATTGTGTGCCACTGTCCTGCCCCTAGAGCATCACCATCCCTTCCTCCTGTCCTGGCTTGTTGAGGTGGATGATGGCCCACCTGTATCTTATCTCCTTCCTCCTCTCCTTCCTCCCAACGTATTTCTCATCCTCACCATCGGCTCACTCCGACGAGACGGACCCAGCATTCCCCACAACGCCGCTCCTCAATCCCTTTTGGCTCACCCATCATGGGGCGAAGAAGTGTCCACCATCGCCATAGCCAGCCGCGATTGAGCCTGAGGCCGCTGCCCGTCCTGCCCCGGATCAAGACAGAGGCCGCAGTCATCGTTGCCGGCTGCGGCCGAGCCTAAGGCTGTCGCCTGTCCTGCCCCGGGCCGAGCCAGTGACTGCTATCGAAGTTGCTGGCCGCGGTTGAGCCTGAGGCCACCGCCCATCCCGCACCAAGACAAGGCCGATGGTGTGGTGAGGTGGTGGTGGGTGGTCTTTTGTTACCGGAGCATCACTGGACCTATGGCTATGGATCAATGTACGTGCACAACATAGGAAGGTGCGGCGAGCGTGGGTTGACCGGGTGAGCGACGAGAGGCACAATTGTCGGCAATGCAGGGCGCTGCAGGAGTAGTGCAGGAGCGGTGCAGGAGTCGACAAATAGGATTGGTACTACTACCTCCATCACGGTTTAAAAGACATAGTTAAACTTGCGTGCTCTTTTAAAATAGACAAGATTTAAGGCACGAAGGCAATTACTCCTATTAATTAATACTAGTACTACTCATGCATGTGCTGGTTATTAACTCAGCTATGGGAACATCGAACACTTATTTTCTCAGTTAATTAGGCGCATTAGCATCTACACCTGCTACATCTCACAACCAATCGATGACTACCTTGGTTCTTGAGAGTTTTAAGCGTGCCTTCTAAACCGTGACGGAGGGAGTAGTAGCTTATAACATTGCTTGTGTACAAATGACAGGAACAATGTATCAGAAATAGCGTTGTAGTACATGCCCTTAGCAGGAAACAGTTATTCTTTTTTCTTTCTATGGCTCGAGAGAAATCTTTTGCAGAACCATGCATAGAGTCTGATGCATGTGTGTAAGGAGAATTGCTAAATATGATTACAGGGAGAAGGGAAAAACTGCATGTTACAAACAACGTACCTGCCATAGCGATAGTAGTGTTGACGCAGCCACCGGGTATGGTGAAGTCGCCAGTGGTTCCTGGAGGGCACCGACACGTGAAAGATCCTTCCGTATTGATGCATTGACCGTAGCATTTGGGAGTGTTTTCTAGTGGCCACTCGCACTCATCGATATCTACATATAGTATATACAAATCCATCCTCTATCAAGGTTTATTTCAGACTTTTTCCATAAAATTATGAAAATTAAGGTTTTCGTAACGACATATGCATACCTTTGCACCCGTCCGTGAGGTAGGGATTGCCTCTGTAACCCACTTTGCAGACGCACGTATAGCCTCCTCTTCTTGTGCCGTTTATGGGTTCGCTGTGGTTGCTCTTGCAGATGGTGCTGCTGTTAGGATGGCCAACAATCTCCCAGGTCAGCCAAATGGGAACTTCCATTGTCTCTTTTGATGGAGGTCGGCCAGTCTGTAGCATGTCGTTTGAGACGGAGGTGTTGTCGAACCACCCACGTTGGGCGACAAACACACGCACCGGGAATCTGTCCCGGTTCCAACTACCCAACCGTCTGAGCAGCACGTCATATGCGGTGTTGCTGGTGCTGTAAACTTGGCTGCGTCCATCGTCGTGGTAGTACGGCGAGATGATGTTCGCGCAGCAGCAGCCTGTGCTGCCGCCGGAGCATCGGTCGATCACGCTGATTTCATAGTCTGCTGTGTCATCACATAGCGAGGTGCAACTGGCGACGGTGACGTTGCCACTCTTCACCGTCGCCTCCACATTGCAGCCCGTCAGGATGAGTTGGCTCCTGAGGGACGACATGGTTAGCAACATGTACGGTCCGTGGAGCCTAAGGCCCTTGCTGAACGTGCCCTTGCCATTGCCATGGGCGTCGACGTCGATTTTAACGTCACCATTGCGTTTGACGTTCATGTAGCCCCCTGAATCGAGGTTGAAGATGTTGAAGACTTGAATAGTGCCGTCGTCGAGCAGCAGCCGTGGGCTTGAGCCGACATTGTTTTCGCAGGTGAGGTTGAAGCCCGGCAGGTAGCAGCTGGCGTCCGCGCCAATGCCGAACGGGTACGGCACCTCCACTTCGCCGCAGAACGTGACGCAGCCCGGCATCCCCATCGGAGGTAGCACCGGGCTCGGATCACCCGCTGCTGCCACTGATCCTCTACTGATGAAAGTGAACATCGGCACTAGTATCAGTGCCGCTGCCGCTATTGCTACTGCTGAGATGGTTATTTGCGCCATTGCAATGGATGGATGGATGGATGGATGCTTGAACGGTGCATCGAGCCCTATAAAAGCTTGCTAGCCTGTACCTTGCTACATGTAAATCCATGCCGGTGTCAGTTTTCCTCAGTACGTGCCTACAAACACGGATCCACCAGTTTCACGTTGAGAAGTTGCGACCACCAGCGCGGATGCCTGCCAAAGTCGGTCAAGTCAATCGATTCCATGCATGATGACCGGTCGGAGTCGTCTTTGATTCCCCTGCAGCATGACGCTGAACTTCAAAGGACTGGCGTCTCCTTCAAACCATGTTCGATTCTGCCTTGCGAGGAGATGATAAGATGCCAAGACATTTTTGGTCCAGTCAGAGAAAGACACGTCTTCTATATGAATGCCTCCACAATTTCCACCGACAGCCCGAACTCCCGTCAAAAAATGTTAACACAGCTCGTCTCAGTCTTAACGGCTATCATTGTGTCTTTTTGGCCTTCTCCCATGTCATTCGTGATTCACTATCGGAATAACAGCCTACGCCGACGGTTTTTTGTCGGAGCCGTCGGCATAGATGTCGGCATAGTTGGAGCTATGCCGACGGCTTGGAAAAAGCGTCGGCACAGAAAGCCGTCAGCATATCTCCATCTATGTCGACGGCGTCCGTCGGCAAAGTAAGGCCGCCGGTCTAGAGAATAGTACGCCTACAGTCGCCGTCGGCATAAATATGGGCCGGGCGACCACCCCACGACGGCGGGCTAACACCGTCGAATCTATGCAGCCGGCTGGACGGTTGGCCGTCGGCATAGATACGCATGCCCACGTCAACGATCCGGGGCGCACCGACCAGTAGATATGTCGACAGCTGCCGTCGGCATATCTGTCACGTCATCGATCCGAAGCGCGCCGACCACCTACCCTGGCCGTATCTACCGTCGACATAGTTATATATACACACACATATATATATATATATATATTTATATGTTATTATTTTTATGTATAATTTTTATTTTTTTATGTATTATTATTTGATTAACTTACATGTACCATATGTAAATATATATATATATATATATATATATATATTTTATGAATATATATGTATTTTGTACTTTTTTCGAATACCTTAATAATGTGTCATCATATTCTTTTGAAGATAGGTCCTTATACTTTGTTAAAATAAAAAACAGCTATGCCTACACAAGTGTTGTGACGGTTGCAAAAGCCCGGCACGTGTCTCCGAAGTGTGACCCTCGTCACGTCCGAGGTGTGCCCCCTCACAAAAAGTCAAAGGCTAAATCTCGTGTTCGACTGTTACAGGGTTAGGCGGGACGGGGCCCCTAGGGGTAGCAATGGCACCGGAGCGTCGGACCGGCCCCTCATACATGTCGTACGGTGTGGCGGCATGTCCGAAGAGGCGGCACGCGTCTCCGAGGTGTGGCCCCCTTCACAGATGGCGCTGCCGCCGACACCTGGGGAGGGGGGAAACGGCCGCGTCGGGTCTACACGGAGGGGTTCTTGCTGTGAGTTTACACGGAGGGGTTCTGGCTGTGAGAAATACACGTGTATGTGAATGCCTCCACAATTTCCACCGACAGCCCCAAATCCCGTCAGAAAATGTTAACGTGGCTCGTCTCAGTCTTAACGGCTATCATTGTGTCTTTTTGGCTTTCTCCCATGTCACTCGCGATTTGTCTTTGATTTTGGTTTTTAGACTGGCATGAGCTCGTGACTTAGCCAGTCTGCATGCACAAAAGCATTCATGTTCAGACGTGAGAACAAATCAAAGCCAAATGGAATGCTGTGCATGCATGCAAATGAGTTAGCTAGGGTTTAGGACCAAAACGTCCAAAAACTTTCCGCTTTGATTTTTTTTTTAATTACAATTCCTGGATTTATGCAATTCGTGCAGGATGCATCGATAGCATCGTGCGAACATGTCCAGTCTTACCAAATTATGTTTCAAAAGCTTCACAAAGCGTCCTAAATAAATGTTGGAACAAGCACAAGTGCGAAAAAGCCTAGCTATGGCTTGATAAAAAAGGTTGTGCTGGCATGGACACCCTTTGCCACTAATATGACGTCATAGTGAAAAAATAATGATAGCATTGGATCCACGTCAATGGTAATCTACGTGCTGATGACGTGTCATGTAGGCAACGTCATCACTATAATCACTCACCTAGCGACGTGCAATATAAATTGCACGACAGAAACATTTCATGCAGCCAAAAAAATAACATCAGATGACATTTAGCATTTAGCATTGCACACACGTAGACCATTTCTTGGATCCTGGTTGACAAGGCTCCAGACCCTTACAGTTTCATGCCGTCTTTCTTTAAATCTTGTTGGACAATCATTAAGGAGGATACGATGATTGTAATGAATTGCTTCTCAAATCTCTATACTACTCCCTTCGTTTCAAAATTCTTGTCTTAGTTTTATTTGAAAATGGTTGTATTTAAATACTAGAACTTGACTAATACATTCATATATAAACAAATTTAAGACAATAATTTTGGGATGGAGGGAGTACAAATCTTGGTTGTACTTTTGTAAGCGTATGTGAAGTGCATGCCTCCACAATTTCCACCGACTGCCGGAACTCCCGCAAAAAATGTTAACGCGGCTCGACTCAATCTTAACGGCTGTCATTGTGTTTTTGGCCTTCCTCCCATGTTACTGCTGGCACGCGATTTCTCGTTGGTTTTGGATTTTAGACTGGCATCTGATAGAACACATGGATCTACTAGACATAGATAGATCTGGTAGAACGTGTGACTTTACCTTTTCCCAAGCTGCCGGAGCTCCCGCCGGTCTCCATCGGTGCGGTAGCGACGGCGTTGACGGAGAAGAAGGGTTTTGCGTGGGTGAAGCTTCCCGTGAGCACCGCGCTAAACCTAGATCGGATAGGTCTATAGGTAGGGTTGTGACAGCGACGAATCTCGTAGTTCGTGTCCCGGTACCTCACCCTCCTTTATATAGCGCGGGTCACAGGGGCCCACCAACCATAATGGGTTGGGCGCCCCCGATCAGGGTGCATACATCAAGGCCCGGTGGGCCGTTGGGCCCACACGATGAGAGATCAACCTAACATTCTTCCCCCTTGATCTCAACTTTTTCTTTTGACTTTATACTTTCTATTTTATTTGTTCTATCACATATAGGCATGTAGAGCATGTCTCATCGTCACAGCTTAATTGCCAATAAAATCATACAGCTACACCACACTTTTGTTTTGAAACAAATTCATTTACTTTTGGGCCTCTTATGATCCAGGAATCATAGGCTTTTCATCATACCCATGCCGGCTAAGTGTTCCTTGAACACACTGGGTGGTAAGCCTTTCGTTAGCGGATCCGCAAGCATATACTTCGTACTTATATGCTCGAGACTTATAGTTTAATCCTGGATTTTATCTTTCACAACATAATACTTTATATCTATTGTCTTGAAAGCATTACTAGACTTGTTGTTGTGAGCATAGAATACTGCGGGCTGGTTGTCATAGTATATCTTTAGTGGTTTGTGAATACAATCTACCACTTGCAAGTCGGGTATAAATTTCTTTAACCATGCCCGGTGGCTACAAAACATGCTATGAACTCTACTTGCATCGTGGACGATGCAACGATGGTTTGTTTGGAGCTTTTCCATGAAATAGCTCCCCCTGCGAGAGTGAACACGTACCCAGACGTGGATTTTCTATCATCTCTATCTCCCGCAAAATCTGCGTCTCAGTACCCTTTTATCTCTAGGGAATCAGATCTCCTGTATGTTAGCATGATTTCCTTTGTGCCTTGCACATAACACAAAGCTTTCTTTGCCATCTTCCAGTGCTCTTGGCCTGGATTTGCCTGATATCTACCGAGTACCCCGGTGATAAAAGCTAACTCAGGGCGTGTGCACACTTGTGCATACTGTAAACTTCCAACAGCCGAAGTATATGGTACTGTTTTCATTTCATCGAGCTCGTACTTATTATTGGGACATTGGTAATTCCCAAAACTATCGCCCTTGACTATTGGAGTAGGTGTGGCTTTACATTTATGCATTTTATACTTTTTGAGAACTTTCTCTAAATATGCTTTCTGTGACAGTCCTAAGACTCCATTTTTCCTGTCTCGGTGAATTTCAATGCCCAAAACATATGATGCATCACCGAGGTCTTTCATGTCGAAGTTCGAGGATAAAAACTTCTTTGTTTCTTGTAGTAGACCAACACCATTGCTTGCAAGCAAGAGATCATCCACATACAAGATTAGGAAAATATATTTCCCATGTTTAAACTTTGAATAAGGGCAGTTATCCTCAACATTTTCTTGAAATCCAAACCTTTTAATAGTGTCATTAAACTTTATATACCACTGTCTAGAGGCTTGCCTTAGCCCATAAATGGATTTCTTTAGGCGGCATCCCATATCTTCCTTGCCTTCCATGATAAAACCCTTGGGTTGTTTCATGTAGACATCTTCTTCTAAATCTCCGTTTAGAAATGTCGTCTTTACATCCATTTGATGCAGCTCTAAATCAAAATGAGCAACTAGTGCCATTATGATTCTGAAGGAATCCTTACAAGAGACTGGAGAAAAAGTCTCATTGTAGTCTATCCCTTCTCTTTGTGTGAATCCTTTTGCCACAAGTCGGGCTTTATACTTATCTATATTCCCGTTAGAGTCATACTTTGTTTTGTAGACCCAATTGCAGCCTACTGTCTTTGCTTCTTTAGGAATAATCTCTAAGTCCCAAACATCATTGGAACTCATCGATTTCATCTCATCTTCCATTGCCTATAGGCATTTTGATGAGTGAGGACTTTGAATGGCTTCTTCATATGTGGTGGGATCACCTTCCATATGAACCATTTCCGTGTTATAGACTTTATAATCAGTAGAAATAGCAGGTCTTCTTGTTCTGTTAGACCTTCTAAGTCCCTCATTGTCTGGCACACTTTCTACTATTTCTTGCTGCACTTTCCTTTCATGATCAACAACAGGTTCAGTCGGCTCCTGAAGGACAGGTTCCGGGTCTTCTCCCATAGTTGTCATCGTTGGAGTCACAGCGGGTAGCGAGAAAAATCGCTCTTGAATCATCGGAATGGGTGCATGCACCCTTTTCTCCTCAAGATCTTTTTACCATCATTCCATCCTCTAAGAAGACAGCATGTCTCGTTTCTACAAACTTTGTGTATCTGTCTGGACAGTAGAAACAAAAACCTTTTGATCTATGAGGGTAGCCAATGAAATGGCAACTCAATGTCTTTGGATCTAACTTTCCAATGTTTGGATTAAACATTTTGGCCTCAGCTGGACATCCCCACACCCTCAAGTGTTGCAGGGATGACACTCTTCCTGCCCATAGCTCGTGCGGTGTTTTGGGCACCGACTTGCTTGGTACTCTGTTGAGAATGTGAATGGCTGTTTTAAGCGCCTCCATCCACAATCCCAATGGCATGTCTGAGTAGCTCATCATGTTGCGCACCATATCCATGAGGGTACGGTTACGCCTTTCAGCTACTCCATTTTGCTAAGGCTCGCCCGACATTGAATACTGGGCAACAATGCCAGTCTCCTGCAAGAACTTTGCAAAAGGTCCAGGGACTTGGCCATATGGCGTGTGTCGGCCGTAGTACTCCACCCCACGGTCAGATCTCACTATATTTATCTTTTTATCAAGCTGATTTTCAACTTCAGCTTTGAATATCTTGAATTTATCCAATGCTTCATTTCTTTCTTTGACTGGATAAATGTAACCAAAGCGGGAGTAATCGTCTGTGAATCTTACGAACGAATCATAACCATCCACACTTTTCACCGAAAACGGTCCACAAATATCAGTGTGGATAATTTCCAGTGTTCCCGTGCTTTGGTTTGCACCTTTCTTTATCTGTTTCACATACTTTCCTTTAATGCAATCTACACATTGTTCTAAGTCAGAGAACTCCAACTTTGGAAGAAATTCTCTTTTGATTAATCTTTCTATTCCCCCTGGAAATATGGCCCAATCGACAGTGCCATAATTTCGAGGAGTCGTGAGTTCTCTTTCTTTTCTTTTGTTCATTGTTCGACGAAGAACTTTGCACATTCACATTACTTACATAATTCACTTTGTCACGAATTGATAACAGATAAATCTCATTATGGAGGAAGGCATCACCTACATTTATTATTGTACCAAATGGTACATTTACCATGTCCAAAAAACATTGATAATTGTCTTTGTCTAAGCATGAAACACTTATTAAGTTCCTATTACATGAAGGCATGGATAGTACATCTCTAAGCAAAAGCTTGAATCCTTCGGTTAGCTCCAAGGAGACGTCACCTACAGCTTCAACTTCTGCTTGGACACCATTTGCGACTTCAATACTTCTTTCTTTTTGGCACATGGTCCTCGTCGAACTGAACCCCTGTAAAGAGTTTGCAACATGAACAGTTGCTCCTGAGTCAATCCACCAAGTAGATTTTGAAAACTTTAAATACAGAGATTCATTTACAAAGGAAACAATAGCGTTACCTCTCTTTGCCATGAAGGCCTTTAGCCAGGCAGGGCAGTTCTTCTTGTAGTGCCCTTTCTCCTGGCAGTACATACAACTGTCCTTGTCTACTGTTATAGGCTTTTGCTGATAATGAGCGGGAGCTTTGCCATGAACTTTGCCCTGTGGCTTTGAGGGAGGACCTTTGTTGGGTTGGATAACTTTTTTCTTTTCCTTCACATAGTTCAAGGACCCACCATGTGAAGCTTTGATTCTCTCCTCTTCCTGTGAACACATGGCAATGACCTTTTCTATGTCCCATGTCTCGGGCTGCATGTTGTAGTTCACAACAAAGGTCTCAAATTCCTCAGGCAGCGGAGCCATGACAGGTGGACGAGGAGAGCTGGTTTGATCTTCAGATCCAAATCCATGGGCTTGAGCTTGGCTGTCGTATTGCTCATCCGTAGGATGTGCTCCCTTATGCCATGGCCACCTACGATGTAGCTCTCTGTCACCAGTTGTTTTATCAACTGGGTGGCATAGGTCTTACAAGAGCCAGTAAACTAACTCTTTATCTTCTTTAGCATCTCCTTTGTGGTAGGGCACTCTGCAATTGAGCCCACAATGGTGGTCTCAATTGTGTTATGTATAAATGCCAAACATTTCTCTTTGGCATTTATCCATGTCCTCTTGCGTGTGGAGTAGGACATCTCCTCTTTGCCACTATCTCATTGCTTTTTCTCCCAAGCCTCATCATCATCATCATCATTTCTGACTTGCCCTGCTGGTTCAACTGGTTGCGGTTCCTCCAGAACCCAGTCCACCTCAGCAATGCACAAAGCCATGTCAACCTTCTTCCTCCACTCAGAGTAATTATCATCTCTCAGTGTAGCACTAGTAGAAAACAGGGCTACCGTTTAGCCCTGGCCAGCCCATTAGTCCCGGTTCTTCAAGAACGGGACCAATGGGGGTATTAGACCCGGTTCGTGAGCCCAGGGGGCCGGCCCGGGCCTCGTGGGCATTGGTCCCGGCTCGTGTAGAACCATTTGTCCTGGTTCGAGCCACGAACCGGGACCAATGGTCCTCGCTGCTGGCCCACAACCATTGGTCCCGGTTCGTGGCTTGAACCGGGACAGAAGGGTTGGCTTTAGTCCCGGTTCATGCCACGAACCGGGACAAATAACTTGCCTACATATACCCACCGCCGTGGCAGAGCACTCCACAGTGCTCCGTTTTTGTCAAGCCGGCGAGGGGAGGGCATGTGGGTGCTCTAGTTCACCTCCTATGCACATGAGGTGTTCAATGAAATGCCCGAGCCACACTAGTTAAACTTTCTCCTCTCGAAACTCGACCTCCGAGCTCCATTTTCAACGAGATTTGTCTAGATTTGGCCCCGTCATGCCCCGTCCCTGCCCCGTCACAATTATGATGACCAATGTGACATAGATCTTATTTATCTAGGAGGTTGTTGAACCAGAAATTCCAACCGACCCTATTGTCAAGAGGTTAAATTTAGTTGAAGAAGAAAACAATTACTTGAAGGAAAAAATAAGAAAAATTGAGGAGGAGAAGATGATATTGGAGTTGCATGTTGCGGATGTCGTCGATGATCACAAGATCAAGATGGATGCAATGCGGTTGAAGATTAAAAAGATTAGAAAATATGCCATTCATACCAAGGCTTGGTATCATTATTCAGTTGGATCAGTTGTTACCTTGGTCGTGGTTATGATCGCATTTGTTTTTGCATTGAAATATTTTACATAATTTCAATGTATGGTTTAATTAGATGCTCTCGAGAGCTATATGTTGTTCAATGAGAACTATGTATGTACTTTGGTTTTAATGCTCTGGAGAACTATGTATGTACTTTGGTTTCAGAGTTCATTTCAAATGCTTTTCAACTTCATGGTCTTATAGCTTTGAATGGTGCATTTTGAACACAGAAAAATTGAAATCCCTTTGTAACAGACGAGTTTCCGTATTAAACCCTGATACTTCGAAAGAGATTGTCCGTTTTGTACACGAAGTGCATCCATTTTTTGCCGTAAGCCTCTCTACTTTCTTGCACATGCTATGTGGGTGAAATGATGATACCATGCCAACTTGGAACCTTTTCAGAGTTCATTTCAAATGTTTTTCAATTTCATGGTCTTATAGCTCAAAATAATCAGTAAATGCATGAAAAATAACAAATGAAGTCCGAAAGGGTTGTAAATTGATGATGTGGCTTTGAATGGTGCATTTTGAACACAGAAAAACAAGGGGGGTTCAAATAAGTTCAAAAAATTTGAAATCCCTCTGTAACACACGAGTTTCCATATGAAACCGTGATACTTCGAAGGAGATTGTCTATTTTGTACACGAAGTGCATCCAGTTTTTGTCGTAAGCCTCTCTACTTGCTTCCACATGCTATGTGGGTGAAATAATGAAACCATGCCAACTTGCAACCTTTTCAGAGTTCATTTCAAATGATTTTCAATGTCATGGTCTTATAGCTCAAAATAATTAGTAAATGCATGAAAAATAACAAATAAAGTCAGAAAGAGTTGTAAATTGATGATGTGGCTTTGAATGGTGCATTTTGAACACAGAAAAACAAGGGGGTTCAAATAAGTTAAAAAAATTGAAATCCCTTTGTAATAGATGAGTTTCCGTATGAAACCCTCATACTTCGAAGGAGATTGTCTGTTTTGTACACGAAGTGCATCCAGTTTTTTCCGTAAGCCTCTCTACTTTCTTGCACATGCTATGTGGGTGAAACGATGATACCATGCCAACTTGAAACCTTTTCAGAGTTCATTTCAAGTCCTTTTCAATTTCATGGTCTTATAGCTCAAAATAATGAGTAAATGCATGAAAAATAACAAATGAAGTCACAAACGGTTGTAAATTGATGATGTGGCTTTGAATGGTGCATTTTGGACATAGAAAAACAAGGGACACTAGTGGGGACGGGGCCTTTAGCCCCTGCCCGTAAGGGGCTTTAGTCCCGGTTCACCAACCGGGACTAAAGGGGCGGGACTAAAGACCTAACCTTTATTCCCGGCCCTGTTACAAGCCGGGTCTAAAGGTGCTCCATGTGGGCGCCTCGTAGCGCCCCACGGGCAGGACCTTTAGTCCTGGTTCATTACACGGGCCGGGACTAAAGAGTTTTAGATTTTGCTTATTTTCGAGGTTTTTTTTAATGAAATTATTTTTGGGTTTTAGGGTTTTAGGGTTTAGGTGTTTGGGAGATTAACGTGATGCCTCGTTTGGTGTTCGGGAATTAGTTTTCATATAATTTAAATAGAAATAATTATGCATATATATATAAGGTTAACTTATCTTACAAGCGAGCATATATATACAATTATATGGAGATCTGAATTATCGGGACTAGAGCCCGTCTATTTGATTACATGGACGAACATCAGTAATGGCCCCTAGCTACACTAAATCGTCCTTTGTCATCTATAGCTTCCGTCCTCAGAAAGGTCGCAAGCTCCTCTGCAACAGCAATCGCGCGTTGCTCTGGTAGGACCTTCGCCATCATGGTCGTGTGCTATATAAGAAGATGAGATGGATATGAATATCAATCATGATAACAAAGAATGACGGGTAAAAATAGAGGTGTGAATGTTCATTGCTTACGTCGAATCTGTGATCCTTGTGCTCAGAGGTAAACGTGCGAATGGTCTCGCAAACATAGTATCCGCATAGATGCGTTCCCCGTGGCTGCTGGTCGCACTTTACGAGAATAGAATATATATAATCAAAATAATAATCTAGCATTATAAATGTATTGAAAATAGAAGTATATCATACTACTACTTACCTGAGCGGCTCTAAAGGTCAGCTTCTCATGCTCGATACCGGGAGTCACGCACTTGAACCGCTTCCAAACCCTGCCCGACAAGGATAATGATTTGCTAAGTTTTTCATTAATTGATATATCAGAAAATCATCGAAAGAGACCGATAGAGCGCAAGAATGATTGAAATTACCCTTGGAGCATGTCCTGCAAGCTTTGGAACTGTTCCAAAGGTCTCGATAATGGGTCGAAGGCATCAAGTCTTTCCTTATCAATTTGAATGTCCAACAGAATCCAATGGAAGCTGCACATGTATATATATATATATATGTGTGTGTGTGTGTGTGTGTGTGTGTGTCAGTAACTTATCAATTACACTTATAAGTGAATGGACACAACAGAGTAAAGACCCTCACCTGAAGTTGTATGGAAACAGTATGTGGTCACATAAATTTTGATCTGTTAGAAATCTTAGAAGGTTTTCCTCCGTCTCCTTGGGATAATTAGTTAGCGTCGCTATATGTATTTTATCTGGGTCAATAAACCCAATATTTAGGATGCTCTTACTTTTACAATCCAAAATCTTCATTCTGCATAATAGTGTACAAGTTATATATAGACAATGAATTGAAATAACTAAACAAGTTATATGTAGACAACGAATTGAAAAACTTACACACAATAGCAAGTCATAAGCCATTTGTCGAGGGCGTCGCCATTGTACATCTGGAAGAGTTCATCAAAGTCGATATGGATTTGTTCGGGGCGGCCGTAGTACTCCTGTGGGACACTCAGCACGATCATCGTTCTCCCATTCTTTGATTCACTTAAGTACCATTGATGCAAGTAACGCATATTTGTTGGGAGATCATCTTTGCTGACCAAAGGCTCACCCATGACAAACTGTGGCTTAGGGGCTACCACAGCCTTGGGTATCCTGTCGTCTTGGGAAGACAACAATTCTTCAACCGAGACACCACATGCAGCCGCCAACTCCTTTGCTCTTTCAAAAGCTAGCCCCTGCACCGGAGGGGGAACATTCTCGGTTAACACCTTGAGGGGTGGGATCGACTGTTTGGCCTGTTGTCCAAGCCGAGGAATGTTTGATGTCGTGGGTATAAGCCTGACAGTAGATGTGTAGGGTACGAATGAGATGGGCAGAGTCCTAGCTACGGCGAGGTTGTATGAGTTCAGGCCCCTCTACGGTGGAGGTAACAGCCCTACGTCTCAGTGCTCTCGGAAGCTGTTGCCGAGTGTAATATGGAATACAATGATTTGCTAACCCTTTTTCCAGTGGGGGAGGGCGACTTATATAGAGTGCGCTGCCCTCCACAACGGTTCTGATTCAGGGACGGAGTAGTGACGATTGAATGCGTACGTTACAGGTAACGTATGCTCTAAATGCTAATAAATGCACCCGGAAACGTACGGCAGTTTCCCTCCAGAGAGGTTATGATGTACCGAGTGTACCCAGTTGGTTAGCCTGGTGCCCTCCGAATGCTAGTCTCCGACTGGATGATTCAGGGCCTGTTACCGACTGTATGATGGGGACTCCTTAATTCAGTCGGGGCAGACTTAGGGTCCTGTCCTTTGTGTGGGGTAGTCCTTGGGTAGGACATGTACGGCAGGCCTATGACCCTACCCTAGGACTATGACCCCATCATTAGTCCCCGAATGGATTGGTGTTGAAACGCCGAACCGGTGCTTGAGGTTCAGATCCGACTGGACTAGGTTCGGCTTGGGCGTTTCTTGCCTCTATCCATTTTATCTTTCCTGACCATCGATCCGAGTGGAAGTGCTTGCGAAACAGACTGTCGGGAACCAAGTGCTTCTGCGGCATCTTTTGACGCGACCGGTCAACTGACAGCAGCGGATTTTCCGGGATCTCAAATTTCGGGTTCCGCGCGCTCACCGGGGATGACGCCAGCGCCCTCGAGTAGCGCCTGACGCCTCGATTCTCGCGCCTTCAACTCCTCCACTGATATCGCCGCGGCCGGTCGGGCGGATAAGATTTCGGGCCCATTCGCCAGTGACCCAGTCGGCGCTCTATTTAACTCTGGGCGGCGAGGCTCCTCCGTTACGCTCGCCGAATCTTTCTCTCTCGCCTGCTCCGTCCTCCTTGCCACCTCCTGCGCTCCTACGCTCCTTCCTTCTCCTCCCCCTCGAGGGTTCGCCCTCGCCTCCATGACCAAGGGTCATTCCAGCAAGATGGAGGCGAGGAAGAAGAAGAACAAGGCGGTGGCGCCTGCTCAACGGCGGCAGCGGCCGCTGCCGGCAGGGCGGATCCAAGGAGACTTCCTCCCCTCCACGGTGACGGAGGGGGATCTGCTGGAGCTGGTGGAGCACGGAATGCTCGTGCATAAGTCCTGGAGACTGCCGGCGGACGACGAGGTCGAGCCGGCACCTCGGGAGGGGGAGCGCGTCCTGCTCCTTAGCCATGTTCACAGAGGTTTTTCTTTGCCCCCGCATCCCTTCTTTAAAGGCATCCTGAATCACTTCGGGCCCCAACTTCACCACTTTCCTCCGAATGCCATCGTCCATCTCTCTGCCTTTATTGTTTTGTGCGAGTGCTTCATCGGTTGCCCCCCCATTGGGGTTTGTTCAAACACATCTTCTACGCCCGATCCCAAACTATCAAACGTCTTAGTCAGTCGGACGATAAGACGCACCTCCTCTAGCTCTGCGGAGGTTTAGGATTCCATAAGAAGAGTCGGAGCAGCTATCCTGCTCTCCAGTTGAGTGAGTCGGTTAGGAACTGACAGTCGATGTGGTTCTACTGCCAGGACATCGCCTGTCCGAATGCATCGACTGGGCTGCCTCCGTTTAGCCTAGACCGGCCCGCTCCGCCTAAGCAGCTCGCGCTCTCGAAGGCCGAGAAGAACGACATCCAGCCTTTGGTTGAGGCACTCGTGGATGTCGTCAGCAGGGGGGTCACCGGTATAGACCTGCTGGAAGTCTTCCTTGGTCGGCGGATCCAGCCGCTGCAGGCTCGCGACCATACTATGTGGCACTACACAGGGCCCGAGGATTCCACTCGAACCAACGTGATGGGCGTACCCGAGGAGAGGATGACCTCGTGGGTGCTCCAAATAACGGGCCCCTGTGAGAACCCCAAAGGAGCTCGCCGAGTGAAGCCTTACAGTGCAGACTATCCTCCACCGAATGAGCTGAGTGGCACTAGCCGAGTGCATTGAATTGTCTTAATTCCAGTCGTTTACTTATATCTCCGTGTGATGCCTAATGTTTCCGACTGAACTTCATGCAGGCGTGGACCAACTGGTTCTCCCCCGTCCCGAATGGGAATCCGGAGGAGGAAGAGGAGGAAGGCAGTCAGGAGGGCAGCGTGGAGAGCGCTGAATACGTCTCCGACAGTGGGGAGTCGGAGGAGGAGGACAGCGAGGAAGAGGGAGAGGATGAAGAGCAAGACTCGCCACCTCCACGACCAGAGCATCGGACCAAGCGCCGACACGATCCCGCCATCCCTTCAGCTCCTCCTGCGTCGTCGAGTGCTCCGCCTGCTGCTCCGGTGGTCCCGAGTGTTCGAGGCACCAAGAGGGCCAGGGACGCCACCGCTGAGCCCGCAGGCCAGTCTTCCAGGGCGCCTAAGCCGAGTGGGTCCAAGCATCGGAAGGCTCTGCCGTGAATGAGGGTTGCTATCCCTGTCACCTCCACGTAAGTGAATCTAGCTTTCGGCTCTTTCTGTTGTCCGAGTGAACCCCTGTTTATAAGTCGAGTGGATTTCACTCGACAGGGTCGCTACCTTCGCAACCTCTCCAGCCCGCCAAGGGGACGACCCCATGGACACGGACAACGTTGTTTCGTCCCAGCCAGGTGTGTTGTAGGAGAGTCGGGTGTTTTATCCCCACGGACTGCACATTCTTTCTTTTTCTGAGACGTCATGTCATTTCAGCTTGTCAGGGGCGATTTTCCTGGACGAGGACGACCAGGGGAGAGCCGACCCCGTCGTGGAGCCTGTCCTGGAGCCTGTCCTTGAGGCTGCTCCTCCTGCTGCCACCCCTGCCGCCGACGCCCGCCGATTGAAGCGCCGCCACCGACTGGACCAGTGCTGGTGGGGGAGGAACCGACTGGGGTGGACCTTGGGATGCCCCAGGAACCTCCGACGATTCCCGGTTCGTCGAATGCTGAATTCAGCATCCGGCGTCTTTCGGAGGAGCAGGTGGGAGCGGCCAAGGGGGCCATGGTGCAGGCGGAGCTGATGGCTGGAGAAGCCAAGAGGGCTTATGACTCCGTTGTGGCCTTGTACCAGCGGAGCTTGGAGCTGCGCGATGATATCCGAGTAAGTGGTCTAGTAAGTATTTACTTTTCTCATGTAACCCACTGGGTGTTGTTGTTTTTTGCAATGGGTTCACTCCGAGTGAACCCAGTGGGTGTAGTCCCCGAGACTTCTGTCGAGTGCTTGCACCGACAGTTGTCTTTATACATTTTGCCTTTAGTTTGGTTGTGTCCGTAGATAGGATTGCCGAGTGCGAGTACTTGTTGCAGTCGGAGTGCACTTGCGGTAAGAGTCCCCGAGAGTAAGTTGCACTCAGGTCGGGTAGTATTGGCCTCTGAGGCGTAGGTGAAAAACATGCATCTCAATAGGGCAGGCCTGCTTGAGGTGCATGCCAGTGGGGTCACTCTTAGTGAACCCACTGGGTGTAGTCCCCGAGACCGCTGTCGACTGCTTGCGTCGGCAGGGGTCTGAAGAACTTAGACTGTGAACTGATAAACTTGCTGATTGTCCTTTGTTTCTTGGTGGCAGAAAACTTTGAAATGGGAACGGCCTATGAGGCCCTGAGGGCTGAGAGGAACCAATTCGCTGGTGAACTTGAAGCTGCTATGCTCGCCATGGCCGGCTTGAAGGATGCTCTGGAGGGACGAGAGAAGT
The DNA here is from genome assembly GCF_904849725.1 of Hordeum vulgare subsp. vulgare. Lineage (NCBI taxonomy): Eukaryota > Viridiplantae > Streptophyta > Magnoliopsida > Poales > Poaceae > Hordeum > Hordeum vulgare. The sequence continues at coordinate 26,048,111 of NC_058523.1, read as the reverse complement.
CCCTGGAGGAGGCTCGGGAGGCGAACAAGGTGTTGACGGAGGAGGTGGAGAGAATGAAGAAACAGAGGACTGATCTGCACAATCAGATGGACGTTCGGAACAAACGATACATAGCTCAAGAGAAGTATGTCAACGACTGGGCTGTGCAGATGATGACTCGTCTGGCTGGTAAGCCTTATGTTTTGCCGAGTGCTTGTACTGTGTGCGTTACACTCGGTTTTTATTGTATACTTGCCCTTTTGTTGCAGACTTTTGCGTTGACGCTAAAGCTGAAGCGGCGGCTGTGGAGCGGTCCATTAAGGACAACGTGCCACTCGGCGAGGACGCCAACCGGGATCTGCTCCGGGCGCATATCCGCGTAGGCAAAGTGAGTCCTTTCATCGGTCGACTGAGAGAAGTCGTTGGCCGAATTGACAAGGAACTTTGGCCGGAAGACGAGTCGCGGCAGGAGATGGAATCCTTAATTGCGCGACTGGAGGAGATTCCGAGCCGAGTGCAATCGTGGAAGACATTGGCAGTGCGTTGCGGTGCTGATGTTGCGCTGTCCTTGGTCCGAGTCCATTGCAAGGAGGTGCGGGAAGATAAGCTGAAGACATTGAAGGTCGCCAACACGAAGAAGCTTCGATTCGAAGACTTCTTGGAGACGTTCCTTGAGACTGCTACCCGCATCGCTGATGGAATCGACTTGGACACTTTCGTGGAGCCCTCCAGTCCTGGCGCCGGCCCAGCTGACGCGTAATAAAACTTTATCCTCGGTATGCCGAGTGTTTATCTGTAAGGTACTCTTGCCACTTCTGTTGGCTGTGATACTTTTAAATCGGTGTGGATAAGCTTGATCCGCACCGAGTTAGCTATCCTTTCTAGACTTTTGGAATCGGAATGAAAGCATTTAGTCTTTTGTTTGAATGCTGTTTCGAGTGGGACGTTTAGTGCAGACTCGGAGAAGATTAATACTTAGGTGATTCTTGATCACAGCTAAGTCTCCGAGTGCGACGTGTAGTGCACACTCGGAGGAAGTTATGACTTAGGCGATTCTTGGGGACCGCTAAGTCCCCGAGTGTGGCCTGTTAGAGCACACTCGGAAGAAGTTATTGGTTAGGTGATTCTTGATCACAACTAAGTCTCCGAGTGCGACGTGTAGTGCACACTCGGAGGAAGTTATTACTTAGGTGATTCTTTATCACAGCTAAGTCTCCGAGTGCGACGTGTAGTGCACACTCGGAGGAAGTTATTACTTAGGTGATTCGTGATCACAGCTAAGTCCCTGAGTGCGATGTGTAGTGCATACTCGAAGGAAGTTATTACTTAGGTGATTCGTGATCACAGCTAAGTCCCCGAGTGCGACGTGTAGTGCACACTCAGAGGAAGTTATTACTTCGGTGATTCTTGATCACAACTAAGTCCCCGAGTGCGACGTGTAGTGCACACTCGGAGGAAGTTATTACTTAGGTGATTCTTGATCACAGCTAAGTCCCCGAGTGCGACGTGTATTGCACACTCGGAGGAAGTTATTACTTAGGTGATTCTTGATCACAGCTAAGTCCCCGAGTGCGACGTGTAGTGCACACTCGGAGGAAGTTTTTACTTAGGCGATTCAGGATCGCAGCTAAGTCCCCGAGTGCGACGTGTATTGCACACTCGGAGGAAGTTACTACTTAGGTGATGCTTGATCACAGCTAAGCCCCCGAGTGCGACGTGTAGTGCACACTCGGAGGAAGTTATTACTTAGGCGATTCAGGATCGCAGCTAAGTCCCCGAGTGCGACGTGTAGTGCGCACTCGGAGGGGGTTAGTACTTAGGCGATTCAGGATCGCAGCTAAGTCTCCGAGTGCGACGTGTAGTGCACACTCGGAGGAAGTGAGTACTTAGGCGATTCGGGATCGCAGCTAAGTTTTTTTTTGTGTGACCGGAGTCTGCGACCGTGGGAGAACTCTGAATCTGCAAAAAACTGAATCTGCTGTATATATTATTTTGTCACAACTTGTTCGTTACATTGCTTCAGTCGAAGATCACGTATAAAAGCGCTTGAGGAGATCTCCGTTCCATGCACGCGGCTCGTCTGTCTCCCTCTGAATGTTGTAGAGTCTGTATGCTCCGTTGTTCAGCACCTTGGAGATGATGAAAGGCCCTTCCCAGGCTGGAGCCAACTTGTGGGGTCTTTGTTGATCTACTTGGAGCACTAAGTCGCCTGCTTGGAATGTGCGACTCCTGACGTGACGCGCATGAAAGCGTCGCAGATCTTGCTGGTAAATTTTTGAGCGAGTAAGTGCCATCTCGCGTTCCTCCTCTAGAAGATCGACTCCATCTTGCCTTGCTTGTTCTGCTTCAGCTTCGGAGAAGAGTTCGACTCGTGGGGCATTGTGAAGCAGGTCACTCGGAAGGACCGGTTCTGCTCCATAAACGAGGAAGAACGGCGATCGCCCCGTTGATCTGTTCGGAGTGGTGCGGAGGCCCCAAAGCACTGAAGGTAACTCGGTGACCCATGCACCAGCAGCGTGTCCTACCTCTCGCAGGAGTCGGGGCTTCAAACCTTGAAGAATAAGCCCATTCGCCCGCTCAGCTTGCCCGTTGGATTGAGGATGTGCTACGGAAGCAAAATCCACTCGGATACCCTGACTCGTACAGAAGCCTTTGAATCTGTCCGAGTCGAAGTTTGTCCTATTGTCCGTGATTATGCTATGAGGTACCCCGAATCTGGAAATGATGTCCCTGACAAACTTGACAGCTGTTGAGGCATCGAGTTTCTTGATGGGCTTAGCTTCTATCCATTTTGTAAACTTGTCGACTGCCACCAACAGATGTGTGTAGCCTCCTTGGCCTGTCTTGAATGGTCCGACTGTATCTAATCCCCAAACTGCAAATGGCCACACAAGTGGGATCGTCTTTAATGCAGATGTTGGCTTGTGGGACTTGTTGGAGTAGAACTGACAGCCTTCACATCGGTCGACCGTATCTTTAGCCATCTCGTTTGCCTGCAGCCAAAAGAAACCGGCTCTGAATGCCTTGGCAACAATTGCTCTCGAAGAATCGTGATGACCGCAGGTTCCCGAGTGAATATCCTCTAGGATCAACTGCCCTTCCTCTGGGGAAATGCAACGTTGAAGAACGCCTGAAACACTCTCCTTGTACAATTGACCATCAATGACAGTGAATGCCTTCGACCTGCGAACTATTTGCCTGGTTTGGACCTCGTCTTCTGGAAGTTCTTGCCTCAGGATATATGCGATGATCGGCACAATCCAATCGGGAACAACAGCCAGAATCTCCATGACCAGATCAATCACAGCAGGTACATCGACTTCAGTCGGATCTGTTGCACTCTTGGGTTGTACCGGTTCTTCTGTGAAGGGATCCTCTTTGACTGAGGGAAGATGAAGGTGCTCGAGGCAGACATCACTCGGGACTGGTCTCCGAGTGGATCCGAGTTTCGCCAACTCGTCAGCTGCTTGGTTCTTCAGTCTCGGAACATGATGGAGCTCTAAACCTTCAAACTTCTTCTCCAGCTTCCTCACTGCATTGCAGTATGTTGTCATGGTGGGGTTCCTTATATCCCACTCTTTCATCACTTGATTGACCACCAAATCCGAATCGCCGTAGACCATCAAGCGACGGACGCCGAGTGAGATGGCCATGCGCAATCCGTAGAGGAGAGCCTCATACTCTGCCTCGTTGTTGGAGGAATCGAAGTGTATCTGAAGCACGTACTTGAGCTTGTCGCCCTTTGGTGATATGATCACAACACCAGCGCCGAATCCATTCAACATCTTAGACCCATCGAAGAACATTGTCCAATGAGCCGAGTAGATGTGGGTCGGTTGCTGTTGTTCTACCCATTCTGCTATAAAGTCAGCCAGGGCTTGAGACTTAATAGCTTTCTTGGCCTCGAACTTGATGTCACAGTACAGCATCTCCATTGCCCACTTCGCCACTCGGCCTGACGCGTCTCGATTGTGGAGAATTTCCGACAATGGAGCATCAGAAACGACATATACCGAGTGGTCTTGGAAATAATGGGCCACCTTCTTCGCAGTCATATAGATCTCATAAATAAGTTTCTGATAATGGGGATACCTCTGCATGGAAGGGGTCAGGACTTCGGGGACATAGTACACTGGCCGCTGAACTTTGTATGCTTTGCCTTCTTCTTCTCGCTCGACTGTAAGAACAGTACTGACGACTTGATTTGTAGCCGCGATATATAGAAGAAGGGCCTCTTTACTGAGCGGAGCAGTAAGAACCGGCTGGGTGGAAAGTAGGACTTTGAGGTCGTCGAATGCGACTTGGGCTTCGTCTGTCCACTCGAAGGTATCTGACTTCTTCATGAGTCGGTACAGAGGAAGTGCTTTTTCGCCGAGTCGACTGATGAACCTGCTCAAAGCCGCTAGGCAACCTGTGAGCCGTTGAACATCGTGTATTCTAACCGGCCTCTCCATTCGGACGATGGTCCCGATCTTTTCGGGGTTAACGTCGATCCCTCATTCGGAAACGAAGAAACCGAGTAACTTTCCGCTGGGAACACCGAATGAACATTTGGCTGGGTTGAGCTTGATATCATACCTACGAAGGTTGGCGAATGTTTCTGCCATGTCAGTCAGCAGGTCGGAACCTTTGCGTGACTTGACTACGATATCATCCATGTATGCCTCCACACTGCGACCGATCTAGTCGAGGAGACATTTTTGGATCATGCGCATAAAGGTAGCTCCTGCATTCTTCAGACCGAAAGGCATAGTGATGTAGCAGAAGCACCCAAACGGGGTGATGAAGGCTGTTTTTAACTCATCGGGACCATACAGACGGATCTGATGATAGCCCTAATAGGCATCAAGAAATGACAAACGCTCGCATCCCGCAGTTGCATAGACAATTTGATCTATGAGGGGAAGCGGAAAATGGTCTTTCGGGCAGACCTTATTGAGATGCTTGAAGTCAATGCACATTCGGAGTGACTTGTCCTTCTTGGGCACCATGACGACATTGGCGAGCCACTCGGAGTGGTGAACCTCGCGAATGAAGTTGGCAGCCAATAGCTTGTCCACCTCTTCTCCGATTGCCTTCCTCTTGTGCGCGGCGGACCGGCGCAGGCGCTCTCGGACGGGCCGAGCGGCGGGATCCACATGCAGTCGGTGCTCAGCCAACTCCCTGGGTACACCTGGCATGTCAGATGGTTTCCATGCGAAGATGTCCCAGTTCTCACGGAGGAATTGGGTGAGCTCGGCTTCCTATTTAGGATCGAGGGTGGTGGAGATGTTCGTCGAGGCGGCAGAGTCGTCCGTCGGGTGGATGCTGACCTTCTTCGTCTCCCCCGCCGACTGGAACGCGGACTCAGAAGCTGGTTTCTTTGAGCGCATCAGGTCGGCAGGGTCGACTGTCTTCTTGTATTCGTCGAGCTCGAGTACCACCATCTGCTGGTCGGTGATTCTTGATCCCTCCTGCAGACATTCCTCGGCTCGCTGGCGGTTGCCCGTGATGGTGATAACGCCTTTTGGGCCTGGCATCTTCAACTTCAAGTACACATAGCATGGACGTGCCATGAAGCTCACGTATGCCGGGCGACCCAGAATTGCGTGTTAAGCGCTCTGGAATTCCACCACCTCAAATGTAAGCTTTTCCTTGCGAAAGTTTTTGTCGGAGCCGAAGATGACGTCCAACGCGATCTGGCCGAGTGACTTGGCCTTCCGTCCAGGGACGACTCCGTGGAATTGCATACTGCTCTCGCTGAGTCTGGACATCGGAATGCCCATTCCCTTGAGAGTGTCAGCGTACATGATGTTCAGTCCGCTACCGCCGTCCATGAGGACTTTGCGCAGTCGGACTCCTTCCACCACCGGGTCGACGACCAGAGCCTGTCTTCCTGGGGTGGGGACATGCGCTGGATGATCCGACTGGTCAAAGGTGATCGTAGTCCGAGACCATTTAAGGAACTTGGGGGCAGTCGGAACAGCCATGTTGACTTCTCTGTTCACCAGCTTCAGACGACTCTTGCTTTTGACGTCAGCAAAAATCATGAGGGTTGCATGGACTTGGGGGAACGGATCCTCCTTATCCTCCTCATCTTGTTCAGGATTCTTCTCACTCGGTTGCCCTTCGTTGAACCCCTCGATCAGGAGACGACACTGTCGGGTGGTGTGCTTCGCGTATATGGGGTTGCCTTCTTCGTCCATCTTCGTGTGAACCGGACAAGGCTGGTCCAGGATGGGATTGTTGAACGGCTTCTTCTTGGGGGTAAATTGCGCTTTTCCTTTGCCCTTGAACTTGGCGCTCGTCACAGCTGCAGCTTCTGCTTGCGGTGTAGGCGGAACTTTCTGTTTCTGCTTCCGAGTGTTACCTCCGTCGACGTCGCCGACTGTCTTGTGTTTGCCGCTCCGGATGCGGTCCTCTTCTTTGCCGTTTGCATAGCGAGCCGCTATCTCCATCATCTTGCTCATAGAGATGTCACCCGTTCGACCGAACTTCAAGTACAGCTCTCTGTACCGTACGCCTGCCTTGAATGCGCAGACCGCTTGATGCTCGGTGACGTTCTCCACCGTGTGGTAGAGAGTTGTCCATCGCTGGATGAAGTCGCGCAAGGGCTCATTCGGCTTCTGGACACAGTGCTGAAGCTCCACAAGGCCTGCAGGGCGTTTGCACGTCCCTTCGAAGGTCCTGATGAATACTCGGGCCAGATCTGCCCAACTGTAAATGCTTGAGGGGGCCAACTGGTTCAGCCAAGCTCGAGCCGAGCCGTCGAGCATCAGAGGGAGGTGCTTCATGGCGACATGGTCGTCCCCTCCTCCGATCTGGACTGCCACTCGGTAGTCGTCTAGCCATGTTTCAGGCTTGGATTCCCCCGTAAATTTACCGATTCCCGCTGCCAACCGGAAGTTGGGCGGGATGTCAGCCGAGCGGATGGCTCGACTAAAACACTCGGGGCCGGACACGATGGTCATGATTCCACTTGGACGGTCCATATCGTGACCATCGTGGTGGGCTCGACCCCTGTCGACTCTTCGCTGGGCGATTCGCCCTCTTGCGTCGGGTCTTGGGTCGTAAGTGTCGCCGACCGAACACCGATCATCATGATGTCGGGACCCATAGGGCCCACCCCGCGGAGGGGTGCGTGAGCGGCGGCGATCTTCACGGATCATGGAACGACTGCCTCCCCTGTGGTGCTGATAGGAACCAGGGCTGTGAACCGATCGATGCGTGTTTGCATGGATGGAACTATTGTAGATCCGATTGTGTGACTGGGAGACTGCCGAATTCTGTTGCTGCACCGTGCGCAACAGAGCTCGGATCTATTCGATTCCCCTTCCTGCCACTAAATCAGTCGGCTGGAGAGAATCGGCGGTCTGGGCAGCCGTAGCCAAGTTGAGGAGAGGTGTGCGGAACAACTCCACATTGCTCCGCCGAGTGTGCCGACTGGCAGAACGACGAGGTGGACGGCGTGCACTGGATGCTTCGCCGATTTCGCGCTCGCTCCGGCCGGCTCGACGGGGATCTTCATGGGAGTTGGCCATGTTTACTTTTGCTGCAGGCCCACGACCCGCGTACTCAGAAGGGAGCTCAGTCGGAACCGAGCCCGAGCACTGGGAACGCGGGGCAACCACAACAGACTCCAGAATTGCCACTTGAGAGGACGCGATCTGACCCGCTCGGGCATGCTGCACCCAACGTTGGAGACGCGGACTGCGGGACCGCTTGTCGCGGCGCATGACGGAGGTACAAGCCGACAATGGAGCCGATTGTTGGAGAAGAAGAACGCCGCGAGCGCCGACACGGAAGTGCGTGGCCCCGCGACGGGGAAGTGCCTCGACGTCGAGAGGCGCTTCCCGAAGCCACGCCGAATCGTCGACGGTGAAGGAGAGAACGCCGAAGAGGATCTGATGACCCATGCTCGAATCTCCACCAGACGACATGACGAAAGGAAGTAGTCGCAAACTCGCCGGAAGTCGCTTAGACGCCTGCCCCACGGTGGGCGCCAACTGTCGTGGGTATAAGCGTGACAGTAGATGTGTAGGGTACGAATGAGATGGGCAGAGTCCTAGCTACGGCGAGGTTGTATGAGTTCAGGCCCCTCTACGGTGGAGGTAACAGCCCTACGTCTCAGTGCTCTCGGAAGCTGTTGCCGAGTGTAATATGGAATACAATGATTTGCTAACCCCTTTTACCAGTGGGGGAGGGCGGCTTATATAGAGTGCGCTGCCCTCCACAACGGTTCTGATTCAGGGACGGAGTAGTGACGATTGAATGCGTAAGTTACAGGTAACGTATGCTCTAAATGCTAATAAATGCACTCGGAAACGTACGGCAGTTTCCCTCCAGAGAGGTTATGATGTACCGAGTGTACCCAGTCGGTTAGCCTGGTGCCCTCCGAATGCTAGTCTCCGACTGGATGATTCAGGGCCTGTTACGGACTGAATGATGGGGACTCCTTAATTCAGTCGGGGCAGACTTAGGGTCCTGTCCTTTGTGTGGGGTAGTCCTTGGGTAGGACATGTACGACAGGCCTATGACCCTACCCTAGGACTATGACCCCATCATCTGATTTTTTCTTGCTTGTAGTTGAACTTGATTTGCTCCCACTTGCACTTGCACGTGATCTGCTCTTTTTCACTTCCTTCTGCAATGTGCGTGTATAGTCATCAGGCTTATGGTGTAAGTCATAAGGTCTGATATAGGAAGATTAGCATGATGTACCTTTGGGAGGGGCGATAGTTTGCGCTTTGGGGTGCTCTGTGGCTTAGGAATCGTCGGTGGAGCGTTCTTGGTGGCACGCTCCCGCTTAGTATCCGGAGCGGGCGGCGGCAAAGACGGACGACCCATGTCCGGCGGCGGTGATCGAGATGGACTCGTGTTGTGCTGGCCGACGTCATGTGGAGGGCTTGCACGTGATCTGCTCTTTTTCACTTCCTTCTGCAATGTGCGTGTATAGTCATCAGGCTTATGGTGTAAGTCATACTGTGATGGAACGGGGTACGATCATAAGGTCCGATAGGAAGATTAGCATGACGTACCTTTGGAAGGGGCGACCGTTTGCGCTTTGGGGTGCTCTGTGGCTTAGGAATCGTCGGCGGAGCGTTCTTGGTGGCACGCTCCCGCTTTGTATCCGTGGCAGGCTCAGGCTTTGTATCCGGAGCGGGCGGCGGCGGAGCGTTCTTGGTGGCACGCACCCGCTTTGTATCCGTGGCAGGCTCAGGCTTTGTATTCGGAGCGGGCGGCGGCGGAGCCTTCTTGGTGGCACGCTCCCGCTTTGTGTCCGTGGCAGGCTCAGGCTTTGTATCCGGAGCGGGCGGCGGCGGAGCTTTCTTGGTGGCACGCTCCCGCTTTGTATCCATGGCAGGCTCAGGCTTTGTATCCGGAGCGGGTGGCGGCGGAGACGGACGACCCAAGTCCGGCGGTGGTGATCGAGATGGACTCGTGTTGTGCTGGCCGACGTCATGTGCAGGGCTTGGCGGTAATGGAGGTGTAGGTGACCTGCGACGACTCGGAGGCGATGTTGTCCTTGGGGTCGAGCCTGGAAGCTTGATGTAGTTCTTGTCTCATAGGATGACTCCACCCAGTACTTCTTCGAGTGTCCTCTCATCTTCGGGTCCAGCTATGTCGAGCTCCATATCACTAAACCCCGTCATGATTTCATCCACCCCGACTTTAGCAAAGCCAGCTGGAATCTCACGGCCATGCCAGCGTGCATCAGGGCCAGAAGGTAAAGCTTGTCCGACGGCCACCTTCATGGATATGTTCTTGAATTTCTGATGGAGTTCACATGATGTTGACTCCTTGATTCCATCCACGGGGTAGCCGGGACCGCCCTCTATCATTCTTCGTTCATCGTCGGGCGGGGCCTCAGATTCAGCCACGCTGCTTTTCCGCTTAGATGGGGCGCCGGTAATATCAAGTGTAGGATCTTCCTGGCGCGGTACTCCTCTAAGCTCATCAATCTGCTTCTGTTGCTCGTTAATCCTGGCAAGCAACTGGTTGAACTTGTCATTCTCCTCATCCTGCTGCCGCTTCTTTGCTCTCTCTCGGCTTCTGTAAGTGTCTTGGTCTCTGGCAAACCCAAGCCACCACGGGTAAGAAGGACCGAAGCCTCGCGTTCGTCCTCCATGTTCGTCATTGCCGAGGACCAGTGTGAGCAAATCTTTATCTCTATCTACAGTGAACTTCCTTTGTCCCTCCTTAATTTCTTTCACTATCCTTTTCCAATTCTCCCTGGGTATCCTAAGATCGTCATTGCAGATGAGGTCCCCTGTTGTTTCGTCGTACGACCCACCATGTGCAAGGAACCAATTTCTTGGTCTCAATTCCCACTCATCACGGAGTGGTTCAGGTACGATGCCTTTATCTATCAGATCTTGCTCTTTCTTATCCCACTTTGGTATGGCAGTCTCATAGCCCCCTGGCCCCAGCTTGTGGTGATATTTCTTCTTGTCGGCATTTATCTTGTTCTTTTCTTATAATGCATGGGCATCTTCTGACTCCTTGTACTCTTGAAATTCCTTCCAGTGATTCGCCTGCTTGGCTAGATACCCCTCGAATACTGGCAATTTCTTTGTCTTCAGATAGTTTTTCCATAGCTTCTTCTTCCAGCTACGGAACAGTTCAACCATCTTCTTTAGAGTCCACTGCTTGACTTTGGCCCTCAGTTTGTCTGCGGCGTCTTCATTCTCACATTCTGGCAGGTTGAAATGTGACATGAGATCATTCCAAAGATTATCTTTGTACCTTTCGGCGACATAGTCACTATCGGCTGCCCCTTTGCGCTTGTTCCACTCCCGAACGTTGATCGGGACGTGATCCCTAACGAGAACTCCGCATTGCTTCTTGAATGTGTCAGCAGCATTCTTAGGAAGCTTGGGTTCGCCCGTAGGCATTATCACCTTAAAGGTGTAATGCGTCCGTGCATCCAACTTTCTAGTCGGGCCTCGTTTCGTAGATTTTCTCGATGTGGAGGCCTAAGAGGGAGAAACATTCATCAAATGAATGTATATGTATACAATATAGAGCTATCTCCAATATTTTTCACATATTACAAGTGATTGTCGAACTTCATATGTATACCTCGCCGGACTTTATTATTTCTTCACCGGCTTCTCCACCGGCTTCTCCATCAGTGGAGCTATCACCTTCTCCGTCATTGGACCTATCTCCTGCCCCATCGGCTTCATCTTCGTGTCGCTCGACCTCCATTCCATATCCGGAGTCGTTTAGATATGACGTCAGAGATTCAGCTGGTTCAACGTCGGGGCCGTCTTTGATTATATCTTCGAGAAGTTCTTCCTCTTCGAGGTTCCTGATATGTGGATCCATAGTTCTGCAAAAAATGGACATTTGATTAATTAATAAACTAACAAACTATAGAAGAGGGGTTGGAAACTTCGAAGTGTCGTTTTATATAGGAGGACCTTTAGTCCCGGGTCTTGGCTAGAACCTAAACTCTAAAATACCAGCCGGGCGGAGCCCAGTCCCGGACACTTAAGCATATACAGTAGCAACATTAAACTAGTTCTATTAGTTTTCTTGCTAAAAATAAACTATTAACACTTAAGCATATACAATAGCAAAATTAAACTATTAACACTTAAGCATATACAATAGCAAAATTAAGCAATAATCTAACAAACACTATTAACACTTAAGCATATACACTATACATTAGCAAAATTAAATGACAAAAAAAATATTTCTTCTTCTTGTAACCCTACACTAATTTTTCCTCTTCTTCTATTTCTCCTCTTCTTCTACTTCTACTTCTCCTCTTCTTCTACTACTTCTCCTCTCCTCTTCTTATATTTTTCCTCTTCTTCTCCTCTCCTCCTCTTCTTATTCTCCTTTTTCTTCTTTTCTTCTCCCCCTCTTCTTATTTTCCTTTTTCCTAATTCTACATATTACCAACCCTAATAATCTAGCACAAACCTAATAACAATAGGAATTAAATGACAAAAAAAATCTTTTTCTTCCTTTCTTCCCTTTTTCTTCCTTTCTTCTCCTTTTTCTTCCTTTCTTCCCCTTTTTCTTCTTTTCTTCTCCTTTTTCTTCTTTTCTTCTCTCCTTCCCTTTTTCTTCCTTTCTTCTCTCCTTCCCTTTTTCTTCCTTTCTTCTCCTTTTTCTTCCTTTCTTCTCCTTTTTCTTCCTTTCTTCTCCTTTTTCTTCTTTTCTTCTCCTTTTTCTTCCTTTCTTCTCCTTTTTATTCTTTTCTTCTCCTTTTTCTTCTTTGCTTGTGCTGGCCGGAGTATTGGGGATGAGGGGGCGTGGGGCTTACTGGCCGAAGGTGTCGACGGCGCGCGGCGAGGAGGGCGGCGCGTGGCGAGGAGGACGGCGGCGGCGAGCAGGACGACGGCGACGGCGAGGAGGACGGAAGGCGGCGGCGAGCAGGACGACGGGAAGCCTGACGGCGTCGTCGAGTTTGTCGCTAGCTGTGCCGCGCCGGGCAGGAGAACGAGAGGAAGAAGAAGAGAAATGGACGATTTGGGTTCGAAATTTTCTAACTCCCGCTTATACAGGTGGATCTTTAGTCCCGGTTCAGGGCTCGATCGGAGACTAAAGACCCCTTTAGTCTGGGTGGAGCCACGACCCGGGACTAAAGGCCCTTTTTCGGCAGACCAAAAGGCGGGAAGTAGGGGCCTTTAGTCCCGGGGCGTGGCTCGAACCGGGACTAAAGACACCCCTTTAGTCCCGGGTGGAGCCACGACCCGGGACTAAAGGCCCTTTTTCGGCAGACCAGAAGGCGGGAAGCAGGGGCCTTTAGTCCCGGGGCGTGGAAAGAACCGGGACTAGAGTGTTGCCTATATAAACCCTCGCCCCTGCCCACCATATCCCCTGTTTTTTGGTTGTTGAAGTGTGACCATGCCATGGTCTTGCCACTCTAGTTCATGCACATGACGTGTTCGATGAAATGCCCGAGCCACTCTACTTAAGCTTTCTCGACTCCATGCTCGACCTCCAAGCTCCATTTTCCTTAATATTTGTCTAGGTTTGGCCGTGCACCAACTGCACAAGTGTTTTAAAAGGTTAGCTACTTCATCCTTTCATTTGTCACTGCTAGTGTAGCTCATTTGAAATGCTCAAATTAACTTCTTAGAGTCTGCACATGCGTAGGGTGTCGTCCCGTGCCCGTCCTCACCATTGTCGATCGCCCCCTGCGGATCTCGTCGCGAGCACCGCCGTGGTGAGCCTCTTGTTCTTATCTTCTTTTTAAAAGAAAAAAATCTTACTTGTATGATTTAGATACATACTTGTATAAATTACTCACTTTCATTATTTTTTGTTATTATATAGTGCGATGATTTTGGTATCCGCCTCCGTCGGCACTCGTCCTGTCTATGATTCGGATGTGGTATATATTATCTTTTATAACTATTTGTTTTATTTAGTGTTTATGACAATTATGACAACCAACGTGACATATATTTTTTTTAATCTAGGAGGTATGTGAACCGGAAATTCCAACCCACATAAAAATTCTTGTCGAGAAGTTAAATTTGGTTGAAAAAGAAAACAAATACTTGAAGAAAAAATTGAAAATAATTGAGGATAAGAATATGGAACTGGAGTTGCATGTCGCCGATGTCATCGATGATCGCAAGATGAAGATCGATGCGATGCGGTTGAAGATGGATGCAATGCGCTTGAAGATGGATGAAATGCGCTTGAAGATTAGAAATATTAGAAAATATGTCATTGATAAAGAGGCTTGGTATCATTATGCTGTTGGGTCAATTGTTACCTTAGTTGCGATTTTGATCGCGTTTGTTGTTGCATGCAAATGTTTTACATAGTTGTATGTTGTTTTATGAGAGAACTTTATGTATTTATTTTTTGCAATAATAACATTTGATCACTACTGTTCTTTGGCTTTAATGTGATGATGAACTTGTATTAATTTGGTCATATGTTCTGCAATGGTTTTTTGAGCTAGTTGACCCTGAAATTGAAAAACACTACAAATGAACTCTGAAAATGTTGAAAGTTTGCATGCTATCATAATTTCACCCACATAGCATGTGTTAAAAAGTTGAGAGGGCTACGACAAAAACTGGATGCACTTCGTGTACAAAACGGACAATCTCTCTCGAAGTATCACGGTTTCGAACGAGAACTCATCTCTTACAAAGGAATTTCATTTTTTTGAACTTATTTGAACTCCGTACTTTTTGTGTGTTCAAAATGCACCATTCAAAGGCACATCACAAAATTTCAACAATTTCTGACTCCATTTGGTATATTTTGTGCATTTACTTTTTTTTGAGCTAGTTGACCCTGAAATTGAAAAGCACTACAAATGAACTCTGAAAATGTTGAAAGTTGGCATGCTATCATCATTTCACCCACATAGCATGTGTTAAAAAGTTGAGA